>NW_026542598.1:60829077-62039610 GCF_028750875.1 Macrosteles quadrilineatus | reverse complement strand
CTATACAGTAAATTTTCAAGAAGAAAATTTGATCAAATCGTGTCTTCCCCCATTGCAAACGCAAAGCTTGAAACTGCAACTTCAACTGCAAGTTCTGTTGTAACTTATAACTGCAATAAGCAATTTATATGCCAATCCCGTACGAAGGACGGGTACTCTGCTAGTGTTATAATACTACCTAAATATTTAGAGGGCACTATATTCCCTGCAAACTGATGGTTTAATGATTAAAATCCAATATTTAGAACTTAAGTTGTATCAAATTTAGTTATTTAAGTAGGCCTACGGTATCTAAAAACAAAAACATGAAAAGTGTACGAAAAAATTTACTTTTAGGCTAACTAAGTTATGTTTAAGTAAATTCCTACCTATTCTTATGCCTATAAAACACATGGTAAGTATAAGTTTGAAAGACCTAAGTTTAGTGATAATGTTAAGGAAGTTAGCATTTTCACTGCACTTATTGGTATGCTTGGAAGAATTTTCCTAACCTAGCTTTTGTTTGAAAATGAACGTTAGGCCTACTGTTAGAAGACGAGTGAAATGGATAATGAAAAGTATTGTTCGTAACCTCCTGAATATTGTCGGATCAGGTAAAATCTTGTACGTTACACGTTACGCAAGAGCTTGTTTACATCACTTGGGTGAATTATGCAACTCGCTTCCGCTCGTTGCACAACATTCACCTGCGTGATGTAAAAACGCTCTTACTAGGCCTACATTTGTAAGGTAAATAGCTAAGTTATTAATTAAAATCAATGTACAGTAGTATCATAGCAAAAGGTTGATTGATACATCACTTGACTGGACACAGAACATTGTAATTAGTCGGTAGACCATCTCAACAGACAGTACCACGTTTTTTTGCTTCAAAAGTGTTAACTTACATGGGAAGTCAGGCAAAACCAAACAATTAATTTAAATTAACTTACCTTCACAGTCTTCTCGTTTCAATGTGTGTGTACTGGTAATAATGTATGCAGCAGAAAAGACCACAAAAAACCACATCTGTCCAATTTTCACATCAAGAGGAGTCATAGTACTAAGTAACTAAGTAGCAGCCAACAAATTAATTTAGGAAAACCAATACTGAATTTGTAGGCCTATTCCTTTTTGATTACAAGTATAGGCCTAGCAGGTAACTGGCCTAGCCTGTATTAGAAAGAAATGTGAATAATTAATTATTATAGCCTATCTAACTTAAACGTTAGAGGCCTAAAATGTAAGATGTAACTGAAAGTAAGCAAGTAGATTAATGTATAAATTCTAGACTATAGTAAGTAAGACCGAAACCGTGAAACTTTAAAATTCCTGCTGAACAATACGCATGTAATTAATAATGACAACAGAACAACCTATCATGAAGCACCAGCTCAGCTAACAGTAACAGTTCAGTTTCACTGTTTCACAGTATACACACACAAACATAGCAACAGCCGCTCGATCGGTTCGGTTCGGTTCCGGTATTTCAACTTTGAAACTCGGTCTCGACTCGCACAAAACGTGCTTGTTTTTGATTGGTTGATACGTTCGATATGTTGTACAGTCAATGGTTGTACGTAGAGGCTTGAAGGAAAACATAGAAGGCCACGTGTGAAATAATTACCATCGATTATTTATTTTTTGAACTCACGTATCGAATTGGGCTTGGGCTGCTGGAGGAAAAACTCCAAAGGAAAGATGGTGACGTGACATCCACGAAGGCCGAGCCAAAAAACACGCTGAACGTGAAATAGGCTGAACTGTCGAATATAAGAAAATTCGAACACTAGGATCTTTGTGAACAGCATTTTAGTCGGACCAAACTTCACTTACAAAGCTCTTTTTGACTTAAATGGTCAAGTAGAGTGTGTATGTGTGACAACTTTAATGACTCGTTTGTGGAAGCAAACCGTTGGGTCGGAACAAGGCCGCCTTTAACTCCAGGCCGCGGCCTTCGAAGTGGCAACGTCGCAAGAAGTGTTGTAACAGCTGTTTTGTTTGGAAGCAGCTAATGGTATTTGTGTGTTTACGACAGATTGGTTACTGGACTATGACAATATTGCATCCGCTTAAATGTACAGATATAGATTTTTAACTAGTGGCTTGTAGGGACATAAGTCCCTAAAAAGCTCAAATGTAAAACAACTTTTTGCAATACCGGTATTTAAACAAACTCAGAATAACATTATCTATGTCAGAATAGGCATCCCTACACCATATCTTTTGTGTAAAAACCAGTTTGTTGTTCTTCTTTGTTTGCTTTTGTTGATGTCATTTTCAATAAATAATTTGAATCACTCCAGTGGTTTAACATGAAAAGGCAGCAAACATATCATTGTTTGTGAATAAATACTGGTTTACTAAGGTAGCTTTGGTCTTGTGGTTAATGAGGATAATTAAAAGCTTCCCTGTTTGGAATTTTAAAAATTCATTGGAGGTTCGCCTTCAGATGAATTGAAGACACCTGCAATTTCATCTGCAGTAGGCTTATTATACCTACGACGATCCATATTCATCCTGTCTACAAACCTAAGTTCTAATTCACTGTCACCTTGTACAACCATTTCTTCCGAAGCTCTTTTGTAAATTTGTGCAAATGTATTTTCTAATAGAATTTCAGCTAGTTTTGACAATATTTCAGGTTTTAAGTCACTATTTTCTCGACGCCTTTGACGAATTTCTGTTGCTGTTGATGTGTCAATAATGTACAATTGGCCATACACGGGGTCTTCATCATGTTGAGGCAGCAAATCTGAGATTGAACGATAAATCTGTCTTTGAATTTTGAAACAGTATGGCCCTTTTCCTGGAATATCTTTCTTACTGGCTGAAAAATAAGCAAAAGCCATCGCACTGTTGCATTGTCGAATGAATTTATACAGTTGTGGGCTCTCTTCAAACAAACTTTTAAGTTCTACATTAGTTTTTGACTGAGGAAGGTTAATAAGTCCGTTGTGGCAACGGTGCCGTGTTTCCCCCGGACGTGCGTGAGGCGGACAGTGCGTGAGCCGGACAAAACTGGTTCGGGTGGGTAACTGAGCGGACGTCTCCCTGCATCTACCCGGCTCGCGGGAAATATCCCCGTTACCGAATCGTCCGAGGAATTATCGCGTTTTGCCTCCCGGCGCCCAGTTCTTTCAACCACACCTAAACTACCGAAGCAATATAGCTCTGATTTTGTAGGTTAATAGCTAAGAGACTATGTTTTATCTATAACTAGCAGAGTACCCGTCCTTCGTACGGGGTTTGCATATAAGTATAAATGTTTATTGCAGTTATGGGAGAAGACGCGGTTTAAGACAATTTGGTCTTTTAATTTATACGGTATCCTATAGTGTAACACACATCTACCATAGCCCAAATGTTCTACCACTGCACCTAAGCCATGGAAAAAAGTAAAGTTCTCATTGTGTACCACAACTTTTTGTTGCTAATTGGTTCAAATTAGCTGTGGTCATAAATGCAAAAAACATAATAGTGCTGTACCCTATTGGCAAGCCTTATAACTTTTTAATGCTATTTTGCTATTTAATATCATAACCAACTTATGCAGTTGAAAAGGCTGACAAAATTCTTTAATTTCTTTAAATATGAATACTCATAAGGTTAACATGAGACACTCCATGGCCAGAGCCACTGGGGCGGAGCCTGAAAGGATTTTTGAGGTAAGAATATGTCTATATGTTAATCGGGAATGTCAGCTATCGTCATACCAAATTTCAACCTTGTCGGTTTAGTATTCTTCGCGTTTACTTGTCACAAACATCCATCCATCCATCCATCCATCCATACATCCATATAAATCCAAACTTTCTTACTTATAATATTTAGTCGGATAAGTAAACTGTTGTAATATTGCTCGTTTATGAATATATTTTCTTTAAACTTGGCAAATTTATTTATTTCATACTAAGCTAATAATATTTTTCTAAAAATCACACTTCGTTACCCTCCCTGTACCTGTAGGCAGCAAACCTAGGTACTCGTTAAACCTAACGTTATTGAATTATATTGAATTGAAAATAAAGCCACACAAATGGAAATTTGCTTTGGCTGCAGGTTTGCTGCGGTGGGGGTATTATGGAATTGTAATTGATGTAGATAGAAGACTTTGTGGTAGTACATGATTTCTAATGCATATAAGATACTAAATAAATCAATCCCGTTGGTCACAATTAGTTGTGCCGGTCAGCCGGTCGCTTGTTATTTTATTGAATTACTACTGCAAATCAGCGCTACTATTCGTATTTGCTAGCAGCTATACCCGTGCCTTGCAACGGGGTCAGTATGCAAAAGATACACATAGGTTCTTTGAAAATACCAATTGGTTTCACTCCTACCATTTAATTTAGAAACAAAATTTAACTGTATTACTTAACTTGATAATAGTACGTTTTTGTTAACTCATACTGTTAATACTTATTTAGGCTCGGCCTACCTACGATACAAAACCAATGATGGATTTAAAGGTATAATAAAAGAATGTGTTTAATGGTTTGCACTATAAACGAAAAGCTATCACAATAGTTCCAAACAAAAAAATAGAAAAAAAAGGAAAATATAAATAAATATGGAAAATTATGGGTAATTTTCTAACATATTTTTGTGAAATTATAATCAGGCAAATGGAAATTCGCTCAGTCTATAGATTTGCTGCGGCAGGGGGATTATATATTACTGGTTTACACCAAAATAATTCAAAGAAATAAACCTCATAAAACTCACGATAAGGGCCTAGGTTGATACGGCAATGATTATCTATCTATCTATCTATATATTAATAGGCAAGCATGTTTCTTTAAAACCTTTTTTCTCAGCTCGTGTGCATCGTAGGGAAAATCTACGCATACCGTTAGAAAGCTATTTTCCTGTAGGTATGCAGAATCCCTTTATAAATTTAAATAGGCTCAAAGATAAGCACAAAAAATGAGTTTAAAGATTTGAAAAAATTAACATAGATCTTATGCGTTGCCATGCTGGTGACGAAATAACAACGAAATATAAACAGGAAATCAAAACAAATGGAAGATACTCCAATCACATGTTTTATTTACAGTGCGGGGTGAAAATAGAGAAGTGAGTACATTACATATTTTTGGTCGAGTTTCGACCACTGGACGACCTCTCGTACTTATTTAATACGCAAGCAGGTTTTTTTGTGACAATTACTCCTCCGAAACTACTGAACCGATTGACATGTTTTTGGTTTCATTTAAAAGAGCGTAAGGTGAAGTTGTGCAGGAAACTTTTTTTTAGGGAAATAATTTAAGAGAGGCCTGGGGCCCTTTAAAGTTTCGTATTTCTCCATAAGATTAACATGGAAACAAACATTGTTATGAAACTCCTGCTGTTGTCAGGAATGCTGTTCAGCTACTTAATTTTATTTGTTTACAAGGAGAATCGTTTCTTGGTGCCATGTGGCCAATGAATTATACTTTTGCATATATTTTAAATGTTATACACTATGTTAATGATAGTACTGTAATACATTAAGAGATATTCATTTAAATAATCAAAAAGCATGATTGAGCCTTTGCCTATATGGTTCCTTGTAGAATATTAATTAGTTCCTATACCGGTATCTATAAATGATTTTTTTACAACAAATTTTTCCCAGTAAAACATTATTACAGCATTTCACAAATATTAGAACAGACTCAGTATAATAGATCATAAACATAAACAAATGAAGTAACTGAAAGAATCATATACTTATGAAATCACATTAACATATTATGGTTTGACAGCTCCATTTAAGTAATGTTAAATAATGTTTACCTACGACCGTTTTTTAAAGTAGCCATTTCAGTCCAGTTCTTAGAATTGAAAAGTTTCACTTTACAGCTGTTTACTTTCATATCAGCATAGTTTTTCTCATATCAACACAGGTAACGGACCAATGAGGTTCAAGTATTGAGAGAAAAGAATTAAAATTGTAATGCTTCGAACGTCAACTAATCAGCTGATCAGCTGATCAGTTGACCAATTTAATTGTTGATCCGACTTGTTCATGTTGATACTCGTGTATGCTTAATTAAGTTGGTGGAAATCCAAAAATAAATGAAATATTTGCCGAATTGTACCTGATACAATATTATTTATGGTAAGAATGCTGGTAGCAATGTAATATTTAACGAAGTTTAACAAACACGTAATTACAGGAAATCAACTGATTATACAACAAGTCGTTGCATCACTTTCAGTGGCAATGACAATACACGAAAACATAACCTCTCTAATAAGTTATCAGTAGTGATTGTTAGTAATTAAATTCAGATTGATAGTAATTAAAAAACGGTCGTAGGTAAAGTAGTGTACGCAACTCGCGTTAATAGTCTTTACGCAATCGTTGCGTAAACTACTATTACAATAGGGCTAGTGACATCATTATTTTAAATTTATAATCCTTACCCTCTCTGTTCTAACATTCGTGCAGTATTTAATTTGTTTGAACCAGCTGTGTGGCATTGTGAAATCAAAATTCATTTGACAGTTTGTTAGTTCTGCTTGTTTACATTTTTGAGCTTTGTAGGTTTGTTCTTTGTTACCATGGATACCATCAATCAATATTTACTTTTAAATCTCTCACCTCAAATTTTTGAAAGCCCACGGGGCAGAGCCCTAGGACAATATCGAAGCGGGAATAGTTCTATATGTATCCTTGGAGCTGTAGCTACAGTTGTGTGCAATTTGAGCCCAGTCGGTTCAGTAGTTTTTGAGATTATCTCATACAAACACACAGACACCACCTCTTCTTTATAATAGTATCCTTATATGTATAATACGTGAAGGCAATTTCTACGAAACACTACTCCTCCGTTAATAATGGACGGATTTTTACAAACGACGAGTCAAAATAAAGTATTTTTTGTGTAGACACCCCGTTCACCAATACCTGTAATAAAAGTCCTCCGGCTTTTCCCTACAGGCCATCAATGTTGGAGTTTCTCCCATAAGATTATCATGGGTGAATCTAAATATTTAATTGGAAACTTTGTCCCCACTAATTTGAGAGAACGGCTCGGCGTAGAAACTTGGTAGGCCTACAAGTGTCCAAAGAAAGGTCTTGGTCTGTAGATGAGTTATCAAAAAAAAAAAACTAAGCAAAATCCCTTAGGACTCTGCCCCAGAAGCCTTTAAAGATCCCTCCACAGAGTTGTTTACATTTTGGCACGTTTCAAGTAATTAAAAGCCTTCTCAAGCTTGTAGAGAATACATCAAAATAGTTTCATCGTGATATGTTTGTTCGTTTTCCCGTCGAAGAGAGCGTAAAATAACATCTTGTGCGTCACAGACAGGCAGAAATTGAGTAAGCACGCGTTTCTGCTTTCCCATCGTATGACTCGTTCCATACGATGAAACTATCCGAAACATATATCATTCTAAGCCATGTACAGACAAAACTCTAATTTTAGCGAATTTCCCATATATTCCATATAGCAATTACAGTAGGTCTCATGGTAAGACTAGATCCAGGACCAATTTACTTTTTCGTTTTGTTAGGGTGTTTTACGGGGTGAAAAATTGATTTTTCCTATGTTTGACCCTAAAAAAAACAAAGTTTTATAATTTCCCTCCAAGCCATTTTGTAGAGCTTACAGTTTTTTATGAATATTTTAGTAAAAATCGAACCCGGTAAATGGAAATTCTGCAAAGTCTGCAGGTTTGTTGAGGCGGGTGTATTATTTACATAGATTTTTGGTTCTTATGTCACTGAATTGTATTCACAGCATTAGTCATCAACATACATTTCTGTGTATTCAAAATATTCTGAACTAATAAGTAAACAATTGAAACATAATTCAAAGATTTGAATATAGTCGAGTAAATCCGTAAGGCAACCCTAAGAAAATTGCTTAATTAAAGATTGGTTATTTTGACTAAGAATTGTGTGCATTTACTAGTGAAACGGTGTAAAGAAATCGGAGTCTCTGAAGTCCAAAATTAAAGATGGCGTAAACGATTTTTGTCAAATACTTGTATACTGTTCATTCAAACATTTTTTATTTATGAGTATTTTTTGCTTGAAACAATCATTGTTGGGGAGAGTGTATTTAATTAATCTGTTGGGTATATTTATATTTATGCTGTTAGGAGATAGTTACGTTTCTAAATTTCAAATATTGTCAAACATCTAGAGTTGTTTACGATCGCATAAACCACTCATTCGTTCTGCTAGGGCAATTAGTCGGCTTCTTAACAAAGCAGTTGAGACCTTCCTTCTGCGTAAAGAACAAATACGGTCACAAAAACTCCTTTTCTATCTAGGACCGTGGGGTGGTAGTCCTATGTGGTCTGTGGTCTATGTGATTAGTAGCCTACTGATTGTCGTGTCAGCCGAGTAACATTGTTTTCTTTCAGCATCTCACGTATTTCATTCGTTTTAAATTATGACTCTTAATCCACATTTAGTAGTTTCGTTATAGAAATTAATTTATTACAGTTTCACTATACAGTCCACTGATATAATTTGCTTATATCATATCTACATCAATAAAATCATAGTTTAGTTGAAAGTGTTAGTTTGTATTATTACCAAAACATTGGCGCATCAAGTGCCGCAACAATTATTAGTAGGTATGAAAATAAAGAACATAAGCTATTAAAGATCAACATGTATATTTTATTTACGTAAATATGTCATATTTATGACGGAAACCTTATCTTAACCTACATTAATTTTGTATTTACAATAACGGCATTATAGCCCAGCTCCGATGCACAATTTTTATTTCAGCTGCAGTTATTTTAATAAGAACAAAATGAGAGCATTCTATTGGCTGAGGGAACACCATTAGCGCAATGAAACTGTGTGAAACCATCGGCCTCGGTAGTCTAGTGGATAGCGTACCGGGCATTTAAACTTATGGTACCAGGTTCGAAACCCATCGGGGGCACAAACTTTTTGTTCAAGATTTTTGCATTATCAGCAAGTTTGGTTAGTTTTGTTAGGTTATAACAGTTAAATTTTATAATTAAAACCCTATAAAATTGAATTGGAGCTATTTATAGTTTTATTTTATGAACAGAACTATTTTTTCGATTAGTAAACCTTCATTTAATTTTTTCATTATCAGCAAGTTTGGTTAGTTTGGTTAGGTTATGGCAGTTTAATTTTATAATTAAAAAATATAAAATTTAATTTGAGGCATTTATAGTTTTATTTTATGAACAGAACTATTTTTTCTATTAGTAAACCTTCATTCAATTTTGTCATTATCAGCAAGTTTGGTTAGTTAGGTTAGGTTATGACAGTTTAATTAAAAAAATAATTATATATTTTTTTTAGTTTTAGGCCTACAATAATATTTTTTTTAATTTCTTATTTTTAAACTCTCATTTTGTCCGTATTAAAAAACTGCAGCTGAAATAAAAATCGTGCAGCTCCGATTGCTTATACAATTATAAACGTGGAACACATGGGTTATGGTTTAAACGCTTGAATCAATGCAAATGTGAATGTCAATATAACTTTTTTAACGATATTTTTCGTATATATTTCGTGGTTCGCTGATGTACTCACCATCTGTCCTCTTATGCAGTAATTAGTAGCCAAAATGGTGGAATCCGAAACTGTTAAGGATTTATTTCTAGGTTATAGCTAGCTAGAACCACAGACAAGGGAAAAATGTCTAAAATTACATCTCTATCTGTGTTTTTTACTCCCCTTCATTACGAACAACGTGTATCAATACCTATCTTTACACAAACGTTCTCTTCCTTCACTTAAAATTGTTGGTAAAAATAATTATGAAGCTCAATGGTGAAGGTCAATAACAATATACTATATGGAACCCTGATGACTCCGCTCAATTTTGTAAATGCCTCTGCAAACACCACCTAGTTAATATACAGTATATGGATGTGTCATAATTAAAAGAATCCGGAACCGCAGTAAAGCAGTATATAAAATACAGGCTGAGAATCATGAAACAGTCTTGTTCCCAACCGTGGTTCAGGACTAAAAGTGAAGTTTAAATTTTGATTGTAAAATAGACAACACCTAAGTAATCATTATCAAGTAAATTGTTATGGAACATGCTCAGGTTCATTGTTCATAAGCATGTGCAATATTTGATGTAATACCATAGACTAACCAACACAAGGAGTATGTTTTATCTATGGTAATACTAAAATTTAAAGGCTTTACTTTCATTTTTTTTAATTTTACAAGAGGTTCTACCCACGAATTCATGGGTAAACAGAAGTCTAAATTAATTTAATCAACTTTGAATTTCCCCATTTCATTGCAAGGGCCCAAGTTCGAGAAATTGTCATCTGAAAGGATGTCAAAGGCAGTGGAACCTTCATACCTTACGTCTAAGGTGGCCGAGGTGGGTACGGTTGTATCTGAGCTCGCCGCTCTCTTTCACGACGTCTTTAATACTTTAATTAAATATTTTTCAATGAATTGGCGACCTGATGTTAAAGATCGGTGATAACCTCTTGGAACGAACAACATACATGGGTCTGACTTAGGGGAGGTACGAATGAGGCATTTAGTTCTAAATTCCTCCGTGAACAGCGCTGTAGTAGAGAGCACTTTGGCAATGAAGGTTTACTAATCGCAAAAATAGTTCTGTTCATAAAATAAAATTATAAATGCCTCAAATTCAATTTTATTATTTTTTAATTATAAAATTAAACTATCATAACCTAACCGAACTAACCAAACTTGCTGATAAAGAAATAATATAACAAAAGTTTAGTAATCGGAAAAATAATTCTGTTTATTAAATAAAACTAGAAATTGCTCAATTAAAATTTTATAATGACTTAATAATAAAATTAAACTGTAATAACCGAACCAAACCAACCAAACTTGCTGATAATAAAAAAATCTTGGACAAAAAGCTAATGCTACCAGCGGGATTCGAACCCGGGACCTACAGTATATCAGCCCAGCACGCTAACCATTAGACCACCGAGGCCGATGGCTATTGTCCGTTTTGTTACGGTAATGGCGTTCCCTCAGCTAATAAGAAGCTCACAGCTGTCATCGTAGCCTCTTCTGTACCTCCTCTGAGTAAATACCCAACATAAATGGTTTGTTTATCTCATATTCATCGTGTTTCGAACACCTTAATCACTTACTTGTAACAAACAGCTAGAAATAGCTTCACTGACTGTCCATTCACCGTACCTCGTTTAAGAACATAAAAGTAAATAAAAAATAAGTAAACAAAAATTTAAACAAACAACCTATATTGTCAATTGCATTGGCCAGCTGTTGTTCACTAAATTAATCGAATAATGTTAACTTCCAAAACATGCAAGGCGTAGCCCTTTGGAAATCAGCCAGTGGGGGAGAGCCCTTAGGTAATTCGTCCATGGATATCAATACTTTTCGGCAAATCTACACACTCTAAGCTTCATTTTGATATGCTATATGCCTATATTTTTATATGGTAAATGGCCTTAAGCGTTTACATAAAATTTGATTGTATCACTTTAATAATATAATAGATATAATAGACTAGGTGAAACCCGTCGAAATCGACGGATACTTTCAAGGCTTACGCTAATTCATCTAACTGCGATAAATTGAGTAAAATTATACATAATTTGAGCATTTAGCTTGTTTGAAGATTAATAAGTGTAAAAACAATAATGATATTAATTGCGTTAGTTACCAAAATATGGTTGATCATTTAATGAATAAAATATTTCCCATATTGCAAGTCATCGGCGTTGTTAGTATGCTATCAGGTATCTCTTTCTTTGGAAGAACCTTTAAATAGCATTAAAATTATATTGGTGGATCTTTTGTAGCTAAACACTTCCGTGATTTCATCAGTGTAATGCAGATTAATCTATGATTTTATTTGGAAAAAATCTGTTTGTTGGGAAGACACGTACTATCTTCAAAGGGAGGTACATCCGTTACAGTGTAAGTTTGATTTTTCCTTCGTCACGTCGCGTCAGTTCATATCGTACTTCTGTGCCAATGAATAACCCTCTAGCACAGTTTTGAGAAATTTGGTTGTGTGGTTACTGTTAAAGGTGGAATTCCTAGACATATGGGGGATGTCAGTTAGTTGTTTCAGCCTTATCAGTTACATAAAGTTGTCAATATAATCTATCTATGGAATGTTAGGTGTAGTGGAATATACTTGAAGTGAAATTGGCTTTTATTCTTGAACTGTTAGGGGCCTCCTCATTTATATGGTCGTGCAGCTTCATTGGCAACAAATGATGCGAATAAAATAGTAATGTGGCAATTCCAAAAAGCAAAATACCCCCGCCGCAGCAAACCTGCAGACTAAGCGAATTCCAACTTGTCTGATTACATTTTTACTAAAATATTTCCATAAATAAGACATATTATTCCCTATTTAAATAACATTAGATTTAACAAGTGCTTAGGTTTGCTGCTACGGGGAAGGTAAAAAGTGTTTTTTGACCATACATCAATAGTATAGGATGAAATAAATAAATTTGCCAAATTTTATCAATATATACCCATAAACAAGTAAACTACAACAATTTTCATTTTCTCCATAAGAATAACATGGGAATTTTTAATTACACTATTTTTGAATTTTCTCCGTGACCGTTAGGCATACAACAGCGCTTCAATATACTAAATTATTTCTTTTTTTAAGCTCTACAAAATGTTTTAGAAAGAAATCACAAATTTTTTTGTTTTTAGGTTCAAAAATGGGAAAAACCCATTTTTACCCCATAAAACCCCCCATAATCCCCCGTTCCCATGGTCCGATTATGCTGGATCGCGAACTCGTTCGAATAAACGTAGGTTTACACGTTTGTACCAAATTTCATCAAAATCGGATCATTTTTGCTCGAGTTATCGCGCTAACGGACATATATATATATATGAATTTGAACGGATGGTGTTTTTGGCCTCTAGGGACCTCAAAATGGAAAATGAGATCGGTCTCGGGTCCAGGTCTTACCATGAGTACTACGGTAATAGCTTATTCCCTATATGGGAAATTCGCTAAAACAATGTAAATTACTTTTTACGTAAATATTGACGTTCACATGCATTGTTAATCAACGTATCTTATAAAGGATAATGTGATCTAGTTTCAAAGGAATATAACCTATCTGTCATGACAGTAGCTGCTTAAAAAGTATTTACTCATAGGGCCATTTTCACAGCCAAAATGTGGTGTTATTTTCAATAATGTTACCAACCCAGTGGGCCACGGTCGGTAATATAGGCCACTACAAATAGTTTGTCAAGATATGTTCTATTTTAGGCAAGGTTGTTGTGTTTTGATGTTATTAGAAACGGTAAGAGCACAATAAAATTCTTCTGCAGATGAATTTTCTGTTGGAGAAATATAAGCCGAATTATAAATGTCACAATGCGAGTTTGAGCATTTTGTAACTATATTATATGGTTAAGTTACATAGATTTTTTAGGATGTTGCTCAGTGCACTTTAAGAATATATATTTTAGAGATAAATTAAATGGTTTTTGTTGCTGAGTAGCGCTAGTAAACATGCACAACCCTTAGTCTAAAAACATTCAAAGGCTCTTTAAGAGTTCAAGTTCTCATTTGTATACATATCTATATTATGTTTTCACTAAGCTGAATGAATACATCGAAGTGACCTCTGTGAAAAGTCTGCAGTATATTGCAGTTTTCCAGCTTAATGACTTTCTAAACCATGCACATATTTCTACATAGATTGTAAAATGTTTTGTCCAGTTGCTGTAAACCACTATTGATTTAACAAAATATAGACACTGCTCAAATGGGCACCGTGCCCTTCTGCAATTGTATTATTTTGTTAGTATTACGCAATCGAAGATTTTTCCGATGATTGAAAGCATGTCGACAATAATCTCAAGAACCTATGATGATCCGTCTAGAATAATATGATAAAATATAGGGAAAAGGTGTGAAAAAGGCAGACGCCAACCCGTAGAATAGATATAAGATAGTTCAATAAGAAATAATTGCAAGAGTTATTGTGATAAAAGGATTTTCCACTGATTTCGTAATGGAACTTTATATTGCAACACATGACATGATACAAAAGAAAATCAATTTTAAAATCAGAAAATAACATTGCAAATACTTTTTTTAGACTATTCAGTAACTTCCAATAAATGTGTGTTGTTTAAAATACAATTTTAAAATTAACAGCTGTTTTATTAAAAAGTATTATCCACATGACCAAAATGTAAACAAATCTGTCGAGGGATCTTTGGAGGCTTCTGGGGTAGAGCCTTAAGCGAATTTACGTAGTTTTTCTTTTGATAACTAATCTAGAGACCAAGACCTTTCTTTGGACACCTCCACCAAGTTTCTACGCCCAGCCGTTCTCTCAAATTAGTGGAAACAAAGTTTCCAAATAAATATTTACATTCCCCCATGTTAATCTTATGGGAGAAAATCCAACTTTGATGGAAGATCCTGCCCAAACTAATTAATATATAAAAAAAACTAAAAACACTTTGCAAAACTACAGATCAGGGAAATTTTTTTGACACTTTAATCATCAAAATCGGTCCAAAAATGAGGGAGGAGTTCTGTTCACAAAAATCGGCTTAGCGTATTATATATATAGATAGATAGATTGTTAAATTTAAAAGTGATTACTAGAACCAATATTTATAATTTATAATAGTATAGATTCCGTTGCACATTGCAACGTGCTTGCAATTATACAGGTCTTATAATAATAATGTTTCATTTTTGAAATCCGAATGGAATTAATAATAAATAAAAGTTTTTTCTCCCACTGGTAGCTACGGGCCAGTTCTGGTTAAGATAATTATAAATCTTTGTGTTGTGAGGTAAACGCCACCGAGCGTCCTTACTCGATAATGGGGGCGAAAGGTGCCGAATTACCCAACCGGCCTTGGCGCGGGGATTTCTAAAGCGTCCGTCCGCGCGCACCACCATTTTGAGGGTGTCCGCGTCAAACACGTCCGGGCTAAACACGGAGCCGTGGCAACATGTCATAAAATGATTATTCGTTAGTTCTTCTCTAAAATGAAGAGCACTACATTGAATGCACTCTTGGTCCAGTAATCCTGCATCATGGATCTTTACATTTCTCTCGTCTACCATGGGTCTCCTAAAAAGGGGTTGTAACATATCTTGATTAAGTTCGTCATTATCTACTCTTGCTCTCCTACGCGCACTGTCATTCCTATGAACATTTCCCCGCCTTTGTGGTATTCCCCTGGCGTTCATATTAATTACAGTACTTATAATGAAAAGAATATATATCCAGCAGCCTACATACCAAAACATCTTGAATCCCTGGTGATTTTATAAAAGTATGATCGAATATGATTACTCTACGTTGTTATATTCACTGCACTAAAAAAATTTACTTACGAAGGAATGCAAATACACCATTTTAGAACCAATAACATTTATAGGTTATTTTAGTTGTATATATTTACACAACCTTAACCTTAAAATGTGTAGAAATATAAAGAAAACAACATCATTTAAAATAAACTTGAACATATGATTTAAAAATAAAAACAAAACAGGTTAGATTTAATTTCGACTCTTTGATTATTTATACAGAATATTTATTCTATGTCGTTTATTCCTTTAACACGACAATGAAAATAAAAAGCATGAAAAAATGAAACTTGAGTATATGATTTAAATCTATATAAATAAAATTAGAGTTTTGTCTGTACATTGCTTAGAATAATGAACTTTTTGGTTATTTTTACATTTCATAGGTCAGAGAAACCGAATCAAACCTTATCTCAATTTCTGTCTGTCTGTCTGTCTGTCTGTCTGTCTGTCTATCTGTCATTCTCTTGGTAACGCTAAAATACGCACTTTATTACAACTACTCCTCAATAACTATAGCACTGTCCCGCCTGAAACTTATTTTCCAAATACTATACATATATGAGATGGTTTTAGACGTATTTCATCGAATATGAGACAGTTAGATATTTAACAGTAAACCCTTGAAAATCAAGTTTTTGTCGATTTTTGACGTGGAATTTCTGGAAGCCCATGTTAACCTTATGAGAAATGAAATTATTGAATCTTAACAGCTGTTTCAATTAAACAAGTTGGTTCTGTTCTGTGATGTTCAATAGCATTAAAGTTACAAGGATTACCAACAGGGTGCAGCACTAGCACTATTATTTCTTTTACATTTATGACAACAGCTAATTTGCAACCTGGAGGCGAGTGAGCGTAGCGAACGAGCTAACCTGAAGGCAAGTGAGCGTAGCGAACGAGCTAACCTGAAGGAAAGTGAGCGCAGCGAACGAGCTCCAACATACAGGTGAGTGAGCGTAGCGAACGAACTTCAACCAGGACGTGATTGAGCCATGCAAACGAGATCAGATAGTAAAAATAAAAGTAAGCCTACCGTTATAGGATCGACCGGCAGACACAGAGGTAATTTAACCTTTTATTGATTGTCATACCGATCCGGAACAACAAAAAACAACATAAAATGAAGCTATGTATAATAGTTTGGCCAGCATATCTTAAAATATGCAAACCAACTGCTGTTCTTTATATAAGAAGGTTTCAACTGAATATTATAAGATCCCCGTGCGTAGAACGGGTACACAGCTAGTATAAACAAAGAATGCAGACGTTTTTCTGACTAATCTTCAATATTTCAGTTTTATTATAGTATACATTTCATAGTTGACTGGCTAAAAGTAAACCAAATGCGTGTATTGATCACTGTTTTCAAATCTGTGGCACAGCTGTTTTAATTTCAAAAGATGTAAACAAATTAAACCCCATGTTGTTTTAATGGGAAAAGTTTTATTCTGTTGCGAATTTATGGTAAAAAAATAAGAAAAATGAATAGTTTTCCCTCAAAATTCACGTCAAGACCTTTAAAATAAGACCCCTCCCATCCTTCTACGGCCATCCAGTCACTCACAATTTCTTTACAAAAATTTGACTTACGGAATTATATATATAGATTCACTAGCTGTACCCGCGGGCTTCGCCCCGTTTAACTTCATAAGTATTCGCATGGCTCATTCACGTCCTGGTTGAAGTTCGTTCGCTACGCTCACTCACCTTTAGGTTGGAGCTCGTTCGCTGCGCTCACTTGCCTTCAGGTTAGCTCGTTCGCTACGCTAACTCGCCTCCAGGTTGAAGTTCGTTCGCTACGCTCACTCACCTTTTGGTTGCAAATTAGCTGTTGTCATAAATTTAAAAAAAAATTAATAGTGCTGCACCCTGTTGGTAATCCTTGTAACTTTTATGCTATTGCACATCATAGAACAGAACCAACTTGTTTAATTGAAACAGCTGTTAAGATTCATTAATTCCTTTTAAATATGAAAAATCATAAGATTAACATGGGGAACTACAGAGCCACTGGGGCGGAGCCCGAAAGGGTTTTTGAGATAAGAATATGCTTTGATGTTAATCGGGAATGTGAGCTATCATCATGCCAAATTTCAGCCCAATCCGTCTAGTAGTTTATGCGTGATTGAGCAACACACACACAAACATACACACAAACACACACACAAACATACACACAAACTCACAAACTTTCAGATTTATAATATTAGTAAGATATTGTTTTGGTTTTCAATTCTGTATGTTTTATTATCAATATTTTAATAAATTTATGTTCATAAATTAATTTAAAATTTTAATCAATAAAGAGCGAATTAATGAGCTGATGTCACCTGTCTGCCATGTTATCTTATGGGACGTCCGTCACTAAACAACAACACTTGCGACGTTGCCAATTCTACCAGGCCATGGCCTGTAGCATAGATAAAACGGGAGTATGTTTTAATTATCTATGATAAAACATAGGAGTATGTTTTATCTATGCCTGTAGTTAAAGGTGGATGTGGGTTAGAAGGAGTAAACTTGCTCGTGACGGGAAGCATCTCAACATGTGGAGGAAATGCTCAGCTAAAGCACAGAATGTATACCAAAACGGTACACGGAAGATTTATCAGGTGCCATTTGACGTCACTAACTGCTGTCGTCACTTTGAGGGAACACCATTACCGCAACGATATGGTTTTGAGCCATCGGCCTCAATGGTGTAGTGGATAGCGTGTCGGGCTGATAATCCGATGTACCGGGTTCAAATCCCGCTGGTAGCAGGGTAGCACTAGCTTTTTGTCAAAAAAATTTTTCATATCAGCAAGTTTGGTTGGTTTGGTTAGGTTATGACAGTTTAATTTTATAATTAAAAAATTATAAAATTTAATTATAGGTATTTATAATTTTATTTTATGGACAAAACTATTTCTCAGATTAGTAAACCTTCATTCGATTTGTTCATTATCAGCTCGTTTGGTTAGGTTATGGCAGTTTAATTTAATAATAGAAAAATTATAAAATTGTCTGTTTCTTCAGACGCAGCATAGTGCCGTCAAACGGCACCTGAGAAATTTTCCGTGTGTCCCACCGGAATGTATACTAGTATCAGTATGTTTTATGTGGCTAAAGGTTATCCAGCGACATTATCAGCTGGGCTTTAAATGGAAAAGTATCCACTATCTAACCTAACAAGGCTAACGAGCTTCAAAAAGCATTTCAACTGGAATGTTTGGGAAACTTGACCGACGCCAAAAAATTTCAACAGAAACTTTCACAATGGCTTTTTGTTTGGAAATTATAGCTCTATAACATATCCAAAATCAGACCAAATCCGACAATGGAAACACCTCAAAAACAAACTTCAAAATGGCGGACACAATCTTTTCAAAATTGAAATTGTGTGTCCTGAAAAAGACTCCTGCAGTCCTAAACTGCGATGGAAAAGGAGGGAAACAGGTCCGTGACGTAGGAAGTAGTAAAGGCGAGCTGTTCCGGGTGTGGGATCTGTTTAGGACAATTAGATTTAGATATCTACAATCCTAAATTGCTATGGAAAGGGAGCTCTTATACGTCGACTCTTATGCATTTCGTAATATGCAAACTCCCCCTAGACGGCTGAATCAATCGTTTTCAAATTTTGCATGGTGATAAAGACCATATCAGTGAGTGCCAACATCTATATGGCGTTAAAAAAGTCTCTCAGGAATCCGCCCCACTGGGTCTCAAAGTTTCAATGTAATCCTTATGGAAGCAGTACTTGACACATAAACAAAGATATATGATCAGCTGTTGACTTTTAAATGCAGTAGATAAAGAAATAGCTGATAGCATTATTCCACAGATTAAGAACAGAATCGGTATGGATCATAAATCAAATGACGGCACTAGCTTGAGGTCCGTGACGTAGGAAGTGGTGAAGGAAGTAGTAAAGGTGAGCAGTATGGAGTGTGGAAGCTGTTTATGACGATTAGATTAAGGGATCTGCAATCCTAAAATGCTATGGGAAGAAAGGAAAACATGTCCGTGACGTAGAAAGTGGTGAAGAAAGTAGTCAAGGCGAGCTGTCCGGAGTGTGGAAACTGTTTATGACGATTAGATTAAGATATCTGCAATCCTAAAATGCTATGGAAAGGGAGGGAAACAGGTCCGTGACGTAGGAAGTAGTAAAGGCGAGCTGTTCCGGGTGTGGGATCTGTTTAGGACAATTAGATTTAGATATCTGCAATCCTAAATTGCTATGGAAAGGGAGGGAAACAGGTCAAAGACGTAGGAAGTAGTAAAGTATGAGAATAGTGAGAGAACCATTAATAGCAGTTATATTAATGTATCTGCAATGATGAAATGCCATGAGAAGGGATGGACGCATGCGTACGACATAGGAAATGGTGAAAGAAACAGTAAAGGCTGGCAGTGCATAGTGGGGAAACCGCTTGGGCAGTTAGATAAACGTATCTGTAATACTTAAATGCTATATGAGAAGGGAAGAAAACAGGTCTATGACGTAGGAAATGGTGAAGGAAGTAGTAAGGCTAGCAATGCAAATTGTGGGAACAGTCTTTGGCAATTACATTAATGTATCTGCAATCCTAAAATGCTATGGGAAGAGAGAAAAATAGGTCCACGACGTAGGGGGTGGGGTGGTTGAAGGAAGTAGTAAATGTGAGCAGTGTTGAGTGTGGGAATGGATTATGTATCTGCAATGCTAAAATGCTATGGGAAGAGACTGTAGACTGTAGGTTGAAATGATTACGAAGCGCGAATCGATACATATTTTAGATACATGCAATCGTTTACAATCGAAATTTACAACCGAGTTGACAACAGATGATTTTTACTCCATAGCAGTGTTGCCGTTTTGCGCGTAATTACGCTTTTTGCGCGGATTTTGGGGGGCTGCGCGGATTTTTGTGCGGATTAGGCTTGTGAGCGGATTTTGCGCGGATTTCGTCCAATTGTAAAGTATTTTAAAATATATGGGAATTTCAACGGCAAATCGGGACACTTTGTACTTTGTGACTCAAGATGAGCACTTTATGAGTATATGAACTAAGGATTATAGTGCATTCAAGAATGATCGATGATCTTTTTTGTGTACATTTATTGTTCTCTTCACTCACTTTAATTCTACGTAATACCATAGACTAACCAATGTTTTATCTATGGTAATACGTCCTTAGGTTGTCACTTCTAGAGATTTAATCGTTTTCTAGGGATATTTTACTACCCGTTCTAGTGATTTTCCTCTAGACGTTGGTTTGTGGCAACACTGCTAACCTAACAAAACAGGCAAACAAAGAAACAAAACAAAGTAATGAAATGAAATGATTTCAAAGTACCAACCAACAGAAACAAAACGAACTAACCAACTTTATAATATTTGATACTATTACAATTCATGTATTAGGTTAGTTTTGAAAACAATAATTGACATACAATAATGCACTTTTATTCTCAAAGGTAACATCGTCCATCAGGCTAAGGCTAGTTTGAAAACAAAAAGTACCTATTTTTGTGGGTTTGTGTACATTGTTTTCCAATTTCGTTTGTTTGTATGGCTCACAAATAAGAGAAAACCAACAACTAATGCCTTAATTTAACTCTAACCCCATATTTTAGGAGAATATTGCATTTTATTGATTTCTAAAAACTTTTAACTGCTATAGGTAAAGTTTGTTCAGAACAATGAGTTTAGTTTAATTGAATAATGTAATTTTTAAATTTTCGTATTAATAATAGCATTATATTTTTTCACGGAATATTTTTTTTTGTATCTTTTCAATCAATATTGAAAGCACACATACGGCAAGTGTAAACCTCCTGTAAAATATTTTTAGTGTTACATTTCGTTACAGGCACTGAGCTAAAATTATAACTGGAGGTAGCACTGCCATGGCAGAAGTCTGTGGAAAGCGTGTCGCTGATTTTGTTAGGTTGGTATAGCAGTGAGTTTTTTTAACCAATAACATGGCTTCTATAACTAGGCTGGTATAGCAGTGAGTTTTTTTAACCAATTACATGGCTTCTTTATAACTCACACCTCACGCAAACATGGCGGCTGGCGACACGCATCTTTGACATTCAGTGCTACCTCCAGTTATAATTTTAGCTCAGTGGTTACAGGTGAAAAAATTAATGGAAAACTTGTTTTCTAGAACTATATTATTAGACTCAGGTTAATTTACAGAGTGCGCGGATTGTGCACGTATTTTTAACGTATTGTGCGCGGATTAGAGAGGAAAAAGCGGGATTTTTATGCTTGTGAGGACGGATTTCTTCCGAAGCTGTGTGGCAACACTGCTCCATAGAGGCTAAAAACTATTTTTACTCCCTAAAGAGTAAACACGCTACTTTAGACCCGCAATGCATGCATTAAAAACGACTGTTTTTTTACTGCAGTATGACAAAAACAATATAATATGAACCCTTGATGACTAACGTCTGGCCTGGCGGTAAAGAGAACCAGCAGCCAACAGAGGTGGGGGTAGGAGCCTTCCCCTCATTCGCCTGTTTCCCCCCCTTTGTCCAAGTCTATCTACTCGACTCGTCTCATCTGCTTGTCAGCTTGTCTTGTCTATTAAGACAAGAATTCACACAAGACAATTGTTAGGCTATTAAGCCTATTTTGGGATAAATTATAGATATTTATAAGAAACTAGTGTGAAAACTAGTAGGAGCATGAAATCTTACAGAATACTTTGAGATACAAATCAAATTAACCTATTGTAACTTATTTTTATTTTAGCGAAATTCCCATATATAGGGACTAAGCTATTACCGTAGTACTTATGTTCAGACATGGACCTGGGACCGATATAATATTTTTTTGCGATTACTCGAGAAAAAAAATGATCAGATTTTAATGAAATTTGGTACAAACGTGAAAACCTACGTTTATTTCAACGAGTTCGCCAACCAGCATAATCAGACCATGGGAACAGGGGTTAATAGGGGGGTTTATGGGGTAAAAATGGGGTTTTCCCATTTTTGACCCTAAAACAAAAAATTTTGCAATTTCTTTTTAAAGTGTTTTGTAGGGCTTAAAAAAAGAAATAATTTAGTAGGTATATTGAAGCGCTGGTGTATGCCTAACGGTTACGAATAAAATTTAAAAAAAAGTGTAATTTAAAATTTTCATGTTATTCTTATGGAGAAAATGAAAATGGTTGTAGTTTACTTGTATACGGATGTTGATAAAATTTGGCAAATTTACTTTATTTCATCCTATACTATTGATGAACACTTTTTACCTTCCTTGTAGCAGCAAACCTAAGCACTCGTCTAATAAATCTAATGTTTTTTTAAATTGGAAATAAATATGATTTATTTATGGAAGTATTTTAGTAAAAATTAATCAGACAAGTTGAAATATGCTTAGTACGCCGGTTTGCTACGGCGGGGGTATTTTTATTACAGGCGGATTCTTTTGCGCTTTAAAAAGCACGTGCAGTTGTGTTTGCACGGTTTTCCTTCCCTTGGAATACAGTAGAACCTCTTTAATCCGAACGTTCACTAATCCGAACACCTCATTGGTGTACTCTATAGGCCTACACAGTGCAGTAGTTCTATATTGTATAGGCTATTTAATGTTCAGTTCTGTTTATTCACTGTCTTTACTGTATTAAATAAACACTGTATTTTACTTTATAAAGCATTTTTTATCTTTTCCCATAGCAATTACGATCCATTTTAGCCTTGTTTTAGCTATTGTTATTTAAAAACAACAGTATGTTCTGTAATCCTAACTATTCAATAGTCCGAACCACCCGCGGTCCCAGTTAGTTCGGATTAAAGAGGTTCTACTGTACTTAGTAATTAAATTGTATTTATTGACGTGCCCATTGAATTTGAAAGATGCCTAAGGAAAGAAAATTACTCATTCTCATTAAGTTAGGCAGTGATTCTTGGCTGAAGGAAAGAAAACTTTTGCATTTGTTTTCAAAATCCAAGCCTATTCTTTCATAATAGTTACATTCCCAGATAGCAAAAGGTACTTGATTAAAGCTTGAAATAAGTTTGATTGTCAAATCTACAAACTTGAATCAAGTTTGCTCGGATGGGTTCGTAAACTCATGCGTCAATGTTCCCGCTCTTCCAGTTTGAATAAAACTCGAATCATCTAATTTTAATAAAACTTGAAATATCTAATTTGAATAAAAATTGAAACATAAAACTTAAAAAGTCCAAGAATTTAATCTTTTTTAGCCACTTACAAGCTCTTTTTTATTTCTGTAAATTCAATTCATACGCTTTTACCAGGATTCACTTATCCAAGTAAAGCATATGACACTCAAGGCTTGTTAAATTTTTTTATTTAAAAGTATAAAATGTTGCACTTGCAAAGATATCTTGATATATATGTAATAAAAATTTCAAATTTTTTTAGGTTGAGATGCATAGCACATATAATCTTCCAATATTTCAGATAATTTTTCACAATCACAGCATAATCTAATAACTTCAATACCTCTAGTTGTTAAATGCCAAGACACTTCTCTAAATAAAAAAAGCGAGATACCATCTAAAAACTTATTTTTATAAAAGAGCAGGAAAAGATGAGTAGATCATAGTTTTCAACCATACAATTTTACCTATTATTACTATTCAGTAACTATGTGGAATTCCAAATTCTTTGAAATTAAAAATAAAACACAAGAGGTAATTTGCCTAAATAGATTTATATTAAAGATTTACATAGGTAACACATTTACATTTGAAAATGCCACGTCTCTTCCCCATTTTCTACAGTGGCAGGTTTTTCCATCTGAAAAAAGTCAAAACAAATAGAATCAATATTAAATTTAAGAATAATTAACCAAAATGATAGATTTTGTATCTGGCATAAAAAAAAAAAAATAGGCAAGTAAGCAAAATTTAAACTAACGCAGTTTAACTCACAACCAGTGTAGGCCTGTTTAATGAAAATTAATTTATTCCTACAATGATATACAAATACTGTACAATAATATGATCTTCCCACAATATGTATAAAACACAATTACATTATTTAGGCGTTGCGGCAGTATCACTTCGGTAAAATCCGTAGGTGAATCTGCAGGATTTCATATTTTTAATAAAAATAGTGCCACCCCTACAGTGCCTATCTTAACCGCTTCTGGTTAAAAATAATCCAGCTGTAGGCCGATGTGTACAACTTTTTAGTCCTTAGAAGGACTTTATTACATAACTGTGTCTAAACTCAAGCCTAGACCTATGTTATTTTAGTTATAAAATATGTATGTTAAAACTCCCAGTCAAAGCTCCCAGCTACAGTTCTGAAAACCTACAAAAGGCCTATGTTATATCATCAGATGCAACTTTTATTCGATAATTTAACTAAGGTAACTTAAAAAAATATTAAGTTAAGTTTAAGTTAGGCCTAAGTTACGATTACGTTATTTGTCCATAAAATACTTTAAAAAAAGTAGAGTTATAACTTTTTAAGTTTAACTCAGATTAAAATATTTTAATTGAAGTAAACTTAGGCCTATACTATTATGTTGAACTTAGGCCAGAGTTTCTCAAAGTGTGGTCCGCAAACCCATAGGGGTCCGCAAGCATTTTTTTGTGGGGTCCACAAAAACATTTTAACCAAATTTATTTTTATATATTATTGTATATTATATTAGCCTATATTGCTATAGGCTAAAAAATTAAAATTTGAACGAATGGGGATTTACCTCTAAGTCCTTCATTCATGAGAGCCTTCCTCATTTATCAGCCTAGAAACTTCTTAACCTACAGCATCTTTGGTTGATAATAGTTGCAAAGCAAGAGCATTCCGTTCTTCAGTTGAAATTTTGTGAATTTTTTTTGCCATAGTCCTTTTTTTGGCTCGAAAAAACTTTCTTTGTTGTTCAAATTTTTCATTGCCATTAGGCAGCACACCCTTTACCTGCAACAAATAGGCAAAGGATTTATCAGACTCATAAATACTTATACAGTTGCTAAGTAATGGTGTAAGAAAACCATGTAGCGGATCCTTCTACTATACATAGAAGTCTAGTTTTCTTTCCGGAAACTATCTGTACGCTCTTAACAAAACAGCTGATTGTTAAAGTAGTTGTGTTCGTACTTAAAAATAACCTAATCGGCAAACTGGTTTCGTGGTGTAAATATAGTAACTAATCTACTAACTGAACTCAAATCATCTGATATTAACACCATCTGTAGGAAATATGAATCTAGTTACTAGCTGTCATTCTAGTGATGGGATAACCGAATGGTTTCCATGACCGAATAATCAATCAGTTATTTTTTGCGTCAATCGGTTATTTTTAGTCGAATGAATCACCGAATCAATTTTAGTCATTACTCACTGTCACAAACCACAACTAATTTTCAGCTTATGGGAAACTGAATGGCATTTAGTCGTTTAGCGTCAGTCGGTGATTTTTAGTCGTACGAATCGCCGAATAAATTTTAGTTACCTGATGATGTGACAAACTAAATCAACTAAATAACTAAATAACCGAATCGCTCGGTAAGACTAATTTAACCGAACCAGGATAAAATCACCGAATTAGTCTATTCAGCATCAATAACCGATTGATTCGGTTATTTTCATTCGGTGATTCCCACCACTATGTCATTCATTATTTTAGAGGGTTGAGGTAACAACATTAATAACTTCATTTGCTTCAACAAGACATAGTATAATTATTGAAACATATGGTATAACTTAAGCAGCTGATTTAATTTACTAGACACTGAAGCGTATAACTTCCACTTTGTTGATTAAAATTCGCTGTTCATAAAATCTTTAACAATGTAAAAGGCATTTTCTGTTAAAAGCTCTTCAGTAATTTTTTAAATTTATTATTATTTTCCTCTGATTTTGATGTTGTTTGGTAGTTTATTAAAATTTACAAGATTACCAATGATTAAACGAACATAATTTTTTGTTAACAGCTTGAAACTTTTACTTAAACAGGTATCTAATAAAACATATGGACCTACCTGTAAAGTTGAAGTATGGATAGATTGCTCATTCATAGCTTCTATATTTGTCTTGATTCTTGTAATTTCTCTTTCAAAATAAGAGGCCACATCTAGACTTGTAACGTTGTGTGTAATTGTAGCTATATCTTCCATTGCTTTTGCAATTTTCTTTTCAATTGCCAAGTTTTTATCTGTAGGTCTGCTCACTTCATTCAATAATTCCAACTGATTTTCATCGTTTTCAAGGTCACGGTGAATTGACCCTTCATTTTTGGTTCCATCACACCTCATATAGTTGTGTTCTTCTTGAACCCGATGGACCATTGTTGCCACTGCATGTATGTGTTTACACATATTATTCCTAATTGCACTTTCAATGCAGTTACAAACAAATTCATGAAAACATGAATTGCAACTAAAACACTGTAACTGACAGGTTTTACATTGCCTTACACGTTTAACTGTATAAAACTCTGTTTGTGTCGAAGAAGTTACCAGCCATTTATTTTCATTCACCATTATCTGATTATTTCCAACAGTTAAACTTCTTTTGTGACATTTCCGTAGGGTTTGAAGTTTCCTCACCAGCTTTCCTCTAAGCATTTTAATAAGAAGATCAAATATTTTGTCTCTCATCAAGTTCAATATCGCACAAAGTGTCTTGTCCAACCGTCTTACCTTTTTCCCTTTCAGGTAACAATACTTCAACACCCTGTTGAAACTTTCCAGAGACATATTAGTGTTTATACCAGCATGTACTCTATAACAATATGCCCATGATTTGTACTGTCCAACTGATAAATAATTTTTGCTGAAATATTCCAAGAAATCATGAAAAACATCGTCAGCTTTCAGTGTAGATAGGAATCCCTCCAGAAGTCTGTGAAACGTGTCAATGTCTAGTTCGTACATTAAAGTTTGTAATATTTTCTGAACATATTCACGTTTTTCCTTTGTTTTGATGGCCTCTCCTAATTTTCTTCTCCAAGCTTTCAAGACGTGCCATGAACAATAAAGTCTATTTTCTACTTGTCCCATTACTTGGTTCCAGGATGAATAAAAGGTTGCATCCATGTCCGACATGAAGACTTTTGGTTTTATAACCCCTGCAGTTGATTTTATGCAGTCAAAAAATATCTTCATTACTGATATGTCGGCTTTGTTGCTGAACATGAAAGCTGAAGGGAATCCTTCCCTCGTTTCATCTAGAGTTAATAATGTAAACAGTTGGAAATCATATGTGTTTAAACCATGTGTTCCATCTATACAAATGGTATCAGCTCCAAATTTTTGCAACATGGCTTTCTGAGCATTCGTGATAAATATCAGCAAAAAATCATTTTCTTGAAGATCAGGATATTGAGGGTCCTTTACACCCTGAGGTTTAAAACTAACATGTGCTATAGTGGTTGAGTTTTTCATTTCTTTCACCCAAGATGAAATACTCACCGGATCGAATGGGTGTTTCACTGATTCATGGTGTAAATTGAAACTCTTTTCAATATTTACTATATCTTTTTTATTTGTTAAGTGTATCCTTTGCAGTTGATAATTGCTAATTGATTCTCTGATGTTTTTTAGGATTTCCTCGTGTGGCTTTTTATCGGCCAACTGAAGCGCTATGAGCCGCCTCTCTTCACTCGAAAGTTTTTTATGTTTTATTTCGTTTTTGTGGCCAACATGTGTTACAACATGAGTAACATGAAGAGTGTCATTTTTTATCTTCACTGTTAAGTTTGCAGGGCAGTAACCATTAATTTTGCATGTCCCTGATATTTTTATGTGACGTTTACCTCGACCTTCTGAATTATAAAAACCACATCTATGGCACTGATAATATAAATAGTTTTCTTTAGACGATCTTTTTCTGTAAGTAGACACACTTGTTTTTTCCATTTCACATTTCCAAGAAATGAATTCTTCTCTTGATTTGAAAACATGGTGTTCTTTTCTTAGGGGAATGTCATGATTTTTTTCGAAATGACGATGGATGTCATTTGTTCTTTGCCTTGCAGTGTAAGGGCAAAGAGGGCATTTCCATTTTCTACCAAAGTTGTGGTGATGTTTTCGTACATGCAATTTCAGAGATCTCTCCTCTGCAAAAGCTGCAATACAATTAGGCCTAGAACATTTGAACCTGCCCTCAAGAGAAGCCTGTTCCCAATATTTCCCTTTAGAAATAGTATTTCCTTGAGGGAAATGAATTGCATTCATGTGATTTTGTAGGTCTCCCTTATCTGCAAATTGCTTGTCACACAATACACATGAACATTTCTCCGATTCGAGTTTACAATCATCTTTCAAGTCTATTTTGTGAACCGTCAAAATGTGGCGAGTATAATTAAATTTAGAACTAAACACTTTAACGCAATGCTGACACTCCAATTTCTCAGAGTCAAGGAGTACTTCACCATTCAAGTTCCTCTTATGTACTGCCTTAATATGTTTGTTGCAATTGCTTTTGTCTGAAAAAACTTTGTTGCAATATTGACACGTAGGCCTAATCTTCTTCGCTTGAGAATTCCCGCTGGATTCACCACTATCACAAATTTTGTGAACATTTCTTGTGTGTCGACTACGACTACCTCTATTTCCATAACTTTTATCACAGTACAGACACTTGTACGCCTTCATCTGAAAAAGAATAAGAAAAATGATGTTAGGCTATTTGTTTGAAAAAAAAAAAACATTTAGTCAATGTATCATTTCCCGAAATAGCGCATTATATCCTTTGATGACTCAATAGGCCTATGATGTGACTTTACACTAAATAACTCAGCCTAACATAATATACCATAATTAATCTAACCTTACAAAGTGCAACCTAAGGGAGTAAGTAACTTATGTTGGTAATTCTGAGCCAAGTATGGGTCATCTTCAATTTTTTCACGTTACCGTTGATTGTTCTGCTGGTTAGTAGTGACTGAGAAATGCAAGCATTTTTTGCTGGAAAGTAAGGATTCTTAGCAGGCGACTATTTGAAGGTTAAAGGGTGTTCCACGTTAAATTTGTTAGCAGCCGCTATTCATAAGTTAGGTTTGGTTAGTTTAGGCACATATAGCATTATATATAGGGCACATATAGCTATTTATAGGGCCTACCCCAAATCTCTATGCCTGAAACATAAAATGACTGACTAAACTAACCTAACCTCCGAATACTTGCTTTCCGGCAAGACATTTTTGTAATTTCCCGTTACTCTTAGGTTAGGTTAGGCGCACATGTAGCAGTATTTAAAACCCAAATATTTTTACTGGAAACCTAAAATAACTGACTAAACTAAACTAACCTAACCTGATCGGTACTTTGGTATTATCCGGAGGCCACCCTTATACAGCACGCTGCGGTTGGGTTCAAATAAATTTACGGAAAGTAAATAAAAGAAACGTCTTATAACACTTAAAACATATATTTACGCTTATACTGTTACTCACAAGACGGTAAATATACAAAAAAGATGGTAAGTGGTGATCGATTTTGATTGGACATAGGCCTATGTCCAATGTTCGCCAATAGGCGAGCATTCGCCTATTGGGTCTGATGATGATTGGAGTGTCCAATCGAAATCGATCACCACTTACCATCTTTTTTGTATATTTACCGTCTTGTGAGTAACAGTATAAGCGTAAATATATGTTTTAAGTGTTATAAGACGTTTCTTTTATTTACTTTCCGTAAATATAATAACACGTACAATGCCGATCAAGAAGTTATTCAAATAAATATAGTTTCATTATGAGTCGAACAGTACCAGATGAGTCATACTTTCACCCGCCAAATCCACTACAAGTAGGCTAAGGTCAGGGTGTTGACCAGACCTGTCACCACGCTCGTTCAGTGTCCTGAGTAAGTTAATGACTGGTATCGTTAGATTTATAAAGAAACAAGGAAAGTCTTACAAACATAGGCCTATTTATGATACCCAACCTAACATAAGTTAACCCCCGCAGCATGCTGCCCCTACTTGGTGGAGTACATGTGACAGCTAAATAACGGCGGCGATGCATTCAACTCAGTCCTTGCCAACATCGCTGCCTTCTGGGAGGCAGAACTCAAGGGCCACTAGCCGTAATCATGTCAAATTCGGTTAGTAAGTCAATTAAAGTATGTTCTTTTTAATTAGGTCTAAGTTAAATTTAAGTTAAGTTACTATAGTTAGTTTATTTTGGTCATGTATGTAAAACCGCCAATAAACCAACATTAAGCTATGACGGGGTACACTTCCATCTGTTGGCACAAACAACCGAATGAGTAATATCGATTGATATATCGATTATTCGATATACTTATCATTTGGTTAGTTAGGTAAGGTTAACCTAACCTAACTAACCAAACCATATATCGAATTAACTTAAACAATTGAATAATCAATATTCAGTTGCATTCGGTTGTTTTTGCCAACAGATATGGAAGTGTACCCCTATGACGTTAGATCAGTAGATCAAGAAGGAAATAAGCTAGACAAGAATGTCTCTAAGTATAAGTTAATTATGGTAAAATAAAAGGTGAACATTAATAGAAAAATATTTCTTGCTGGTAGGGCCTAAGTACCTGATTTAAAATAAAAATGTACCATCGGTATACTTACTTCCATGATTTAACTGTAATCACAAACTACAAGAACTTTTTGTTTTACAGCCACTTATCTACCTACATATTAAGGACACTCAAAATATTAAATTTAATCGTAGACACTGTAATAGCTTTAAAGAAAATAAGTATAGAATAATACGATACCATTATAATACTCACATCACATCACATTCCTTGACAAAAGTCGAACGAACAAGTTATGAAGTTATGATGCATAAACAAACAATAACAACGCCGTCTAGCTAGGGCATCAAGCAGAAAGCCAAAGCAAATAATGAAGCAGATAAATGAGGGGAAGGCTCCTACCCCCACCTCTGTTGGCTGCTGGTTCTCTGTACCGCCAGGCCAGACGCTAGTCCCTTGATGACTCCGCTCAATTTTGTGGATGCCTCTGCAAACGCCACCTAGTAATTGAGATGTATGTTAACTTTGGTGATACGTGTATCGTTATAGCTCAGTGGACTGGACCAACCAGGACTGGGAGTCTGGGGGACCGGGACTGGACCAGGACCAGTTTATAATTGGTGGTTCAAGTTGAACCAGACAGAAACCAGATTGTCGAAGAATGTCATTGTCTTGTGATGTGTGAGTCGAGGCTAAAACCACGACCACGACCTGGCTGCAAGTGGACGTGTTCTGTTTCTGTTCACTACAGAGTGTTCAGTAGACTATGACTAGAGTAGAAAGAGAAGCTTTCGAAGAGACTATTATTGAGTATTGTCTTATATTAGCACTTAGCAGAGAGAACACCGACCAGCACCAGACATACAGAGACAAAGTTTCAACGTCAAGTCAAAATCAAAGTAGAGTAGAGAAGAGGAGGAGTAGAGTAATTGCAAATACCAAGTGCAACACAACACGGCATGTAACTTTATGTCTTCTTGAAACTTGAAGAAAGGGATTAGGAAACGTTGGGCTTAAAATATTAACATAGGTACGCTTAAGAATATTGAATATTTCTATACATTATACAATTATGTTATTACAGGTCAATATTTTTGTGGGTAATTTTGTTTTGGGATAATTTACAAACTGAGCTGACCATCTGTGTGTACTGTGTGAACTATTTATAGCAATGAGTTCATTTTGTCTTGAGCTTACATGCTGCGCAAGTGAATGAAGTTATTCCTTTCAAGTTAACCGATTTTATACTCCACCTGAAGTTTAACTTCATCTCCCGAGGCCTAGGCTACCTTGAACATTCAAATTCTTATTATTTTCTTCATTTGGGTAAGTATGATTAGACCTAACTTAAATGTAGGCTATGGTAGATTAAAGGCCTGTGCTATTGTGACTAGGCCTAGCCATAGGAGGATTAAACATTAAGGAGAGGACACGCTCGAGTTTTGTTGAAGCCAGCCAGCCGACCGCTCCCCGTATCGCGGGGGGAGGGGGGGCATTGTGTTTATACTAATAACATTTAACCAAACCAGCAACGAAACACATTTACCGATTAGGACAGCTATATGTAATGTCATAGGTAAGAAAATTCTATATCTAGTTACTGAAATACGGTAGCCTAGCAGTTATGTAGGCCTACTTAAAAGATTTATTTATAACTAAGTACATCATGTAAACAAAATTAAGAACTTAAAATAGAATCGCAATATTAGAAACCTAACCAACTTAGAGGACGACTCGTCCTATTCATGTAAGTTACGAATAAGTTAGTTAAATTAAAGATAAGTAACTTACTGTTTAAGCTATTAATATGTTTTTAAGCAAATATAACGGTTGATGGATGAATGTTTTATTTTATGGCCTGCTATTATTGTGATTGATTATGCTTAACTTATACCTATTATAATCAAATAAGGTACTCAAATCATAAAGTAATATGAGTACCGTATTTTAACAAATAACTTATTTGACGAAATCTATCCAGTCACTACTGGTCATCTATGGATACATGGTATAAAGGTATAACATATTTTTGCATACCGTAGCCTAACTTAAACAAAAATCTAAAAGGTTTTAAAACTGTTAAAAAAATTATTAGGGAAGTTAACTTACGCACTGTGGCATCAGAGGATGTGAGAACTGAAAGATTTCACTTTTTACTCAAAGTTTATTTGATATTTCTTAATATAAGCCCTCAAAATATGGCTTAGCATGATATAAAAAAACCAAAAACTTAATAGGGAAGAAAATGTTTTACTTTTTATATTTGTAATTTAATTTGAACACTGTGAGTGTAATAAAAGCGATCACCACTTTGAATTTTTTCTTGATTTCGGGTATTTCAAATTACTTGCCTGGTTTTTAGCACAAACATGTCTTAAAACTAACATTAAATGGGATTACAAATTTTAGAAAATAATTAGAAATGCTAATTATCAGCGTGAAACTGGCAATAGAACAGCAATAACCCATTCCACTTCTCCTACCGCCCCTCCGATGAATATACGTCACAGTAAAACGTCACAACAATGATGGCGTCACAGCAGGATTCGTCACAAAGCAGCTGACATAACCTCCAAAATATCAAGTGGCGGGAACTTTTTTTGGCGAAACACGGCAAAGATGGTGTTTGGCGGTACACGCACAGCGTTGATTATGAAGGTTGACTAATATGTATGTATAAAACTGTACAATACGCTGAATGAAATTAAACTACTATTTCATTATTTAGAGAATAAAGGACAATACTAAAGACGATTGAGGTTATTTAAAGTAGTAACCACCCTCAATTTTTTCCAAATGATAAAATTATTAACTGACTACCATAAAAACCTATTGCTGGCATCTCCCCTTAAGTTTTTCTCTCGTTTTTCTTTTGATACATGTTAAACACATGGTTATGAACAAAAAATGACGTATTCAAGGTTAGCCCACTCTTTACTAGTGTAGCTATGTAGCCTGGAATGCACTTCATGTGACCTTGATTGCACGACGACGCTATTACTAAAATTCATGTTTTATATGTCTATTTACATTATGTAGAGCATATTGCACAACACTAAGCACTTTTTAGCTAATTAAGTAGTTACTGCATCGATTTGAATCCAAATGAAAAATTACCTAAAATTACTATTTGACTACCATAAAAACCTATTGCTGGCAATTCCCCTTAAATTTTTCTTCAGTTTTTCTTTTGATACGCATTAAACACATGGTTATGAACAAAAAATTGCCTCTTCTAGGTTAGCCCACTCTTTAATGTAGCTATGTATCCTGGAATGCACTTCGTGTTACCTCGGTTGCACGCCGATGCTATTACAAAAATGTATGTTCTAAATGTCTATTTACATTATTTATCTGGTATTGAACAATACTGGGCACTTTTAAGCTTATTAATGTAGAAATCACCTTGATATTAATACAAACTAATAAACTACCTAAAATTACTAATTATCGTAAAAACCTATTGCTGGCATCTCCTCTTAAATTTTTTTCTCGTTTTTCTTTTGATATGTGTTAAACACATTGTTATGAACATAAAATGACGTAGTATAGGTTAGCCCACTTTTTAGTAGTGTAGCTATGCAGCCTGGAATGGACCTCATAATAGAATAATAAATTACCATAAATTTCTATTGCTGGCCTATCCCTTTGGCACGATTTTCTTTATTCTTTCAAAATATGTTTATTACATCATTACGAACTAGAAAACACGTCGCCTAGGTTCGTACACTCATTTATAGTTGAGATAGGTAACTTTGAATTAAACTGGTGTGACCTCGGTTCCATAAGAACCTAATTTACTAAAACTCAACTTTTTTCGTTTATACATGTTAGTTACACCTTTATAAACAATACCTAACACCATTTCGATAAAAAATATTATTATTTATCAATTTAATGCATTATTTAAAATCTGCCTCAATAGAACAATAAATTACCATAAATTTCTATTGCTGGCCTATCCCTTTGGCACGATTTTCTTTATTCTTTCAAAATATGTTTATTACATCATTACGAACTAGAAAACACGTCGCCTAGGTTAGCCCACTCCTTTATAGTTGAGATAGGCCATTTTGATTGTAGCTGGTGTGACCTCGATTCCATAAGAACCTAATTTACTAAAAATCAACTTTTTCGTTTATACATGTTAGTTACACCTTAATAAACAAACCCTAACACCATTTCGATAAAAAATATTATTATTTATCAATTTAATGCATTATTTAAAATCTGCCTCAATAGAACAATAAATACCATAAATTTCTATTGCTGGCCTATCCCTTTGGCACGATTTTCTTTATTCTTTCAAAATATGTTTATTACATCATTACGAACTAGAAAACATGTCGCTTATGTTAGCCCACTCCTTTATAGTTGAGATAGGCCATTTTGATTGTAGCTGGTGTGACCTCGGTTCCATAACGACCTAATTTACTAAAACTCAACTTTTTTCGTTTATGAACATAAACTCTATGAACATAAAATGACGTAGCCTAGGTTAGCCCACTCTTTAGTAGTGTTGCTATGTAGCCTGGAATTGACCTCATGTGGCCTCGGTTGCACGACGACGCTATTACACAACTTAATGTTTTATATGTCTTTTTACATTATTTAGCTGGTATTGAACAATAGTAGGCACCTTTTAGCTTATTGAAGAAGAAACTACCTCGATTTTAATCCAAAATTAAAAAATTACCTAAAATTACTAACTGGCTACCACAAAAACCTATTGCTGGCATTTCCTGTTAACTTTTTTTCTAATTTTTCTTTTGATATTTGTTAAACACATGGTTATGAACAAAAAATGACGTAGTATAGGTTAGCTCACTCTTTAGTAGTGTAGCTAAACAGCCTGGAATGGACTTCATGTGACCTCGGTTGCACGACGATGCTATTACTCAAATTTTTGTTTTATATGTCTATTTACATTATTTAGAGGGTAATGAACAATACTAAGCAGTTTTTAGCTAATTAAAGTGGTAACCACCCTGATTTTAACCTAAATTGAAAAATTAACTAAAATTACTAACTGATTACCATAAAAACCTATTGCTGGCATCTCCTCTTAAATTTTTTTCTCGTGTTTCTTTTGATATGTGTTAAACACATTGTTATGAACAACAAATGACGTAGCCTAGGTTAGCCCACTCCTTAGTAGTGTTGCTATACAGCCTGGAATGGACCTCATGTGACCTCGGTTGCACGACGACGCTATTACACAAATTAAAGTTTTATATGTATATTTACATTATTTAGATGGTATTGATCAATACAAGGCACTTTTAAGCTTATTAAAGTAGAAACCACCTTGATTGTAATCCTAATGAAAAAATACCTAAAATTACTAAATCTGACTACAATAAAAACCTATTGCTGGCATCTCCTCTTAAATTTTTTTCTCGTGTTTCTTTTGATATGTGTTAAACACATTGTTATGAACAACAAATGACGTAGCCTAGGTTAGCCCACTCCTTAGTAGTGTTGCTATACAGCCTGGAATGGACCTCATGTGACCTCGGTTGCACGACGACGCTATTACACAAATTAAAGTTTTATATGTATATTTACATTATTTAGATGGTATTGATCAATACAAGGCACTTTTAAGCTTAATAAAGTAGAAACCACCTTGATTGTAATCCAAATTAAAAAATACCTAAAATTAATAACTTGCTGGCATTTCCCCTTAATTTTTTCTTTAGTTTTTTTTATATGCGTTAAACACATGGTTATGAACAAAAAATGCCTATTCTAGGGTAGCCCACTCTTTAATAGTTTAGCTATGTATCCTGGAAGAACCTCATGTGACCTCGTTAGTAAAATTACCTAAAATTACTAACTGACTACTATAAAAACCTATTGGGTACCGGTACATTAATTATAAGTAATCGTTAAACTAATTATATTAAAACACTTTTATAAGAATCGTAATAAATCACTTAAAACAATAAGAAATTAGTCCTAATCCATTAGGAAATAAATTTAATATTTTTAAGGAGGCATTTTAGCGTAAATCCAATCTGGCAAATGGAAATTCGCTTACTCTGCAGGTTTGCAGGTTTTTATTGTAGTCAGATTTAGTAATTTTAGGTATTTTTTCATTTGGATTACAATCAAGGTGGTTTCTACTTTAATAAGCTTAAAAGTGCCTTGTATTGATCAATACCATCTAAATAATGTAAATATACATATAAAACTTTAATTTGTGTAATAGCGTCGTCGTGCAACCGAGGTCACATGAGGTCCATTCCAGGCTGTATAGCAACACTACTAAGGAGTGGGCTAGCCTAGGCTACGTCATTTGTTGTTCATAACAATGTGTTTAACACATATCAAAAGAAACACGAGAAAAAAATTTAAGAGGAGATGCCAGCAATAGGTTTTTATGGTAGTCAGTTAGTATTTTAGGCAATTTTTCAATTAAGGTAAAAATCAAGGTTGTTACTACTTTAATTAGCTAAAAACTGCTAAGTATTAATCATTACCCTCTAAATAATGAAAATAGACATATAAAACATTAATTTGTGTCATAGCGTCGTCGTGCAACCGAGGTCACATGAGGTCCATTCCAGGCTGCATAGCAACACTACTAAAAAGTGGGCTAACCTATAACACGTCATTTTATGTTCATAACAATGTGTTTAACACATATCAAAAGAAAAACAAGAAAAAATTTAAGAGGAGATGCCAGCAATAGGTTTTTATGGTAATCAGTTAGTAATTTTAGGTAATTTTTTAATTTTGGATTAAAATCGAGGTAGTTTCTTCTTCAATAAGCTAAAAGGTGCCTACTATTGTTCAATACCAGCTAAATAATGTAAAAAGACATATAAAACATTAAGTTGTGTAATAGCGTCGTCGTGCAACCGAGGCCACATGAGGTCAATTCCAGGCTACATAGCAACACTACTAAAGAGTGGGCTAACCTAGGCTACGTCATTTTATGTTCATAGAGTTTATGTTCATAAACGAAAAAAGTTGAGTTTTAGTAAATTAGGTCGTTATGGAACCGAGGTCACACCAGCTACAATCAAAATGGCCTATCTCAACTATAAAGGAGTGGGCTAACATAAGCGACATGTTTTCTAGTTCGTAATGATGTAATAAACATATTTTGAAAGAATAAAGAAAATCGTGCCAAAGGAATAGGCCAGCAATAGAAATTTATGGTAATTTATTGTTCTATTGAGGCAGATTTTAAATAATGTATTAAATTGATAAATAATAATATTTTTTATCGAAATGGTGTTAGGTATGGTTTATTAAGGTGTAACTAACATGTATAAACGAAAAAAGTTGAGTTTTAGTAAATTAGGTTCTTATGGAACCGAGGTCACACCAGCTACAATCAAAATGGCCTATCTCAACTATAAAGGAGTGGGCTAACATAAGCGACGTGTTTTCTAGTTCGTAATGATGTAATAAACATATTTTGAAAGAATAAAGAAAATCGTGCCAAAGGGATAGGCCAGCAATAGAAATTTATGGTAATTTATTGTTCTATTGAGGCAGATTTTAAATAATGCATTAAATTGATTTAAATAATAATATTTTTTTTCGAAATGGTGTTAGGGATTGTTTATTAAGGTGTAACTAACATGTATAAACGAAAAAAGTTGAGTTTTAGTAAATTAGGTTCTTATGGAACCGAGGTCACACCAGCTACAATCAAAATGGCCTATCTCAACTATAAAGGAGTGGGCTAACATAAGCGACATGTTTTCTAGTTTGTAATGATGTAATAAACATATTTTGAAAGAATAAAGAAAATCGTGCCAAAGGGATAGGCCAGCAATAGAAATTTATGGTAATTTATTGTTCTATTGAGGCAGATTTTAAATAATGCATTAAATTTATAAATAATAATATTTTTTATCGAAATGGTGTTAGGGATTGTTTATTAAGGTGTAACTAACTTGTATAAACGAAAAAGTTTATTTTTAGTACATTAGGTTCTTATGGAACCGAGGTCACACCAGCTACAATCAAAATGGCCTATCTCAACTATAAAGGAGTGGGCTAACCTAGGCGACGTGTTTTCTAGTTCGTAATGATGTAATAAACATATTTTGAAAGAATAAAGAAAATCGTGCCAAAGGGATAGGCCAGCAATAGAAATTTATGGTAATTTATTATTCTATTATGAGGTCCATTCCAGGCTGCATAGCTACACTACTAAAAAGTGGGCTAACCTATACTACGTCATTTTATGTTCATAACAATGTGTTTTACACATATCAAAAGAAAAACGAGAAAAAAATTTAAGAGGAGATGCCAGCAATAGGTTTTTACGATAATTAGTAATTTTAGTAGTTTAGTAGTTTATTAGTTTGTATTAATATCAAGGTGATTTATACATTAATAAGCTTAAAAGTGCCCAGTATTGTTCAATACCAGATAAATAATGTAAATAGACATTTAGAACATACATTTTTGTAATAGCATCGGCGTGCAACCGAGGTCACACGAAGTGCATTCCAGGATACATAGCTACATTAAAGAGTGGGCTAACCTAGAAGAGGTAATTTTTTGTTCATAACTATGTGTTTAACGCGTATCAAAAGAAAAACTGAAGAAAAATTTAAGGGGAATTGCCAGCAATAGGTTTTTATGGTAGTCAAATAGTAATTTTAGGTAATTTTTCATTTGGATTCAAATCGATGCGGTAACTACTTAATTAGCTAAAAAGTGCTTAGTGTTGTGCAATATGCTCTACATAATGTAAATAGACATATAAAACAAAAATTTGAGTAATAGCATCGTCGTGCAACCGAGGTCACATGAAGTCCATTCCAAGCTGTTTAGCTTCACTACTAAAGAGTAAGCTAACCTATACTACGTCATTTTTTGTTCATAACCATGTGTTTAACATGTATCAAAAGAAAAACGAGAGAAAAACTTAAGGGGAGATGCCTGCAATAGGTTTTTATGGTAGTCAGTTAATAATTTTATCATTTGGAAAAAATTGAGGGTGGTTACTACTTTAAATAACCTCAAACGTCTTTAATATTGTCCTTTATTCTCTAAATAATGAAATAGTAGTTTAATTTCATTCAGCGTATTGTACAGTTTTATACATACATATTAGTCAACCTTCATAATCAACGCTGTGCGTGTACCGCCAAACACCATCTTTGCCGTGTTTCGCAAAAAAAAGTTCCCGCCACTTGATATTTTGGAGGTTATGTCAGCTGCTTTGTGACGAATCCTGCTGTGACGCCATCATTGTTGTGACGTTTTACTGTGACGTATATTCGTCGGAGGGGCGGTAGGAGAAGTGGAATGGGTTATTGCTGTTCTATTGCCAGTTTCACGCTGATATGCTAATTTAATCCCCTAGGCTATTTATTTAAAAATTCAAATTGAATTTTTTTATTTAAAACCTAAATCTAGTAGGTAAACTTAAATCCTTTTGATTATGAAACTCGCTTGTACATAAAGGCCTTTTTATTTATTTATAGGTAACTCAACTTATAAGTTGAACTTAGCCTACATTTTGGTTAATAGGATAATGCAATTTAAATAGGGTCTGCGCACGATTTTTGACATTTTTCCCACTGGCATGTGGAACAAAATGTTTGGAACTTTGGGTTTTCCGCAGTGAACCTGCGATACATTATCGAATGAGTAATGATAACTGTAGGCTATAAGTTAAACTTAATTGATATTTATTTGGTTAGATATTTAAAAACTTAAGCTATAAAGTAATAGTTTTAAATTTAATACTGTATGGTATAAATAAATAGGCTACGGTACCTGGTAATATTATGCAAATTAAGGTGACTATGGGAACCTATAGTACTTTAGGTACTTTGGTATTATCTGGAGGCCATCTTTATACAGCGCGCTGCGGCGGTTATGTTAGGTTGGGTTATCATAAATGAAAAGAACATAGGCTACTTTAATTGACTTACTGTCCATAAGTGACATGATTACAATTAGCGGCCTTTGAGTTCTGCCTGCCAAAAGGCAGCGATGTCGGCGAGGATCGAGTTGAAGGCGTCGCTGCTGCTAGCTGCCACACCAGATACAGGCTATGACAGGTGAATGTGTCCGCTCCGGTTAACGACTTCACCTTGGCCTACTTGGTCGGGATTTAGCGAGCGAAAGTATGACTCATTTGGTATTGTTTGATTCATAATGAAACAAGGAATGTCCTACAACAATTATATTTATAACATAACTTAACCGCTAGTGTGCTGTATAAGGGTGGCCTCCGGATAATACTAAAGTACTGTAATTATATAGGCTATCATAAGAACCTAGAGTTTTTACCTTAAAAAAATGGTGCAAAGGATTTTCTGCTCTGACAAGAATTAACTTACACACCAATCAAGTATTTTTGAAAGTGATCCAACAGGGGTTGCTTGACCATTTTTAAAATAAATAATATCTTTATCCTAGATACCTCTATCAATTCTGGGTTCAAAAGTGATTTACATTTTTTTTAATCTCTTTTGTTACTTCTACGGCGGCCATTTTTGTTTTTGGGACACTCAAATTTTTGCTCATGTAAGGGTTTGCATTAACTTGCATAACTCGGTATAACCATGAACACTAGAGTGATGAATCAAAAAGAATTTTAATCTGGAAGAAACAGCCTAAATATTATGTTCAGTAGCCTACATATTTTATTGAAATGTTTATCAAAAACAGTTTTCAACCCATCTCAACATTTCATAAGAAAACGGAAAAGTTTCAACTTTTGAAGGCGTATTACCATTAGAACAAATAAAATCTCAGTCTTGATTTTTTTTCTGTGTGTAGCAACTCAGTAGAACTGTTTGTATTTATCATTTTTGAACTGCTTACACCACTGATTGTCATACACACGTGCAATATAGAGTCTTTTGTATGAAGTGTAATTTTTACAGCTTTTGATGTTTAATGAACTTCATATTCAGTTGCTAGTGAGGTTATGAAGCACCTAACATTACTACTGTCTGTTTTACTGTACAGGAATAAGCCTAAAACAAAGTAAGCTTCTTGTTCCAGTAATCTTTAAACAGTTCTCAAATCGGTCCAGGATTTTGTTGTTGTAGTGTTGAGTGATTTCTTCATCTGTTATGAAAATGAATTATTTTGTTATGAAATTCTGTGTTTTGTGACTCATTTACGACTTCCTGTGGGGACTGGAGACTCTTATCAGTTCCCTCAGAATATGAGTTATTTCTTTTCAAAATACCATAATAAACACTTTTTATTGGAATTGACTACGTTTTATTTAAATTGAATGATGAATAAAACTTAAAATTCTGCAGGATTTGATTTACGGTATTAATACTTTAATACTTTTCGATGAAATGGCGACTTTTTATGAATTTTTAAATATTTTTAGTACCGTAGGCCTACATATAGGCTAATTTGTACTTTGGGTACAAAGTTTAAGTTGAAAATCTGTTTTGGATTTTTGAAATGTAGGGCCTATACATTAAGATAAGTTTACATTAATAAAATAATTACCTACATTTATAAATTAATCTTTAAGCTACCTACAGTACTAGCCGCGTTGGCCGAGCTTATGAATTTATTGCAATTTTCATGATACTGTAACTTAGCTTAAAAGTAAATCTCAAAGATGAAATTCATACAGCAGTTACTGTAGGCCTATAACAACCATAATGACCACATAAAAAGTGGGCTCAGTGGGGTTTTGGTAAAAATTTCAGACTTTTAAACTTTGTCCCAACAAAGATATTGAGACTCAAAATTTGAATTTTTCAAAAAAATTCAGTTTTTGAAAAATTATAACTTTTAATGGAATTAAGTCTCAGGGTTAATATTTGAAATTCAAACAGTTCTACTGAGTTGCTACACACAAAAAAAATCAAGAAGTCTGAGATTTTATAAGTTCCAATGGTAATACGCCTTCAAAAGTTGAAATTTTTCTGTTTTCTTATGAAATGTTGAGATGGGTTGAAAACTGTTTTTGATAAACATTTCAATAAATATGAACTGAACATACCCTAATACTTAGGATGTTTCTTCCAGATTAAAATGCTTTTTGTTTCATCACTCTAGTGTTCATGGTTACCGAGTTATGCAAGTTAACGCAAACCCTTACATGAGCAAAAATTTGAGTGTTCCGCAAAACAAAAATGGCTGCCGTAGGAGTAACAAAAGAGATAAAAAAAATTAAAATCACTTTTTAACCCAGAATTGATATAGGTATCTAGGATAAAAATAATATTTATTAAAAAAATGGTGAAGCAACCAATTATTTTATTTATGGATCACTTGATATGGATAGAACCCAAAATCAGTCTCGAGATAACATAACTTATAATTTAGGCCTAAATCAACAACTTGATTCATTATAACCTAAACTTTACCTTCCTAACTTAATCTCACATAGGCCTAAACCTAACTTCAAAACACTTAATACAGTCACGAATCCACATAACACCCGACCTACCTATCTCGCATGTGTAAATAAGAACTGAGTTCACAATAACTTAATCAACGCTCAGTTGCATTTACAAATGCCTCTAAGTTACTGCTTTGTCCTCTTCGTAAAAACTTAATGTTTGCCGTCTTCTTCTTTCCTAGACGATCCTTTTAATCGTTCATGTTTGTGTTAGTATTCAATTCACTTAACCTAATAATGGTGACAGAGAAGCAGACAATAAGCATTACTTTACAGTAATAAAATTCAAACGATCATAGTTTATTCAGTTTTGGTCACCGCAGAAAAATTTTTTGCAACATTGTTTTCTGTTAAAAATCTAGTTTCTATTGATAGGCATATAAATTACTATTGGTTCCTATGGTCACCTTAATATGCATAATTTCTAAATAAGTTACAATCGTCACAGCAAACCTGTAAAGTAAGCAATTTTCCATTAGCTTGATTTGATTTTCAATTAGGCTAGGTTAAGTTAAATCTATTTCAATAACATTAGGTTTAATGAGTACCTAGGTTTGCTGCTACAGGGAGGGCAATAAAGTGCGTTTTTAGTAAAACATAATTGAAAGACTACCTAGCTTAGTATGAAATAAATAAGATTTGCCAAGTTTGATCAACATTTTTGAATTTTCTCCCTTACCAATAACAATACAAAAACACTTCAATATACTAAATTATTTGTTTTTATTAACTCTTCAAAATGGTCTAGAGAGAAATGGTCTTAGAGATAAATTGGGAAGTTTTATATTTTTGGAGTGAAAAATTGGAAAACTCCATTCTACCCCATAAACCCCCCATGAAAGCCAGTGCCCATGGTCCGATCATGCTGGTTTGCGAACTCTAACCTATATATGATGTGGAATACCTAGTTTATGGAATATATACCGGGTGTCCAAAACCACCCGTGCACCCATTTAAAAATGAGGGAAACCTTTTCTTACAAACAACAAATAATACAGAACTAAATAAATTGGGCGTACAGTCTACCAAATGGTGATAATTTCAAATCCAAAATCACACCGGAAGTGGCTTTTTCAGACCGGAAGTTGACTTTAGTCTCCTTCCCACCACCACAACAGGCCCTAGTGTAGGACGGGAGACGGCACCCCATTTTGAAAAAAATTCCACTTCCAATGTAGGAGCAGCCTAAGGCCGGATTTGTTGTCATCCTACATTCTTTCAATTAAAAAATACCAGTTTTGTTATTAAAATCCATTTTTAATCTTCATTTGAAAAAAATGAAGATAAAACCCAGGCAACAAAAAAAGCTTGAGAAAGGTTTGTCACAAACCTTTTTTGTCAAACCTTTAAACTTGCTACAAGTGTATAACGGCAAGCTTGTACACTTGGGGCAAGCTTGTAGCAAACCTCCTAGTTCCCATCAGACAAGCTTGCCACAGGCCTTCTGATTAAACTTGTCACAGGCCTTCTATACAAACTTGTCAAAGGCCTTCTGATTAAACTTGCCACATGCCTTCTGGTTAAACTAGCCACACACCTTATGTTTAAACTTGACACAAACCTTCTGTTCAAACTTGTCACAGGCCTTCTGTTTAAACTTATCACAGGCCTTTTATTAGAACTTAGAAACTGTAACAGATATATTTTGTTCCATAAAACAAATTAATAAATCATTGAAAATATAGCTCAGATTAAAATGAAGCACATTATGTTTATGTTTCATAGTAATGTATGTAAAATAAATTAAATTTTGTTTGGCCAACAAAACTTTTTACTTTGCCAGATAGAGAATGATAGGTTTTAAAAATAGACTTGGGACTGTAGGCTAATTAGAGATAAATGTGTTGGATCCTGTTTGAAAATAAAAGTAACTAATTACTAACTAAAAGCCAAAATAAAGCACTGAGCAATAAATAAATATGTTTTATGACAACTGTTCATTTCATGGTAGAATACAATCATTTTAAGAAATGTAGGCTATGGGTTTCAAAAAGGTATTTTACTTAAAAATTATTTTTGTCAAATGCCTACAAACTAACCGTAAGATAGCTTTGTAAGGTAAAGTAGGGCAATATCAGACTTGTTATCAGAAGTCTAATGTGCCCTAAATACAGCTTTCAGAACTAAATCAGTAGTTTAATTTTTACTCAAAGCAAATTTTATATAAATGCCTCTAATAGAAAAACTTGAATGTTATTAGAAGAAATGCTAAACAGAGCTAACTCCTCGGTTGAATTTAAATTGACTCCATATAATAGACCTAACAGTAACACAGTACTGTATTAGTTACATAGCTTTACTAAGCTGTAATGACAAAAAATGAAACAAATTTATTCCTATACCTACAGTTGATTTCAAACTAATTGAGAAATTATCTTAATCAGAGAAGTTTTGACAATGGAAATCAAACAAAGTAAAAGTGCACTTAACATTTTATATTCTGAAAATATTTACACAGGTTTAAATTACAATTCGTACAGTATTCAGTCATCAGAACACTCTTCAGCAGCGGGTGTTGCTTGCTGTCTGTTAGACCTGAAAAACAGAAATTAAAAATATTTTGTTGTCTCAATAAAATTGATGTTTTGTAGTATTTTTTTAAGTTGCCATACATGTATTCCCTCAATAAATTATGTGACTTTGCCAAATTTATGGATTATAATTTCCTTTAGATCTGAAAATATTTATTATTCCTATGATGAGATAAATGTTTCAAATATTGCTTTGTATGTGAGCCAATTATTTGCAAAACAACTATGGGCATGGTGTTCCAAATTTAATATATCTTTACTTAGGTTTCCAAATAAATTTAATTTTGGTCGGACTGAAATGAGAAAATAGAGGCTTTTTACAGTTTATAAAGTCTATATCACTATACCTTTTTCCATGACACTTGAAAAATTTCATACCGGTACTGTAGGTTTAAACCTTTATTAGATGTTATAGCTTTCAGGGATTAGCTTCAAAACATTTTAAAAGTACCTATGTTTGACTTTTTAAAGGAGTTCAAGTAAAAATTCAATAAATTTTAAACGTTTTAGAAATATATTTGAACATTGTAAAAAGTACAAACGCTAAAACAAAACAATAAATTGGACAACTGACTCACAACAGAAAACAATAAATAATTAACCAATCAGCTGATGATATTAAAATATAGAAAAAAATAGAATATCATTAATTTATACTAGATCTAGTATCATTAACTAATAAAACAGATGACTGGGAAATTTGAGACAGGAATGGGTGATGTTAATATTAGAGACGGTCTAAGACTAATGAATACTACCATTTTAGGCCCGGTTCACACAAGCGACTTATCTAGCTGACTAGGCTGTGACTAGGTAAGCCCGACTGGGTAGAGGACTACCGGATTAAATGGAACCGTTCACACAAGCGTAGGGCGACGACTAGCGAGCCGCGTTCGAGCTTGGTGTCCCAAACTATTGTCGGGCCCCGCTTCCAAGTCACTCATGGCAGCAACCCAGTCGCCCGCTCTAGCGGCTTAGCAGTATGGCCCCTATGGGAGCGATCGGTCGTCACGCTGCAGCTCGCATTCTTCCCTTTGTTCTCATTGTCGCCAGTGATGGATCCGAGTAACATTGATATCGATATTTGTATTGAATCAATGAAGCAACAACCGTTTCTTTGGAACAATTATCTTTATAGGCCTATTATTAGTATTACAAGTCCAAATATAGGAATAAGCTAAATATAAATTTGTAACCGATTAATAGGTTTATAATATAATTTTATATTGACCCTATACACTCTAAACAATGATGTTTTTTCAACCAAACTTTATAATAGTTTAAATGATAGTTTGTTGGGTGATTCCAATGCAAATTTAGTTTTGAAATGATTCGATAATTGTTTAAAACATCGTTATTGTCCAAAACATCAATGTAAAAAAAAAAATTCACTTACCATTGACGCAAAAACATCAAATATTTCCAGAAATATGTCAACGTATCGAAAATATTGATGTATTGAAAACATCGATGTATTAAAAACATCGTTTATCGATGCACATTCATTTACGTCACACCTACGACCTAGTCCGTTGACATGTCGCTCGTGTGAACCGGTGTATCCTTTGGTCCGCTACCCATTCGGGCTTACCTAGTTACAGCCTAGTTAGCTAGATAAGTTGCTCGTGTGAACCGGGCCTAAGAAGCGAAATGCTCAGTCATGGAGAATAGTCAGCTTGGAATTTTGCCACCGAAATGAGCTTTGCGCGGCCGCACTACTCTATCTTACTCGGTAAACTGACTTGGCCGCGCGTTCAAGATAGTCTACGATGCCGATTTCGCAAGAAATGAGACATTAAAGGTAAAAAACAATTGTTGCATACAATACCACTCTACATATAGGCTACATGTGGTTTTTTTCACACTCAGTGGGGTCTTAACTCAATATATAACTGAAATTCAAATCTAATTGACTAGACTAGTGCTGAAATAAACTTTCCATGCACAAACCTGAGGCCCATGTGGACAGGCAAATGTGAGGTAAAAAGGTTAAATAAACCCTGAATTTAACTGGTTCTATCAATGTTTTATAGGTATGGCTAATGTTTTTAATAGAGTTAGAATAATCTAAATGGCATTTTTACTAAGTACAATATCCAAACTAACAGAAGAACTTTGTACAGTTTCCAATGGCAACCTAAATACAGGGTGTCAATAGAACTCTTGGGGTTTTCAAATACATATCTTAACAGATTGGAAATATGAAGTTAATTCCTTAATAACAGTTCAACTCATTGTACCAACCAATTGTAAATTTTTGGTCAGCATTTGTTGGCAACACTGTGGCACATAAAATTTGAAAAAATCTAGAGCTGCAATGCCTTACGGAAAATGTTGCTATGGTGACGGGTGCTAGTAAATGAGGAGTTTTTTTATAAACGCCCTTTACTCATAATAATTTCTTATCACAAAGAAATAAGTACGGTACCGTAAATTGAAATAGGAAAAAATACCTCTTCATCAATCTGGGTGTGGCTTGCTGCAGCCACTTCTTGATTGAGTTCCTTCTTCATATTCTCAGCCGATGTTTCTCAATGTTTTCTCCTGACAGCATCTATAAATTAGAAAAAGGTGCACTAAACATACAAAATGAGTAAAGTACCAGAGCATAAATACACCTGAAGCAGCAAACCTGCAGACTATCAATTCGTCTTAAACTGGATTTATGCTTAAAGATTTCCATAAAGCATATTTTGAATAAAGTTAGATCTAACTAGTAACATAGACAAAAAGAATTAAATATAGACTGTCAGCCGTGCAGTGGTTACCATAGGTTCTGGCACACAATGATGGGAGCGCCATGTAGTTACGTAGTGCGTAGGCCGTAACTGCATAGCGCTCCCAGCGGTGTGCGCCAGAACCTATGGTAACTGCAGCACAGCTGACGGTCTTTTTATATTTAATTCTTTTTGTCTATGCTAGTACTTAGGTTTTCTACTATGGGGAATGCAAAAATATGTTTTTTTGAGCAAATGTTAATATTAAGGTGAAATAGACTAAATAAAGTTGCTAAATTTGATCAACATAATATATCTACAAACAAGCAAACTATATACAAAAGCTCGCTCCGGCACATAGCCTATTTTTATAATATATGTAGCCCTACCTAATGTCAAGATTTTCCACAAATGGAGAAAGGCGATAATGATGTTCCGTTACTGTAGGGGGTATTCAGGATTTTTATGTGACCGCGGGAGACAATAATCTTTTGGCCTACATAACTTGATCTAAAGCAAAGTGACGTTTAAGCGTTTCGATGCTAGAAAATTTTTTGGAATGTTCCGAAAAAAATTATAGGCTAAGTAAGAATTACAGGAGAACCTTGATAAAAAGGCTCTCAAGGGGATTATAAAATAAGACTTGTTATCAAGGTTGTCTTATTATCGAGGTTTGCAATAACATGTGATTAGGGGTAAAATAAATTCTAGGGGATTTAAAAATGAGACTTGTTATCAAGGGTGACTTGTTATCGAGGGTCTTGTTACTTGTCATCAAGGTTCCACTGTATTTACTTATTTCGTCCGAAAAGTGCTAAGCTTGCCACGAGGGCAAAGTCTATTGTGCGAGAAAAGAATACGCATCATTTTGATAATAAGTAACTTAGGCCTAAGTTAACTTTTATCCTTACTCATCCAAAAACTTATTGCAGACGGCTCTATGTGAAACTGTAAGTACCAGGGAGGGTAGGCCTATGTTTAGCCTAGTCCTTTTGATTGACTTAGTAGAGTCTATCAAGGCTAGCAGCCTACAGTCGAGGTGCTAATTAACACATGAGTTAGGTTAGCTAAGTAGCTTAAGTTATTATGGGACCCTAACATAACAAATGAACATGAACATTCCCAATAGCAAATTACTAGGTGTTTTGACACTTTGTGACAGAATAAAATGTGCTGCAGTTTTATATCAAATCATTTATATCAGCCCTCAGGTTTATTGGGCTACCAATAATGAATCATTATTAAAACATTTCCTGGAAAAGTTTTTAACAAACACTAAATTGACTGCCAATTTTTCAAGTGATCAAGTGAAAACAGATTTTAAAAAAGTTAAGAAGGTATAAGATGTGATAAATGTACATCTGATGTACATAAATCATAAATCAAATAGCCTAGGGCAGGCCTTTTAGCTAGGTACCGGTAAGACTTTTGTGAGTTATGTCTAGACTAGGCCCAGGCTCTAAATCAAACGGTTGATGCTTAAATCATTATATTAATAACTTATAAACTTAAGTTAAGTTGGCTGCTTTAACTTATTTAAAATTACTGATTAACTTACTGCTAAATCTAGGTTATTCTACTCACCTGAAAATCGCAGTAGGTTTCAAAGTTATCACCGAGGAAAACTACTAATTAACCAAAAGCACTTATAAATTTACTTAGGGCTGTATACAAACTTTATAAACTTAAAAATTTAAACTTAACGCGAAATATAAACTCAAAACTTAAGGAAAAATAAACACTTAACCGAAAACAAGAAAGAACAAGCGCAGACGCCAGACGGCCAAACAAACACAAATAAAATGGCGGTTGTTTTGTTGTTGTGTAGTAGACTGACTAGCGCCGCTAGCGCTGCGATGGATGAAAATTACAACTACGTTGCTTGTCGTGATACACCTTCCACGAATTGGCCCCAAGCTGTTCCCCGTAAGCCTTCTTCACAAGCGTGCCACAAGTCTGGCACAAGTTGATATAAAAAGGCCTTTCCAGACAAGCCTTTGACAAGGCTTGCCGTAAGCTTACGTGTTACCTGGGAAAAGAAGTTTTGTTTTATTTCATGATGGCCTCTGGATCGTTTGAATAAACTTATAAAGATAAAGCATATGTTGAAAAGATTACTTGATGCTGAAAACAGTATTACAAGTCTTGTATTTAATAATTTAATTCTATTTTCGTCCCATGGCAAATAGAAAGTTACAATAATCAAGGTGTAATAGACTTGTAAAAGGAATTAAAGTAACTAAAGATAATCCTGCAAAAGAACGACCGGCTGAAATGTACTGGAAAGGGAAGTAATAGGTAACAAAAACAATAGTATTATTTCACCTATTACCGAAAAGCTAAGGAATGTTCCTGACTATTACTGCAAAGTAATGGTATTTCCCATCTCAATTATTTTATGATGTCTAATTACAGGCAAACTGAAAATATGCTAGATGAAAACAAATCTTATAGTCTTGTAAAGAAGTAACTCAATTTTTCAGATAGGCTTGGCACACTCGAAATCTTACAAAGTAATGCAAATATACAGAATATCATAATAAAATATATAAAGAACATTGTTTTTCTAATGTTTAAACGACCCCAAAAAAACTCTGTGTGTCACCGATTGTGTTTTAAAATCAAGTACACCCATGAAGTGTAAATGGAGGGTAGGGATGTGTTTGCCAAGTGGTGTGGTCTAAATACAACTATATTTATTAATTATTTATATCCTATACAAGGATAATTTAGATAGCAACATTTAAAATCATAAAATTAAATAGTGCATAACAAATCCTTAGGGTCAAAGATAGGGATAAGATAGGGCAAAACCTATCTTATAAACAATTTTGATAGAAAATTTCATTATAATTAATTGTTTTTCAGGAGTTACTCTTATCATGGAAGAGGGAGAGTGGAAACAACTGGCTATTGAAAAGCAGGCTGCTTATTATGAAACTTTGGGATCAAGACATTGCGATGAAATTGATAAGAAAGACCTTTTCCTGCTTAAAAAAAAAGTGGGATATGCTACGTGTGGGAAACCAGAAGAATTGCCCAGCAGTACAAATTACAACACGGGGTATAAGAAAGAGGAATTGAAGCACATAAAATCTATCTGCGATAAAATTATAGAAAAGAGTGATCGTGATCCAATCAAATTTTCTTGTACAATACTAATCCTCAATCTCAAAGGCTCCCTATGTGAAACGCCAGTTTTTAGGATTATAACTGACACTGGGAACTTATTCATTGATATTAATTCCAGAGTTTACCTGAACTGGGATATGTTTATTGAAAATAACAAATTACCTGAATGTGAATACTGCTTCCCAGTAGGCGGAGAGTATGATATGGAAAAAGAACTTGTTGTGGGCTTTGCCTTTTCGCCTGCAAGTAAGCTATTCAACAAAGCTACAAACTGTTTGGACACAGCTGGATCAGTGGCAGCCGTAGCTGCTGCAGGTGTTTTTGCTGCAGGAGCATTTGTGTCTGTGGCACCTGTAGCCCTCTCTGCAGCAGGAGCTACTGCTCTCTGCACTGGAGTGTACAGTGTAACTAGGAGTGTTGGCTCTTTGTATGATAGGAATAAACATGATCAATCCATCGGACTGAAAGATCAAGAGTCCAGATCTGCCTGGATGGCCATTGGATCATCAGCAGTTGGCTTGTCGCAAATGGCTGCACTCAGAGGAGCTCAAAAAGTAGTTGAAAGTGGTCGATCCTTAGGTAAGCTCAGTGTATTTGGATTACACGCACTAACAGCATCTTCTCTTGTGATCAGCGGTTTTGGCTTTGTAGAAAACCTCTTCAACTTTGCTGATAAGTACAACAAAGGGAGCCTTTCGAAGAAAGATGTTTTTGACCTATCATGTGAGTTGTTGTTTCTTTGCAATGCAATTGCCTCAGCAAAAGCGACATCACAGCTTGTTAACAATATGAATCTAGCTGTAGTGGAAGCATCATCTCAAAAGAAGTTGACCAAGACTCAGAAAAGAAATTTAAGAAGACGAGTTGCTAAAAGAAAAGCAAAGGGTTTACCAGTTAATGTTTCTGAGGAAACCAATAAATTTGCAACGGTGGGAATATCAGGAACCCTACAGTTGCTTTTGTTTGAGGCTGTGAAAGCATATTCTCCGAGATTGCAAGAGATTCTTTATACATGCCAATCTATCGGTCATGATGTAATGTGCTGGAGAACTCATGAAATTTCTGATTTTGTTCTGTTGAAAAATCTGGGAGAAAAATTCATAAAACTGTACAACAACCATAAAGATGAAATCTTGGAAGTTGTGAACCGGATAAACAAATTTTTCAGTTCAATTATTGATGAATTCTTACAATTTGTCTCCAAATTATTTGAAACTGCCTCTGAGGAACTGAAACAGATTTTTTGCTCCAAAGTAATTGATATGGAAGATGAGATGGAATTATTGATCAATGAAGCTGAAGGATCGGTTATTAGTTTGCATGAGAGTTTGAAGTTGGATTACAACCCCGCCAGTTTCGACTGCAATGATGAATGTGAAAGCCTAGATGATGATAACCTCAATCCAGAAACTCAAAACCTTCTGAAAAGTTGCAGTGAGGTTATTGATGCAAGTAATTTGTGTTGCAATGATATTGAGGATTTTGAAGACATATTAGATTCTGTAAAACATGTCGTTGTAAGCGAGCATAAAAGAAAACTTGACGAATACATGAAATCCCTAAAAGCAGCTAAAGCAGCATCAGGGGATGGATTCAGTGTTGAAATATTCCATAGCATGCTTGGGGTACGAGGGGAAGTAAGTAATCACATATTGAAAGAAATTTTAAGTGAAGTAACCACTGATAGTACTATTTACAAAATCAAATCCAAGCTCAAAGATATGAAAAACACTAAAGATCGAAGCACTATACCTGTGTGGGAAGCTTTAACTTCTGGAATGTACCAATACTACGGTCCTCATGGCACAGGTGAATTGTCCTTAGATAAGTTACTCCTTGTTGTAAAAGATGCTGTGGGGCCCATTGTTGTTGACAACAAACGCCTTAATCTTGATGCAGAAAACCTTTCTCGCATCCAAGAAAAGGACATAGTCATGTTTTCAATCAATGATCAACCAAATGTACAAATTGTAGTTTTTTGTGGTATAACAGAAGAAAACACTGCAACAGGTTTAATAATGGTAGTAAAGTAGGCCTAAACAATGCTCAGAATTGATTTTATTTTAGAAATCAGGTGCGTTTATATTTGATCCAAGCGTGTTATAATCTATAATACCAAATATAACCCATTGACAACGACTTTCAGGTCTAGCACATCACCTCAATTCGCCGCGAGATAGTCATACTGCTAACCCACCAGCCCTCTAGTACATATAATTTTTAAATCAAATTTAAAAAAAACTAATTTTTAAATGTTGAATCTAGCCTGCAAGCGCTAGTGTCATCGTGTGCTTAAACCCGTTTGGCCGACGGTGTCATGATAGTTCAGTTGGCTAAGTCTGATGAGTGTAGTGTTCAAGTTTTTTCTACATGCACGGGTTCAAATCCCTGACATATGTAATCCATATTGAGCCTGTTACAGAGTGTCCACATTCTGGAAAGTCAGGGATAGTCATGGAAAGTCATGGAAAAAAACTTTGGTCATTGAAAGTCAGGGAAATAGGCAAGAAGTCATGGAAAGTCATGGAAATTTCCAATTATGGATGGATTTGAGGGGACCATTCAATGCTCTAGTCAGCCGTAACCCGGACTGTTGTAGCATTTTTTAGGATTTTTCACAGATGTTCGACAATTCAATTTATTACAGTTGTATTATTTTATGATTTTTCGGTTTGTTTTAGTTAATTGTTGTACCTATTGTACTCCATTGTTATCTGTTATTACATATTTCAGTATTTTCTGCAAAATAACATGTCCAGGCAGTATTATTTGTGTGTGTATGTTGTATTATAATTTGCGTGTTTAGTTCGTGAGTCATGGAAATCAATGGTAAATGGTCATGGATAGTCATGGAAAGTCATGGAAATTAATGACAAATCTTTTGTGGACACCCTGCTGTTAATGTATGGCTTAGATGGAGTGGAGGACCTACCTTAAATAAGCAGTGTCCGCGGCTTGGGTGGAAGTTACAGCATTAGTAATTTCAAAACGGTTGCACACAACATCTGCTCTGCTTCTTTTTAAATTGATACAGAGGAGGACACAGATTTTTTTTAAGTATGGACAAGTCTGTTGAAATACATGTACGTTTATAAACATAAAAGGACATTTTCAAAAAAATATTATGGATGAATTTAAAAAAAAATCTGTCGTCAATGGGTTAATGTATATCAAATGCTAATTAATGTATATCAAATGCTATCAGGTGCTAATTTAACTCTTAGCTAGTTAACTCTAAACCGAATGGTTTAACCAGCTTTTCCCAAAATTAATCCATAGAAAAGTGTAGAGGTTTTTGATGTAGAAACTTGATTCTAGTCGTTTAATCTTCTGACTAATAAATAATGCTGGCTGCTGAATCAGATGTTCTAGATAACAAAGCAATTAAACCATTGTTCACATAATTACTTTGAGTTGGTATTTAAAACCAAATGAAAAGTAAAGGGTAAAGTCTATTATGTTCATCAATTCATTTGGTCACAATCTGTGTTCTTTATCACAATATCAATTATTTTGTTTGAGTAAGTAAAAACTCAGTTTATTCAAGTTTTAATTAGGTGTTAAATTACATCAGTGAATCCCATGAAAACAAATAAGTGTTATTAAAATTTATGGCTGTTAATATTTATTACAATAATAATAATAGTTACTACTAAAATATAAAGTGCCAAAGAATGAGTCTAGTCTGATCTATTTTAATTTTAAGAGGAATAAGAGTAATTGACAACCTTTTGATTGACAATTTATTTTAGTCAGACAAGGGAAATATATATCTATATGAGTGTTACTAATACATTTAGGGGAAGAAGTGCCAGCATGATAATGTTTGGTGTCGTATTTGTGATATTCATACACATGGCAATATTCTTTTTAAGCTCACATTTTTTATCGTATTCTTTTATTGGCATTTTAATGTGATTATGTAAGTGCTGCTAAGTATTATTTATTGGATGTAGTAATCTCCCCTTTCCATCTATACAGAACTGTAATAATACTTAAGTATAATAATAATAATAACTGTACACGTGATTGTAAATGGGGGTGTTCATAGTACCTATTTTATATTGTAAACTTATTTGTGCAACTAGTAGCCAAAGTGACATTTCAATTTAGATTAAAATGCTGTCACACATGGCAAGCCTTGTGTGTCAACTTTTTTATTGAGTTTAGGAAAGACATGTTGACCAACACATTTGATTTAGTCCGCAGTTGTCATTATGAGGTCCCTCTAACTGGCCACTTAAAAGTCTTACTTCAGTAATGAAAATAACAAATAGGCCCAGAGCTTATTTTAAGGGATTTCCACTGGGCGACAGTGGTGCCGGACTTAATACCCCCCCCCCCTCATCAAAAAGGTCCCACCCGAAAATTTTTCCATAAATTTAAGTGAAAATCACAACATTTCTACGTATCTTTTAATGAATTTTTCAATTTTATTTGCTTGTAAATAGTCCATAGGCCTATAATCTCACTTAATTATGTATTCTAGAATGTTGTAACAGGCCAAGGCTCCTTTCACAACCTCTTGGGCCAAAATCACAGCTCAATACTCTAAAATATTTACATAATGTTATTTTTTAAATTCTAATACATTTAAAATGTGAATCATTAAAAAAATATGCTGGCACCACCCATAGTCACTGGGCGACAAAATCTCAGCACTGGTTTCACCCAGTTAACATGTTATTTTATGCCCTGAATAGGCCTGTTTGATTTAATAGAATAGTATTCAAACCAATAATTGGAAATAGTGTGATTGTAAAACTACATTTATCTTAGTTTTAATCTTTTTGGTACATTAGAACTTTTATAACCTACCTAGGACCATTTCCTGTAACTTATAAATGTAACGAAATTCCATTTTGTAGCCCCTGAATTAGTTTAGTCTATAAATGTAACTTGGAATAAATAAGTAGCCTAAGTTTTGTTTTGTTCAGTTACCATTGAGCAAAGAGTGGGCCAAATAAAATATTAAGAACTTAGCTGTTTTGCAATTAAACTAATTCAAGTGAACAAAATGCTACTAGGCCTATCATATACAACTTTTGACAAAACTTAGAGAAAACATTTTTAATCTTTTATGTCACTAAGCTAGAAATACAACTGGAGGTAGCACTGGTACGGAAATATTGCTAGAAATTAGACATGCTGTAAAATTGTAATATTTTAGTACCAACAAGGGTAATCGGCCAAATCATTTGGCTCATGGCTTTAATACAATTCCATATTCTAGTTCCAATGCACTAAGTACAGCACTAAGTACAACAATGTACTTCACCCATTGTAACAATGGCAGCCAATGTCTCAATTCTCTCATTCAGTGCTACCTCCCTCCAGTTGTATTTGTGGCTCACTGCTTAAGTCTAAATAACAAAAAACGCCCCCTAAAAAGGTACCTAAAACAATGTGATGTGTATGTGCCTTAATTGAAGTATTGTGTAATGTTTCCAGAACCATCAATAACCACAAGACTTATTTTATACAACTTTATATCAAACTGAAAATTGAATGAAAACATTTATTTTTATTATAAATCCAAGTTTGTTTGGCTACTGTCAGATATCATGTAATGTCTTGTATTTTGTATTAAAACTTTGAAATTTCTGTTAGGGTTGTAAATGCTAGCTTGATATTCAATGAATTTGATTTGTCACAATAAAAATATTAACACACATTGTTTAATTGAAGACTGTAATATTTATGCTGTGCTGTACGTTTACAAATTTAAGTCTTCTGACATGTAAAACTAGAGTGCTAATTATGTGCCTTTCAATTATCCTAATGTTTATTATTCTGTTTGTTTAATAAACGTGTTATTCTTACTAATCATCCTCTTTTACCTAATTTCCCTAATACAGTTGTACTATAAACACTACATTAGGTTGCCTAAAACTTTAGCTGGGGGTTTCTGTTTAAAGTTTTATTTTAACATTACACATTTTTTTCTTTGCTTTTTCGGGATTGGGTTTGTTGTTTCAGTTTGCTTACCCTCTTTTACTTTGTCACACTCAATATTTTTGACGTAAAAATACAAAGTAAGCTTGCAGCAGCTAGGCAAAATGGTGTACACGAAGAAAACTGGTTGTATATAATACCACGGATTAAAGGTGTACACAGGTCACAGGTACATAGTTATTGTTAACATTTTGAACACAACTGATGAATGACTGTTGATTGACTACAGTAACAATTCAACTTTTAAAATTATAAAAATATTTTTCACCACACGATGATGTTTTCAGCTGTTTTACATACGTTATTTAGTGGCTGAAAGTTACGTTTTGCTGGCCATGCCAGCTTTCGTCGTCATTTGGGGACCGAGCAGGTTTTTACATCCCTAAGGCCGCAAAATCAGCTGCCCGCTTACTTTTAAATACACAATCAGAATCCATAGCATTGCAATAGAATTGTTTTATTGTCACCCCTGCCTAGCAACACAGAAAACATACTACTATAACCCAGAATGCCAACCGCATGGTAAAAAGCGTTAAGTACTTTGAGAGAGCTTTGCCTGTCAATTCGTAGGCAGCGCCACCAGCGTTGCTATGCACTCAGCGTGACTCAGTATAGCAACGCTAGTGGCGCTGCCTACGAATTGACAGGCAAAGCTCTCTCAAAGTACTTAACGCTTTTTACCATGCGGTTGGCATTCTGGGTAATAGATGAGTGAACGAAGTGAACGAATCTATGTGTCGTGTATAGCGGAGTCAGAGATTAATTGTCTGCTTGAGTGTGTGTGTGACTGTGTTCACACCTAAAAAATCAAGAACTGTTGCACTTATAGCGTTCAAATTTTGCACAGATAACTAGGACACCAGTGTAAAGACACCATTAAAATTCTAGACGATTCCGCTCAGTAGTAATTTTAAAACCCTAAAAATACATTTTTTAATTTGTCCCATAAGAATAACATTAGAAGCTACCTTCTTCTTTTTATTTGTTTACGTTTTGCGACCAACAATTTTGTTGTCTACTTAAGACAGAGAGGACGACTTTTACTCTAAACTCTTTCATTTGTGGAGTAAACAGTTTGGCGTCTATGAAGTATGAATATATGTCATTATAATTTCACAACTATAAGAATAATAAATTGAACTCTTATCAATATTAGTCGGCAGTTATATACAGTTTATATTCAGTATTAAAATTCACATTTACATTAGAAATATCTATATATATAAAATTCAATGTATGTTTGTTTGTTTGTTTGTCCTTTATGGACTCCAAAACCGCTCAACAGATTGTAATGAAACATTCAGACATTATTAAGCATTATCATAGATTAAACATACTCCTCAAGAGGAGTATTTTTAATCTATGGCATTATTCAAGGGTGGTTTGTGTGAAGTTGGGTGCAGTATGTCAAAAAGGGCTCCGCCCAGTGGATCTGGAGTTTCCCATGTTAACCTTATGACATAGACTAACCATCACAAGTAGACTTCTCATCCCATTGTAAATTTTGAAGCACGTTTTTCGTGTCTAGTTCATGTACGTGACACTTGGGCGCTAGTGTCGACGAAACTTTGTTTCTATTATTTTAGGGTTAATTTCTTGATTTGTGCTGTACTGTTTGGTTATATAACTAGGGGACAAGTTATTGTTTATGATTAGATCGTATTATTTGGTTAAAAGAGGTTTTAAATGGCTGCAATAACGGGAAACAAATTGTAAACAAAACACGACCTCTACATAAACCGTACAGAACTAACAATAAAATTGTCTTCAGCTGTTCCATAAGGATGAGAAATCTACTAAGGGAGTATGTTTTATCTATGCTTATGAGTACTCATATTTAAATGGAATTAAAGCATCTTAACAGCTGGTTCAACTAAACAATTATTTGATTCTGTGATGCTCAATAGCATTAAAAAGGTAATAGGTTTACCAATAGGGTGCAGCACTATTATTTTTTTAAATTTATGACAACAGCTAATTTTTGCAATTCTAAAATGCTATGGGAAGGGAGGGAAACAGGTCCACGACGAAGGAAATGGTGAAGGAAGTACCTAGTCAAGGCGAGCAGCCCGGAGTGTGAGAACCCTTTGTGATAGTTGGATTAATGTATCTGCAATTCTAAAAAGCTATGGGAACGGAGGGAAACAGGTCCACGACGAAGGAAGTGGTGAAGGAAGTAGTCAAGGCAAGCAGTCCGGAGTGTGGGAACCCTTTGTGACAGATGGAATAATGTATCTGCAATAATAAAATGCTATAAGAAGGGAGGGAAACAGGTCTTCGACGTAGGAAGTGATAAAGGAAGTAGTCAAGGCGAGAAGTCTGGAGTGTGGGAACCCTTTGTGACAGTTAGATTTATGTATCTGCGATACTAAAATGCTATGAAAGGGGAGGTAAACAAGGTCCACGACGTAGGAAGTGGTGTAGGAAGTAGTTTAAGACAAGCAGTCCGGAGTGTGGGAACCCTTTGTGACAGTTACATTAATGTATCTGCAATACTAAAATGCTATGGGAAGGGAGTGAAACAGGTCTACGACGTAGGAAGTGGTGAAGGAAGTAGTACAGGCGAGAAGTCCGTGAGTGTGGGAACCCTTTGTAACAGGTAGATTAATGTATCTGCAATACTAAAATGCTATGGGAATGGAGAGAAACAGGTCTACGACGTAGGAAGAGGTGATGGAAGTAGTCCAGCTGAGCAGTCCGGAGTGTGGGAACCCTTTGTGACAGTTAGATGAATGTATCTGCAATTTTAAAATGCCATAAGAAGGGAGGGAAACATGTCCAAGACGTAGGATGTGGTGAAGGAAGTAGTCAACGCGAGCAGTCCGGAGTGTGGGAACCCTTTGTGACAGTTAGATTAATATATCTGCAATTCTGAAATGCTATGAGAAGGGAGGGAAACAGGTCCACGACGTAGGAAGTGGTCAAGGAAGTAGTCCAGGCAAGCAGACTGGAGTGTGGGAACCCTTTGTGACAGTTAGATCAATGTATCTGCAATACTAAAATGCTATAAGAAGGGAGGGAAACAGGTCTACGACGAAGGAATTGATAAAGGATGTAGTCAAGGCAAGAGGTGTGGAGTGTGGGAACCCTTTGTGACAGTTAGATTAATTTATCTGTGATACTAAAATGCTATGGGAAGGGAGGGAAACAGGTCCACGACGAAGGAAGTGGTGAAGGAAGTAGTCAAGGCGAGCAGTGCGGAGTGTGGGAACCGTTGACGGCAGTTAGATTAGTGCATCTGCAACCAATGACTTTGGTTAATTAATGGACGAGAAGTTAGGATTGTTGTCGACTGAGATTTGGTTGATTTGCTCAAACAAATTACATTGTGTTCACCAGTGACACCGGTAAGTAGGCTAGGTGTGGGTGGACTCTTCCATTTTTGTGCCTACGTTCACTCATCCCTTTACGCGCAGAATAAGCGTACTACTAGTAGTAGTATGTTTTCTTTGCTAGCAACTATTTATTATTATTTTTGCTGATTATTTAAATTGTTTCTTCACATAACCTTAAAGTTGTGGTTGTGTTGACTATATCAGTGTGCATTATTATTGTGGTGAATAGTGGTAATAGAGTAGTGTGGTGAAAAATAGCGTTCGTACCACGGACCGAAATGGTTTTGCAGCTCTCAATCATTTTAAGTTCTCGACTTCTCTCAATCATTTTAAGTTCTCGACTTCGTCCTAAATTTAAAAACTATCTCGAGCGGGCAAAACCTCATCTTCGGCCCTAGGCACGAAATATATTATTTCAGTCAAGTGGATGCACATCAGATAACTGTAAAAATAAATACAGTAGACTAGACACCATCTTTTTTAGTAATTTCTTTAAGAAATATATTGGCATCAAAATAAAAAAAAAAATAGAAAATTGTTTTTGCTTTACAATAATAATTTAGGTACCGGTAGTTTATTCTGTTCTCCATTACCTTCTCAGGTCAAAAGACTCCTTGATTGAGTACCGTACACTGGTCGATTAAAGAGCCAGTTCCAAAGTTCCTCGTGCAGTGGGAGTGGTTTTAGAGCTTTGCAGCCAATATCTGGTGGTTTCTTGTGTGGTGTGAGTATAATCCGTATAAGCTATTACCATAAGTATCATGATGAGACCTACACCCAGAACCGATTTACTTTTTCGTTTACATGTCCCCAGACTAAAAACACAAACCATTCAATTTTGTATGTATGATATGTCTGTTAGCACAATAACTTGATGAGATTCGATAGGAACGAACGTGTAAACCTATGTTTATCTGAACGAGTTCGCCAGCATGATCCCTTGGTTATGCCCATTCCAATAGGAATGGGGTAAAAATTGGTTTTACCCTTTTTTTGATCCCCTTAAATATAGAATTTGAAATTTCTTTCTGGAGTATTTTGTAGAGCTTAATAAAACAAATAATTTAGTATTTTGATTAGCGTTTTATGCCAAATGGGTTACAGAGAAATTTTCAAAAATTTAAAATTCTTATGTTATTCTTCTGGAGAATAAATAAACTGTTGTATTTTGCTTGTTTAGGAATATATTTTGATCAAATTTTGCCAATTATGTTATTTCATACTAAGCTATTATTGTTTAAATAAAGAACACACTTAATTACATTCCCTGCAGAAAGTACTCATTAAAAATAATTTTTATTTAAATGGATAGTAAATCTGACAGTTTTAAGGGAATATTTCAGAGAAAAGCCAGCTAGGTAGTTGGAAATTCACTTGGTCTGCAGGTTTAGGCTACTCAGGCTCCAAGTACTTCTTTTTAAAAACTTTTCAACACCCCGTGTAAGATACATTTAGAATCTACCGAAAAAGATGTAGATGTAGATGAAAAAGATGTTGGTGTTAAGAGAGACAAGACTCTTAACACCAGCTGGATTCTGGTGTTGACTGTCAGTGACGGATAGGTCGACAAGACTCGATAGTAATTAAGATAACCGGATCTACAGTCGGTTGTGACGCTTCTGAGAATCATCTTCTAAATCGATGCGTTTTAGAATATATTGTAAGTACTGTAATTTAAAAAGTTGGTTTTGTTTCAGGTAAAGAACCAAATTAACTCAAGATGGCAGATGATGAATGGCAGTTGGAAGCTGTTGAAAAACAGTTCAAAGTGTTTGAATCACTCAAGGAACCATACAAAAGAATATCATTGACTAATTTAAGGACTTTAATGGAAGAAGTATCCTCGATTAAGAATTTACACACAAAAATGAATAAAACCAAACATTCAACCCCTAGTGAGATAAGTCTTCAGATCATAAATCAACAATGTGAAGAAGAAATCAAGCTCTCTTTTATTGTCATTGTCACTAACATGAAACAAAATGGAACCCTCTGCAAAATGCCGGTATTTGTCTTAATATCCAATGAGAGAACAAAATACATAGATATGAACCTTACATTATTCAACAGTTGGGACGCATTTTTCAACAACAATGATCTACCCCCTTGTCAGTATTGTTTTCCTGTTAATGGTCTGTACAATGTTGGGAAAAAGTTGAAGATTGATTTTGCCTCATCTCCTGTTGCCTTGAGGCAAAACGTAAATGTCTTTTGGAAATGCTTGGGTTTTGTGGCTGGTGTCGGATTGGTCGTGGCATCATTTTTCTTCACTATTCCTCCTGTGGATAGATACACTCAGAAGGCAGACTCACTTTTAAGTATAGCAAATGAGTATGTTCCTGGTATTCGAAAGTACGGAATCATGTTTTTGAAAGCAGTGACTCTGGTTCAGCAACTGAAATCAGGCAAAGATGATTTAATAGATATTTTGCCTCAACTTTTCAGATTTCTTACTACGGTAAATGACAACTTCAAAGAAGAAATATCTATGATTTACGGATGGATAAAAGATACTTTATGGAAGATATATAATTGGATCAAGACAAAGGTTTCTCATTTCTTTGAAAAAGCATCAGCATGGGCACAACATAAATTTCTTGCTGTTACACACCGAGTTAACAGTGAAGTGATAGCTGCTGAGTTGGAGGCATATGAGATTCTGGAAGAGTCACGAAAAAACAATCAAAAATTCCAAACCCCTGTTGATGCAACAGCTATACATGCAACAGTGAACACGGAAGTTGGCACGATATTTAGAAATGCTAAAACTGAAAGTGCTTTGCAAAACAATATGTTGAAAGGCAACAGTGATGAAAATATTCATCCAGTGACTTCTGATTTGTTGGAAATCAGTAACAAAGTAGCTAACCAGCTACAAAAAGAAGGTCTTAAAGATGTACAAGACATACTTGAGGCTTACCTGGGTTTTGTGAAAGATGAATTCTTAAAATGTATAAATTTGTATACAAAAATGCTTGATGCAGCTAAAGCCGGTGCTGGACATGCAATTAACGTGGAAACATTCAACCTTACACTGGGTATTAAAGGAGATGTTACAGCACACTACTGGGCAGAAGCATTTAAGATTATAAGTGATACTCCTCGTCTTGGTTTTCTCTTACAGGCAGAAATAAAAGAACTAGAAAAGCAAAAGAAATTACTTATATTCCCAATCGTTAAAATGACTGAAGATGATACGATGGGCCTATACAGATGTGTTGGACCTGATGGAAAAGGTAAATTTGCTGCCAAAGATCTCTTGTTGGCTTTGGAAGGGATTCAAATTCCTATAAAAAATGAAAAATTGGTTATAAATGAAACACCATCTGCAGTAGTGATTCGCCAAAACGAATTAACAATAGTAGCATCGCAAAAACTGAACTCAGACAATACATCAGAGGGGATGTTGATGATAACCAGCTTTGACTATTAATAGTCAATGTAACCAGGTAAAACCTCATCAGATTTGAGTGGAAACTTATATGGTTCAAAAAAGGTACAGGGAATATGGGTCAGACAGCAACTCTTGATAATTTATTACCATTGTATGCCTGAGATCTGATATATAACAATTAAGAGTCGGCAGGACCGACGGCCATCTTGGATTTTCTGCCCATAACGCCATTGTTATGGTTGAAGCATATTACGGCATTGTTTATTAAGATAAAAAGTTGCAAAATATCCCATTTTAAAGCCATTGAAACCACAAATGTGATTTGCCATCTACTTTTAGCGAATTTCCCTATAGGGAAGTAGCTATTACCGTAGGTGGCACGGTAAGACCTAGACCCGGGACCGATTTACTTTTTCATTTTGATGTCCCCAGAGGCCAAAAACACCATTTGTTCAAATTTTTATATATGTATATATATACATATAGACTTGTGTATATATATATATATACGTCCGTAAACGCGATAACTTGAGTAATTTTTGTCCGATTTTGATGAAATTTTGTTTAAAGGTGTAAAGCGGGATAAACTTGAATGAGTTCGCGAACCAGCACGATTGGACTATGGGAACGGGGCTTTACAGGGGGTTTTATGTGGTAAAAATTGGTTTTTCTCACTTTTGACCCTCAAAACACAAAATTTCCCGATTTCTCTTTAAACCTTTTTAAAGAGCTTAAAAAAACAAATAATTTAGTATATTAAATAATTTTTTTTCGATTATTAGTAACGGCGGAAATAAAAAAAAATCTATATGAATAAAATTAGAGTTTTGTCTGTACATTGCTTAGAATAATGAACTTTTTGGTTATTTTTACATTTCATAGGTCAGAGAAACCGAATCAAACCTTATCTCAATTTCTGTCTGTCTGTCTGTCTGTCTATCTGTCATTCTCTTGGTAACGCTAAAATACGCACTTTATTACAACTACTCCTCAATAACTATAGCACTGTCCCGCCTGAAACTTATTTTCCAAATACTATACATATATGAGATGGTTTTAGACGTATTTCATCGAATATGAGACAGTTAGATATTTAACAGTAAACCCTTGAAAATCAAGTTTTTGTCGATTTTTGACGTGGAATTTCTGGAAGCCCATGTTAACCTTATGAGAAATGAAATTATTGAATCTTAACAGCTGTTTCAATTAAACAAGTTGGTTCTGTTCTGTGATGTTCAATAGCATTAAAGTTACAAGGATTACCAACAGGGTGCAGCACTAGCACTATTATTTCTTTTACATTTATGACAACAGCTAATTTGCAACCTGGAGGCGAGTGAGCGTAGCGAACGAGCTAACCTGAAGGCAAGTGAGCGTAGCGAACGAGCTAACCTGAAGGAAAGTGAGCGCAGCGAACGAGCTCCAACATACAGGTGAGTGAGCGTAGCGAACGAACTTCAACCAGGACGTGATTGAGCCATGCAAACGAGATCAGATAGTAAAAATAAAAGTAAGCCTACCGTTATAGGATCGACCGGCAGACACAGAGGTAATTTAACCTTTTATTGATTGTCATACCGATCCGGAACAACAAAAAACAACATAAAATGAAGCTATGTATAATGAAGCTATGTATAATAGTTTGGCCAGCATATCTTAAAATATGCAAACCAACTGCTGTTCTTTATATAAGAAGGTTTCAACTGAATATTATAAGATCCCCGTGCGTAGAACGGGTACACAGCTAGTGTAAATTTAAAATTCCCATGTTATTCTTATGGAGAATATTGTCAAATGTAGTTTGCTTGTTTATGGATATATTTTGATCTAACTTGGCAAATTTATTTATTTTGTACTAAGCTATCAATATTTTACTCAAAACACACTTTATTAGTTTCCTTGTAGCAGCAAACCTAGGTACTCATTAAACCTAATGTTATTAAAATATATTTAACTGAAAATCAATTCAGACAAATGGAAATTCGCTTAGTCGGCAGGTTTGCTGCGGCAGGGGTATTTAATTTTAATTGTTCTTATTTTGTATATTGACTTAAACTTGTTTAAATGATCCGAAAAATAATACACACAGAAAATATATTTAAGAATCACATACAATTTTCTACTTGTTAATTAAGCTTATGGTGCATGATTAATATGCTTCAACGTGAACGTATGTTTTGCTGATCGGCGCTCGGACAACCATTGTTCGCCTGGCATCTGATGCCCTGACGGTCAACAGCAATGCAAAATTATTGACTCCAGCCGACTCTTAATGATACTATTGGCAAAGAATGATAATGACAATGTTGTGTTCATTTGATTTAGAATTCCATAATTTAAGGCCTGATTTGACAATCCAACTTGATTAGTTGAAATAAATGTTGTGTTCAATTCTGTAGAAAACCTAACAGAGAAAATCAATTTGGACAAAGTACATCATAAAATTTTTTCTGAAAATAGATATGTTTGATTACAACGATACTTTCTCACCTGCTTACATGTATTGGTTAGTGTTAAAATAATCCCAGTTACGGCAGTTACTTCAAATTATTTGAACATGCATTAAAAAAATTGTGAAAACTAAAAAATATTGTTTAATATTATATAATTTTCTTTGTCTAATTTATAGTAATGTATTAATGTTTATGAGCTTACAATGACATACTCTAGTTTTCCTATTTTTTCTTTTGTAAATGGTTTATTTAAGGTTTAATATGAATCTAACATGGTTTTAAATGTTCAGTTGTGGTATTATTTTATATTAATTCAAGACTTATTAATTTTTTGTATTTTAATAGGAAAGGGGCATTTTAATATTGTCAGATTATTAAAGGAATGGTGGATGAAAGAGATATCACCTCAGTTTTATTCCTGTACCTAATTTATTTTAGCTATCATATTTAGTGTTATAACATAATTTGCTATAAATGATGATTTACAATCATAATTAATCTTTTTAAAAGGCTCAGAAAGGCCTTTTTGTCGTAAAGATTATTAACACCTCATTGTTTTGAAACATTCCAGATTAAGTATTTGTCAAAAAACTTTGGTCAAAAAAAGAAAACAGATTTATATCTATATAATTAATACGCCAACATGAAATTTGCCCTTTGAACTTCGCCCTTTTTAAACGATTTTACCATTCACATCTCATTGAAAAGAACGTATCCCGTAGATTTGCAAACTGACCTTATATATTTTTTTTTTATTCCTGGGCTCTGCCCCAGTGGCTTTTAAAGTATGTAATCCTTACAAAGAACAATTTGTTTACATTATGATCAGCTGGATAATTTAATTGCTGTTAATATTTATTTTTGGAATTCAAGGAAAACCACTTATGTTTAAAATTTACTGATTTCGTTAAAATAAAATATTTATTTTTTGAATTTTTCGAATTTGGGTTTGCACAAGTACATACTATATTACATTGGAAAAAATCAAGAAAGCCTGGAGAACGTGATATAATTCACCAAATAAAAATGAATAGACACAGTACTTTATTTCTTGAGGAATCCTTGAAAGAACCAATTTGCAAACTATAGAATCATAGAAAAGACAGAATGCCACCAAGTAGAAGAAGTAGAGATGATGTTTTTTTTAAGGAATTTATTATCGTTATTAGCTATATAATGGAGAACGCCTACAAGATGAAGATTCAAAACAATAAATGAGGATGTTAGCCAGTGTTACCATTTTATTTTTAGTAGGAAACAAGGATTAACTTAGTAATAATTACAGAGGAAACCCTCCCTAAAGCTAAATAAAACTGGTACCCTACGACAAGGGTTCTCATTAAAGTCAAGTGGTTTTCGAACAATATGATCCAAGAAACCTTTACATCCAAGAAGCTTTTACTAAAACTTGCATAGAAGGATTTAATTACTATTAACAGTTAAGAGAAACAAAAAACTACCTGAACAACATCAGGCCTCTTAACTCAGCATTTTCTCAGATAAATATAATTGATGTTAATTACAGCAACTAACCAAAAGAATCCAAATTGAAGCAAGTAAAATTGTGACAGACAGGTTATGCAGGAAATCAGGTAGTTCTTAAGTTATGTGAACAAATTGTATCGCTAATTAAAAAAATTACTGAATTAGTTACATAATCTTTGAGTTGACACTTTTAAAAACTAATTGGAAATTATGACCTATTCGTTTTTAAATAACTCCTGAAATACTTTGCAATTGCTCGAATTTTGAGCAACGTGTACACTAGTAAATTGTCATTTGTCCAACAAGTGAGCAAAATGGCACCTTTCTAAACATGAGCTTAGCGTTAACTGAGACTTGCCAAGTAGGGCCTATGTCAATTTTATTAAATTGAAGAAAAGACACTTTGAAAACGAGTTGCACATTATATTTGTATATAACGCTACATAGTTTGATAAACAAAATATACCCTCCAACAAATAACATACACCTTCTCTTCAAGAGAACTTCACTCACTCACTCCCATGACCATTCATGCCCAAGGCGGGATTTGGCCGCACCAACAACTGCTCTCTATCTTCTGCCACTTCCATTGCTGCCCCCACTTCTCAGACGTCCTTGGAGACACTATCCCACCATCTCTTCTTGTGCCTTCCTAATAATCGTTTCCCTTCTGGCTTTCCTATGCTTGCTCAGGAGAACTTCTCAACATCCAAAATCATAAGATCCATAGTTAACATTTCAGATCACAAGATCCAAAGATCAGCACAAAGTAATTTCTGCAATTGGCCACACAATTCATTAATTTGACTCTACAAAATCTAATTTTGAATCTAACTGTTTTGCGATTGTTTACAAAAATTTTATTTTTTTACTTCCAAGCTAAATTACATTTTATTTTACACACTCGAGTTTCTTAAAATATACAAACTATGTTTTTAGCGAATTTCCCTATAGGGAAGTAGCTATTACCGTAGGTGGCACGGTTAAGACCTAGACCCGGGCCGATTTACTTTTTCATTTTTATGTCCCCAGAGGCCAAAAACACAATTCGTTCAAATTTTTATATATGTATTTAAATATATATATATAGATTTATATATATATATATATATATACGTCCGTGAATGCGATAACTTGAGTAAATTTTGTACGATTTAGATGAAATTTGGTTTAAAGGTGTAAGGCAGGATAAACTTTGATGAGTTCGCGAACCAGCATGATCAGACCATGGGAACGGGATTTTACGGGGGGTTTTATGAGGTAAAACATAGTTTTTCTCATTTTTGACCCTCAAAACACAAAATTTCCTAATTTCTCTCTAAAGCTTTTTAAAGAGCTTAAAAAAACAAATTAATTAAGTATATCAAAGTGTTTTTGTACGGTTATTGGTAATGGAGAAAGTTAAAAAAATTGTGAATTTAAAATTCCCATGTTATTCTTATGGAGAATATTGTAAAATGTTGTAGTTAGCTTATTTGGACGTATTTTGATCAATCTTGGCAAATTTATTTATTTTATACTAAGTTATTAATATTTTACCAAAAAATACACTTTATTAGTTTCCTTGTAGCAGCAAACCTAGGTACTCATTAAACTTAATGTATTTTAAATAGATTTAATTAAATATTAATTCAGACAAATGGAAATTCGCTTAGTCGGCAGGTTTGCTGCGACGGGGGTATTTATACTAAAACTGGTCACAATAATTATCATATTAATGTGGGAGTATAATATCCATATTCAAAGGTTATACAGACTCTTTAAATAAAAAAGATCTTTTTATTTAGCAGAGTCATAAAGTTTAAGGAGCGTATGGACGGGGACAGTAGAGGCAGCAAGTTGCTGGCTGCAAGTACTGCCCATTACGTCACTTGCCGTATGTTTTCCTACAGGTAAGTAGGCCTACTATCGGCAAGTGACAATGAAAGAACTTGCAGCCAGTCTGCTTTGAGTTCGGGAGTAAATAGTGTTGATAGTTGAATAATTTGTGTTGAGCATGTCTGACTGTCATAAAGAATTTAGTCAGCATAGTTAATACTGTATGACATATATTCCACAATAGTTCGTAATTTTGAAAAATCTCTAAAAACTTAGTGATGTCATCACAGCTCCACTTAATGATTTTTTCTTTTTCGCGGCAAGTAGTGGGTCACACTGGCGGCCAGAACTTTCCTGTCAAAACGTATACTTGCTATGCACTTGCCGCCAGTAGAGCAGAAAGGCAAGTGAAATCAGTGTTTATAGAAGCGAAAGTGTGTTTATTTAAAATGTCACAATTAGGGCCCTGCTGAGATGAAAAAATCATTAAGTGGAGCTGTGAAGACATCACTAGGTTTTTAGAGATTTTTCAAACACTAGGTTTTTAGAGATTTTTCAAAATCACAAACTATTGTGGAACAGACGTCATATTAAGTATGCTGACAAAAATCTTCATGAAAATCAGACATGCTCAACACAAATTATATTTAAGTTTCAACACCATTCACTCGAGAACTCAAAGCAGACTGGCTGCAAGTCCTTTATTGTCACTTACCGATAGTACTTACCTGGTGTATAGGAAAACATGTGGCAAGTGACGTAATGGACAGTACTTGCAGCCAGCAATTTATTTGCCTTCTCTATTGTCCCGGTCTATACCCTGCTTTAGGCCTAATGAAAGAAGTTGACACTTTTCTGGCTGGCTATAAATACAAGAGAAACTACTCAAAATTTTACTCTTAAAATTTTACATATTATTTTATTATAATTCATTGATACAGTAGTTACAGTTAATAATAAGGTGTTTGATGGTGTCCCTCTCCTCATTTTAACTTCCTCGATAAGTTGAATATCCAAAAGGGCTCAGGATCAGAGGAACGTGATAGTGCTCAAGAGGTGACCGAACATCAAAAACTATCTGTAAACAGATGTATATGGTAAGGAAGATCATAAATGCACAACAGTTAAAGTGAAAATAAACATGGAAGACGAGCTTGATAAATGATAATACATGGTATCATTATACTCTTAGTGAATTCCCCAATTCCCCTATGGGGAAGTAGCTAGAAATTTTGCTTGAAGGTGTAAGGCTGGATAAACTTGAATGAGTTTGCGAGCCAGCATAATTGGACTATGGGAACGGGGTGTTATGGGGGTAAAAATGGGGTTTTCTCATTTTTTACACTCAAAACATAAAATTTCCCAATTTCACCTTACGCCATTTCAAAGTAGGCTACTTAAAAAAAATTAATAATTTGGTATACGGGAATAATTTTGTGCGGTTATTGGTTACGGAGAAAACTGAATAAATTGTAAATTAAAAATTCCCATGTTATTCTTATGGAGAATGAGTAAACTGTTGTAGTTTAAAATTTAAATAATATAATTTAATTATCTAGGAGCCAAATCTGTTTTTATCTTTTTGTGATTATAAAGTACCAACACATACTGACCTCGACAAACGGGAAAAAATAATCTTGCTTCTGAAGTTCAAAATATCTGTCAACATCATAATGTAGCTTGAAACGTCCTGGCTTGAATTCCTCTTTTGAAATAAACTCGTTGCATCTTCCTAAAGGATTTGTAACACTGAAAAATAAATTGATTGGACATAATAATTATTGTTCAATACTTTCTATACTATAAATACTTTACTTTGAAATGACGACCATCCGAATGTAGGTATTTTAAGCCAAGTATGAATGGAAATGAGTGTAGGATGAGTGCGCGATCTTGTAGTCTATAGTGGAATCTAAACCAAATTTTTGCCTTGCAATTAACGAATATTGGTTTAATTGTCAGGATAATACTGCGGATAGTCGTAGTACTCACTAGTGTGGACGTTAATCAACACCAGGGAATATCACATCCTCAGTGTATGCCTATAAATATCCACAATTCATGACCTAGTAGCTGGATTACAGGACAACGCTACCGTCCCAGTCTACAATACGCTATTTCATTTTATTAATGTGATATTTTATGATTGGCGATTGGACATAATAATTGTTCAATAATATTTTTTGTTACAGAATATTATTTGATTTAGCGTTTTTTTATTTATTTGAAAAATTGTAATACCTTTTTCAAATGTACCGAAAATTAATTTGACCTAAACAATGTGAGCACAGTGCTGTACTGATAACTGTCCATCAGGCATGGATTAAATAACAATCCCTAGATGAGTGTTTAAATTCTTGGAAATGTATGACGTCTAAGTTATTGTGAAAGGTTTTAGCAATCTTTTACTGTGTCAGAGCTTTAATAGGACACTAGACTCTTAATCCAGAACCTTCAAATTACTTCAGACTAGGTCTAGAGAGGGTCGCGGCATAATCACATAGATAAAATATATTGGTGATTGGCAGGATTTGAGCCAGATAGTGACCAGCTCGCTTCCAATATTATAATGGTAAAAGAATAATGTAGTGTGAGAGCAACAGTGATTTATAATCCTCCAGTGAATGACCGTTCCCTATAAAAACATCATACTGAGTGTAAATTTGAAATCAAAACTTCACCAATATTATTATATAAGATCATACTGAGTATTTACAGGGTGTCCACCAGTCCAACCAGAAAAAATTCATGAGTAAAAAAAGATCCAGGTAGTTCAGGTCGTACTTTTCATACTAAAATTTCAAACGTGTTTTGTGCCAACTCCCGCAATGCTGTTTAGCGATAACACAGCTCGCTATTTTAGTTATTGGAAAGAGAATTCTCAGTTAAAGAAACAAAATTTACTCAGTAACAGAAACATCACCACTGTCTTCCGTGGTTGTGACAAAATCCTGATATTGTTCAGCGGTAACAGAAACATAATCGTCTCCCGTAATCACAGTAAAGTTATCATCATCTGTCTCAATCGTAGCTTAATTCAAATAATTTCCTGCGGTCATAAGTACCTAGCTAGCTATAACTACAGCTACAATTAAATGTAGCTATCGCTACAATTGTAGGTACTTTTCCATTTTATTCTATGCACAAGAGCTAAATAAGCATAATATAATTACAATTCAAAAATAAATTGTGGTGTCCCAGAGTTATTCTTATCTCCTCACACATATTTTAAAACATTATATCCAAATATCTTACCACCTTTTATGTTGTATTCTAAGAAGGTTAACTAAGAAGTATTCAGTAGCCTATTGACAGCAAAATAGAAATTTATGAGGATAGGAAAGTTGGAGAATTTTACCACGGATAAAACATGGTCCCTTAGGCCGGGGCCACACTCATCTTATCTCGCTGAATTTTTTCCACGGGCGTTACCCGTGGGTTTGAGAGATACATTACGGTATATGGGGCAGGCCACACTATAGTAAAAACGTCCGTGAATGCGACAAACGGAATTTGCACGTGTAATCTCTACTAACATTCCACGGGCGTTGCACGTAAAACTAGTCGCGGGGCATTGCGGCTTATGGGAGTGAACACACTCATCTTATCTCCCTGAATTTTTTCCACGGACGTTTCTAGTTTTAACCTGACTGATTTAGTACGTGGAGGGGGGGAGGCGGAACACGGACACGGACGATTTTTATTGCCAGTGTGGCATGCTCTATCAGTCTCACTGGTTTGCCCAAAAACCTATCTCGTAAGACGAGTGTGGCCCCGGTCAAACTGTTCCACGTGCATCGCACGTGAAAACGGAAAAAACAGTCTCGCTAGATAAAAATTACAAGTGTGGCCCTGGCCTTAGTAGATTTCCCATCATTATGGAACAGCTGAAGCCAATTTTATTGTTAGTTCTGTCCGGTTTTCTGTAGATGTCATGTTTTGTCTATAACTTGTTTCTTGTTATTTCAGTAATTTAAAACCTCGTTTAACCAATTAAAAATATCTTAATCATAAACAATAAACTCTATATACGCTATATATATACAACCAAACAGTGAGACCAAAATAATGAGAAACTAACCCTAAAATAATAGAAACAAATTGTAAACAAAACACGACATCTACAGAAAACCGGACAGAACTAACAATAAAATTGGCTTCAGCTGTTCCATAAGGATGGGAAATCTACTAAGGGAATATGTTTTATCTATGATTTTACTTTACATGAAAATATAGCCTTCTTGTTATTGTTAATTAACAAACACTCATACAACAAAATGTCACTATTGTAGCTTTTCTAAAATAACTAGAAAAATAAATTATTTTAAAATGGTTGTCTAACACATGAAAAAACCACAAAGTGATGAAATTGATAGTACTGTATTGAAATTCCTTACCATTCCCTGATCAAAGTCCATCCACTGTTAATAAGTTTGTATAAGCTGACACGGAGATTAGGTACTGGAGTTCCTCTTGAACTATCTAAAACATGTGTTGAGATAGGAGGCAGTGAAATGCTCTGCAAAAATTTAGTGACCTTTTAATTACTGAAGAATAATGGAACTAAATAATATTACACTAGCACTGTAGCAGTTTTTTTATAGAAACAATTTTGGGGTGCTTAGCTTAAGCACTAAATGATTTTATATTTTGAATCCTTGAAACTTCAGTCTTAGCTTAAAGCAATACCTACATAAAGCTTACGTACTATGTCTATTAGTTAGAAAGAGGATTCTGAATATTTTCAAAAATTACAGAGATACTACCAGTACCTACAGTTTTACTTTTGCTATTGTTGTACTTAATACAAGGGTAAATGGGAGAGACAAAATGAGAGGCATGATGAGAGGGTAGGATAACAAAATAGCAGATATGGAGTCATTGATTTATATAAATGAAACACCTGTTCCAGCAATAATTTTAAAATTATTAAAATACATAGGTTATTTTTATTTAAGACAGAACAACACACACATTTTGGATAACAGTAGAATAGCGTACGCTTACCATTTCATACCGTATTAGAAAATTAATGGAAAGACCTCCTAAAGACAGATATACAGGGTGAGTTTTAAATGAGTTCCCCCCTTACTTTTTTCTACATTTCTCAAGATATCAACTCCGCACCACAACAGATCATTGTAGAGTAGTAAGTACTGTACTTCATTTTGACTGGGTATACATTTTTGGCCGCCATATTGGATAGGTACATAGTTTTTTTTCCAAATGTAAAGGTAGGGTTGTAAACCATTATTTCAAACTAGAATTTTACGCTGATTACAATGCTGCAATTAGTTTTAAAAAATCTTGATCCGTTCTAAAGTTATGAGGACTTTTTATAACTTTATTTTTAACCCATTTTAACATTGTGCATTTACAAACTAAGACCATAATCTCAAAATAGTGCTAGATAAAGATAAGTATACACCACCATTCATTGTCGACATATTTTCACTTGGTTATGATGGATGTAGTTTTTTCAGCCGCCATTTTGGATCCGCCATTTTGAATTGTGATCAAATAATTTAAATATGAAGGTGGTGTTGTGACCCATCATTTTGAACTACTTTTTATACTGAACTCAATGCCGCAATCCGTTTTTGGTTACCAAGCTTTCTTGATGAAATACTCTTATTTAAAATTTCAATATTTCAAAAACCAAAGATGCAAATGAATAACGGATTGCGGCATTGAGTTCAGCATAAAAAAGTAGCTCAAAACGATGGGTCACAACACCACCTTCATATTTAAATTAATTTGTCACATTTCAAAATGGCGGATCCAAGATGGCGGCCGAAAAAATTACATCCGTCATAACCAAGTGAAAATAGGTCGACATAGGTTGAATGGTGGTGTATACTTATCTTTATCTAGTTACTATTATTTTGAGATTATGGTCTTAGTTTGTAAATGCACAATGTTAAAATGGGCTAAAAAATAGGTATAAAGAGTCCTCATAACTTTAGAACAGATCGAGATATTTAAAAACTAATTTTGGCATTGTAATCAGCGTAAAATTCTAGTTTGAAATAATGGATCACAAAACTTTGTATCCAATATGGCGGATCCAAGATGGCGGCCAAAAATGTATACCCCAGTCAAAATGAAGTACTTACTACTCTACAATGATCTGACGTGGTCCGGAGATGATATCTTAAGAAATGTAGAATAAAGTAGGGGGGGGAACTCATTTAAAACTCACCCTGTATATATATACACATAGAAATGCATTGATTTTCAAAAAGGGTATTTAATTTTTAATAATGCATTTCTATATCAAATCAGTAGCCCTAATCCACGGCCGCCTTTAACTCCAGGCCGTGGCCTTCGAAGTGGCAACGTCGCAAGTGGAGTTGTAACAGCTGTGTTGTTTGGAAGCAGCTAATGGTATTTGTGTATTTACGAAAGATTGGTTACTGGACTATGACAATATTGACTCCGCTTAAAATGTACGGATATAGATTTTTAATTCATATTGTTTCGGTTTCGGTTTTCAATTCTGTATGTTTTATTTTCAATATAAAAAAATTATATTCATAAATTTAAATCAATAAAGTGCGAATTAATGAGCTGATGTCACCTGTCTACCATGTTATCTTATGGGACGTCTGTCACTAAATAACACCACTTGCGACGTTGCCAATTCTACCAGGCCGCGGCCTGTTGTTAAAGGTGGCCGTGCCTAATCACAAAAATTTTCATAATATACATATATATATATATGTAGTAATATATACTCTGAGATACAAGCTATGGGATACTTTCAGAAATTAAGCTAAACCTCTCATCACAAAATAATATCACTAACATTTAACCAAATCAAATGAAGTAGGTACGTCTTTACACTAATAAAACATATTTTAACGATTTCTCCAACCTTAACTTAAGAAACTAACAACAAACCTTTGTAACTTTATCGACTGTTGATTCTAGCTGTGTAGAATTAGCCAAAGAGTCATTGCATAGGTTAGGAGCTTCTTCCATGCTAGAATTAATAACAGTTGTTTCTGTGTTAAAGCCTGGGTGCATTAATTCTATACCACTGTTACATTGTGCTTCTTCCATGGACTTGTTTTGCTCATTCTGTAACACATGAGATGATTATACCTTAATAAACCAGTACAGATATTTATTCACAAACAATTACATTTTTGCTGCCTTTAGCAGAGTTAAACCTCCTGTTATAGTCAATGGTTAAACCTATGGGGTAATTTAAATTGTTACCTATTAAAAATGACATCAACAAAAGCAAACAAAGACAAACAACAAACTTTTTTTACACAAAAGAAATGGTGTAGGCCCTATATGGATATTATACTCTGACACATAGATAATATATTTCTGAGTTTGTTTGGATATTAAAATAATTTGTTTTATATTATCGAGCTTTTAAGGGGGTCCCTAAAAGTCCACTTATGTCCCTATAAGTTACTATTTTTGCCAACTATGAAAGCCATGTTGACATTTTAAAATTAAATTTATATCCTGAAAAACTTAAGAATATTTTTGTTACATTACTTTTATTAAAATTTGTATAAGCCTGTTATTAAAATATTTACACTGCAACAAAGTTGTTCAGTGTTTTTGGGTCACCCTGTATTGAAGTCTAAGTGCTGCATCTATTTCAATAAGTTCATCTTCAGTTTCTTGTTTTTTGTATATATGCGTGTATAATAGATGGCATTTGGTTCAAACGTGTAAACCTACGTTTATTTTAAAGAGTTCACGAGCCAGCATGATCAGACTATGTGAATAGGTAGTCTATTGTAAAAAAATTACAAACCAATATTGTAGAAAAAATTACAAACCAATAAAATGTTTTGCAAGTTTTTTATTACCTGAGTAAACTGTATCTCTGCTTTTTTTGTGTGTTTCCTAGTGCTCATGTGGTGAAGTAAGCCAAGCCTATGAGCGTACAAAGTTTTGTTACATATTTTGCAAAAGGCTCTGGTTGGGTTTTCTGGGACCGCTCGCAGCCAACCTAACAAAATAAAAAACTACCTCAAGATACTAGATTGAAATGTACCTAAGTTAGGCCTATACTATAGGTTAACTTATACAATTTATTTTATTTCCATTCCAAAGACCATTACCGTAATTATGGTCGTAAATTAGTAGTACAACATTCTAATTTTGCCTTATAGAAAACTAAATTCTGCTTCTCTTCTAAATTGCATAAAATATATATTTAGGAGGTACAGTTCAGCAGAGAACCTACAACATATTAATAAATAATAGGCTATTGCGACATTTATCGTATCGGATAAAGTTTTCACTTTTCAATCATTTTTATCCATTGGGCCATTTCAAAAAGACTCTTTCACACTGTGCCGTGGCAGTTAGTTTGGTTCAGTTTGGCTTAGTTAATGATAATAACAAACTAGGTAACATTTATAAAAACTAATTTGATATGTTCTGTAGGCCTAATTGATAAAGAGATAAATTTGTCAATTTGTATTTGTTCTCTTTTTCATGACTTGAAAAAAGTAAATTTTGTAAATGGTAGGCCTACCTTGTTTGTCACCATCATAAATGAAACTGAACCATAGAGAAGTAAGGACACAGAGGAAACACTTTTATAGGACAACTGTGCGCTTTCACCTTTGGTATGTTGAGCTGGAAATATACTTGTGTGTGAAGAGCACGGAAGAGCCCGAGTGGTGAGCACTGTGAGGAAATTTCTATCACACAGGGCACCAGGTCCTCTTCTACTGTGAGTGTTGTAGTAAATGATGGCGAGGGGGGTGGTGTTGGACATTGCCCTAGACGAAATCACTTAAGTGTACCATGGAGTGCATCCTCTGTTCCTTACTTCTCTGTGGCTTAACTAAATTCACCTAACCTAAATGCCGCAGCGCACTGAAAGAGTGGTGGGCGGCCCATTTTTTGGAAAGACCTGTAGGCTAACAGAAAGTCAATATTTACATTCAATAAAATGCATATAGAATATAAAAATGTATATTGAATTAAAATTAAATCCGATGATATTTAATAGTTCTCTGCGGAACTGTAGGCCCTACCCTATTTTTAGTCTTTAAAGATTTGTGTATTTTAAATAATAGTTGAAGACAAGCTGCTATAGCCATGCTTTGAATTGGGAAGAGCACGTGGAAGAGAATACTTTTAATGGGTGAGGTTCATAATGTCCAAATTTCACAAACTCCAACGTCTAAAATGTTAAATAAACAGTGCGATTCATAATCTCCAAATTTCATAAACTCCAAAACTATAACTTTCAAATAAGCACCGTTTCACAATGTCCAAGTTTCACAAACTCTAACGGTTATTTCACAAAGTCCAACGTTAAATTAAATAAACAGAGCGGTTCATAATGTCCAAATTTCATAAACTCCAAAAATATAACTTTCAAATACTTACCGTTTCACAACCTCCAAATTTCACAAACTCCAGTGATTAGAATATTAAATAAACACAGCGATTCATAATCTCAAAATTTCATAAGCTCCAACGGTACAGTCTCTGCCAGAAGTCGCTGCAGAGGTTGCCGTGGTTTGGTATGTAGGCGCTACACGTTCTAGTGTTGTAGCGGCGCGTCACGAAACATCATTGTTGGTCTATAGTTGCTTTGTTAAGAGTGTAAAGTATTGGTATTAATACCCCTTCTGCAGCAAACCTGCTGACTAATCGAATTTCCATTTTCCTTATTTGATTTACACTATCAATGAAGTTACGTATCAATGAAGTTATTAGTTTATATATTGCAACATGGATAATCGTTAATAATCGTACTTCCTAACTAATATTATAAATGTGAAAGTTTGTGTGTTTTTTGTCTGTTTGAAGTCCAATAATGCATTAACTACAGGTCGGATAGGTCTTAAATTTGGCATGGTGATAGCATATATTCCCGATTAACATATAGACATATTCTTATCACAAAAATGCTTTCAGACTCCTGGCCGTGAGGTTTCCCATGTTAACATTATGGGCATTCATATTTTAAAAGTAACTAAATAATTTTGTCAGCTTGTTGAAATAATGAATAAACCTTTTACAAATTCTAAGGCTTTATTTGAGTAAAAACCAACATTACAGAACAACACAAATAAACAAGTTAAATTTGCATAGTAACCAGGACAGCTGATCAAAGTTGTAATATCAAGGATATTAGAAATCATCACACAGCTAGTACAGATTAACAAGTTAGTTAAATTATATTTTACCAAGTTTATTTATTGTGGCGTTGATTTAACTAGTAGCTTGTAGGGACATAAGTCCCTAAAAGCTAAAATGTTAAACAAATTATTGTAATATATAAACAAACTCGTAATCAAATTATGTATGTGTCAAGATAGATAGGTAGGCCTATAGTTAAAACTAAAAGAGAAAACGAGACTGCTGTCGAGTAAAAAGGTGTAAATAGTCGAGTTTCAGCTTATATTGATACCAGTGTAAGTATTGACCAGTATACTTACAATATGATGTATAAGTTAAATCCTATTTATAAAAATGTATTTCTGCGTTTATGTATGTTTGTTTCTACCTTTTTATGAACTTTTAACTCCTCCTTTTAGTGGGTAGAATGAATAAAGTACAAGGTTTTCGGCACTTTTCTAACAACGGGCTATTTCTACACACAAAAAACTACTGATGTAATCATCATGAAATTTTAACAGCTATTAGAAAATATAGGTACTTATAAAATATATTTATATGTTTTAAAATTTTTCATTGGTAAAAAACTTCTTACAGTATTTGTAATGGATTTTTAATTGAGAGACAGAACAGTTAAGAAACTCAGCTGTAAGCTTGAATTAAAGATATTAAAAATATAAAAATGTAACTTTAATTTGTAGGCTACATTATGTGTTAACACATATTTGAGTCACACAGCTATAAGTGTTCTTCAATCATTAAAATATACGTATAATCAGTAGTTGAGCCCCGGTTTACTGGGCCTGCTATCTGACCGTGCCAGCCATTGTAGAGACTTCTGGCCCAGACTGTACTGTTGGAGCTTATGAAATTTGGAGATTATGAACCGCTCTGTTTATTTAGTATTTAAACGTTGGAGTTTGTGAAATTTTGACATTGTGAAACGGTGATTATTTGAATGATGATAGATTTGGAGCTTATGACATTTGGAGATTATGAAATGCTCTGTTTAATTAATATATTAACGTTGGACTTTGTGAAATCATTGTTGGAGTTTGTGAAATTTGGACATTGTGAAACAGTGATTATTTGAATGTTATAGTTTTGGAGCTTATGAAATTTGGACATTATGAAACGCTCTGTTCATTTAATATTTTAAGCATTGGAGTTTGTGAAATTTGGAGTTTATGAAACGCTCCCCTTTTAATGCTGTTATTTAGATCTTCTTTGTTCAAAAAAAAAAGATACACATACGGTATGTTATACATTTTACAAACAAAAATTAATTTTACCACGAGACCTGAAGAAATGTAAGATAGAGATGGAACTCACTGAGCCAAGGAATAAGCCGGTTTCAATTGATATTTGACCTAGGAAAACTCATACCTACCACCTACCACAAACACTTGAACTGGCTACAGTTGTAGCATATGTAACAATGAGAACAAATAAACTGCACCCCTTCACTCATCAACACTTTGCGGCACAATAATAGGTTTTAGTGACCTCTAATTCGTAGGGTACTGAGCCACCTAGCTACCACACTGAGCAATAAGCAAAAAAAAAGGCATGGGCTATTGCCTAGTTAGAGCCCGCACAAAGTGACCCCCGCAGGGTTAAGTGACTGTCCCATGCAAAACTACTTTGATGAGTCAATGTTTAACCACTTGTGGAAGTTAAGGATGTATAACCTATGATGAAGTAAGGTGGCTATCAATGACATAGAGTTGGAGGGTAGGGCGCTAAAATTTGCCGATGATATGACACTTGTAACAATTGGAAGAAGTCCAAACGAAGCGATAGAAGAATCTGAGCATTTGTTTGCAGCTGCTAGAGAATGGTTTAACCATAACATGACTAAGCTTAGTGACGATAAGACAAAGAAACTGATATGCCCTCTAACGCCATCACTTGAACAAGTGTCGAGAAATGTATCACTGCTGGGCTTTACTCTTAATCCAAAATGAACCTGGGTAGACCATATTGACAACATTTGTAAGAGGTTAGCGAGGTTAAACTTGTCCCCGAATCCTATTTGATAGTGGTATACCATTCGTTGTTCCACAGCCATAGGATCTCATATGGTCGCTATGAGGCCATGCACTTGACAGCCTCAAGGTCCTACAACAGCAGAAGAAGGCTTTGCATATTATCACAGGGAGTGGTAGAAGGGATCACGGTATGCCGCTTTTAGTACGGACGGGCATTTTGACAGATTACAGTACCGTACCTAATTACATCTTTTCATTTGTAAACTGTCCATGATAACCAGCAGAAATTCACTACAAGGAATGATGTGCACAGTTATAATACAAGGTGCCAAAATAAGATCAAAATTCCCTTCCGCAGGATTAGTAAAACGGATGGATTGGGCTGAAATTTGGCATGAAGATAGCTAACATTCCCGATTAACATAAAGACCTATTCTTATCTCAAAAATCCTTTCGGTCTCAGCCCCAGTGAGGACAGCTAGTTATTTATTTATTTGTTTACGTTTACACCATTTTTCAGAGTTGACTTGCTGATAATACAAAATAATACAATATTGAAAAATTGAAAGTTAATTAGCCTAACAAAAAGTAATAACGAATGCGAGTGAAATGTTGAATGATATGAAAGGAGCATAACTACCTCCTTATGACCGTTGGAAGCAAAATAAAAGGGTACAGTTTCTTAACTGAGCTATGCTAATATTGATTGAAACTATCGAATTGAAAATATTGATTAATAATCGACATTTTTAAATATATCTATTATAAAATAAAACTATCATAACCTAACCTAACCAACCAAACTTGCTGATGGTGAAAAAATCGCATGAAGGTTTACAAATCGAATCGATAGTTTCAATCAATATTAGCATAGCCCAGTTAAGAAACTGTACCCAAATAAAATAAAAAAAAAATTATCTGAAATTACTTGATTGTAGGCCTATTTACATCACAACTTTGCCTAGGCCTACCTTTGAAGTCTGGCAGCGATTCCCAAGCAGTCCGATATGATTGTTTAGATTTGGAATCGTTTTTAGGCATTATTTGATAGTCTATCAATAATAATTAGAGTAGTTTAGATTAAACTACGTAACTTAAACAAACAGGTCTAATTAGTTCATTTAAATTTCATTTAGTTCTTAGGTTATAAGTCAAAGTTGTCTGCCACTGCCGGCTACCCTAAAAAAATCACCTGATTTAAGACAGTATTTTTCTTGTTTTTACCGCAGGTTTAACTATTTGTCATGTAACTTAGCTTCCTAAGAGAGATATATAAGCGTTTAGTCATATAAGTTAAGGCTTTGATTTAAATAATAGATAAAACCATAAAACACCCTGAGTTAATTTCTCATCCTTATGGAACACCTGAAGCCAAATTCATTGTTACCAACATTGAAAAGTCATGTTGTTATGTCCACTGAGCTATAATGTCCGATAAGGTATTTAATAAATTGAGTAGGACCATAGATTAAACATACTCCCTAAGGGGAGTATGTTTAATCTATGGTAGGACTGTTCAATTTTATCCAGGAAGACATTCCTTATTTTTAAGTAAATTTTATGACTGGCTCTTAAGAAACCCTTTTTTTTATTGACGACATCATGGCCGTAAAGGAAGTTCAATTTTAGACTCATTATCAAAGCCTAGTTTAGTTTATATTGTTGTTTATCTTTTAATTGTCTATTAGCGGTGGTATACTGTTTCTATCTCTTGTTAGCAGGGCCTTGTCTACTGTTGTTTATATTTTAATTGTCCCTCATTTGTTGTAACATCTGTTGCAATTGTTAATTTTTAGAAATTTTTATCTTAATATATGTATTTTGTTGTTGGTTTATATAATTTACTAGTGTACCTGTTGCTCGAATTCGAGCAATTGCGATGCATTACAGGCGGTTTAAAGATTATGCAAATACTCACGATCTACACAACAGTTAGATATAATAAAAATCTTTTGTAAATATTTTATCTTTTTTCAAAAACCTAATCTTGTTTTTTTAGTGTAAAAAAACATTATTTCTATTTCTTCTACTTGGTTCTGTTCTATGACTTTTTCTATGTTTCCATTGTTTGCAAATCGGTATTTCAATGATTGCTCAAGAAATGTAGCACAGTGTTAATTCAGTTTTATTTTTAGCCTATATCAAATTGTCCAGGATATCTCGCTCTTTTCCATTGTAATAATTACATTAACCCAAGTTTTGTGATGCAATATGCCAAAGAATATCACCTACGTACAATCTCCAAGAAGTGGTAAAAAAGGCAGAAACCAACCCATACAATAGATAGTTAACTCCATAAGAAATAATTTTAAAAGTTACTGTGATATTAGGATTTTCCACTGATTTGGTAATAGAACATTATATTGCAAAACATGACACGATGCAGAAGAAAATCAATTTTAAAATAAAAAAATCCATTGCAAATACTGAACTTCATTTTGACAAATTCAATAAATCTCAATTTAAATATTAACAGCTGTTGCATTAAAAAGTAGTGTAGAATTTTGCATATGGTCGTAATGTAAACAAATCTGAAGAGGCAACTTTAAAGGCTTCTGGGGCAGAGCCCCAAGGGAATTAACCTCTTTCCTCTTTTGATGGCTCATCTACAGACCAAGACCTTTCTTTAGAGACCCCGACCAAGGTTCTACGCCCAGCCGTTCTCTCAAATTAGCTGTGACAAAACCCCCGTTTTCCTCTATAAGAATAAAATGGGATGAGAATTTAAAGGCCATGGAGGCAGAGCCCCAAGGGAATTTACCATGTTTCTCTTTTGGTGGCTCATCTACAGACCAAGACCTTTCTTTAGACACCTACCGAGTTTCTACGCCCAGCCGTTCTCTCAAAATAGCTGTGACAAAGAAAAACAGTTTTAAATTAATATATAGATTCTTTGTGAAATTATCATATTTATTTATAAAATGTATTTATTGTTAAATCACATTCCATACTGTTGGTAATCCACGGAGCTGACACCTTAAAAATTAACATATTGGACATGTTATTTGTAATGTCTAGCCTGACTGTATTATTTTATTATTTTACATACCAACGGACAACTACATTTTTACATTCATACAACAAAACAAGATGGAAACAATAATAATTCATAACAATAATGTAGCATTCGCCCTGGCCTTTCGATCTGGCCTCTCTGTAGCCCATCGATCTCTATTATTACTACAGCTGTAGCCATGCTATATACATCACAATTGTCAATGCATTTTTTGTAATGTCCAATGACAAATAAATATTTCTGATTCTGATTTCTGTTAGTTATCCCCGGTGCTCTGTAGAGGTCATGTTTTAGTTTTGTTTAATTTGTTTCTTGTTATTTCAGTCATTTTTAAAACCTCGTTTTACCGAATAAAACGATCTAATCATAAACAATAACCCGTCCTCTAGTTATTCAAACGAACCGTAAAGTAAAGTGCAAATCATGAAATTGACCCTAAAATAAAAAAAATTCAGGCCGCGGCATTCAAAGTGGCAACGTCGCAGGTGTAACAGCTGTTTTGTTTGGAAGCAGATAATTTTCCTTCCATCATGAGCTAATATGGTACGGTACTTTTGTTTTTTACGAAAGATTGGTTACTGGACCATGACAATATTGTTCCGCTTAAAATGTACAGACATGGATTTTTTATTCATATTGGTTCGGTTTTCAATTATGTATGTTTTATTTACAATATAAATTTATGTTCATACATTTAAATCAATAAAAAGTGAATTAATGAGATGATGTCACCTGTCTGCCATGTTATGGGACGTCTAGTGCTAGACAACACCACTTGCAACGTTGTCAATTCTACCAGGCCGCGGCTTGTAGTTAAAGGTGGCCGTGGTCCGTGGGTCTATAGGTGAGTACGGACATTGGACCAATGCTGGTACAATGGTAATAGACTGGTGGTAGTGGTAGTGGTAGGTAGATGGTGGTAGGTTGGTAGCCCTGGTAGCTGTCTGCCGAGTGTGTGGCGATGGCGATGGTGATTGTGCCGTGTGCGACCGTCGAATTAAAACTTGTAGGCTAGGTTAAGTTTTCTTGTTTGTTTTCACTGTTTTTTTTTCAATCAAAGTTAGTGAAGGCCCTAAGCCCCCTAGCTCCTATTCCGAATATTCATTCTGAATCTGAAGAATGAGGATAGGACTAATAGAAAATCAAATCTAATAAATGTATTTTAGATCTAGGGGTTGTTTTGGATTAAAAAAGTCGAGGAAATTGATTTCGAATAGATTTATTCCCAATTTTTAGTCCATTTTGGCATTTCATCACATCTTTTCCTTAAGGCCTTTTGATATTCGAATACCGAAGAGTTTCCAACACACCAAGTAGAAGAACACCTACTGTAACAAGTAGGAGACATAACAAGTAGAGTGACAAGTAGAAAATAGGCCTAAGTTAAGTTACTCTTGGAGGCCCGTCAAAATGTTGAGTCTGATAAGCAAACATACAGTAAAAGTGCTGTCAGCATCAAAGTTGAAGATTAATTATAATCGTATTTTGTCCAATGAGAGAGATTTTGACATTTGTTTCAAAACTATAATGGACTCAAGTAGCAGCAGAGATACAACCCAAATTTCACAAGGAACTGGTAAGTTAAACATGCACAACTCATCACTTGTGTGAACCTGGCAATAACTCCAGCCATAAGTAGTGCGCGCGCCCGAAAAATCTATTGCTGGCCGATTTGCGGCGAAATACGGCCGCGTAACATAATACCGATGATGTCACCAGATAGAGGACAATTTAACGGACACGACAGTATCAATATCATGTACCTGGCGGATAAGAAAGAGGGGGTAAAGTCAGCAATAAGTAGTGGGCTTGCCCGAAAAAATCTATTGCCGGCCGTTTTGCGGCAAAATACGACAGCGTAACATGAAACCGATAATGTCACCAGATAGAGGACACTTTAACGGACACGACAGTATCAATATCATGTACCTGGCGGATAAGAAAGAGGGGGTAAAGTCAGCAATAAGTAGTGGGCTTGCCCGAAAAAATCTATTGCCGGCCGTTTTGCGGCAAAATACGACCGCGTAACATGAAACCGATAATGTCACCAGATAGAGGACACTTTAACGGACACGACAGTATCAATATCATGTACCTGGCGGATAAGAAAGAGGGGGTAAAATCAGCAATAAGTAGTGCGCGCGCCCTCAAAAATCTATTAATGACCGATTTGCGGCAAAATACGGCCGCGTAACATAATACCGATGATGTCACCAGATAGAGGACACTTTAACGGACACGACAGTATCAATATCATGTACCTGGCGGATAAGAAAGAGGGGGTAAAGTCAGCAATAAGTAGAGCGCGCGCCCTCAAAAATCTATTGCTGGCCGATTTGCGGCAAAATACGGCCGCGTAACATAATACCGATGATGTCACCAGATAGAGGACACTTTAACGGACACGACAGTATCAATATCATGTACCTGGCGGATAAGGAAGGGGGGGTAAAGTCAGCAATTAGTAGAGCGTGCGCCCGAAAAATCTATTGCTGGCCGATTTGCGGCAAAATACGGCCGCGTAACATAATACCGATGATGTCACCAGATAGAGGACACTTTAACGGACACGACAGTATCAATATCATGTACCTGGCGGATAAGAAAGAGGGGGTAAAATCAGCAATAAGTAGTGCGCGCGCCTTCAAAAATCTATTAATGACCGATTTGCGGCAAAATACGGCCGCGTAACATAATACCGATGATATCACCAGATAGAGGACACTTTGACGGACACGACAGTATCAATATCATGTACCTGGCGGATAAGAAAGAGGGGGTAAAGTCAGCAATAAGTAATAAGTAAGTAAGTAAGTAAGTAAGCAATAAGTATTACCTATGTAAAACTATGTTACATAACCTCAAAAATACCGAGAACATTTTATAAAAGTTTTTTTTGGTCTTATATGTTGAAATGCAGTGTATAATTAAATATTTCGGACCATTTTTTTATGCGCCCGGTTCCCCCATTATTGTTTTTGAAACACCATGGTTTATTTGACAAAAATAAATTAAAGCAAAACAAAGAAATAGCCATCTTAGCTTCAAGGTCAAGCTATCCGCTTGCACTGACAATCATCTCATTTGCTCTTTAGTCTTTACACAACTGATGTCTGCTGTGCACTTACTTGCTATCTCACAACAGTTTGTGATTGGGTGATTAGTAACCATGGCAACTTGTTGAATTTGTGGATGAAGAGAAACCAAAGAAAGAATAGAAGAACAAAGAAGAAAGAATAAGCGGAGTTTTACGTCATCCATTTTGTTATCTTTATCCTATTTTACGACTGTCGTTATTATCTTTAAGACTAAGTACTATGATTTTATGCTGTTTTATGAGTTGTCTAATGTTTTTATCGACATTCTTATGTTCTGAAACAACATGTAGTAGTAGCCTATTCTGACTACGGTAGCAGTAGCTTGCAGTACTAGACTTTCTATTGTTTTGTTCTTTACGTGATTTATTGCTGTACGTACAGTGTTGTGTAATTTTTGTTTTGCTTGAGTAGGCGTGATTTTAAACGTTACAGTTTTTATTACTGAACCAAGGTTATTGACTTAACATATCACGAATGCGCAATACTATTATTTGTATTTTGATTATGTAAAATGCACTACATCCGGTTAGTCTGGCCGTTTTGTAGTTCGGCCAGTGGTCCGGTCCTAAGGTGGCCGAACTAGAGGGAGTCTACTGTAATGCCATTTACACTAATACAATCAGTTAAGATTATATAAGCTCCAAGACTGACTTAAACTATACAACAAACAACATTTCATCAGCAATTGCATCAATACAATCAATCAACAATAACAGCTATAAAACTATGACATACAATAACAATAACAATGCAGAATGACCATGAATAACCATAACAATGCATAAAGAATATTAATAACAATCACAATTATAATAATATGTATATCTGAACCATTTAGCGTAGTATGTCTGAGTTTTAACTGTAATCTGATGATAGTAGTGTAGTTCCTCAAGTCTAAGGTGTAAACTGTATTTGGATGTATAAGTGTAATAATTGGGAGTGAATTAATTAATCGTGTAGAATTTTGTGTTGAAGGGAGGCTAGACTGTCGCTGTAGAGGTCAACTAGAGTTGAGAATTCGTTTTTTATGTTAATAAATTGATCATTCAAAGCCGTGACAACTGACAACTTACGACTAGACTGGTTGACGATCCTTTTGTATCACCAACTTTTACCATAAAGTATTAGGCCTATAATCCTATTATGCGCAGCCACTCAAGTCGCGCAGATTTTTTCGGGCGCGCGCACTACTTATTGCTGACTTTATCCCCCCTTTCTTATCCGCCAGGTACACGATATTGATACTGTCGTGTCCTTTAAAGTGTCCTCTATCTGGTGACATCATCGGTATTATGTTACGCGGCCGTATTTTGCCGCAAATCGGTCATTAATAGATTTTTGAGGGCGCGCGCACTACTTATTGCTGACTTTACCCCCTCTTTCTTATCCGCCAGGTACATGATATTGATACTGTCGTGTCCGTCAAAGTGTCCTCTATCTGGTGATATCATCGGTATTATGTTACGCGGCCGTATTTTGCCGCAAATCGGTCATTAATAGATTTTTGAGGGCGCGCGCACTACTTATTGCTGATTTTACCCCCTCTTTCTTATCCGCCAGGTACATGATATTGATACTGTCGTGTCCGTTAAAGTGTCCTCTATCTGGTGACATTATCGGTTTCATGTTACGCGGTCGTATTTTGCCGCAAAACGGCCGGCAATAGATTTTTTCGGGCAAGCCCACTACTTATTGCTGACTTTACCCCCTCTTTCTTATCCGCCAGGAACATAATATTGATACTGACGTGTCCTTTAAAATGTCCTCTATCTGGTGACATCATCGGTATTATGTTACGCGGCCGTATTTTGCCGCAAATCGGCCAGCAATACATTTTTCGGGCGCGCGCTCTACTTATTGCTGACTTTACCCCCTCTTTCTTATCCGCCAGGAACATAATATTGATACTGACGTGTCCTTTAAAATGTCCTCTATCTGGTGACATCATCGGTATTATGTTACGCGGCCGTATTTTGCCGCAAATCGGCCAGCAATACATTTTTCGGGCGCGCGCTCTACTTATTGCTGACTTTACCCCCTCTTTCTTATCCGCCAGGAACATAATATTGATACTGACGTGTCCTTTAAAATGTCCTCTATCTGGTGACATCATCGGTATTATGTTACGCGGCCGTATTTTGCCGCAAATCGGCCAGCAATACATTTTTCGGGCGCGCGCTCTACTTATTGCTGACTTTACCCCCTCTTTCTTATCCGCCAGGTACATGATATTGATACTGTCGTGTCCGTTTAAAGTGTCCTCTATCTGGTGACATCATCGGTATTATGTTACGCGGCCGTATTTTGCCGCAAATCGGCCAGCAATAGATTTTTCGGGCGCACGCTCTACTTATTGCTGACTTAACCCCTCTTTCTTATCCGCCAGGTACATGATATTGATACTGTCGTGTCCGTTAAAGTGTCCTCTATCTGGTGACATCATCGGTATTATGTTACGCGGCCGTATTTTGCCGCAAATCGGCCAGCAATAGATTTTTCGGGCGCACGCTCTACTTATTGCTGACTTTACCCCCCCTTCCTTATCCGCCAGGTACATGATATTGATACTGGCGTGTCCGTTAAAGTGTCCTCTATCTGGTGATATCATCGGTATTATGTTACGCGGCCGTATTTTGCCGCAAATCGGTCATTAATAGATTTTTGAGGGCGCGCGCACTACTTATTGCTGATTTTACCCCCTCTTTCTTATCCGCCAGGTACATGATATTGATACTGTCGTGTCTGTTAAAGTGTCCTCTATCTGGTGACATTATCGGTTTCATGTTACGCGGTCGTATTTTGCCGCAAAACGGCCGGCAATAGATTTTTTCGGGCAAGCCCACTACTTATTGCTGACTTTACCCCCTCTTTCTTATCCGCCAGGTACATGATATTGATACTGTCGTGTCCGTTAAATTGTCCTCTATCTGGTGACATCATCGGTATTATGTTACGCGGCCGTATTTCGCCGCAAATCGGCCAGCAATAGATTTTTCGGGCGCGCGCACTACTTATGGCTGGAGTTATTGCCAGGTTCACACCAATCAACTCATCCCATGTGTCTTACCACAGAAAACATACTAATACTACTATAACCCAGAATGCTAACCGCATGTTAAAAAGCGTTAAGTACTCGGAGAGAGCTTTGCCCGTCAATTCGTAGGCAGCGCCACCAGCATCCGAGTACTTCACGCTTTTTAACATGCGGTTAGCATTCTGGGTTATAGTAGTATGTCTTCTGTGCTTATACTTAAGTAGGCTAGGCCATACCCTAAGTATTTTTACACTTAAAATCCTAGGGAAACACTTTGATAGGCCTATATGACACTACTGGTTGAATCGTTTGTCATAAGTTAGTCGAATTGTCCGCATCAACCAATTGAACTAATATTTTCGGTTGGATTGTAATCAAGTAGATTTTATCTTATTTTAATAGTACCATAAGTAAGTTAAGTTAATTGGTATGGTTTCTGTTTGATAGCTAGGTAATTAATTGTATTAAAGTTGTATGTTTTGTTACCAGTATTGTTTTATTAAGGTCAGGTTTTTTTACCAGGAAAATTTGCTATTTGTGTCTACTGTGTCCAAAAACCACCTTTCTTTTATGACTAAACTAGCAGAGTACCCGTCCTTCGTACGGGGTTGGCATATAAGTTTAAAATGCTTATTGCAGTTATACTCAAGCTTTGCATTTGCAATGGGGGAGGACAAAGTTTGATACAATTTGCTTCTTTAAATTGATGGTATACTATGGTATTACACATCTACAGTAGACATAATGTTCTACCACTTAACCTAAACAATAATTAAAAATGAATTTATATTAAAGATATGCAAAAAAATCACAAATTATTCATGACATTAAAAACATGAACATAACTGTAAACAATCTTACTTTGACATAAATGCAAAAATAATTATAGTGCTGCACCCTGTTGGTAAATCTTATAACTTTTTAATGCTTTTGTATATCATGGGGGGCTTCACCCCATAAAGCCCCCCCCTGGGAACAGCCACTGATAGTAGATATATTATGTCTTCTATGTGTTTCAAAATCAAACATTTAAGACACTATGCTAATATGCCCACGCTACCAACCTTAATTTTGGAACGACTTTTTTTATATTTAAACACTCCATTCTGGTACAAGCGCTAGATATACCTACGACTTCTAATAGCTCATTGTCTAGTATCATTTTTTTCAAAATCAAAACTGGAAAGGCTTTTCAGTTTCACACATAGGCAATAAGTTAATAACTATATTGTTAAAATAATTTATGGGTTCTTTTGAATAGAAAAAAATATATGTATATTGACTAGATTAAAATCAAAGTACACATTTAAATCTCAAATATCCAAACTACCCACTTTTACCCACACAATTTTTACCCAATGCACCTAAAATTACCCACAAAGTAGTGGGTAATTCCACGGATTACTGATATTATAAATCTGAAAGTTTGTGAGTTTGTGTGTGTGTGTTTGTTGCTCAATCACACATAAACTACTGGACGGATTGGGCTGAAATTTGGCATGATGATAGCTCACATTCCCGATTAAAATTAAAGCATATATTCTTATCTCAAAAATCCTTTCGGGCTCCGCCCCAGTGGCTCTGTAGTTCCCCATGTTAACCTTATGCTTTTTCATATTTAAAAGGAATTAATGAATCTTAACAGCTGTTTCAATTAAACAAGTTGGTTCTGTTCTATGATGTTCAATAGCATCAAAGTTACAAGGATTACCAACAGGGCGCAGCACTATTATTCTTTTTTTAATTTATATGACAACAGCTAATTTCCAACCAAAAGGTGAGTGAGCGTAGCGAACGAGCTAACCTGAAGGCAAGTGAGCGCAGCGAACGAGCTCCAACCTTTTTTTTTAAATTTATGACAACAGCTAATTTTCAACCAAAAGGTGAGTGAGCGTAGCGAACGAACTTCAACCTAAAGGTGAGTGAGCGTAGCGAACGAACTTCAACCAGGACGTGAATGAGCCATGCGAATACTTATGAAGTTAAACGGGGCAAAGCCAGCGGGTACAGCTAGTGAAATAAATAAATTAGACTGCATTTTAATTACCAGCTGATCATATGATCTTTATTGTTTGAATCGTTATTGTTTATGTTAGTTTCAATTCTTTATGTTAATGAAATAATACACTTTTTACTTGATTTAGCTTTTACTATTTATAAATAGTTACAACACTGTATAGTTAACATTTTAAATTTTAGTTATTAAGTAACGATTAAGCCTAACTGTATATATTTTTCACAGATGATTTTAGAGTATTAGATCTCAAAAAAGTGACTGTGAGACAAAAGCGGCAATCACGACAACAGAGAACCAAGTTTGAGGTACCTCCACCAAGGTATTTATTTTATAGCTTGCTGATAGTTTTTTTCCAAACAGTGTTACTGTAGGGTAGACTTTCATATCTGTTGTCAAAAACAACCGAATGAAAATATCGATAAATATTTTCGATTCGGTTGTTTTTGACTACAGATATGAAAGGCTACCCTTACTGTACTATAAAATCTTATTTTTCAAATTAAATCCCTCCAACTTTCTTAGAATAATGTTTTGTTTTAAATTATTTAAGTAGATGCAGGAGATTTTTGAATGGCTGTCTTTGGTAAATGGCACTCCCTCGCCTTGTTTAGTTCAATTGTAGCATATGTCCTATGGTTGGAGTGCTGCAAAAAATCCAAAAAACCCATCTGCCAGTGATGTGCCAGTTTAACATGTTCATTACCGTGAACAACTGCAAAATCTTCTTGATAGAACTGAGTAAAAATAGTGATGATAAATTCAAATTGTAGGCCTTACGATAGGAGTTAGAGTTAAACAAATTGCGGTTTTTTAGCTTCTAAACCCTGCGGTTGCTAAATGTCCAACACGATTATCCAAAACGCAACACTATCCATCCATGTAATTCCATAACTTTAGATATCATACAGAAGAAATCTTAATCTGTGGACTAACTGAAAAACATTAGACCATAATTCGATAAGACTTGGGTGTAGGAGGGATGGGTTTGATTCTCGGCGCATCCACAACACATTTGGGTTTAGATGCTGCTACAATGAATGTTATAAGGTTTGTTCCTTAGCAAAATATTTGTAACTTTGAATGAAATAAATAAATTTTGAAATTTACCAAAATGTCAAATTGAGGGTCAAAATGGAAAAATAATTTATCCTATAAAATAAAACTTTCTAAAAACCCTGTCCCCATATTCCGATCATCAAGGCCGTAGCCAGGACAAACTTTCAGGGGGGGGGGGCCAGGTCAGTGGTGGTTCTAGGACATTGTCAAGGGGGGCTCCCGGGGGGCTTGGGGGGTAATAAGAGGGGGTTCTGGGGGTCCTCCCCGGAAATTTTTTTAATATTTTAAAAGTATATTAGTGACTTTCTAAAGCTATTTTAAACGCCTAAAACTGTCTCCAATCAAAACTCCCATTAAAGCTATGTATAATCAGCTCGTTAACTTTTTAGAAAGTAATGATCTACTCGATAAAGAGCAGCACGGTTTTAGATCAAACCATTCTGTAATATCAGCGGCTGCTACATATATTGAGTCAATAATTGATTCTGTAGATAGGGGAGATAAAGTAATTGGAATATTTATGGACCTAAGCAAAGCATTTGACAGTGTATCTCATCATAAATTGTTAAAAAAATTGGAAGGACTAGGGGTTGTAGGAATTTCACTAAAATGGTTTCAATCATATTTAACTAATAGGAAACAGTTTGTAGAAATTACACACTTAAACAATCATAACCAGATGGTTAAAACAAGATCGCAGTTGAGAACAATTAAACATGGTGTACCACAGGGTTCTATTTTGGGTCCTCTACTATTTCTTACATATATCAATGGATTACCCAATGTTATTTCAAATTCAACAATGAATACCATCTGTTTATATGCCGATGATTCTAATCTTCTTGTAAGCGGAAAATCTGTTCATGAGATAGAAAAATCTGCCATCGATAACTTGATGAACATCAATAACTTTTTTTCAGATCATCAGCTATTACTAAATCTTTCCAAAACTAATTTTACACGCTTTAATCTAAAAACTAATACCAATTCAGATTACCCAGCACTAAAATTAGCCGGTGAAGATATACAAATTGTTGAGAACACTAAATTTCTAGGATTATACATAGACAGTAAATTAAGCTGGAATGATCATATTGATCATGTGGCAAATCGAATGTCAACAGGCCTATTTGCACTTTATCGATTATCAAAATTTTGTAAACTTGAATCCTTAAAATTGGTTTATTTTGCTCATATTCACTCACATTTATCTTTTGGTATAAGTATTTATGGAGGAACATCACAAGCTAATTTAGACAAAATTTTAATTCTCCAGAAAAGAGCAATACGCATTATGTTAAATTTGGGTTGGCAAGATTCTGTTAGGGAAAAATTTGAAGAACTAGGCATAATGACTGTATATAGCTATTATATCTATCAATGTATATTATATACTGTCAAAAATTCAAATAATGTCTCACTGGTAGGGGATTCTCATCAATATTGTACCAGAAACAGAAATAACTATGCAACACCTTCACATAGATTAAGATTTTTTGGAAAAAAAAACCAATGTATATGGGTATAAAATGTTACAATGCTCTTCCAACAAAACTAAAGGACTACACAAGGACTACAAAATTTAAAAATAATCTAAAAATGTATACTTTTTAACCAATCCCCTGTATTCAAAGAACAAATTTTTCCTCTTACATAATATATTAGAATAAGAACTTTTTCAATAGTGATTATATCTTTTTTACTTTTTTAGGATTAAGCATTATGATTTTGATCCAATGTAATGACGCCATTCGTGCACATGTTTGCAAAGTATGAATAAAGTTGATTTGATTTCATTTCATTTCATAACCTGTTGTTCGTCATAAGTAAGTACATACAAATTTAAACTATGACGATTGCATTCATAAATTTGTAACCATACTGTAGGCTACGGCCATATCCTCCTAAAAACCGTTTGGTACTTTCTTTACAGGGGAGGCCCCTGTAGCCTCCCTTGGAACCACCACTGGGTCGGGTCATGACTGTGGATAACAGATTGAAGCACTTTCATTCAAACACCAATTCCCATGTTTATTTTTAAAATGTTGATATAGCTACATATATATAAAATACTAGCAGAGTACCCGAACTTCGTACGGGGTCGGCATATAAGTATAAAACGCTTATTGCAGTTATACTCGAGCTTTGCATTTGCATTTTCAATGGGGGAGGACACCGTTTGATAAAATTTGCTTATTTAAATTTACGTTATGCCATAGTATTACATATCTACCATAGTCATAATGTTCTACCACTTCAACCTAAACAATAGAGAAGAATAAATTATTAAAAGTTTGCAAAATATCACAAATTATTCATGAAATTAAAAACATAAACATAACTGTAAACAATCCTACTTTGACAGTTCTCATTGCATATCACAGTTTTTGTTGCTGCTTGCTGTAGTTATGGTAAATGCAAAACAAATAATAGTGCTGCACCCTGTTGGTAAATCTTATAACTTTTTAATGCTTTTCATATCATAGAACCGACTTTTTTAGTTGAAACAGCTGACAAAATTCTTTAATTCCCTTTAAATATGAATACTCATAAGGTTAACATGGGAAACTGCAGAGCCACTGGGGCGGAGCCCGAAAGGATTTTTCAGAGAAAAATATGCCTATATGTTAATCGGGCATGTGAGCTATCATCATGCAAAATTTCAGCCCAATCCGTCCAGTCGTTAATGTGTGATTGAACTTCAAACAAACAAACAAACAAACACACAAACTTTCACATTTATAATTAAGGAACGCGGCAGCGTTCCGCCCCGCCAAGTCCCCCAGCGGTACACAGCTGCTGCAGTGTATATATACATGACGTGACAAAGTGGCTTTTTTACTCGTCTATAGCTCTGAAGAAACAAAAGCTATTAAAATAATTGTTCATCCACTGGATAGGGGCAATCATTCTTGGCAAAATAAAAAAAAGAATTTAAAAAAAGGTTGTGTTTGAGCCAAGAAAAACTAGTTTGAAAATTCACAAATTTTCCGTGTTCTCCTTCTTCTCCTTAAATGTTGACGGACCTACAGCCCAAACCACTGGCTCAATTTTAATGTTTTTTATGTTGTTTGAAAGCCCTTAGCGTGTAGATGTGCCTTTTGAGGGTCACAAGTCGGTGCGTTGACCCATAAACCCTTGGCAAGCCCTCAAAGTACGATTTTGGCCCATTTAAATAACATGGGATTAAAATCAAAACAAAAGAAGGATCAGCTGCGATTAAATCTCAATTAATTTAAAATGTTAGAGAAATTCATAGGATCAGCTGAAAAATTATTTTAAAACTTTTATAAAGTATTTTTTTCAGGTATACCGAATGATTTGAGCTACTTACTATTTAAAATTACTTAGAGCAGTGATATTCCCCGATACTTTCCATTGAAAAATGCAGTGTACCGATGGTACACTGGTACAGCAGCTCGTCATTTTTAACAGTTTAATACTACTTATCAAAACATATGAAACCTAGGAACTTGAAACTTAGTACTAGTACTAAGGTTAGTTTTAACATTGTTTCTTCATAATATTGCCAAAATTTATTTAACTAAATAAGGTTAGTTTTATGTTTTGATACACTAAAACAAATAAAACAATCGGGAAAATCCGTCTACGTATGTTAAACAAGCAAAAAAGTGAATGTAAAAAGTGATATGTAAATTTAGGATAAAAATGAGTTTTTCAATATTTGTTTTGCCTTATGCTATTTCTAACAAACCTAATCTGTTTGATTACATTTTTACTTCTCTAATAAGGGCTCAATTTACACTAGTCTTTAGATATACGGGTTTAATTATCGGAACACTTATGTAACACCAATGCATTTTATGTGTAGTCGTGCCCTGGTCTATATATAAGAGAAAAGAGGATTTTTATTTTAACTGTTAATTTTCTACAAAAATAAATACAATCTAACAAAAAACCACTAAGTGGTAACACTTCCCCCGCCAAGTCAGCAACCCAAAAAAGACAATAAATCACCACTTTTCCGCCAAGTAAAACAATGTAATGTATGTAAGTTTGGCCACTTGGCGGCAGACTTTTGCTTGATCACTTTAAAAAATACCATAAAATTAGTTTCATTGAGCAAGTATCTCTCCCAATAGTACATTGCTAGATGAGAGCTTATTTTACAAAATTTGACCTTATTTGTGTCACATTTCATAAAATCATAATAGTGATGGTTTTATATTTACTGATTACCTCGAAATTATTATACTTAGTTGGACTAATTAATTAGAGAAGTTGATTTGTGAAATTATCCACCAACGTAACTTTAATGAAAAAAAACAAGCAAAAGTCTGCCGCCAAGTTGCCAAACTTACATACATTACATTGTTTTACTTGGCGGAAAAGTGGTGATTTATTGTCTTTTTTGGGTTGCTGACTTGGCGGGGGAAGTGTTACCACTTAGTGGTTTTTTGTTAGATATTAGTAAGATTACAGGATGATAAATCTGTTTTTTTAGTAAAGTATTTTTGTTGAACCTTCATAGTTTTATTAGGTACCTCTTTAATAGATCAGAGCCCCCCCTTTAATAGAGCCCCAAGGAAATTTACCTCGTTTCTCTTTTGAGGGCTCACCTACAGACCAATACCTTTCTTTAGACACCCCTACCAAGTTTCTACGGCCAGCCGTTCTCTCAAATTAGCTGTGACAAAAACCTCGTTTTCCTCCATAAGAATAACATGGGATGGGAATTTAAAGGCCACTGGGGCAGAGCCCCGAGGGAATTCTCCATGTTTCTTTTTTGATGGCTCATCTACAGACCTGGACCTTTCTTTAGACACCTCTACCGAGTTTCTACGTCCAGCCGTTCTCTCAAAATAGCTGTCACAAAGAAAAACAGTTTCAAATTAATATATAGATGTTTACTAAAATACACATAATAATGAAACAACAACACACAATGTTAACTTGGCCCATTGGCCTACTACAACATGTCTATCTCGCCTGGCCGCTCGGACGCTACAGAATACTTCGACGAGATACAACTAATTGTCATCACAAACAAAAAATGATGATGACAGCTGAAGAAAAGAAAAAAAAAAATAAAAAACTCCTTTTTAGGTTTTGGATTAAGCGGATTATCGGATTACTGAAGTTTGGATTATTGTGACTCCACTGTATATGAAATAAATATAAATGAATCTGAACGGATAGTGCTTTTGGCCGCTGGGGACATCAAAACAATAAAGTAAAGGGGTCCCTGGTGTAGTTCTCACCACAGTTGTAGCTTACTATATGGGATAGGCCTACCTATGCCTATATGGGAAATTCGCTAAAATTGTACCATGCCATTTTTTACTAGCTAGTTTTCTTTTTGCAGAACAACCTTGATGAAGGAAGACCAGGATTGGACATCAGTTTGGCCTGGACCTCGTACGTTTCACCCTGCTGTGGTGCCACTTCCCATCCGCCAAGGCCACGGCAAGAAGAAGGCAGCACCTGGCAAATTTGGTAACGCGGAACTCATGAAAATACCCAACTTTCTTCATCTCACACCGCCTGCTATCGAGAAGCATTGCGAAGCTCTTAAGAAATTCTGTACGCCATGGCCAGTGGGGCTTGAAACAGATGAGAAGTGCGAAGATCATTTCCCTGTAGAGGTTATATCATCAGATTACTGCCATTCCTCTCCCACCATCAGAGACCCCCTCGCCAGGATTGTGACAATCAAGGTAGTTTTTGTACATTCGTAAGTTAATTGTATTTATTCAATTACTGCAATTAAGGGTGTAATATTGTACTGTTTATTACAATATGCAGTGTATCTCTTAGTATCATAATAAGCGAATGGTTATATTAGTTAAAATGATATAAAGAAAGATACTTGAGAACCAAGGCAGCGATGTTGTGGGTTCATGTCCCTGTGTTGTCACTGATAATTTACCTGTATTATTCTTTCTGGTACTGTTCACATCCACTACTAATAATGTTTGTTGACAAATGGAACATTCAAAGAAACCACAAACCCCTAAAAGAGAAAAACTAGTGATAAATCCGTGAAATTTTTATCAATTGTCGGTTACAATAATTTTTTGTTTTGAATGGATACAATAAAAATTACCTGCTTATAATTTAGCGTAAGCCACACTAATTCTAAGTTGTTTAGATCTGTGCATTTATAATAAATAACTTAATTATGTCATCAATACTATAATATGTGATCGTGCTGCACTGTCATAATCATCTCCCTCCATCCCGAAGAAATACTGCGGAAAAGTTGTGGATGTACCTGTGATCGGTGATCGCTAACATAATTGTCTTCCATGATTTCGGCAAAATGATTGCATAGCAACAAATAAACTAAGACCAACATTTTCGATCAATTCTCGGTTTTGGTTTTTTGTTAAAAACTAACAACAGACATTAAAAATAGACCCATTTGTCTCTATACAGTCTACCCTGTACACAGTCTAGACCCTCTAGATTTGTAGACACTCTTAGTCTGATTGGAGGCAGGGTTAGCAGTGGTTCAGAAACATCAATCACAGTCACGCCTACTATTGTTTATATGTGCTAAGGGCCGGTACACACACACTGACTTTTGTTGTGCCCCTGTACGACTCAAGAAATCGTATATCTGCACGACAAGTAGAGAAACAAAGTAGGCAATGGAAGTCGCATGGGGGTGTACACACTAGTGCGACAGAAGTCGTGGACGACAAATTTTGAGTTGCGCCCTACACCGACTTGGGGTCCGACAGGCAAGTCGGGTCATATGGGCTCACGACTGTTTTGAGTCGAAGTGGGACATGGTGTTATACGGCTGTCGCGTTGGTGTATACACACTAATGCGTCTCAGGACACGACTGCGGGGCGCCACGCTGGGAAACTCAGACCCTGCCCCGCCAGCAGTGTTGCCGTTTTGCGCGTAATCACGCTTTTTGCGCGGCTTAGGGTTGTCAATCTCATGTAATAATAGTCATAACGTAATAATAGCCAATCTGATTTACGTGTTTAATTTTCTTATTTTGCCCCTAATAGTATCCAACAGGATGTCAAATGACATTGGCAACATTCTGAAATATCCAAAAAACTTTGTTTCCCATGTTTGGGAAATGAAAAATGTTTCCCATCACTTTTCAATTAGTCAAACGATACACCAAACAGTCCTTTTGTCCTTCTCTCAAGTAAAAAAGGATCTGTTTGGATTCTTCTTCTTCTACGTCGACGCTTTCTCCTTAACAAGAGAAGGAGAACCTCTTCCTCCAGCGACATCCTCACAAATGAGTAGTCCTAAAGCCAGTAGAGTTCGCTGTTGTGTTTGCTAAGTCGTATACCGATACGACAACTGTCATGAGGTAACACGACTTTGTCGTATGCCAGCACGACACGAACAGTCGTACTCACATGCGTCCAATTCGGTGTGTGTGTACCGGCCCTTACTGTAGGCAAGAAAACCAACCTACAATTTAGACCTTGGGTTTGCAATTGGTGATCAATTATTTACCTCACTTTGGGGAGATATTAAAGATTTAGTTGCGATCATGGAAGACGATGATAATGGGAAACAAGCAGGATGTTGTTGCTACAAAGCTTCTGTCTCCTTTAATAACAATTCTTATTGCTGTGGTTTTAGGATTTAGAATACTTTCTGTAAGTGATTTGGATAATTAATTGGTGATTCCGGTACTTAGAGTTTGGATAATTAAAGTTGGAGTTAAAGTTACCGTAGCTTGAATCTGTAGTGAGCAATCAGGTTGCTAATAATTACGTAGTATTGTTAGTGACACTTTTCAAGGAACCCTATGTTTGTATGAATTAAGTATGGGGTAGTAAATCAAAAGGTTTGCATGCATAGTCATCCCGATAGACTATGGTGGTGCAGTTTACTACATCTGTAGAAGCTTATTACTATAGGATTTTAAAGATATTATATTGTTGAACAGATTTGTAAATATTAAATGCAGATGAAAAAAGCTCATCCAGTCATTACGAGTAAAATGTTGCTCCTGAAACAAATCTAAAACTAGTTAAAAGATAGGGAATTTTCCAGGAATTATCAAGGAAATTGACAGGAAAGCAGGCTTACCTTTAAAGAAGTCCGTAGATCCACAAATTTATACAACATAAAAGTAGACATTTTCAAACACTGGAGAACCCTCCTAAGAGCTCTCCAATTTCTGAAAATTTACTTTTTTGTTGTATATATATGTGTGTCTCTATGGACTTATTTAAAGGTAAGCCTGCTTTCCTGTCAATTTCCTTAATAAATCTAAAACTAGGATAGACTTGTAATTAACCTTGTTTTGTCATTATTTACATTTATTAAATAAGAGGGATATCTGTTAGTATTAAATAAGGGAGTTTAGGAATACTGAGCTGGCTAAATTTAAGTTTATTGCAGCTGAAACTGAACAGGCTTCCGCTTGATAAGCATGCCAAAGATAAGATTCTTCGATTGCTACAAGATCACTATGATGAGAAGACGGATGTTGTCACAATCACCGCCGACAGATGCCCGTTGCGGCAACAAAACTATGACTACGCCATGTACCTTCTAACTGCTCTATTCCACGAATCCTGGGTCAGTATTAACTGTTAAATCTATATATAAAGCCCAAAGTACCCATGAACTTTTGAGAAAACTACAAGTCACACCCCCATAAACCATATAGCCTACTTAAAATGTTCGTCATGACGAGAAACCTTGCGCAAAACTATCCGTTATTTCATAAATTACCCTATAAGGTCGTAATTGCTTTCCAAAGGGAACTTTCCATATACCTAATTGAGCGAAGCTCACTTTCCCTCACTTTGTAACTTCTTTGTAAGAGCATCAGAATGTAATGGCTTGGCCAATTGATATGAAATTTGGCCAACAGCTAAAGAATACTGAGCACAATGTTTTGGTAAAAAATATTTGCGAATTTCCTTCTGGATTTTATTTTACGGGTCACGCAATTTCGCTTGTTATTTTAATGTTAGTTGAAATAAAAACTATATTGGGTTTATGACATATGGGTTTATCTCGTTTCATTTAAATAAGATAAACATATGTTAATTGTTTGTAACTGTTTTGTTTACATTTCAATGTTTACTTTCATCCTAGGTTAAAGTTGGAATGTAACAGTTTATCAATGGAAGTAACAGTTTTGCTATATTTGTTTTGAGCACGCCTCAAAGGCCACGTTGTAATATTGGTCGTCGCACTAATAATGCAAATATTGTAATTGTAAAAGAGTGGCGTCGTGAACAAGAAGAACCAGATAAAGCAGTGGCGGAAGAAGCTGATACGATAAAACACCCACAACCACACAACAACCCATGCATTAAAACGGATGTTTTTGCTGCAGTACGACGAAAAATATATTTTTGTGATTGATAACTGAGTAGGTGTGCTACTATAGGCAGTTAGCTAATCAATTCCAACATGAATTAGATGCACTAAAATTTTACACTTGCACTAACTGTCATCGCCAACAACTAACAGCTTCAAACCAATCACCGATTTGTTCACGTTGTCGTTCAAATGCAACTAAATTCACGGCGTTAAATAATATGGATGTGTCAAGTGTCCCGAACGAATTAACTGACCTGACGATTGTAGAACAAATGTTGATTGCACGAGTACATCCCGCTATGCGCATTTACAAAGTACAAGCAGATGGTTAGGATGGCCAGTTTCACTACAAAGGTACAGTATGAACTATCAGATAAATTTGTCATTCTTTAGAACTTAAATAATATCGGGCAAACAAACGGTGAATCTGTTGAAAGGGAACATTTTGTAGGGTGTTATCTGCTTTAGCCATTGACAATCTTTAAATAATGCTTCGCTCATTTATGCGTCTAAAGTGTAACGGCAGACCACCCTAGTGTTAAAAATACCTCAGCTGTACTTTTGTATGTTATTTTTTTAAATCAGGTGTGATTATTTGTTTGTATTACTGTATTCTGTTTTGTTTATTTCAGCTTAAAAACTTAACCAACCAATAGTTTCATTATACTTATGAAGTCAAACGGGGTAAAACCCGTGGGTAACAGCTAGTTTAAATTAAAACTAGGGAGACTCAGGAAATAGTATTATGACTGTGCTCTATGTGCTATATGCTCTATTATGATCTGGGTACCTTTTAACTGTTCCTTTTTACGAATGCTGGGTCAGTAGCCTACTAACTGTTTATTTTAAAATTAAGGAGGTATTATTCCAGCGTCATTAAATTTTACCAAGTATAATATTTTTTATTTATTAAAACAAAATGAAATATTTACTATACTGTGAGTTCAGCTAAAGGAAAGCACGGAAATGATCCTAAATATAAAACAAAAAAATATATTATACAAATCGATTGAGTTTTTGGTTCTTTTTTTAAACTTTTTCTAAAAATCCAATATCTCCAATGTCTTGAAGTGACAGGGGGGTGGGGGGGGGGGGGGTACTGACCACTATACTAGTGTTGGGGAGCGAGCTTGTCTATTGGTAGAGTCACAGAGGTCCCAAATTCAAATCCCGCCAAATCAAAAATGGATTTTCTAAGAGATAATGATGCAACCCATAGGTCTAGCCTGAAGAATGTAAAAAAATCCCAGACTCGTGCCTTTCTTCCTACAAAAAAAGTCTCAGAAGTTACTAGGCTGGGAGTACAGTTAAAGAATATTGTATGCCTACTCATATTTTGATCAACTATCAAAGTTTTATGACCATACTCTACTCTCAGGTATTGAAAATGCAAATTTGTTTGTTTTCCGTGTTTTCAGAGGGTCGAAAGCTGGGAGAAGGATAAAACTCTGGAGGACATGGAGTGTTACGAGTGGGAGGCAAACCAGTCTTACAAGAACGTGAATAATCTTCTGAGCCGAACACATCCCGATGTTGACCTCAAGAACCCTCCTGAGGAGCTCGCCGCCACATTAAAGGATTATAAAAATGCCATTGAGGATATATTCAACAACAGCCGAGGTAAGTTTAGGTTGTCGAATTCTTAGCTTACCTAGTACCACAGTTTACCTAGAGCCAAACAGCTACAGTGTTTCTCTTGTTAGAACGGTCTCTGCTCCAGAGGGTTATAAGGGGTCCAATGTCAGACTTTTGCAACTACAATGTTTACAAATAAATCAGCAGATTATTTATTTGAAAGCAGATGTTTACTTTCAACAACTGTTGGTTTGAATAATCACAACATTCTGTATTAGTCATGATTTGGAATAGTGCCACAATATTTCCACAGAATGCAGTACAGAAAACTATTTTACTTTTAGATAAGTCCAAATATATTAAACCCCAATGGCGGCACACCTGTGCACTCAACAACGTTTAAATTCTCCCCTACTGTATTAAATATGTAAAGATAAAAAGTAAAAACCTTTATCAAAGTAAAAACTTATATATTCATACACCTATAAAGATATAGATTGTAAAGAACAAATTACCATTTAAAATAATAGTTGTTAGCGCAGCAACGCGTGTTGGGTAACTGCTAGTCCATAGCCTATAAAAATCCCAAAGTACCCTTGGACTCCGTATAGCCAAGAGTGACGTGCGCCGGCCGGCCAACTATGTTAAATGTCTACCGTGGCTGTGTTGTGTTTGTGTTCAACGTATTTAAGAAGATTTGACTACATTCAATGAATGAAATATTTTAACGTTCTGTTTCGAAAATGACTACTTAGTAGTCGAAACTAGTCATCAGAAGTTTGACAAAGGAATTGTGGACGTCAAGGTACGTAACCTGTTATAATTGATTACCAATTCCGGAAGGCTTCAACATGAATAAAAAGAACTTCGTTCAATTGAACCACAGATATATTGTGCCACTGTAAAATGCTGATTTATCCCTTGTACAGATTGTGTAACATTCCAAACTTAAAGGACATTATAGTACCTACTATCTCCTCATCAACCAACATTCTAACTCTTATTTTTTTACTTGAAGATTGAAGGAAACAATTCTTCTGTTACCGAATATTAGAGCTTGATTGAAGTACAGTTACAGTGGCTTTGGTCGTAGAAAAGTTGAATACACTCTGTTTTCCTGAATCCCCCTGAATCTTTCTGTTGCTCTTAATTTAATTTATCTAATCGACTCATTCTTTTTCAGAGGAAAGTGAAGAAAAGCTAAACCAATATAAATCTGCATCTGAAAAGTTATTGTTCTGAAGTTTTTAAATAATATAGAAATAAAATGTACATAGAATACTTTCTTTGTAGATCTCATTATTTTACCTCACACTGTGTCCATCTTAGATACTAAGCAACAGTATAATACGTTACTATAGTCCGTTCACACATTTTAGGCGATTTGAGGGAAAGTCCCTCACTACTTTTTTGCTTAATGCCTATGTTGCAGCTGATTGGCTGTTTGGCAAACAAACTTCAGCTGTTGGACTAAGATAAAGCGTAGGGAATAGATTTCTTCTACCAAAACCGTAAATTTTAATTTTGTAAACTGAGTATAGTTCCAAAAATAAATGTTTACCAGACGATTAGACAATCACTATTGGTACTCAAATTCTCTCCAACAGGTTATGTTTATGTTTTAAACCACTCACTGTCACTGGAATACTTATACGTTTCCTTAGTCAATGCTTATACATACTTACACTATCATTAGACTACTTATCATCAAACTTTGTTTGTGATTTTATCTTTAGAATTAAGCTTAGTGTGACCTATTAGAATTAATGACTGTGATTTGATTAGTAACATTCATGTTACCAAGTGTTATTTTTTTATGTACAGAATATCTTTTATTTTTTTAGGTTAAACATGTTAAGCTATGGTTTTATCATGAATAAAACCATGGCTTATACATTTCTGAGCAAAAAAAGTTGATTAGATTTAGTTTTGAAAAATTTTTCACTGATAATTTGATATATGTTTATGAAATACCGGGGTTAAAATAAACATTATTATAATCAGCTGGTGTCCGGAAAAGTTAATTACTGTAGCCTACAGTAGTAGTAGGTACAATGGTTGTACCTACTCATACGCAGACCTTGTAGGGCTGGGCACATAAAAATATCATGCGGAAGGCTGTCTCCTCCTCCTCACCACATTCCCTACATAAGAGGCTTTCAACTTGAATTCCCACCTTGTATGGATGTCCGCGGAATAACCAGTGGCCGCTGATGAAGCCAACCACCAGGTCGCATCCGGTAGGTGTCTGCAGCATTCTCTTTGACTGTATGTTGCCATTATCATGACCAGGAATTATTGTCTGTCAGGGTTTGAGTTTCCCCCGACAACCGCCCAGTGGTCCGTGTCAAGGTCATTCTGGAGCTTGAGGCCCTGCATCACGTCATTCTTGGTTATTGCCCCCGTTGAGATGGGAACAAACGCCCGATACCTTCACAGCTTTCACAAGGTCTCTGGCTGGAGCAAGCTGTAGCAAGATTTCCCCGAAAGGACTCAGCTCCTGAACTTGTTTGACCAGCCAATCCTCCTGTGGCTGCATTAGCACAGCCAACCACCAAGGCTCTGCCTTCAAGATGGCAGCTGCTTATCTTGATGTCTTTGCCACGAATGGCCCACCTGGACAGCTCCCCCTTGATTTTGTTGGCTTCAGCCTCCGTCCGTTTCCTGTCCGGGTGTTCAGATCTGGCGATGGCCATCTTCTCCACAGACAGTATCAACGAATAGGTGGGTACCGTTGCTCTCTGAAAAACCCGAGCCCTCTACCTCTTTCGTCCCCGTCTTCTTTTTCTCGCCCCAGACATCCTCATGTGTCAGGTGCTCTCGCCCCCTCTTTCCACCTTTCTTCCTGGAGGCTTCATTAGAGTCAGCTTTGGGGGTGCCGCCCTCGCCCTGCTTTTTTCTCAACATCCTGGTTCCTGGAGGAACTGGCTTTGCAGGGTTTGGGTGCTTGGCAACCCACGCCAGCCTCCTCACTTCTGGATAGCACCTTTGGCCAAAGCGTCCACTTTCCTCAAAAATGTGTTCATGGGGAAGCACCATTAAGATGGTAATTCCATATTTATTCAGAATGTAAATTCTTCGCCTGAGAAAATCACATATAAGATTTCATCTTTCTGAAGTGACATTTTTGTTCATGAAGGAAACATTGCTCTGGTAGAAGTCTTGACTAAGTCTAAGTAAAGAGGTAAAGGAGATCCAGATTTACATTAATTCCTTTTTTTAAATCATGGTCAGATACAAGAGTGGCATGGCTATTCGGTGCTTTGGTACAACATTGGTATTTTAACTGGCAACTGTCTCAAGGCTGCAGGAACTCGTACCATTTTATTAAGAAATGTAAAGCGCTCAGACGAATTTCAGAAATGTTTCTAGTTTCATCTTAACATCATTCTTGCCGGCATCAGCTCAAGAAAATCATGTAGATCCAGTTTAAAAAAAATCAAACTGTTGACCCTTCTTGCCCTTTATATTTTACACTTGTTACTTTTCATTAAAAACATTTACTTACTTGAAAATTGTAAAAAAACTCATAATTATGAAACTAGACACAAACAACTTTTGGAATCTAAGCCACATATTAGCTTTGTTTCACAATGCATTAAAATGCATGTTATTATCAATGCATAAAAGTCTACAACAAATTATAATTTTATTTCACATACCAGTCTTTGAGTTTAAATAATTTTCTAAGGAAACTTTCAGAAAAATTGATTGTACTTTGTCCTTGTGATATGAATTCATTTTTATCCTGTCAATTGCAATATCTTGTTTTAATATTTTTATATATTTATTATGTGTAAACTATTTATAATACATGATCCGATTTTGATGAAATTTGGTATAAACGTGTAAAACTACATTTATTCAAACAAGTTTGCTAACCAGCATGATCGGACTATTGGAACGGGGGTTTACAGGGGGTTTTATGGGGTAAAAATAGGTTTTTCCCATTTTTGACAACAAAAAAAAAACATAAAATTTAGCAATTTCTTTCCAAACCATTTTGTAGAGCTTAAAAAACAAATAATTTATTATATTTAAGCGTTATTATGCGCCTAATTGTTATGGACAAAATTAAAAAAAAAAAGTAAATTTAAAATTCCAATGTTATTTTTATGGAGAACAAGTAAACTGTTGTAGTTAGCTTGTTTATGAACATATTTTGATAAAAAAATGATCCGATTTTGATGAAATTTGGTATGAACGTGTAAACCTACATTTATTCAAAAGAGTTCGCGAACCAGCATGATCGGATTTTGGGAACGGGGGTTTACAGGGGGTTTTTATGGGGTAAAAATAGGTTTTTCCCATTTTGACCCAAAAAAAATAAAATTTAGCAATTTCTTTCCAAACTATTTTGTAGAGCTTAAAAAAACAAATAATTATGGAGTATATTGAAGCGTTATTATGCGCCTAATTGTTATGGAGAAAATTCCAAAAAAATGTAAATTTAAAATTCCCATGTTATTCTTATGGAGAACAAGTAAACTGTTGTAGTTTGCTTGTTTATGAACATATTTTGATCAAATTTGGAAAATGTTTTTATTTCTCACTAGCTATTAACATTTTACAAAAAAAAAAAAAAAAAAAAAAAAACTGTTTTACCCTCCCTGATGCAGCAAACCTAAGTACTTGTTAAACTAATTCTATTTAAATCTATATAAATAAAATTAGAGTTTTGTCTGTACATTGCTTAGAATAATGAACTTTTTGGTTATTTTTACATTTCATAGGTCAGAGAAACCGAATCAAACCTTATCTCAATTTCTGTCTGTCTGTCTGTCTGTCTGTCTGTCTGTCTATCTGTCATTCTCTTGGTAACGCTAAAATACGCACTTTATTACAACTACTCCTCAATAACTATAGCACTGTCCCGCCTGAAACTTATTTTCCAAATACTATACATATATGAGATGGTTTTAGACGTATTTCATCGAATATGAGACAGTTAGATATTTAACAGTAAACCCTTGAAAATCAAGTTTTTGTCGATTTTTGACGTGGAATTTCTGGAAGCCCATGTTAACCTTATGAGAAATGAAATTATTGAATCTTAACAGCTGTTTCAATTAAACAAGTTGGTTCTGTTCTGTGATGTTCAATAGCATTAAAGTTACAAGGATTACCAACAGGGTGCAGCACTAGCACTATTATTTCTTTTACATTTATGACAACAGCTAATTTGCAACCTGGAGGCGAGTGAGCGTAGCGAACGAGCTAACCTGAAGGCAAGTGAGCGTAGCGAACGAGCTAACCTGAAGGAAAGTGAGCGCAGCGAACGAGCTCCAACATACAGGTGAGTGAGCGTAGCGAACGAACTTCAACCAGGACGTGATTGAGCCATGCAAACGAGATCAGATAGTAAAAATAAAAGTAAGCCTACCGTTATAGGATCGACCGGCAGACACAGAGGTAATTTAACCTTTTATTGATTGTCATACCGATCCGGAACAACAAAAAACAACATAAAATGAAGCTATGTATAATAGTTTGGCCAGCATATCTTAAAATATGCAAACCAACTGCTGTTCGTTATATAAGAAGGTTTCAACTGAATATTATAAGATCCCCGTGCGTAGAACGGGTACACAGCTAGTAGGAAATAAATGTAATATTTTTAAGTAGACATTTTAGTGTAAATCCAATCAGGCAAATGGAAATTTGCTTAGTCTGCAGGTTTGCTGTGGCGGGGGTATTTAGTTTTTTACAACAGATATTCTTGCTTGACAGTAATAATTTATGACAAATTCCATTAACTAATCTTTGTGTAATATTCAACATCCAATAAAACTGTCAAAATTACTGTAATTATTACAGTTTAAAAACTTTAAATCACCTATACAATTTATTTACCTTTCAATAGTTTGAAATTTCCATACTGAGATGTATGGAAATACGAAAACGATGATATTACTAGATGAAAATGTTCTTTTCCGTATGGGAGTGAAGTAGCCATAAGAGGTCTGAAGAATGATAGAATATGTTATTTTATAAAACAGATTGTTGATGTTTTTTTATAAATAGACACAGGATGGGCAAAGCAATGAAATGCTTCCCTGTTTTAGAGGTAATAGGTTTTTAAATCATATACATAGCCTACAACTGTTAGGGACTTTTTGAAATAAAATAAAATAAAATAAAATAATTTGTTTGATTAATCTAATGCGACATAGCCCATTGCTATAATTATCAAGCATCAGTTGAGGACATCAGTTGAGGGGTCCATCAATATGGGCATGGGGGCTCAAGTCCCTCTACAAAACCCTACTCTAGCTTATTTTTACAAATTCTAAAATTATGCATAAACTATAAATTTACAATACACCAAGCAAATCTATGTATTTTTGTAAAATCAGCTACATAAATTTTAAACATTTTTCGGAGTAGAACCGATGATCCCTTCTTTTTATTGCAGGTTATTCCTTACCCCTCCAGTCCCCTCCCCCCTTATGGAACAGTTAAATGGAAGCCCATGGCTGTATGATCAAATAAATCATAAAGGAAATAAGTTTCATCCGTCAAACTCATAGTTGCTAAACTGCTGATAAGTTGGGGTGAATTTTTAGCGATATCCAGATAGCGTAGAGCATGCTTGTAGTTGGTATGTAGCCACAAGGCCTGGAGCTCAAACAAGCTTGGTTCCTTTGACGCATATTTCTGTGGCGATAACTTGTTCCACCCCGAGGCAAGGGAAGTTTCTCTCTACACATGCTACTTCTCAAGTTGTACTTGACAAACTGTATGATTGCACCACAGAAACAGACTTTTGACATTGCTGAAAGATATATAAACGGATTTTTTCAAATATGTTGCGATTAATAAACCCCTGGAATTTTACTATGTAAGTAAGTACATACAAAAAAGTAGAAATAAGTTTATAAAACTACAATCAAGAATGTAATTTTTTCCAAAACTGCATTGTTAGCGAGATATCTACCATTTTCTTTAGCTACAGCATTTTAAATGTATATTTTTATGAAATTTGGTGTATGATTCGAAGTAGCAACAATTTTTGTGAACAAATATATTTTTGGTTCAATATGGTGGCCATTTAAATTTTATAATTTACTTATAAGTTACTACAAATGGATTATTTTGTAAAAAAATGTCTAGAACACTTCTGCTTAGATTTATAATTTCCTATCAAGCGACATCAAGTGACATCAAGTTAAGGCATTGGGGGGTAATAAGTAGTTGAAAACTTAGATTTTTACTTGTTCACCCAGGGAAAATGAGGCGCGACCTGACAGCTTGGCCTTATTTTGGCTTATTAAATATGGTTACGACTCGACTTCAACATATGGTTTAACTAAATAGCCTTTAGTTAGTAACACGGAAGTCCCTCAAACATGACATCCTAGCCAAAATGGTGGAAGTTTAAACTAACGAAACTGAACTTCTTTCACAAAGCTAATTAAGCTGGTATATTCCTCGTAATTGTAATAGAGATATTTACTTTAATGTGTTTAACTACCTTACCATACCTATGCTCTTTATTTCTTTCCGACTATTTGTGGACGTCCCCAGTATAATGGAAAAATTTATTTTGCCTCGAAACGTAGTTTTTAAGTAAAATACTGATGTACAAAACTTGGTTGCGTTATTTGCAACAGCTCAAAAAATAAATTACCATTCCCCGTTTTAAGACCCTGTAAAAATGTTGAAAATTAGAAAGGTAAACCATAAATATTTACTAAACTAAAAAAATATTGAAAAGCGGAATTAGTGGTTGCGTAAGTGTGTACAAGTTTAATGAGCTAAATTGTTTGGTTACATTTAAGTCGAAGCGATTTGAAACACATTTACTATCTAGTTTTGGCGAAGCAATGCTTTTGCGATTAGTTTATTTTGTTATCTTTTAATTACAACCCAATATGCTGAAGCTGAAGCCACCCCCTCAACACCCAGTTCAATGAGAAATTAAATACCCCCGCCGCAGCAAACCTGCCGACTAAGCGAATTTCCATTTGTCTGAATTGATTTTCAATTAAATATATTTTAATAACATTAGGTTTGACGAGTACCTAGGTTTGCTGCTACAAGAAACCTAATAAAGTGTGTTTTTGAGTAAAATATTGATAGCTTAGTACAAAATAAATAAATTTGCCAAGTTTGATCAAAATATATCCATAAACAAGCAAATTACAACATTTGACAATATTCTCCATAAGAATAACATGGGAATTTTAAATTTACAATTTTTTTAATTTTCTCCGTTACTAATAATCGAACAAAAATACTTTTATATACTAAATTATTTGTTTTTTTAAGGTCTTTAAAAAGGTCTAAAAAGAAATTGGGAAATTTTGTGTTTTGAGGGTCAAAAGTGAGAAAAACCAATTTTTACCCCATAAAACCCCCCCTAAAGCCCCGTTCCCATGGTCCGATCATGCTGGTTCGCGAACTCATTCAAGTTTATCTCGCTTTACACCTTTAAACCAAATTTCATCAAAATCGGACCAAAATTACTCAAGTTATCGCGTTCACGGACGTATATATATATATAAATCTATATATATATATATATATATATATATATATACATATATAAAAATTTGAACGAATGGTGTTTTTGGCCTCTGGGGACATCAAAATGAAAAAATAAATCGGTCCCAGGTCTAGGTCTTACCGTGCCACCTACGGTAATAGCTACTTCCCTATAGGGAAATTCGCTAAAAGCATTGTTTATCAACATGAGGTAATGGCTTAGTTATGCATGGAAAAACACAATCGTCGAAAACAAACTGTTTGGAGTGTTCTAGGAGAAAAGTAATTCCTTTCTAATTTACTGTAGGTTAACTAGATAAGATTAGCTGCTCGGGTACCGAGAATGACGTGAATCGTATATTTTCTGGTATTAACCCTGTTAAGCTGTACTTGAACGAAACAAACACAGTAATCAAAGGATTAAAATGAACTCTAGACTCTAGTACATCTCAGTTAGCCTATAAAACCAATCTCAATGCTAGTTTTTAGTGTAATACTTAATCAACTGTGTCTAAAATGCGTGTTTCTCTGTTGATTTTCTTTGTGTTCGCTTCAGTGTTTTCTGTGAGTATTAACGAAAATTTATGTTCATACAGAATTGTTGGATTTTAGTTTTACATTAGTAAACGATGAAAAGTTGTATTAAGACATTGTTAACCAGTTAACCAGTAAAATTTCAACATAGTTCTCATGGTGTAGTAGCCTACGCGCTAAGGACAAAATAAGCACTTTTATATAAACAATTGATAGGTTTTAGGATAATTTGAAAATCGTCTTGTATACTATTTTAATCAGGTCAGAAAACTGTTAGGTTTAGAGGATAAAATAGTTGTGTCCATTAATGTTTCATTTTGCATAATAAGTTAGTTAGGTTGCTTTAAAGTGTACCGTATAACTTATTTTTTGTTATAGGAAAACTAATTTTAGTTTTTGTACAAGTAAACGGTTAGAAATACCAAATACCCGCTCAAAACATGTTGCTGCTAAGAAGCTAGTGTATTTATTTAAAATCTATTCGAGTTGTAAAGACAGAGTTGTCAATACACGTTAAGTTAATACGAGTTTTACAGTAAACCTGGTTGAGTTTGCTATGCATTTGTAGCATTATAGCAATGTAGTTCACAAATCCATGGTTGAAACGAATTGTAATAAGCGAATATTGTTTGAGATTCAATAGGGAATTGTTAAACTAAATTAACAACTGACCACAAAGTGCTAGGTTAACATATTATAAAGTGAAATTATCACCTTTGTCATATAGTAATATTTACTTTTTACTGCTTCTCATCGAAACTTTAAACGTCCGTGGGTGTATTCCGAGACATAAACACGTCTATGTGTTGACCTTGTTCATAGTGAGTTTTTCGAATTCAAATTATTGTATTCAACAAAGTTTCGCAAACAGATACAGGGATGCGCTGATAGAAATACAGCTGTGTATAATTATGAAGACGAGATGGTTTATGTCTTCCGTTATTGTATCCGTGTGTTTGTTCCGGGTGAGAGTGAAAACTGCAAAATTTTTTGGGCTGAAATTCAAGGGTGGATTAAGAACCCGCCACATATGTAGCTCCGGTCACTTTGTACTAATTCCATCCATTGACGTTCGAATTTTCGATGAGTTACTTTTGGAAGAAAATTTAATTGGCCTCCACAAGAAAAATCACATTTACGTTTTTGCCCTACTACTAAAATTTGTACCCTAACAAAAGTCGATCGTGTTAGCCAAAGAAAGCTGTATAAACCTAAATTGTATAATTGAGTGACGTTACTATTACAATACTGGGAGGGTTTTGTGTAACTATTTTCATATGTAGATTTTAAGAACCATATCATCTCTCCTTGGTCCTAGGTTAGTAAATAGATTTATATTACGATTACATTACATTTCCAGGTTCAGTTAGTGAGCAGCAAACTGAGCTACAACCACGACGACGACAACTTAGATAACTTGAGAAGATGGCATCAATCTCAACTGAGAATATTTCAAAAACCTAACGAGAGGCAGTCAGAACTGCTCCAAGGATCCGATGAAAGCAGTGATTCCAGCGCAGAATCATTGAGTGTCAGTGAATCCAGGGAAAGTGATTCAAGTGAGGAAGAACCACCGAAACCCCCTCGTCCAGGTCCCAAACCTGGACCTAAGCCTGGGCCCGGACCTAAGCCTGGGCCCGGACCTAAACCAGGGCCCGGACCGAAACCTACTGACAAACCGGAACCCAGTCCACCGGGGCCCAAACCAGGTCCTGGACCTAGGCCTACCCATCCACCAGGCCCCGGGCCCAGACCGAGACCTAGACCGTCACCTCCTCCGAGACCCACCCCAGGACCTACCACTGATACACCCGTGACGGAACCATCGACGTCAACCGAACCCGAGGGAAGTGGAAGTGGTGATGTAGATTATTTTAAATGGTGATACGACTTTCATTAACTACTGGAAAAATGAACAGGTTATATTTGTATCGAGATTTATCAAAGTAAATAGTTTAGATATTTTTTGTAATTTTTTAATCTTCAACCTTCTGGTAAAATGTGTCTACCTGGTTAAACATTTAAAATTACTAAACGAAAATGCCGAGATTGTATAATATAAATAGATTACAAGTAGTATATTAAGTTTAGGTTGAAACTTTTACACACGTTAAATATTAACTGAAAAGTTCTTTTAAATTACCTGTTTTTAGTTACCTGTCCAATATCTGAATACGAGAGTTTATACTCAGGAAGTGTTCAATTGAAACGATAAAAAGCGCAATGCCTGTAAATCTGCATCGCCTTTATGAAGATTTTATTACTTTATCGAGTAGTTTCATATAGAAGTAGTTATTTGTGGACCAAGTATAGCACATTTTCAGTAGGTATTAGCATTTACTATTATAATAGTCAAAGGTATTAGTTTTTATGTTGACAAAAAATAATCGACAGCTTTTTTAAATTGTATAGCACCTGGATATGAACAACGTAAATTATTCAGTGATTGAGCTAACCTCTACAAGAGAAGATATTGAAGTAACATCTTCAACTACTTTTCAGTAAGCTCTTCTTTACGCAACGCTTTTACTAACAAACATAACTTAACGTTTAAGTTGTTTCAGCTTAACACCAAGTACTACGTAATCGTATGGTAATTAATTAAGGGGTTGTAAATATAGGTATGCTTTGTATTAATTTAAACTAACGTACCAAATGAAGGGGGTCTTAAAGTGACTGAGCCTCGCTGGGTGAAAAATATTAGTATACTTGAAGAGTATTCTTTGCTCTAGAGCATTATCCTTGCCCTCTATAACTATATAAGATGCAAAACACCTGTGATTGCCATCAAGAATTTATTTTTTCCGTTAAATGTACTCTGCTTGTGAACTATAGGTTAATTTTCAAGTTTCTCTTCGTACCTGGGGTTATGAAAAGTAATTATGAGTTTACACACAAATACATGGAGAAGAAAAGATTTAACAACAATAATTTGGCCAAATAATAATATTGGTTGTGGACCTGGGTGTTGCAGTTGCAGGCAGACGAATACGAGTTTTAAAATACAACATTTTATTTTTAATGAAAGCTGTGTGGCGAGTCCTAAAAGTTAGAGTGAAAAAGAGTCTCTTCTGGATCTCTGTTAAAATCCCATTAATTACCAACGAATTTTGGCTATATGATAATTTTCTAGCCTGTTCGAGCGGATCCCACTTAGGACTATAGGTTCTAATAGGTTTATCTTTCAAATTAAAAGTTAGGACTCCTAAGCGTACGAAGCTAACTCTATTTTAGATTGCCCTCCACACAAAATCTTAATTAGCGATAATTCATTCTTAAGGTTTTTTATTTACGTACTAGTTACTTCGTAAGTTTGTTAATTTCCAATATGAAAGTAAATACTAACCATTAAAAGTGTCACTACTTTTTTTTCTTTTGATGCTAGTGTACTTTATTTGGTTTCAACTAACTACACATTTATGATAGGGTTAGTCTATTGATTTTATTAATAAAAAGTGTACTAACAGTAAAAAAATGATAAAACGCTTATTAAAATAACACTGAACAATTTGCAGTGCACTTAACTATGAGGTTGAAGGCAAACCAATAAACTCGACCCCTCGAGGAGGAAGATTTCACGCATGTAAGCGAGTGATATATTGTATACTTTTGATTACATACATATTTCAGTAAATGCCAAATGTGTAACAAAATTTAATATTGCCCATTTCCCAATAGGATCGGTTAATGTTTACGCTACGTTTTTAGAATTAAAACTAATAACATTAGTTATTTGTGCAACTAGTGAGAAAAGTGAGCAATTGACTCACTCGAGAGAAATCCTTACTCACGAGCCGTAGGCGAGTGAGGAATGGTTTCTCGAGTGAGGCAATTGTACTTTGAACTCGAGTTGCACATTATACTTTTCCTACAGTTACCATAAAACAAATAAATTGGTGAAGAAACATAACCTATTTTTACACAGAAGTGAACTTTTAATATAACATTTATTGTGAAGTGACAAATACAACAGTACAAAAGCTGACCAGCTGATTTACAGCCAGTGCTGCCAACGTATTTCACGGGCATACGACGTTGCCTGCATGTTACGCGCTCACTATTTCGTGCCTTCACGTTGAAAATCTGGAGTGAGACAAAGTAATTAGAGTGAGACAATGTTAACATTGTCTCACTGATGAGCGAATTGGCCACTTTGCTTTCTCAAATCAGTGAGAGAACATGTACATTGTTATGTAACTGTAGGAAAAAATAAAAGTATGGACAATTATCATTGCGGCATGACGAATACACAGTGAGTGACTAGGGGGCCCGTGCGCAAATTGTGCAACTTTATAAGAGACCAAAACTTGTTTTCGAGGCCAAAAAATCCATTGTCCTTTCAAAGATTGATTTTTTAAAGACAGTTGTTAGGTGATCAATACCACATTTTCGTGAAATTTTTCGTCTCTTATTTACTATCTAACTGTGGTTAGACATTAAACTGAAGGATAAGCTGTTGTCAAATTGCAATTAAAATTTAAACACGTTATGAAGAAAGTTGTTCAGCAATACTGGATATTTGAAAGTGAACCCTAGAAATAAATGAAATGCCTTAAATGAAATTACCTTTTAGAGTTACATTCGTCCCTCCGCTAAATCATAGGCTGTAAAATGATACCTAAATCGTAAAAATATGTGAAGATAATTTACTAGTATAATATGAACACAAAAAGAGTGATCCTCGAATAACGTTTTTCTCTCCAAAACAAGAAAAATACAAAACAAATGACTGCAGCAGTGCAGTACGTGGTATTGATCTCAGAGAAAACAGCTGATCTAATGGTATATTTAACTGTCATTAGATCAATTATCAGCCAAACGTTTTCTGGATAAATCTTAATTACTATCGGACCACCATTCATTAAGTAATGCATTCACTTAAAGTGAATTCGTATCTGCAGTGAACTTAAAAGTTTTTTTTATTAAAGTAAAAAAATCTGCTGCGCCGACCTTAAACAATACTAATTATGACTGAAATGGCTTAATAAGTGTTCAGTGACAAATTAATGGCATATTTTATGTATACAAATTTTTTCTCTTTTGTGTGTAAAAAAGTTCACAGTGTAAAGGTTTTCTTGGGTTGTATTATCAGGGGACGTACGTTAGATCTATTTTGTTGTCATAGTTTAAAAGTTAGTAAAATAATCTTTTCATGAAGGTAGCTAAACGTAGTCAAACACACCGTAAAAGTGTATTTGATTTACGAACCTTTTGATTTACGTAAGGCTTTGGATTCACAAGGGCGTTGGCTTAATCTATGTAGTACTTATTTATATGTCAATGTTAAGCCCAAGAATAGAATGGTGATAGACATTCTAGGCAGGCAGGATTCAGATCCACGCCATGGCCACTATCGTAGCTGACATGGCATCGAAGACAACCTTCACCCACTGAGCACCCAATGGTTGAATTGTGATATCATTGAGCATATGGTTTTGTATTTTTAACATTTTCTAATCCATGTCTTACAACCTAATTAATTATGAGGTGTCGTATGTACGTTATAGTTTAGTTTTTAGACACTGTTGAGTAGTAGTGTTCAAATTTGTGAGATACTCTACATTAATATGGTTTCCTAAATGACCGTCACTATATAGACTACTGGTCTGTGTTTTGATCTGTAGCCACTGAAGTAGTATTGCACAAGCAAGTGGCGGCCAGAGCAATCTTCAAGATCTCTTAACTTTTAATACTACTGAAGGACACAGTCAGGCAATGGTAAACGTATTACCATTTGAAGAATGTTGAAACAGGTAATCCTCTGCCAAGAATTGAAGACTTTATTTAATACCTTTTTTTTCATATCAATTGCTTGAAATTCGAATAAAGGGGTTATTACTCTAACTTTTTATGGCCAAGCTTAGTCATTACTCATACTAAAAGTTGGTTTTGGAGCATTTAGGGGTAAAACATGTGACATGATGGTAGATACAATACGAAACAATGATATGAAAACATACGTATCATTTGTAATCATAAATTTGGGGCCGATAAGTTTAAAATGATAAAATAAATAGACTGTTTTAATTACTGTTGATTTTTAACTATATAAAATATTAACCTAACCACAAGCGATGTATTACCCTATGTGCTACAGTACCGTATGGCAAAGAATAATTGAAAAATAAATTTAAAACAATTGGCATCCGAAGTCTAGCCATACTCGTAAAGCACTGGTCTACATAGTACCATGAATAAACATAACGCCAAGTTTTTTACGTACGTATGCATGCGATATGCAAATAACAAGGAAATGCTGTAATTATAAACTACAAAAAACTTCCTACCTCACATATAACAAGCAGCATGAAATAATGATCCAACTGAATAATTATTATTCTATACGCACTAATATGCATGGTTCAAATAAAGTGTAATTATTCGTCAAACAAAATTATTTCGCTGAAAAGGGGGCGTAAGCCTGTGTTGTGTAAAAGTTGTTACGAATATAGACCACTGCAATGTTGTGATAGTTGTGGTTGTTCATTCTAGAGGAATATGTAATCATTGGGATGGAATACTGTAGTGCAAGTAGAAACTTTATCGTCCTACTATTTAAAATCTAAAGACCATGTTGATTTAATTATCATGTCGGTGAGCTAATGTCGTCAAAATGTTTCCCTCATATTTAAAGTATAATTTACAACTTGTATTTCAGGTACACCAGCAGGCTGTGTAGTGTGCTTTATACAGGGTGTTTTTAACACAACCCAAATTACAATATAGAGAGTCATTATTTACAGACATATGAAGCTTATAAGTTGGCATTCCTGATTAAAGTAATGTAAAGTATATTATTGTATTATTGATCTTTTTAGTTTATACCATGAATACTAAGTATATGATTCGGGCAGTTGCGTTACTTTTTATGCTTATGATCCATAGAGCTTTCTGTTCTAATATTCGTGGGCATACTGTATTTGATTTATTAGTACTGGAACATCATTTGGAAACTTAATTGTAAACACTTCTTGGCATAAAACATTTATTTTTAATGTCTGATTCATACATATTACTATACTTTGATTGATTTTTGATTGATACATATTATACTTTGAGCTGGTGAAAGCACCATGTCGAGCCTTAGTCATAAAAAATTTAATCACTACGAATAATAAAACCATGTTGACAAAAATGGTAAAATGCATATCAGTGGATCGTAAATTAAGTAAAACAATCAGGGCTGCCAACATATGAATTTTGATTGTACTTGTAATTTGGGTTGGGTAAAAACACCCTCTATCAAATAATAAAGGATAAGCAACTTTTGAAATATATATATTACTGATATGTTTGCTAAACTAGTATAAACGTTTATTAAATTACTAGTACTAGTAGTACTACTGAGTAATCTCAAAAAACCCCATGAACCTAACAGAGCAGTTTCTTGAAATTGTCTTAATCTGATCCCAAGGATTTGTCATCGATGATAAGACTCAAGCAATTAAAACATTCTATTTTGCACTGAACTAGCATCAGAAGCTGCAACGAATCACCGTATTGTCATATGTTAGTTGTATTGTAAAAAGGAAACCCGTTTACTCAGGTTGTGGTCAGAAATAAATATTTGCATATTTGCAATAGTTACTAATTAATTCACAAGATGATCAGATCTTTGCAGCCTCTCATATTAGGCCTATGCTTATGAAGAGTCTGTCTTTGTTGTCTTGTCGATGGTAGCCAGACCACCTTCTCTTATGTTTTAGAAAAATATCCATGCAACTTACTATAACCAGGCTCTTATACAGGTTTGTACCTGTGTTAATGGTAAAATGAAGGACTTTTATTATGATTGACAAATGACAAAATGACCATACACAATGTAGTTTTGTGTTTTGAAGCAGTGCAGTGCAAACTCATTACCAAAACATTACAAAACTGGTAGGCCTACATGAAAAGTACTGATATGTTATAAAAAGGGCTCTCTAACAACGAGTCCTGCAATACTGCTTTGAAACTTGAAATAGGCAAGTCCCTTACCGGTACAGGTAGATGGTTGAAAAATATGTTACCTGAAACAAAGGAGCATTTCATTGTTTTTCTCAGCCTGTCCCAGAAATGTCAGCGACGTATAAAAATGGAGTAATATAATATTTCAGCTTGTGTTGTTAGCCTACTATGTAGAACGATTGCAACTAAATAGTCATCGAATAAGGAAAAAATGTGTATTCTGACGAAACAATGTGGAACTTACAACGTTTATCTATAATGGTAATCGATTATTTTTTAGTTTTTCTTCAACGATGCAATTGTAGGTTTTTATGGTGGTATCGGAAGTAATTTCGGATGTTATTAGAAAGAGTAGGAAGTAAAGAGAAACCGTTATTGGAAGTTTGTCGCCTCAAGAGACGAGATCACAGTTGAATATAAATATGGCAAGAATGGAATTGTTACTTCTTACAATTAACCATACGCCATTTGTGGATAAATTTAAAATTAAGTAAGTATCATGAGCACAAAAATATAAAATAAATACAAATAATCATTCCAAGTTCAAATTTTTCCACGTTTTGAGGTTTAGTACAAAAATGAGCAAGACCGATTGTAGAGGCCCAGGTTCACACCCGTTCAGTCTCGATGTTTTAACAATCTAATAATGGTATAGTCCACCTATTAAAACAGGAAGAAGAATAATCAGAATAAGAATAAATAATAACAATTTTTAGTCAAGGGTAGTTTTTTTCATTATTGGTAACAACACTTACTACGTTTGAAATTCATTGTTGGTGATGGTGAGTTAATGTTGTTCAAAGGTTTATTGCAACAAACCTGCAATAAATGCAATGTTGTTGGTTTATTGGTTTTGGGTTTAGTTTTTTTCACCTGAGGACGGGATCAGATTCCAGATCCCAAAACGTTGTGTATTGTTTTTTACATTCGTGATGGAAAATGTCCGCAATAAACCTTTGAACAACACTTACTAAAATCTATGTGATAATTATTAAAATTTATCAATAGACATAAATATTCTACAGTTATTTACAGTGTACAAAGTGTTTCAAAGGTCTTTCAGTAATTTAAATAGCTAGGCTGTGTTTAAGTTGTTAAAAAAAACTAATTTTTTTGGTCATCGTACCCTAAACATGCGTCATTTTAGAATATTTTCCATTACTTATTTGTAATACATTTTAAATATTTATTTTAAGCTAATTGATGTTCGACATACTGTTTTAGAAACCAATATTCTATAAGCAAATAATAGAACGAAAGACTTATTTTCTGCAAAGAAGCCAACTTCGGAGGCCAAAAATCCACGATCTAACCACGTTACAACTCGCCACTCGCCGGTCAGAGCTTGTCAACTTGTAACATTGTTATATGTTGTTCATCGACTTGTGATGAACTATTGACGGAAGGGAAAACTAGCTCAGCGAGTTCTCAAACACACTTGTGTTATGTTTTTTATCGACCCTAAAAATAAACATTTAGCACTAAATATAGGTTAACGTTATGGAATATAAACCCTTGAAACCTTCCTCGTTAATTTATAATAGTTAATGCTTACAATTTACTTTCTGTTATTGTTAATGAAATAGTACAGACTTAGAAACGAGCATTTGAAGAAAGCTCGTATTTGTCAGGATACAATTTAGGATAAAAAATCCGATAGTTAATAAATTAAATACTCACTATTATCTGTATATAAAGCCAAAAGTACCCATGAACTTTTGAGAAAACTACAAGTCACACCCCCATAAACCATATACTTAAAATGTTCGTCATGACGAGAACCTTGCACAAAACTATCCATTATGTCATAAATTGCCCTTTAAGGTCGTAATTCCTTTCTAAAGGGAACTTTTCATATACCTAATGTTAAACATACCTCAGCTGTACACTCGTACAGTAGGCTACTTATTTGTTTGTTATTCTTTCGATTTATTACGTTTGTGATTATTTGTTTCTTTTACAGTATTTTGTTTATTTCAGGTTAACTCAACCAATCAATAGTTTTATTAATACTTATGATGGCAAACGGGGTGAAACCCGTGGGTAACAGCTAGTAATTATATATACAAAAGTCTTTACCAATATTAAAACATTAAATTTTAATCTAAGTACATACTAATACACAACAGCAAAAGAGTATTTTTTGTTTACACGATTTACCAATACTTCCAAATGAAGTGCGATGAAATTTGAAACAGGTAGAGGGGTATTGAAAAATGACTTCAAATAATTCAGCCTTGCTTCTGCTTAAGGGATTTTCAGTTTTTATGTTTTTATAGAAATACAATTCAACCATAATAGTTGAAATATTTTTGAAAATTACAATTATTCACTTTCGTACGTTACTAACAGACATTTCTTAATTACCCATAAATGTCTACTGAGATAACACTCGGGAAGTTTTATCTATGATAGGCATATTCATAAGTAGTTTTTTCATCAAATAAAAATTCACTCATGTTCAAGCTGATAATAAGTGGTCCAACATATATAAAATGTATCGAAACTTTGTGTCTTCCGACGGTAAACAAATTTGCAATGATATTGATTTTGGATTTTTCCATCATCGTATTGTACTGTAAGTTTGTGTGCATAGCTTTGTTTCTCATACTGGGGATCCTTTACATAAATGTATTATAACAAAACACAGACGGGATAGCTAGTATATTACATTCACTGTAATCAACACGTTAATTACTAAACTTTAATAAAGTATCTTAACAAAACATTTCTGAAATGTATATTATGCAGTATTATTGATGAATAATTGATTAAATGAACCCCCTGGATTTATTTTATTAATTAGAGTAATTATTGATAATCAGTTGAAATAATTCAATAATAATGGTAGGTGAAAAACAACAGAAATTTTCAATCCACTCAATGTGATAGCAACACAGGAAGAAGCAGTCATGATTCTATATGAATTTCTGTCTCTGTATTTTACTCGAGCAGTAAAACAGCTGATCGTAAAGTTAACTGTAATATACAACGCTCCGAGAGACACCTTCCAGGGCCTAGAACAGCTGTTGTAAGACCCAAATGTAGTAAATAATTACATGCACTAGCAATAGCATTGATTTTGGATTCTTAATAAGTATACCATATGTAGGCTACATACAAGACGCAGTCCTTTATTTAAAAAACAGCATAGTTGACTAAGCCGCTCACAGGAGGCACTAGTACCAAAGTTAAATTTTCTCTCTTAGTTTTCAACATGTAACATAAAATAGGCTTTGTCCTTTTGAGTTTGGTTTGGTGAAACATGTGCGGTCTAAGACAGAAACCAGCAATTGGCAATAAGGATTTAACTATAAATTGAATTGAACCGTGGCAATTTTTATTCTACAACTGGCTAAAAAAAGTGATGTCCACGACTCTCCTTAGTCGAAGCTCATACTACGTAATGACTTCGAATACGGTACTGAATTAACATGACATCTTTATGAACCAGTTTTAGCCAGCTTTTTACTAAAGAGAACATAAATGAATGAACCTATCATAGTGTGATCTACTGTTGAAGTTCCATTGTTCTTGGTTTAGTTTTTATACTATAATAGTTGATAAGGACATTGAAGAAGCTGCATCTTACAATAAAATAATACGTCCGTGAGTAAGAAAGAAAATCATATTTTCAGCAGCACGATTTCGGAGGTTCAATATTAATAAGTTAGGCCTACTTTTTATTCTGACATTTTAAAACTACGTTCGCAATAACCTAAAAGCTACGTCATCAGAATATCGTGACTAAATTTGTTCTGCAGAGACTTTTTTAGACAGCATTCAGCTGAAATAAATGCATACTTACTCTAATGTGTTTTGTTAGCAAATTAATACCCTGCTGCCTCTTAGATATGTATCAGTAACCGCTTACTAATTAATTGCTAGTTCCAATGGAACGGTGTAAGATATACGGAAACAATAAAGTACAATAATTACCAGTTGTCATCAGACAGCGGTTGGTATGATTCATGTCTGCACGAGAACCAGATACTAATGTATATTGTTGGTACTCTTGTACTTTGGACTACAAAGCTGTTAAGAAATGTCAGAAAAAATAAAAGGTTTAGTTTATACACATAGAGTGATTGAGAGGGTGTTGCAAGTGCTATAAACTATTTATAGATTTAATTAAATAAAAACTATTTTCGTTATCGCTATACCAAACATTTGTTTGTTTATTTATTTATTTTGGTGTTTGAGGTGTTGAGGTGCTTTTTCTGTACTTTAAGTGCATTTATTGTAAAATAATCTCTTGTTATCGAAAAAGAAATTAATTTTTCGTCCTAGGTTACAGAAAGAACTTCTAAATACTACTAACGCAAATCATATATATTATTTTTTATATTTCTTTAACCAGGTGTTAGAATTTTCTCTAATAGCTCGTCAGATATTTTTAATTACAATGTTTTTTATCCAAATATTTGTTCGTTTATTTATTTATCTTAGTGTTAGAGGGGCTGAGGTGCTTTTTTTCTGTACTTTAAGTGCATTTATTGTAAAATGATATCTTGTTAATAAATAAGAAATTAATTTTTCGTCATAAGTTACAGAAAGAACTTCTAAATACTACTAACGCAAATCAATATACATTTTTTATACTTCTTCTTTAACTAGGTGTTAGAATTTTCCCTAATAGCTCATCAGATATTTTTAATTACAATGTTTTTTTATAAGTAAAAAGTACTTATAACAGACAAAAAACTATTTTTTTACACAAACGTAATATCTCCTTCAACATCAAACTACTACACGTAAAGTGTATATACAGTTAGTAAAGAACACGTTATGCATATTCAGAAAATATTTAGTAAGTAAAATATTTGTAATATGAAGCTTCAATTTTGCATAACATATAAAACATTTAAGCTCAAAAATTAAAAATAGCCATTTGCAGTGATTCAGTTATGTACAAATAAGATTACAGCTTTAATATTAGGACACTTTTTGTATGACGACCCTTAAAGATAGGGACGCAGTCGGACAGTTTTTTACACCAACGTCTTCTATACTCAACCTTCTATACTCGAATGTTAACGGCATGTTACGTGGTTAACACATATTTATCTCACTCAAAAACCTTGTGTAAATTCAGACTCATCATATGAGTTTTATTTTAGCCATTTTCAAGATTGACAGCTTTAAACACTTCTCAACTAAATTAAACGTTAAACTTAACATTTAATCAAAACCATTAGGTAGATTTTTACGTACACCGTAAATTCTTGACTAAGCACAGTTATACAAATTACTAAAAAACAGTGGCGTAGTTGACCCCACACACAATGTTTGGTGCTAAAAATCTTGTTATTCGTGTTAAAAGTTTAAAGTATAAACAGTATAACGTACGAAGTGTACATTGAATGGATTGAGTTTTGTTATAATATGTCGATAGACAACCCTAAAGCTCCATGGATCTGTCTTGAGCTTTTGAATAAAGAAATACTCGTAATGCCTTCAACAACTTTATTAATTATTTACATTGGAATAAATAAATAATTTACGATAACATCACATGGATTTGGCCGATTCAACATTTATCTACTTGTAGTAGTATGCGGCAGTGTAGGGGGCAGTGTAGGGGGCGGCGACGTAGGCAGACCGAGCGTAGGGAGAGGCGACGTACGCTGCGGAGTAGTAGGGGCTGTAGGCGTAGGGTGCGGCGTAGTAGGGGTAGGTGTAGTCATAGGCCAGCAGAGCTCCTCGCTTGTCACGACCCTCCGCAGACTTCTGTTCCGCTGCGAAGGCGGACAGGGCGAGAACCAGGAGGATGGCAATCTAAAAATTAACAGTTTGGCTAAATCAGAATAGATCTAAATTGTAACAAATATATTTTTTATCAAATTAAGTTTACTCACAACGTGTAAATATTTGGAGTACTTGTGTAATTCATGTCACACGTCATCGTTCATACTAGAACATAGCGAGGATTTTAATTATAAAACATTTTGTAACATAGTAGTCTACTCGCCAAGTTAACGAAATTTTCAGGAAATAGCATGCAAATAAAATTAATATTTTAAAGCAAAAGTTGATCGTTCAAGAACAGTTATTGGTTCTTTAACTTGTTTTTAGGACAAACGGTATCTAGGGAGCTGCGATCATCGTCTGGAAATTCGTTGATAATACCCAACCCATAGAATTGACATAGGCAATGTTGTACAATTAGTGGGTGGTAAAATTGATAATATTCCGTGTTTTTGGAGTACAATTAATTTTAGTGTGTTGGTGGGTCAGATATTTAAGTAAAGGAGACGAAATTCACTAATTAGCAAATGATGTGATTAAATAATACCAGGATATATATAGGACGACCATCGCTTGCCAATGCAATACAAGTGTACAATTCTTTTAAATCAATACTGTCATCGTTTATCTAATTCATTTCGTACAGTATAGCTACCTCTTATATTTACTACCTATTATAATGGAAATTTATATATAAGATTTTTTATGTTCAAATATTTAACGGAAAGTAATATTTAACAAAATGTAATATATGGTGAAACAAAATATGTTTTGGAATGTGGCTTCTTCATATCAATAATAAAGGTACTGCTCATATTTTCTTAGTTTTTATAAAACACCAAATCAGACTACAAGATAACCAAACCCGTAGGAAATAAAAATCTAAGTCATTTAACTTATTGTGATAAGTAATGTGCAGGGTAAACAACTTATTCTGCCACTATTGGTAAAATGAAAGATTTTTTTAATTACTGGAATTTATTTTTAAAACGACACTATATCATAATAGTGATGTTCTTATAGTTTTAATTAAATTTGTTAGACTCTTTATTTTTTACTTTATTTACCCAAACCTACTTGTTTTAATCTACAATATGGTGAACCTGAGAAAAGGTAGCTCGCTGTGTCGATTGGGGTTATACTTGCAGATAGCAAAAAGATTGTTTTGTAGAAGTGCTCATGCACACATTTATTTTGACAGTGTGACTAGAACATGCGTTGCTGTGATAAACCGTTATATACTGTAAATACTCATAATTTCTGTGCAAAAATTATTATTTTACTGTAGTGAAAAATCCATGTTATATTAATTTATTAATATTATTTGTACTTATTTTTGAAATTTTTTATTAAATTTACACAATTTAAGTTGTTCTCCATGGATAATTGTTATCAATGTGTGTAATTTATATGAAACAGTAATCTGAAAGTGAAAAATGACCATTAGGGGGCTATTTACAAAACAATAGCTTACTATTTAGGACTGACAAACAACACTTACTTGGAACTTCATTGTTGCGCGGTGGCTTGATAATAGCACTGAATGCACACTGGTGAATGGACTGGAGTATCCAGTATATATACTAGCCGATGGTAGAACTGATTGAAATGCAGAAGTAGTATGCTTACGCCCCACGACGAACGTGGTGAGGCCACCTTGATGTAATTGGTATCCCAAGACCTCTAAAGCTGTAATTTGTTTTACTAATTTAACTACACATTAGTTGAATTGACATTTTCATATTATTGGCACAAATGAGTTATTTAATTTCATCCGAGAATGGTCGACTTCCCAACAAGTAGTTATTAAGTATGTTGGATGTTATAGAGATGATTAAATGTATGTCAACTGCTTTCATAGAAAACAACTATTTGTCATGTTAAAATCATGATAAAATATTGTTTGTAATATAATGTTGATGTCGACGCCATATTAGAACCTCTTATTTTTTCTACGTAAATCCATTCAATATGTTACTTCAAATTGTTTAACTAATAGACAACATTGAAATGCTGAATAGTTGGATTGAAGTTATCTGTACTGTGTACTTAGATGAATCTTCCCATTTCACTCTTTCCAATACATTCCCAAATTCCAATATACAACCACATCAAAAAGTACAAAATAGGGCACCTGGATTTAACCTAAAAATAAGTTTTTTATAAATAGATCGAATATTACTATCACAATGCGCAAACGTTTTTAGTAGATGTATCCATTTGCTTTTGATGGCACTCAACAATTTCATTATCTGTGAACGTAAAATGAATTTTAAATTATACTAGCAGCCTGCGTCACTTCGTCAGGCCAAAATCCGTGATATATTCGATATATAGTTGATAGGGTGAAAACTGTTATTTCTCATCATATCCCTATTATTTTAATTGCGTGCACGATCCCTCCGAGTCATTTTAGTAAAATTTACAAATGCTAGGGAAACATACTATGAAAACATAAAATCTCTTCTTTACATGTTAAACAAATTACATTACAATAGTTTACTTAAATTACTAAAACATCAATAAAACACAAAGTCCTATCACAACACAAAGTCTAACATAAGCCATTTTCTTCTTTATGTTTTATACAAATAGCATTGCGCCTACAATATTTTACTTGAATTCACTGGAACATCACCAACTTCAGATAACCCCATTTTTGGTGTGGGTGTAAACAAAATTGTATTATGGCCATCTTTTTTATGTAAACAAATGTAAACTTGAAGCAGTTTGGATGATTTAAAACAGAATTCGGTACTTACTCGGAAATTTTAAAAGTCTGTAGGACGAAGGGCTTTCACGAGATATCATCCAAACTCTCAAAAGACACATCTAGAGGATAAGAGCTTTAAATTTATACCCAATATGCTTATGAAAATAAATATTTAGGGGTCGATTTGCTGCACACAAAAACCCAACAAATTCTTGTAATAATATAGATATGATTCAATTTCCAGCCGCGTTATAAAAATACTAAATCAATTATATGGACTAGGGGTGATTAACTTGATATTGACCATGAAGATTAAGAATGAAGCCCATTCAGATTAAACAATGTGGTCTGATCCAACAATATCTACTAACTGTGTGATATCAAATCACACAATTCGTTAGGATAGCAACGAGGATAGGATAGGATCTATTTATTTATCCAACCCAAATAATAGCGTAGATAAAAATCACCACAAATTTATTTAAAATTGTTAATACTAATGATCCTAAAGGGTAATGTAAGGTTTGTATAAGTGCTTAGTTCGGTCGGTAAAGTGTTGGCTCATTGATCAAGTGGTGTGTAACATTATGATCTAAAACTATATTCTGCTGGCAAAAAAGAGCTACAAACCTATGCTTTGAAATGTCTTAAATGGCTGTACATACATTTCACTAATAATTGGCATTATAAATACACTACGCAGTTTTTCCTTCCTTTTATGAAAAATAATAGGCTTTTTGACAAGTGCTTGATGTATGATATCGCTTGCATAAGCTGATGTCGACTATTTTTTAGCAAATTTCCCACATAGGGAATAAGCTATTACCGTAGTACTCATGGTAAGACTAGCAACCGGAACCGATTTACCTTTTCGTTTTGATGTCCCCAGAGGCCAAAAACACCATCCGTTTAAATTCATATATATATACATATATATATATATATATATGTGTGTGTCTGTTAGCACGATAACTCGAGAAAAATGTTCCGATTTTGATGACATATGGTATAAACGTGTAAACATACATTTATTCCAACGAGTTTGCGAATCAGCATGATTTTATGGGAAAGGGGGTTTATGGGGTTAAAATTGGTTTTTCCTATTTTTGACCCAAAAAACCTAAAATTTAGCAATTTCTTTCCAAACTATTGTGTAGGGCTTAAAAAACAAATAATTTAGTATATTGAAGCGTTATTATGCGCCCAATAGTTACGGGAAAATTCCAAAGTATTATAAATTAAAAATTCCTATGTTATTCTTATGGAGAATAAGTTAACTGTTTACTGTGAAGTAGTTTGCTTGATTATGAAAATATTTTGACTGCGGAGTCTGGGGAATGTTTGTGGCAATTATATTAATTGATCTAAAACACTAAAATGCTATGGAAAGAGATTAAAACAGGTCTACGACGTAGGAAGTAGTAAAGTTTAGCATCGCAGAGTGTGGGGGCCGTGTGTAGCAGTTAGATTAATGTATCTTCCATCCTAAAATGCTATGAAGTTGGCTCATATCATCTAAACCCAACTTCTCGAATTCACCCGGCAAAGAGTAAGCAACAGTCCAGCAACTCCACAGAGGTTACTGTTACTCGAGCTGGGGACCCTGAAAACTGTTTTCGGGAACAATCCGTTCCAGTTTCTGACTCCGATTCGGACTCATTTCAAACCGTAACTTCTAAACGGGAAAAACAGCGTCGTCGAAGATGGACTGCATCTGATCAAGTTGGCTCTGGTTCTGGTAGCAAGGCTGACATCAAGGTTAAGCAGAATCAGCAAAAACCAAATAAACCGATGTTTATAACCGGATCCTTGTCAAACTACGGTGATAACCTAAAAACTGCAGAGAGGAAATCGTTCTTATTTGTGTCAAGACTGGGACCAGACACCAAGCCAGAGGACCTCGATGCTTTTTTAAAGTCTAAAGTGAGCGATGAAGTATTTAAGGTTGAAAAGCTGTCAGCAAAGTATCCAGATGAGTATTCTTCCTTCAAAGTTGTCCTTCCATCTCGGGTCGAAAAGGTAATCTTTAAGCCTGATTTCTGGCCAAAAGGCGTTTTTGTAAATAGATTTGTGATAAAAAACAAAGGTTCTTTAAACTCACAGGACAACCATACCCTCCAACCCTCGTAAGTAAGAATGAGGTGTCAGGGTGTAGGCCTAGGACCAGCCACTCTCTGAAAACTCTGTTATGGAATAGTCGTAGCCTTTGTGATAAGGTTAATTTTGTTGAACTGTCCGCTGATGACTTGAGGAGCGATGTTATATTTATTACAGAACACTGGCTCCTTGAGTCTGAAATTACTGTTTTTAAAATAGAAAACTTTGTTTTGGGCTCTTGTTACAGCAGGCCTGGAATGCACAGAGGTGGATCGGCTATATTTATCAGAAGTAAGCCTAATCTAGACTTAACCTGGAAGGCTGTGCCTCGTTTAACTAATTTGGCCATTATGAATGTTTTTGAAGTTAGTGCTTGTTTGCTGGACAATCCTAACATCTTACTAGTTTGCATTTACCGTATTCCTGATAAAACAAACTTTAAAACGTTTTTACATAAATTGAGTGTAATGTTACAAATTGTTAGCTCAATGAATTGTGATATCCTAATTGCCGGTGACTATAACATCGATTTCAGAGACAGTTACTGCCCATTTAAAACGGACTTCAGCAATTTGATTACCAGTTTTGGACTCAACCTCATGTTAACTGGAGAAATTACTCGGCCTAGCTCTGTCAACCTACTAGAGGGCTCCTGCATTGACAACTACTTGACAAATCTGCATCCTTCTCGCTGGTCTGCTGCGGTTATACCAACTACTGCGTCGGATCACTACATGGTGTCTTCTTCGCTGGACTTGGCTGTTGCTGCAGCATCTAATCAGTGTCATAAGGGGCCTACTAGGAGACTTTACCGGAGACATGTAAATAGCAACAATTCAAGTTTATTTAATAGCTACATTAGGACCTCTGACTGGTTCGATATTTACTCTGTATCTGATGTTAATGTTAAAATTTGTCTTTTTATTAATGTATTTTTAATGTATATAAATTGCTGTTTTCCATTTAAAATGGTTAAAAGTTCACTACATACTAATAGTTCTGCTGGTCATTGGTACACTCACGAGCTTAGGCTATTGAAAGAAAAATGTCTAGATCTATTTCATCTAAGCAAAACAACTGGTTTGGAGGTTCATAAAAATCATTACAGAAGCCACATGAGTGTGTACAACAATAAAGTAAAAGAAGTTAGTTTATAATAACAATCGCATTCTTAGAGCCTGTAATAAACCCAAAGAGATGTGGAAAATTATAAAAAATAGTTTATCTATTAACGAGTTACCAGTTATGAAGGCTAACAACAACAATCTTGACGCAGAAGCCTTTAGTTCCTTCTTTGTTGATAGCATTAGTAACTTAGTTGATAATATTCCTAATAATGTAAATAGTATTGATGTATTTTTAGAAAATGTTCCTGTTGTTGATGTAAGATTTGATTTCTCTCAGGTGTCAGTTGAAAAAGTTTTTGAGGCTATTAATAATTTAAGTAACAGTACCAGCCTAGACATATTTGGTGTTTCTTCTCAGATGCTTAAAATAAGTAGTGCTTATATCTGTGAAGTTTTGGCTCATATCTTTAATTCATGCATTTCCAGTAATACTTTTCCAGATAAGTTTAAAGTGTCAAAGGTTGTTCCAATCTTTAAGAAGGGGAACAGAAGCATTCCTGGGAATTACAGACCAGTAGCATTGGTTCCCACAGTGTCAAAGGTCCTTGAGAGATTACTTTCATGGCAAATCATCCATTTTTTAGAATCTAACAGTCTTTTGTCTGGTGTTCAGTTTGGCTTTCGAAAAGGCCGGTCAACCACAGATGCAGTGTTAATGTATATTCAAGATACTTTGGATGCGATGGAGTTGAAAAAGAGTGTTTGCTCCAAGTTCTTTGATCTCTCAAGGGCTTTTGACACTGTGTCACATCAATTGTTGTTTAGAAAACTAAGATTTTTAGATTTTAGTGATAGCGCAGTTGCATTGATGGAATCATATCTATGTGGTAGAAGTCAGGCAGTGTTCTTTGACGGTGTTCTGTCGGATTTGGTGGAGACTCATCATGGCGTTCCGCAAGGGTCGATCTTAGGACCTTTGTTATTTATTATTTATGTCAATGATATGCCTTATAATTTACAGAATGATTGTGTTTCTTGTTATATGTATGCTGATGATGTGTGTCTAAATTTTAAAACTCATAAGGACTTGCAGAATGGAATCACCGTTGGCTCTGTTAATACAATGGTAGACTGGTGTAATGCTAACAAACTGTCTTTAAATTTAAATAAAACACAAGACCTGAAAATTTCTTATGCTAACACAGATTCTCATCAACAACCTGTTAAATTTTTAGGTATCTTAATTCAGAGCAACTTGAAGTGGGAATCACATATAGAATTTGTAGCTGTTAAAATATCCAAAGGTATGTTTATATTAAGAAAATTAAAAAATGTTGTTTCAATGGAAGTTCTGCTTACTGTTTACTATAGCTACATACACTGTCATCTTACCTATGGTACCATTCTTTGGGCTAATTGTGGTTATGTAAAATCTTTATTTGTGTTGCAGAAGAGAGCTATTAGATTAATTGCTGGTGTTCCACCGAAAACTCATTGTAAGCCCATTTTTAGTTGTTTATCTGTCATGCCTCTTAATTGTATATATATTTTTCACTGTCTTATGTATTGTAAAAAGAACTTAAACACTTTGTCTTCCCACTGTGATGTCCATAGTTATAAGACCAGAAACTGTGCTAAACTAAGAAATTATTACTGTACTTATAGTATTACTCAAAAAAGCTTTAAATATTCCTCGATTAAGTTATTCAATCATCTACCATATTATATTCAAGAGTTACCATTAGATAAATTTAAAATAGCTGTTAAGAATTTGTTATTGAAATACTGTTTTTATGACTTAGATGAATATTTTGACAATTGTTTTGACCAGTGAAATGTTTTATTAATTTACATATTGACGCAGCCTATACAGCATTGTATGATTTTTGTACATTGTTGTCTCGGAATAAAGATTGATTGATTTGATTTGATTTGATATGAGAAGGGAAGGAAACAGGTCTAAGACGTAGGAAATGGTGAAAGAAGTAGTAGTGTGGGAACTGTCTGTGGCAATTATGTATCTGCAATTCTAAAATGGTATAGGAAAGATGGCAAACAGATCCACGACGTAGGGAGTGGTGCAGGTAAAGACGAACAGTGTGGAGTTTGGGAATGGATTAATCTATCTGCAATACTAAACTGCTTTCAGAGAAAACTAATGATTTCCCCCGTGCAAAGCTCGGTACCCAGGTACTTCTATTTAAATAGGGAATATATGTCATAATTTTAAGGATACATTTTAGTGTAAATTCAATCAGGCAATGGAAATTCGCTTAGTCTGCAGGTTTGCTGCGGCAGGGATGTTTTATTATTTAAACTAACAAGGGCAAAATTGACAAGTTGTGAAATTTCGAATAAAAGAGTAAAATTGTCTTAAAATTACATTTTCTAACGGAATACATAATAAAATACAGGGTGTTCCATAAGAAAAATCAAAGTTGGCGGCCATATTGGAAAAATGGCGGCTAAAATATGTTGTTCGACTTGACTATAATTTTTAAAATAAAAAATCCAATGCACTTACCATTTAACTTATTTATATATCTCTTATAGTTTTCCAATAACAGCTGGTACACTTATATCAATCACCCTGTGCAGTAGTAATAGTAGTGGTAGTTTACAAAAGTATAATAGGTCCATACTTCCTTTCATGGTTGTAGTAGATTTATTGTCCTTGTGTTGAAAGGAGGCAATGAAGATGTGAGGGAGGAGTCTCTCCAGCGGCAGTGGAAGAGAGAATACCTCATAACAATTCTGGTCACCCACGCCACGTAATCGATCATATCTATTGTAATTACAACATTCCTGGCCCACAGTACTGAAAATCAAATATTACTTTTGTGCTCTTTCTATAGTTTTGAGCAACTGTATTGTTGTACTTACTGCAGCAAAGAAACTTGTGTTGTCTTAAAATTTAGAAAAATAAGCATTAGTTAAAAAAAAAACAATAAACAATCCATCGAAACATGATATAAATTTGTTATGGAATTTAGAATATCACTGAAAAATGTTATGATGTTTGTGAAAACCACAGGGTTCAGTACCAATTTCTTTTTCTTAGAAATTCTACAAAAATACTCAATTGAAATTTAAAATAAGAAGAAACTAGTGGCTTGTAGGGACATAAGTCCCTAAAAAGCTCATATGTAAAACCAATTATTCTAATATTTAAGCAAACTCAGAATAAAATGATCTATATGCCAGAATAGACATCCCTGTACATCATATCTTTTTTGTAAATAACAGTTTGTTGTTTGTCTTTGTTTGCTTTTGTTGATGTTATTTTCAATAAATAATTTGAATCACTCCATAGGTTTAACTCTACTAAAAGCAGCAAACATATAATTGATTGTGAATAAATATTGGTTAACTAAGGAAACTTTGGTCTTGTGGCAATAAAAAAGGATTCCCTGATTGGAATTTTGGAATATGTCTTTGTGAAGTATGAAAAGACAAATGAAGGTGTGTTGAAGTAAGCTTAGTTCTTGGTCAAAACCTCTAAATAGCATCGCTACACAGTTATTATTTCTAAGGTTATACTCCTTTTGTAAAGGGTTAGCAAAATTAGTGTAAAGTAAAGGTTGAACAAGCTTAAACCTAGATTTTTTATAATCAGCATAAAAAATTACAATTAGTGTAAGTTTACGTGGTGGTATTCCTCTTAAAGGTGCGATTGACTTTACATATTCTATCAAAATAAGCCTAATCATCGGCTGATTCTTAACTCTTTTGCGACAGGACTGGTTAAGGTTCCATTACCCAGTTATCGGAACCAATCACGAAATTACTTATCATCAGCATTGACATGCTACTGAAATGCTGAAATGTTTTTTTTTTGTCATGCTAGGCTATAAAGACAGTACCTGTTTAAAATATCCTCCAAACAATATAATTTTTGCACCTATTGGAACTTGTCATAGTACTTATTTATTGGCAAACACTACAATTGATTAAACACTACAATAAATCTCAAATTAAAAAAGTTAGTAAATTTACAAAGAAACTTTAGAATAAACCTTGAAAATTTTATGTTTAAGAATAGAAACAAAGCAGAAGTTCTCCATTTACTCTTGAATCGTTAACTATTTAGTAATGCACAAATTTGAAAAGTTTCACAGTAAAATAATTCATTTCAACATTCTATGAAGTAACTAAAAAGTCTTGCTTATAGGTAACGTTATCCATGGTTTTATATAGTACATTGCAGAATTGACTGGTAAATAAATCATCCAAATGTTAGTATTGCTTGCTGGCTTAGTGATAAATCACGATTAGCTGTATTGAAGTAAACAAAAATCAGCAGTAAATGGCTCCTAATGCTATTCTTATGGAGAACATTTTACGTGATTTCTAATTTTAAGTTAATTAAGTTATATTTTTTTTGCCATCACGGGATGGAGACCTTCAATTCGAACACTCTCCTGTCGTTCTACGACTTCTCATTCGCCCACAATTTTGACGCAAAGAATCGTCTTACGTAATTAATATATAGATAAATAAAAATTAAACTGATTTTCATAATAACCAAAAACCATAGCCCCTCCATGACGTTTTCTGAAATTCGGTTGAATACCTTGCAGATTGATTCTGTATTCATTCTCTACCTAAAAATTTCTAATCAACTGAAGTTGAAAAATGAAAACAAGCAAGTGAAAGATTTGTGACTGCGAAACTTTGAATTGTTCCATTCAATCGCTTGTTATTACAAACCCTAATCGTAGTATCTTATGTTTATACTGACACACTCAGTTTCAATGTCAAACACATGTGTCATTAAAATCGATTGATAGCTTGCATTAACATAAACATTCCATATAAACGTTTGGTAAATAAATATAGATTGTTTTGGATAATTAAATAAGCTACACTAATTTACCTCAATATTTAAAACCCTTTGTAAAAGTCTACAGATACTATTGGTTGAGTATTGATTACAGCCAAACATTTGCTATGATGTGACCTCCTCAAACTCATAATCAACAATGAAACATAGATGTTAGCGTTTGGAGAGGAGTAGTTCCATCCTATATCATATTGTATTGGAAATTCCCCAACTCTAATCCCAATACTTATACGAGAATTACAACCTTTAAACTACATCTTGTAACTTTTAAAATATTATATGCGTCATAGGAAAGTTTTTTAATTATATATTTCATTTTAAAACAAACCTCATAAATATCCTCATTTTTTAAATCACTTGATTGATATTAAGTTAAGAAGTGAATTAATTCAGCTGCAATATATTAATTCGTTATGGACTTCAATTTTTTCAATTAGTTACTTATTGTTTTCATTAAGGATCTATAGAAACAAACTTTAGTTGGCTTAACACACTTTTAACATGAATTGGCCTTTTTATAATGAACAATGCGATAAAACACATAGAGAACGTCTTATAAAAGAGAATTCCATACAATAGCTTATCGCAATGGGGAATCCCAACCTTGGTATTCCTCGTCAACTGATAAAAAAACGTAATAAAATACCCCCTTTACTGATAGCTAAAACTTCATTGAGCTTCATACAAATACATGAAAATAAATACAAATTAATCTTTGTCTCTCACCAGTTATAACTGAATTGTCTCAATTAGCGCTATAAATGTCTTCTATAGCGCGCGTTATGGGATGGACTTAAAAATGCATTTGTATCGTGTTCCTGAGATCACTCTAACACAGATATCAATCCATAAAACGTTGTATATATTTATGTTACTACAAAGTATACACAAAGTTTTAATTCAAGGAATAAATAATCAAAAGAAATTGAATGGATATGAGCTATATACATTTGGCGTCTTTGTGAACAATAAATACGGTAACAAAATATATGATTTGTATAATATTCAATCTACTTTTCTACTTGTAGTAGTATGCGGCAGTGTAGGGGGCGGCGTAGGGGGCGGCGACGTAGGCAGACCGAGCGTAGGGAGAAGCGACGTACGCTGCGGAGTAGTAGGGGCTGTAGGCGTAGGGTGTGGCGTAGTAGGGGTAGGTGTAGTCATAGGCCAGCAGAGCTCCTCGCTTGTCACGACCCTCCGCAGACTTCTGTTCCGCTGCGAAGGCGGACAGGGCGAGAACCAGGATGATGGCGATCTGATGAATAGAAAATGTACTATAAATGTAATAAAAAAATATTGGGTTTTGAAAATGTACCATAAAAATAATAAAGAAATGTTGGGGTTCTTAAAATATATTGCTGAAAACTAGTACTATACACTACTCGTTTATACAAATTTTGAAATTTGTAATAGAGCCTAAAAAAAATATTGCTAGTACATTAGTAGATTGTAAGTTATTCGGTCCAAGTTGTGCTGCATTAATTCTATCGGTGCTTCGCATCAGTGCCCAAATGAAACTAATAAGTCTGTATTTTTTGCTGCAAACATTATAACATGGTAATCTAAAATTGAACACTTGGTCATAATGCAAATTTTAGATAAAAAATACTCTCTTTGGCTAAATTTAACAAATTGTCAGAGTATTATAACATTTTAAAAGCGTATAGAGGAGAAATATACAAACCTCCTTTTAATGTAAAGTTATGAAAGGTTATACTTATATCATCTGTTTATATTTAACTAACAATATTTATAAATTTTCAAATAAAAACAATTTGTAGAATATTTTTTCTGAGTCAAAGTAAAACCCAAAAAGAGTAAAATCATACTTAGTCCCATAATTTAAGATCCCTAACTTTCTTGTTATTGTCCTACATATATTTTCTTGTTGGTTTGATTACGTAGTTACTAAAGTTTTCTGTTCTTAAGTCTGTTTGTGTGTCAAAAATGTATGTTTAATGTATGGTTGGAACCTGTCAAAATTAGTCCCAGGCATACAGAAAAGTCTTCCAGAAAAAACACCCCATTTTAACAATTGGAAAACTTGAAGACACCCAGGCTAAATTTTAAAAGAAAAGTTAATGTTAATTAGCATCCGTTGAAAACCCCCGTGATAATATTAAGTCAAAACCTAATGAGCATAATTACATAACAAAAATCAAGATAAGGCATACATTACAAAAGTTTTTTTAAGTAGTCAAATCTAAAACGTACTTGACAGTTCATGATGAGGTAGTGTTGTCTCTGTGAAGACTGTTGATTCACCAGCGGCTCGCCAGCTTATATACGCTGACCGTTCTTACGTTATACGTTACAACGTAGGAACGTAGGTCACACTACACGTAGGTGTACTAGCCTTGCTTGGCTGTGACGCTTAGCATACTTAGGCAGGTTGTATGGGATGAGTCATTTATTGGTAGGTGCGAGAATAGTCTAGCGCGGAATCTTTCTCCTGAAGATACAAGTTCAAGTCCAACCAATCACTTATAAGGGTTGACTACGCGTTAGTGCAGTGACTGATTGATTCTCGAATCACATCCTAAGCTAACTGAAAAAAGTAATATAAGATTGGTGATAGGAAAGTAGAACTGTGTCCATGTTAAAGAACTATCTTAACTAAAACCACACGAGAAAAAATTGTTTTGAAGATTAATTCAAGAAACATTAACGATGATTATGGAGAATTTGATTAAAAAACCCATTGAATTTTCCAAATCTGTCAAGTTTTATAAAACACTATGTTGTAAGTGATATTGACTATGTTTTGGGCACCTAAGAATAGGATAAATTAATCAAACGTACGAATAGAGATATGATAAAAATTCATATTTTGTTCCAAGCATGGAGCTATTTGGTAAAGTGAGTGTCCTATTAGTGTGTAGAGCCATAGGGTAATGTGTGCATGTGTGTGAGTTAATTAGTTTTATGTACACCATTTGACTATATTTGTGACAGAAATAATGGCATAGCTTAAACAACTTCAATGGAGTAATACAAGAAACTATCATTCCTACTTAAGTAGGGAATCGATTGAATGTTATCAAAACAATGCTAGAATGATTGTTGTTAATGACACTAACGTGTACATTATTTTAAAACTCTTTTAGGAAAATAGGAAAATTACAAATCTAGTTCGGATGGCTATTTTGTAAATCCAAATGATTTCTATGTGTGTTCCGATCATCAAAAAATTATCAAAAACATCCCTGGCTACTTTTTGTATATTTCTTTCTAAAAGGGCCACCATAAAGAACATTTAGTGTGTGTTTTTAGTCTTTGCTGGTTAACTAAAAAATGTTTTTTACTGTAGTTAACTAATGTTATGTGTTTTTTTCTTGGTGCATGGTGTTTTTGATCGGTTTGGTCAAACAAAACGGAAATGAAGTAAATAAGAAATTAGCATCTCCTCAAAAATCATTTGAAAATGTACACGTAAATGAGACATGATTCTAATTCTTGAGATAAATTAGGAAGATTTTGAAATAAAATAGTTTGCAGCCCTTATGTAATCTTGTGGTGTACTTTGAACCAGAAATGCAGAATGCAAAGTGATAGTTGGCAACTGATGGTAGTAACATGCCAAGACTTACATCATTACATGGCCTACTTACAGTATCGACTGTGTACACTATTTACAAAGCACTAGGCTAACATTACTGAATAATAACTTGAAGAATAATTATTGGTGAAAAACATGATCAAGACGTCACAGAAGTAAAGGAACTGTGAAGCTACATGGGACAGGGTGCGTGCCTGGTCGTAATGGAAGGATAATCCACATATATATCTGAGGACACGGAATTGCTATCGTGGTGTCACTTGGGCTTAGGTTTGAAAAACTGTGAGGGGTGATGTTTGAGCTGTTGCAAAATTTACTACGATTACCAAGCTTTAAAAGACAATGAATTACATGTATATGAAAGGTACAGTAGACGTCAAGGTAAGGATTCACCCCAGTACAATTATAACATTGGAGAAAAAGGTAGTTCTAAATTTGAGTGTGTTTGTCTGTAAGGGGAGGAAAAACAGATTCTAGTAAAATGTAATATGAATGAGTTAACCTGCAGACTAAGCTCATATATATTTGCCTGACTGGATTTCCATTAAAATATTTTCTTAAAATGTCAGATGTATTCCCTATTAAAGCAAAATTCGGTTCAATGAGTCTTTAGGTTTGCTGCTACACTGAAGGCAATGCAAAGGGGTTTTGTTACAGCTTAGTATGAAATAAATTGATTTTCCAAATTTGATCGCAATGAATAGCATTATTTTCCATAAACAAGTAAACTACAGAAATTCACTTATTTTGATAACATTCAATCGTTTTCCTACTGTCAGTGTACATTATATTAAAACTATTTTAGGAAAATAGGTAAAATACAAAGCTAGCTAAAAATATATGGGAATTTTAAATTTACAGTTTTTGTTTGCAATTTACTCCCTAGCACAACAACGCTACAATGTAAAAAGGTATTAGTTTTTTAAGCTATTTGAATTGGTTGAGAAAGAAACTGTAAAATTTAGCATTATTAGTACTAAAAACCGTTCCCATAGTGGTTCCCGAACTGGTTCGAATAAACGTATTTGCACTACAAACACAAAAATCATTAAGAAAATCCAAAAGCGTTATTATTAATAATAATTACCAAGTATAATAATAGTTTTTAATTACTGAAGTAAAATGTAGGAAGGCGCAGTGAGCGTGCCTCTGTCATAAGCGTCTTACATTTAAACAGGGCACGTAAACAATAGTGAGGATCTTATTGGGTCTTAGCTCTACTTGGCTGAGTGAAATACAACAATAAGGTCTCCATCTTGTCCTGGCAAAGGGTGGATAAGGGCGAACAGATAAATGCAATATAGATTAAATAAGTTTACATGATTCCTACGCTTATTATATTATTCATGGAAATGAAAATAAAATACACAACCGTTAGATTTTATTAATAAGCTATTAGTTTGCATTGTTAGACTTTTAATTTTATCGTAATGTGTGCAAATTTGTACAATTGTTTTATCTCAACATTTATATTTAGTATTAAATTCATTCCAAGTCCTAAGATTTTCCATTTGTTGGTTGGAACAAAGTCTCACCCTAGAACTTTACTTTTACTATCCTACTTTTACTAATTGGCTTTCACGTGCATTATTATTAATTGTCGTTTGAGTATTAAGTGCCTATTCATATGAATGGACTCTTTCAAGTATTTAATGATACTACCAAGAAGTGAAATACGCTAAACAAATATGTTTATGATTACTTTAATATTTGTTTTTACTTTTACTTTACAATATTTGATGAAGTTAATTATAAACTAACGCATCGAACTCGACTTAGAACATAACGTTTACTTGTACCGGTAAGCACTACATAATGAAACCAGTCTGGTAATTTTAGTTAACAGATCAATTATTTATAAAATCTTCAATGTGTAATTTTCATTTAATTAATTCATTATTTAGTATTGAGTTTCTTAATATATGTTAATTTGTTTCCCACACCACTTATAATCTCTTTGTCATTGTCATTAATCACTCATCAGAAAGCAATCCTTGATCTATAACGATAGGGCGGGCCTAATACTGATTCAACTTATTAGTATGGTTCCATTCATGTTCAATATATAATCATGAATGATATCCATAGCCTATTTTTTTAACAAAGCCCACAACTTAATTTAAATCAGATAATCAGCAATAGTATATTTATTACATCCATAATAATTTAATGTAAGAGAATTGCAATATATCAAAATTGCATATAATATAATTCAAGTTAGTCCTTAAGGAATATACATTGAGTGAAAAGTGCTACCATACCATGTGTCCAACATTTTTTGGTCGTCACTTATACGTGCAACGTCTGGTCGCGGACTACGAAGTACGGAACTCGTGAACCTTAACTGTACAAAACTATGCTATACTTACCTAACCAGACAAAACGTATATATTCAATAATGTATTTTGTAGGATTCACACAGGTAATTGCCGTATTATAATCTTGATAGATTGACTGAAAATATCCAGATTTGTTCTTTCATCTATACAAAATATAATCTATACAAATGCCCACTTTATCAATAACAATCGAACTGACTTTGCAGCGAATAGGCAGAGTATGCCTTGCATAGGGCAATTGGCCCTGGGAAATTCATAGAATTACTCCAGCCATGCAAGCTATGCAATAAAGTCCACCGAAGAACGAAGAAATTGTTGGGCGTTGATCTGGAATCGTAGTTTTTTCCCATTGATATTGGAATTTGTTGATCTTTTCGTTAGTACATAGTAGAGATCCGTAAATGATTTTATTTTCATCGACATAATTTGTAAAAAGTTAATACATATTTAAAACAAAATATCTTAAACTTAAAATATCAACAATGTTACAAAGTCACTGTAAGTTCAATGTTTTATAAGTTTATCTAATTTTAGTATATGATTCTATTATAATGTTGTTAAACCCTTTGGCATGAAAACTCAGAGGATAATACTTTCAATCTTATTACTAAATAATAACCGTTGGCTGATTCTAAGGCCAAGTAAAGGTAGGCTCATTTCTCTTAATGAGCATGTTTAAGAATATTTGACTGAAAATATTCTTTTATTAACTTTATTAGTAATTACATTTTACAATAGCATTTTACAACATTTTGTATAATTAATTACATTTTGAAATATTTGAAGGTAATTTTTATATCAAGACTTGTACACGGAAAATGTATAGGGATTAGATGTAATGCACACGTTAACATTTTAGATCATTGACTTTGGATACTGGTGTTGTAAAATCTAAAGCCTGTTAGGTGTTTTTATGTCAATAGTGCAAATTTCAATGTAATCTTAAATTTTATCTCAGGACACACAAGAGGACAATCATTCGATTGCAAATGATATTTGGTCACACAAATTTAAATTGTAATCACGCTGAAACAAACAATGTCGTCAGTAAATTTAAATGGATCACAAATACTGGGCGTATCTTTATTGTATGGAAGAGTTTATTTCACTATCATAATAAACGTATCAATACACAGAATAAATGTGAATGAGATCATACATGGCACGTATAATAATTGTCCACACGCTTTATTACTACACATATTCAATTTAACAGATTTTCCTATGAAATAGGTGTTAAAAAGCAAGGGTAGATGTAGTATACTGACCTTGGCATCAATGTATACGTGAGGTAGGCAGCGCAGCATGAATGCTAACTACGTCGGCTAACGTATATAAGCTGCACTTTGGCCAGCCGAAGGCATAGTGTGACAAGTAACACAATCAACAACCTCCTCATCATCATGAAGTGCCAGGTAACGTTTATTATTTTCATAAAATAAAAACCTTATTATTTTAGAAAATTTATCCTCTTAGAAAACGTATCTCCAAAAAATATTTATTGATCAGTTAGTGCGCTGAAAATGCAAAGTTAACCCCTTATGAATTATAAATGTTTGACCAACTCAGAGAAAAATACTGTTAAATATGTTATTTGATAAAAAGAAATTAATAATCTAAATTAGTTATGATCTTATTTTTTATAACAATTGGTAACTATCCGTAAAATAAGAGACAGCTTGACTGAAAGCACTATATTGCTTTTAACTGGTTTACAAGAGAATTTATTGTTAATTTAGCTTAAGATTTGCTTAACTGAAAAATCAGAAAAAATCTTTAAAATATTAAGTGTGTTAAGCTCTGATGATTTCTAATAATTTGTAGCCATTACGCTCACATCGACTACTCTTTTGATATACTTGTATGTCCCTTAAAACCACCAATTTGACAGCATTCTATAAATATTTATTTAACAAAAAATAAAATTACAAATTTCAATGGTTGGCTTTAATGTTTAACTACGAATTATTTAATACTTAAATAGCATTTCTAGTTAACTGTATGGCTTACTGAGTGCATGAATTGACTTTACTGAAACACCTCAACCATAATTTCTATCACGATGGGTTTTAGTCAACTCGCCTATGCAAATTATTTAAAAATTGATTTGTCTGTTTGTAGAATAGTCCTTGCTTTATTGTGATCCATAAAGTCACTTTTCCAAATCAATTATTCTTTTGGTAACTTAGAAATTTTTTTTCTTAAAAAAATCTGTATTTTTCAGATCGCCATCATCCTGGTTCTCGCCTTGTCCGCCTTTGCAGCGGAACAGAAGTCTGTGGAGGTTCGTGACAAGCGAGGAGCTCTGCTGGCCTATGACTTCACCTACCCCTACTACGCCGCACCCTACGCCTACAACCCCTACTACTCCGCAGCGTACGTCGCCTCTCCCTACGCTCGGTCTTCCTACGTCGCATCCCCCTACGCCGCCCCCTACACAGCCGCATACTACTACAAGTAGACGTTTCGCTTCCAGTTTTATACTCTCTCTTTTTATTTGTGCCTTCAAAAATATTATTTGAAAATTTGTAAATAAATTAATCTATTCTTATAATAACTTGATCCATAATTCATCCTAATCTTTATCAGGTGAACACGAACAAACGATTAGTATAGAAATAGTGATGTGTCTAGGGGAGAGAGCGTTTTACTTATTGCTAACTGATATCACACAGATTATTGCTTATCTTACCTCCATGTGTTAAATCCGAAGATGTGCAAAATTCCTTCAATATCATTGGACTACCCCTAGGACGAGAAAATTTCCCCATTTTACCACTGTAGATGCTATAAAAATAGCAAAACACGTTCCACTATGATTTCAGGAAGTAACATACGTTATGTACTACCTGTTATAAAAAATAAGTTATGACAACCTTTTGGCACCTTTGCATATTAATGACGTTTAAAGGTAAACATAAACCTATAAGCTTATAAACCTATTTCAAACACCTATAGTCTAACAAGTCGGTAGAATGATCAAAAAAGAGATTTAGCTAAGACAACTGATGCTCTCATTATGGAGGTTTTGTCTGGTTTTCAGTAGCCATAGACTAACCCATAAAATGTCCAAAAACCTAAAGTAAAATGTGTTTGTATCATTGTAATTGTCTTCGCGAGACATATTGGCGACGGTTGACTAAAATATTCCGCAGAACCTCGTAATAATATGAACCACCTCCGTACAAAGCCTAGCCTGGTATATGTGTTAGCTGTTGGCAAGATGAATTCTTCTCTGCATTACCTCTTTGGCGTTAAAAGGCCTACAAATTCCTAACATAATGTATGCTTTGCTACCTTCGTAAAGGATATTTAGACTATTTTAGTCCCTCACGGGGTTGCCTTTGTACCCCTTGAAATTCAAGAAATTCATCATGAAAATGATATGTTTAACGTTGAACATTGTTTTTCATACAAACCATGAAGGAAAATTTTTTTGCAGTTATACACAAAAGACATATTTGCTATATATTTGATATACCTTTGCTAATAAGCATAAACACAGCCAGACTAAAACTTCGCACAAATCTAATATTTACAGTTGTTTACAGTTTTCAAGACATTTATTTTTCTCTTGTAGTACTTGTAGATGTTGATAACGTTTTCACATAAAATAAATAAGAAATATAATTAGGCCTATCACTTGTTGCGTTTCTAAACTATATACAATCCGATGTGTAACTGACTGGGGATACAAATTCTAGACCACTTCTAGATGAGCTAGAGACTTGAAATTTTCGGTAGTTGTAGTTCTAGTGCCCAAACCCCCGGGAAAATTCCAAAAAGTGGCATTTTTAAATTTTAACCCCCCCGTAATCTCGAATTTCCCCCCCATGTTATTCTTATGGGAAATAGCATTGAAAATTGCCGACTTTGGTAAGCTCATCTGAACCACTTAGAAACGTGGTAGAGACTTCAAATTTGCGTTTGGTTTAAACAGCTAATCAGCTAATCATTTGACGTTCGAAGCAATACATTTTTACTTCACCTCTCTCAATCCTTGACCCTCATTGGTCCATTACCCGTGTTGTTAAGTAAAACAACAATGCTTTTAAGTAAGTAAACAATGCTGTTATGTGAATCTTTTCAATTCTAAGGATTGAACTGAAACGGCTACTTTAAAAAACGGTCGTAGGTAAACATAATTGACCGCATCACTTACTTTTATTTCCGTGTAATAACATTGCAATTTTATTAATCAATTTAGATAATATATTTCGTAATTTCAATGCTTCAATAGGTTCTGACATTTTGGAAATATTTAATAATTAAAGTTGACTAGGCACCGTTACCAGTAATATATTTTAGAGTTTTTTTCTACACTATTTGCCTGCGCTTGGGTTCACGTTGTTCCAAAGATTGCACTTATTTTAAATGGGGCTTAGTTTTACTTATGACACTTTTGACTAAAGTAGAATCGTGTTCAAACTATTTTAAAATCTTATGAATGTTGGTTAAGTATAATTACGTGATTACTGTATGTTTAATCTATGGTTAAATTATTCATCAATCTGTGGATTACATATTCGACCAAACACGAGTATTTTGGCATTAGAATGGACAGGATAATGAAATTAATTACATGTTGGCTATAAATCGTATAGTAATAGCTAAGAATAGCACTTTTAGCTCGATCTCATTGTAAATTAAATTTACAAAACCAATCACTTTACGTTGAACTGATGCAACACGCATAAGTAATGTTTAAGATACTGCATTTATTTATTGCAAATTATTATATTGCACAAGTTTGTTTGTAGTAAGTGGATTGTGGGGCTTCTGCACTCCACCATTGTTAGTCTACTTAACCCACAAGATAAGACGATTACAACAAGTGCTCTGCGCCTTGTACCTTCCATAACTTCACCTATATTTTGTAAACATTGTCACGAGTTATCTTAACACTTTATCTTCGTTGAAACACCTGTTAATTATTTATGATGGTAGGGATAAAGGTTTTAGTTCACCTTAATTCCTAAATATTATCACGGATAAAAAAGTTAAAACCAAGTATTACAACATTCTCAAGATATATTTACACGAACATTGTACCAATTTGATGGTAAACGCCTCTGCTAAATAAGACCTTGACTAGAGATCGATCCCAAATTGTTGATTCATCTATACTCAAAAGGCGAATTGGGAGAAGCAACGTTGCAACTAATTATTACTCTTGACTACTGGAATTTCCTGAAAGTAAAACGAGGTTCAAAGATATTTTTTTGTTTGGCTAGCTTATCCCTGTCTTTGTTTTTAAGTTTCCATGCATATTTCTTTTACACACATTTTTTCGAATTATAATTCATAAGTACACAGGACCTCATCTCCCCCTATTTGAGTGACGATTATCAAACAGATATTTGGCTAAAATTGATTTTTTCAACTTATTGTTCATCCATGCTGTCTAAAGGGTTTTGGATCACCTCAGAAAACAGACGTTTTCTTAAAAAAATCATTACAATCAATGCGATTTGATTATAAATTTAAGGATTGTTGATTCAGTTAAACTATTTAACGTGTAGCAATCACACCACATATGTTTTGAAAAATTACACTGTAGTTCTCACAATGAATCAAATAGTATAACTAAAACAAGTTCTGCAGCATATCTGCGTTTATAAAATAATTGTATTAATCTATAATCACTAAAACCATGTCATCTTTCCCAATCAACAGTTTATTTTTTTACTGTTTATATCCTCGCCTAAATAAAGTAAACGCGTAAGACTTGTTTTGCAATAAAACAATCGTTTAGTTTCGGAATTCCTTATATACACCATGTTACAAACCAACAGCGGAATTCCTCGTGTCAATATTGGGCAAGCTTATAAATAATGTATAGATTCTGACACTCGAACGTTCACGATGCAGGAATATTGGACTGGGAATTCGAGCTACTAACTTTTGATTTGGCGACAACCACCACTTTTATAATGTTCGCATGGCTTGCAAATACCGTGTGTCTCAAAAGTCCCACCCCCCTGTTATTTTTCATTAATAGAGATAAAATTATCTTCAGGGAATGTTCATATGATCAAAAAGGAAGTTTTTGGTGTATGTAAATTTTCACCCTCTCCCGCCCCCCCAAAAGGGAGAGTTTGGGAGTAAGTAGAAACTAAAAAAACCCTATCGAATTATACAAACAGTAATTGTAAAAGTCATAATAAAAGAAAAAATGGCGCAAACTAGAGGTCTATAGGTCAATCATATCAATATTACATTTAAAAATTTCAACTGACCCCCAAACTACTCCTTTAGTGAGGGGGGGGGGGTTAAAATGTACAAACACCAAAAACTTCCTTTTTTTGATCATATTAACATTAGGAAAGTAATAAAAAGTCACTAAGCCCCTGATTTTATGATGTATGTATTTGCATATAAAAATGACCTAAATGAGAAAAAAAATTAATTTTTAAGTGTTAGACTTTTTGTAAATATTTTTACTATAATCTTTAGTCTGGCTGTTTCGTGGATTTTAGAAGTAGGATCGGCCGTAAGTTTGAGTATTTTTTGTCGTGCTTTGCTAGATACAAATTTTAACAGTTTTACAAGTGGAGGATGATTTCGTAAGAAATGGAACCACTCGATTTGTTAGTACAGTACTGATTTTTTTATCAAACGGATTTTATAAACCTAGTACAACATTTTAAATTAAATCAAGATGAGAGGCAAAGTGATCATATTTATCTAAAATGTGTGTTTCTCTTCCGATTAAAATATATCCATTACAATTTAACAAATATGAAGTTTTAATGTTTTGTATTTGTGTAAATAATAATACTTTTCTCTCTTAATTCAACTTCTGTATATGTTTGGTTCCTGTTTGATTTTGTCTTTAATACTTTGATTATTTATTTAATTTTTTATTTATTCAATGCCACCATAACTACACGCTTAAGATCAAGCTAAAGCTGTAACAATCAAAGTTACATTCAAGTGGGGGAACAAAAATGTCAAGGATGTTGATTTTTGGCAGCGTCCTTTCTTTCAACGAACAGCTGCTGCACCCAGAATGTTAACGAACTTTATTGCAAGGTTACATTACAATGGGCATGCGGTGCCTGAAAGTGAATTCAAATGTTGCCTTGAATTGTAGGCAACATCAAGTATTGCTTAGGCAAAACTTTAATTAAAATTATTGGGTAGTTTTATGCTGAGAAATCAAGGAACAAATCGAAGTAAAATCAATTCTGTAACTCATATAAATCGGGTTTACCTATTTTTTACCTCTTCAATCCGAAATTGATAACTTAGTATCAATGTATCAAGTTTGAAGACAAACTTCATGATCATCGGGTGATAATTACAGGAAAATTCAAACATACATAATGTCACATCTCGCTTTGTCATAATGTCAACATGAAGAAGATGGTTAAAAAATGTCCACATAACTTTAAAAAAATTAAAAACTTATTGCTTTAGTCTGTCTGTTTCGTGGATTTTAGAAGTAGGATCGGCCGTAAGTTTGGATATTTTTTGTCGTGCTTTGCTAGATACAAATTTTAACAGTTTTGCAAGTGGAGGATGATCTTGTAAGAAATGGAACCACTCGATTTGTTAGCACAGTAATGATATTTTAACCAACGAATTTTATAAACCTAGTATACAATTTTAAATTAAATCAAGATGAGAGCGCCTTTAAGGCAAAGTGATCAAATTTATCCAAAATGTTTCTGTCTCTTCCTTTTACAATATATTCATTACAATTCAAGAAATATGAAGTTTTAACTGTATACTTACTTTCCGTGTCCGGAAATCAGACTTCGCTTTTCAAAAAATTAGCTACCGATATGGCTTTGTCATTCGCAAGTAAAAGATCATCTAATGTGGAAGACTGGTCTAGGCGTGGGCAGATCAGCAGATACTGTATATTTGTGTAAATAATTTCTCTCTTAATTCAACGTCTGTATATGTTTGGTTCCTGTTACATTTTTTCTTTTATTATTTCTTTAATAATTCAATGCCACCGTAATTACACGCTTAAGATCAAGCTAAAGCTGTAACAATCAAAGTTACATTCAAGTGGGGGAACAAAAATGTCAAGGATGTTGATTTTTGGCAGCGTCCTTTCTTTCAACGAACAGCTGCTGCACCCAGAATGTTAACGAACTTTATTGCAAGGTCACATTACAATGGGCATGCGGTGCCTGAAAGTGAATTCAAATGTTGCCTTGAATTGTAGGCAACATCAAGTATTGCTCAGGCAAAACTTTAATTAAAATTATTGGGTAGTATTATCAAGGAACAAATCGAAGTAAAATCAATTATGTAACGCATATAAATCGATTTTACCTATTTTTTCTCTTCAATCCGAAATTGATACCTTGGTATCAATGTATCAAGTTTTTAAACAAACTTCATGATCAGCGGGTGATAATTACATGAACATTGAAACTTACAATTTACTTCATAGAATAAGATCTCGTTTTGTCATAATGTCAACATGAAGAAAATGATTGAATAATGTACACATAATTACAAAAAAAATAAAAACTTATTGCTTTATAAAAATGCTTGAATGGGTATACTCGATACGATTAATCGTAGAAACAGTCGTCTAAACAATCAACAACGACAATAGTTATTTATAATTGAAAACAAAATATTTCTAGTAAGATTGTAAACGTCTAAATATACGTAATTTTAATGCATTTTATGCACATCATACTTTTTACTTCATAAATAGTTGTAATGCTATAAGTAACATAGATCTCTAAAGTAAAATCCTTAACCAATGCTTAAGTTACCTATATGTTGTGAACTGAAGAAAAAAATCCATGTAGTCATACTGGAATAGCCTAAGAGAGTTAATAAATTTCGATAAAGAGGCATTTTCTTAAAGTACTAAGCAAACCTATTAAAAGCAAATAAATTTCAATAATGATACCTTGATATTTTTAATAGTAGGAACTAATTCATTTGGTGAATCAGTCAACGAATTTGATTGAAAACATATTGATGTCGTTGACCCTAGCTGATTATCTTTTACCCTGGGGATGAAAAAGCAATGCAGCTTCACTATACAAGTATTTAAAATGGTTTTGTAAAAATGACAAATATTATTCATTTTTATCGGCTAACAATTAAATTTTGAAAAATCAAGTACCAACCTTGGCTTTCCGTTGAAAAAAATATCCAACTCTATACTAACAAAAAAACTGTTTTACTTCACTGGTTTCATAAAGAATGTGAAGTAGTAGAATTTAAATCACCATGACTCAATTAAAGTAGATATTGTATTTTATCTTGCACTGAGACATATGTTGAACGTAAATGACTGATATTTCTCTCTTTCAGTCACTCCATGTTGAGAACAATACAAAATGATACGCCAGTGCGGAGTGATATATAGAGAGAGTGAGCGATGACTCGGGCTCGCGGACGTTTTACACTCTGTAAACACATAGGATAGATGGAGAGAAAGACAAATTGTTAAAGACAGTTTTGTAAAACAAAACGAAAATGTTGTTTGATCCGAGAGAGTATTTTACCTTCTTTTTTAGTAGCAGTAAATAACGACGAGCAAAAAATACAAACACATTCAGTCTCTTCTAAATAAATGATTACTTCAATTACTCATTAAGTAAAAGAGAGGATGTTTCGTCTATCTGATCCATTTGTTTCAGGTAGACGTTTAGCAAGATTTAGCAACTGCACCAATTAAAATTTTACACCTACACAGATCATGAACCTTGTCAGCCCCAGGAAATATTCTTCATTTTACTCCTTTAGAGCTACGCAATATGATCGTTATGTAATGTATATTAGGACTACCATATATATAATCTCACAGCCTGTAATATACTTTGGAATAATATGTATCTTGCAAAGTAGTAAATATAAAACCAACTTGATACTCGTAGTAATTAAATCACACTTTCGAATATAACAACAATAAAGCACAACAACTTTGCAAATTGCACGTCACCCAACCGCAAGAGCAATAACTCTATGTGATGTAAATACAATTTCGTTTATGGCTACATTACTTAGGGCTGCATACATTCACACATGCATGGGTTTAGTGCCTACTTTTCACTACAGGGTACAAAAACAGGGCAAATATAAAGATTTTGAAAATGTAATAGAATACTTTAGGTTAAACAAGAGGTACAATATACATGTAATGAAAATAGGTTTGCTAATTTGTAGCAATCGCAAAATACTAATGATTTTCTTCCATTTAAAATGTATTTATGACCTAATGGACAACATTAGGTAAGCAATAGTAGTAGTGGTGAAAGTTTTATAATCCAGAGTGTTTAGTATTCTGGGATATATAACCATAGTTTAAAACACTAAATAGATTAGATTTTCTTAAGGGGATTATTTAGAATGCATTTCAAGATGGTTTAGAAACCATCCATAAACAAAAGGGTTAGAAAAAAAATCTTGCTCATTAAGTTGGCTGTTTTAAAATGGTTAATTTGATCACAAATAACACGAAAGTTAGATATTCGACATAGATAAAAGTAATAACCTAATAATACATGTGTTTGCAGTGTAGAAAAAAATTCCTAAAGTAATTTATAACAAAAATTACGATGATTATTAATCTAAGCAGACGTCTCTTTACTCCTCCCTAGGTTACTAAATGGATATAAGCCATCTTTGCTTGTTTCTTCGATTCATATCAATACCATCTTGGATAGGTTTATAGATCCAAACTAACACAATTTTCTTAGGTTCCTAGATGTATGTCCTTATGTATATATCAATACATCCTTTCTAAATTCCAAGGGTACCTTTATCCCATACAAACATTAAAATAATAACTATTTTGTAATGAATTTTGTAAATTGAACTTACTAGGTTAACAAGTCTTAGGATGTTGTGTAAAGTACTGAAACACACTGACCACGACTAAGATTTGTTAGTTCTTCCCGGATATTCCACCTTTACCCAGAATGTAGCAGTGTGTGTAAAACTAGTGTTTTAGAGGATGTAACTTTCCACTCCGGAGTTTCAGGAACGACCGACCATCGATAATGTTGTTTCTGTAGTAGGATATTGGATTTCCATTCAGTGAGGTATTGTTACTATCAGAACTAGGTTTTGTTGTACATTTTGCAGTAGGTTACTCAGTAATCAAGAGTTGCATTCGTTGTTACTCAAAAGTTATACTTGACAAAGCTGGTTTATTGTCAATGAATGACAGTGGTTTCGTCAGTGGTTAGTTTTTCGCTTTTCAATATTATGCATTTAGAAAGCAGAGATATTAGTTGGCTGTGTCTCCAATGAGTAGTAGTGAATGGGACAGTACCGATGTCCTACCGAAGGCTCACATTCGTGGAAAAATAACTCCACATCCACACTAACCTGAAAAATTTCACTACAATTATTATTTTTTAATCCGAACCTTTCTAAATTTACCTATTATTAACCCTTCCCGAATTGAGCGATTCACAGAATGTATGGACATACAGTCAGAATGCCTATTGAGAATCCTTTTTCAAAAGTACGGATAAGTAAGAGGGTTAAGTACAAAATACCCCCGCCGCAGCAAACCTGCAGACTAAGCGAATTTCTATTTGCTTGATTGGATTTACACAAAAATGTCTCTTTAAAAATATCACATTTATTCCCTATAACATTAATTTAACGAGTACTTAGGTTTGTTGCAACAGAGAGGGTAATTTTTTTTTAATGTTAATAGTTTGGAATGAAATGAATGCATTTTCCAAATTTGATCAAAATATCTTCATAAACAAGCAAACTACAACAGTTTACTTATTCTCCATAAGAATAACATGGGAATTTTAAATTAAAGTGTTTTGGTATTTTCTCCGTAACCATTAAGCGCATAATAACGCTTCCATATACTCAATTATTTGTTTTTTTAAGCTCTACAAAATGGTTTGGAAAGAAAATGTAAAATTTTAAGTTTTTATGGTTAAAAATGGAAAAAACCAATTTTTACCCCATAAAACCCCCCATAAACACCTGTTCCCATAGTCCGATCATGCTGGTTCGCGAACTCGTTCGAATAAACGTAGGTTTACATGTTTGTACCAAATTTCATCAAAATCGGATGAGTTTTGCTCGAGTTATCGCGCTAACGGACACATATATATATATATATATATATATATATATATATATATAAATATATATATATAAATATTACTAAGCAAATCAAAATACCACAGTACCCTAAAGACATTTTATTTTATATTACTTACATGTTTCGGACATTAATGCCATGATCACAGTATAGTATATAACCTATTAGTTTCTTTTATTTACAAACATTATTAGATATTTCTTATTAATAAACAGGTGATAATTTTTATATTAAGGGAAGGAGGTGTTTTCTTTAAGATGTATAATTTCATTGAATATTACGTTTTGATTTTGAATTTGTGTCAAGTTTAGTAAATTGTCTTTGTCATTAATATGGTGAGTATAAATATAAAAGTCTTCCTTTGTATTCATTTTTTCACCTTTATTTTCAATATCCAGAATGTGCATATTTTTATTCATTTCTGAGTATGTATGGTCGGTCTGAAGTATATGTTCGGCGTATGAGGATTTTTGTGTTGTCATATTGTTTGATCTGATTGCCTGTATATGCTCTTTGTATCTGACTTCAAATGTTCGACCTGTTTGACTAATATAGTATTTTTCACAGTTGTTACATGATAATTTGTAAATTCCTGATTTCTTATATATATTTGGTGGGTTGGGTATCGGATTTGTTCTTTTTTGTATTATGTTGAAAGCGTTATTCCTTGTTTTATAACTTAGTTTAAATTTTGAGTTCGGTAATGTCTTTCTTAAGGTTTTGTTTAAGGATGAGCTGAATGGAATACATATAAATTCTTTCTTTACGTTTTCTTGTTCTTCTACTTTCATTCTTTTTGTTTTTTCATTTTTTATTAATTTTTCAATCATTTTTTCTTTGTATCCATTTGTTCTTGCAATTCTTTTTATAGTTTTCTTTTCTATTTCAAAGTTGTCTTTAGACATTGGTATGTTAAGTAGTCTAAATACCATTGATTTGAATGTAGAAATTTTGTGTTGCCAAGGATGGTTTGACTCAAATGGAATGATTAGGTCAGTTTGGGTAGGTTTCCTATATATATTGAAATTATGTCGATCGTTTTCTTTAGTAATTGTTATGTATAAGAAATTTATCTTCTTTTCTTGTGTCTCCATCGTAAATTTAATTGTTGGGGAGATAGAATTTAAGTATTTCAAAAAATCTTGATATGAGTCTTTATTGCCGTTGTATAAGCATAATATATCATCGACATATCTATACCAATAGATTATATCTTTTTTAAATGGATTTTCGTCGTTTATGATTTTTGATGATTCTAGATGCTGCATATATATGTTTGCTAGAATACCAGAAAGTGGAGTACCTTAAAAGGTATCATTAGTACCTTAATATAAAAATTATCACCTGTTCATTAATAAGAAATATCTAATAATGTTTGTAAATAAAAGAAACTAATAGGTTATATACTATACTGTGATCATGGCATTAATGTCCGAAACATGTAAGTAATATAAAATAAAATGTTTTTAGGGTACTGTGGTATTTTGATTTGCTTAGTAACATTTAAAGTAGCCCTCATTGATGTATACAATAACAAAATATATAAATAAATATATATATATATATATGAATTTGAACGGATGGTGTTTTTGGCCTATAGGGACCTCAAAACGAAAAAGTAAATCGGTCCCGGGTCCAGGTCTTACCATGAGTACTACGGTAATAGCTTATTCCCTATATGGGAAATTCGCTAAAAGTAAAACAGATACAGCTTCTTAGATGTATGCTTACACAATTTCACTCATATCTTCAAACTATCTATCATTTTAATGGCCTGAAAGAGACATTTTTTAAAAACTCTGCAACGCAAGTTCAGAAAAGGATTGATCCGAAGGGATAGTTCCAAAAATATTTTTGGAGGAGTGCATTCCCGATAATATATACACCGTATTTATACAAAGTTAGCAATCTTGGCTAAAATATGATGCTATACTTACACACAAGTCTTAAACATTTCAAAATATCTGCAAGCCTGCAGAGCACGCTGTATAACTATGTAGGTGTAAACACAGTCGTAATATGTGCAACTTGGTGCAAGTTATGCAGCAGTAAAAGACGTCATATTCACATCACTAAGGGTAGTGGAATTGCATACATAACTGTTACAGTCTAATGGTATCATAATAGCGGTGGATGGTGGTACTGTTACTTAATAATTTCTATAACAGCAAAAGTTTAATGCAATATTGTAAAATTTATGTTTAAAATAATAATTTGCAAATTTATTAGGAAGTAATGTGTTATTTATAGATAAATTATTTATGAATTTGCTTTGTACACATACAGCGTTTCTTGTTGAGGTATTAAGTTGTAAAAAATATTTGTTTAGTTCTTCGGGGAAAAAATGAATTTCTTGTTACTACCGTCATGTATTACTTGAAAGAAAGAAAATATACAATATAGATGTAATGGTGTTGTATAACAAGTAAGATTGAAAATAAAAACTGGACAGAATATGAGGAAATTATTACACCTTTTAAAGAAGAACACCACCACTTTCCCCTATAAATCTTTGCCCCACTTTTCTATCTATGTACACACCTTATTAGATGTTTTGTATGACTCCCAACATGTCAATCTTGCCGCTGATATATCATTAATATTATTTAAAGTAAATTGAATCTATCTACACTATGGCTAATCGTCGGAAGAATCTATATAACTAATAATTTATTATGTTATAAAATCCACTGGTTAGAAAAGTAGTATTTTAGAAAAGGCGAATAACTCCTTACCCCTTAAAAACATGTGCTTTATTTTATTCTAGTGTTCCAAACATTTATTTAGCTTTTAGAAAACTATACAAGGACAACATCCACCATCTTTCCTCCAATCTTCTTTCCTACTCGACCACGAATAAAAATAATAAACTCATAGAGTATAACACACAAAAATTGTTTATCTCATTTTTAGGCTATACTGTAGTGTTTCATAGCACGATCTCAGTAGATTATTTCGAAATTGACAAATTTAACTTAACTCAACAAGAAAAACCAAAAATATGTAACATAGTTCCTTGAAAACTTAAAAATATGTAAAAATAGATGTAAACTGTAAATTAAGTTGCAAAAAAATTTAATTTCTCTGCCAATTGAAATCACTGTGTAACTGTAAAATTGTAAGTTTACTTAAAGTTGCTAAAGGTAATGTTTCCCAGACGCATTGTATCTAATCATCGTTTATGGAAGTTAAACGAGCAGTGATGAAACAAGAAAAAAACAAAACATCGTTTGATTTAATAGTGATTTTATTGTCCTTTTTGTGATATTTCTGTTACATTGACTACAGTCTAGAGATCAGCCGACAAGGGGGTTTATTGGTCTGTAACGTGGTTAGTGCTTTCATTCTCTCAGGAATTACACCCTTCTACAACATCATATCGGGTTAGCAAACCTGAGTGACAGAGGGTGCATTGTGTCGTCTTGTCGCTGTCTGTTAGTAGACATAGGGATTAGAATATAAAAACTTCAACAGATGAAATTGTTTGTTGAATTAACTTCTTCTATTAAGGCAAAATCTACGATTTCCACAGTCAGGCGCCATACCATGTAATACATGATATTGGACCTAGGATACTACGATCCTTGATGCCGGTTTAAATCCAACTATGGATTTCACTATGTTACAAAGCCGCATCCACTAGCCAAGCCTGAACTAATAAGTCATATGGTTCTGCGAGTTATGGGATAATCAGGTTGAACATAAACATCCTTTTACGTAAAATGTATCGTGCCAAATGCCAAAATCCTTCCCTAAATCCAAATGCACAGTTACAACGACAAAAACAAGTATACACTGTCAAAACAATAAGTCCAGCCTAGCAACCGAAATCTGACACAGTGGAGTTTTTGTCGTGCGAGTAAAATAAAGAAGTGTAAAAGTCCATTAAGGCTGCGGTGATTCCTCAAGTGTGGATGAGGGATAGTGTGGTACGTGTCTGTCACGTGTAGTATGGATCACCACAGCATTCATCTCTGTGGCTCTCACTCTACACTGGCTTTGTGACATTGTGTTAATGTAGATCTACAATGTCACAAGTCTCAAGTAGTGCTATGATAATCAATTATAAACTTTGTAAAAATGTTTGTAAACGTGTCAGAGGAAATTTTATTCATATTTAGTTTTTAATTTCATGCCAACAGAGATAGTGTCAGGAAAATTTGATATAAAAACTTATAATGTACATTTTTTATTTTAGCAGTTCAACCAGCGTTCTACTATTCACGAATCTTAGGAGAACGTTGCGTCCTAGAATTTAATTAACTTGAGATCCTGGAATAATATTCTCAGTAACCTTGACTTTAAGAAATACGCTAAAGTTGCTCTTTGATGTTAGGCAGATCCAGAAACACGCAATATTAACTCAAGAACTCGGTAGCACCAAAATAATTCATATTGCAATGAAATAATTCCATGATTTAGGGTATATTCTGTGTGAGTTTTGGCTTGGATAGGTTGCTTTGGTGGAGTTACGGGGTTTCGGCTTGGACTTGATCGCAAAGGATTTTCATATTACTTCCGAAATGATAACTTTTTTCTAGAGAGTGTGGTTTAGTGTGTGAGAAATAGTCAAAGAAAAGAGAATCAATATCTTGCGGTTTTTATGTTACGTTGGGATTTTAAGAATATTGTAACGTATCACTGTTGCAAGCCTTTAATAATATTTTTATAATTTTGTCTATGGCCTGAATTGTTTTAATACAAATAATATTTTTGCAAATAGCCTAGATCCATCAACGTTATTTTTCAAGCGATTATCAAATATGATATTTTACATTAAACGAACGCGCAAGGCTCAGAAAGTCCACTGATGGTAAAGATCTATTTCCTTAATCCAATTTCTAACCTGCAGTAAGCTAAAACTTGATGTGAATTCTGATCAGTTCGAGACTCGAGATCACATCAATCGTAATTACGAAATTCTTCCACATCTTCAAAAGCACTTTAAGAGGAGTTCATTTACAAATAAAATTATGACAACTGAAAATAAGACTTACACTAATTTTAATATGCAAAATATTTTAAGTTTGCGTTTAAGTTTGAGTTTAAGCTAATTTAGAGATATACTATGGGATTTTTGCCTAATTTCCTCGAACTTAGCTGAATAAAACTTTTGAGCTATTTACACCGATCTATTCTCATTTCAGTAAACCGTATAGCTTTGCCCAAGCAATTTATAAGTTCTGGTGCAAAATTAAATTTTAAAAATGTAATAGATTAAGGAATGGAAATTTTAGTACCAATTATGCCCTCAAATATACACCGTTACATGACAAACACAGTTTGTTATTGGTGGGTTTGAATCCAGTCCCCAATACGAATAAGATCCCGAATTCTAAACGGACATAACGTATAAAAAAGCGTCCAATGTGTAGTTTTTACACCGTGTTTTGTGATAAGGCTTGTGGTAAAATGCGAATAGATAGTGAAAAGATCAATAGAAACATGAATACAATGGAATATGTAAATTTTGCCGATTCTTCATAATTTCATAAGCCATTAAACTCGCGTAATATACCCTAACGAACTTCAAGAATTCTGGGTAAGCTTTACAGGATATTGTAGATACCGACAAATTACTGTGAATATCTAAACAAATACGATTAATTATCTCTAAATGTATTAGTACATATTTCTACCACGTCCATTAAGTTGATATAAGTTCGATACCACTTCACCAGTTTGAGTTATTGGATTGCAGAGCTATTGTGCTTCCACACAAATATATAGGAACAGTTCTAGATAGAAAACTAACCCAAGATAGAGTTCTGAGTTCCATTAGGAGTTGAGAGCATCACGCAGTCCCGGACCTGGCCGTGCGGAACTCTCCTCTCTTAGCTGATATTACAGCATCCTGGCACGATATTAGTATCACCTTTCGTGTATTCTTTCAATGTATTGCAGTGTGTTTTTGTAAGCTACCCAATACACATTATTGCTGGACCGAATGGCCTAATACGTTAAATGTGTGCAAAATTATGTAAAAACAGCATCAACAATACAACTACAAAGCTTTATCTTAAAAAAGCTTTTCAGCAGAAAAGACTTAGCTAAGTTTTAAATAAGAGGGGTGTAAAATGAATTTTCTGGAAATGTTATATTACATTTTGAAACAGTGTTTGTGTATATATTTTTACTAGGTATATACAACTAGGTACCCGAGAAGGGTACTTTGGACTCATTGACAATTCCTTTTCATACGAAAGGGCTTTTTTATATTGATGAATAGGTGCTCTGATCTTTTGATACCTGAATATTCAAGGATGTCCATAACAGTTTGATGATAATTGAAATAAAAAAGGCAATTGTATTAGAATTTAAGTTTATTTACATATTTAAATAAATAAAATTCCAAAGAGAGCCAATTAAGTTCAGTGGGAGGTGATCGAAGTAAGTCTACTTGTAGTAGTATGCGGCGGTGTAGGGAGCAGTGTAGGGGGCGGCGACGTAGGCAGACCGAGCGTAGGGAGAGGCGACGTACGCTGCGGAGTAGTAGGGGCTGTAGGCGTAGGGTGCGGCGTAGTAGGGGTAGGTGTAGTCATAGGCCAGCAGAGCTCCTCGCTTGTCACGAACCTCCGCAGACTTCTGTTCCGCTGCGAAGGCGGACAAGGCGAGAACCAGGATGATGGCGATCTGAAAATTTAAAACACAATTCATTGTGGAGAAAAATGCGACTTTCATGATTTCATAAATGTTGTTTCTTAAAAAAAAAAAAAACTGCATTACAGTATATGCATAATCAAGACAACTACTAACGTTAAACGAGACAAACTATTGGTTCAGAGTGTTTTTCACGACAAGCTGCTAGAAATATAATAAGTTTTCATAATTTGGTATGTTTATAATAACAAGTTTAGTTTTAAAGAATAAAACTGTTTAGTATTAGAAAATTAAGAAGGTTAAAAAGCTCACTTTTACAACACATTGATAACAACGTACCTGTTATTTAATATTAACTACTTAAATAAAAACAATCTATGATTATCTGCCACTTAAGAAACTGAACAACAGTAACACTGTAAATATGTTTAGACAATCAATAATATAATATACAAGAATAAACTATGAATACTGAATTCATCGATCCAGCGATTATAATTACGAAGTGAAATTATTATATGCATCTTAATTAAACCATAAAAAGGTTAAATAAATTTTAATGTAGCTATATGTGTTATGGGTAGGCCAACACTGTATTACATTGAATGTAGTATCGTTAAATTATATATTTATTGCAATAGTTTTTGTATGATAATGCAGACACCTACTGTACTATATGTTGTAAATATTTATCATGTAACTTATTATCTCTCATATGACAAAAAAACTATTTCATTTACATTGATTTAAAAGAAATATTTGGTTTCAATTAGTAAATCAACATCTGAATAGTATTACAGTATTACGAAATAATATTTACTTATCTTCATAGATTACAAACAAACGAAACACCCTTTTATACAAACATTCAATTTTTAATTACGTACAATGATGTAACAGAATTAGAATTTATCAAATTGTTAAACTATTTTTTTCACGAAAGTACAATTTTAAATTTTTTGTTTTACTGAATTTGTACGAGGAATTTCCAGTATTTTTTTCACTTTATAGGCTATAAGTGAAAAAATGTAAACATATAACTAAACAATTTCAAAATGGGCATATTTTGCTTTAGGGTTGATTCCCAAACAAAGCAAAAAGGCAATTAAATAAAATTGTCTAATGTGATATTATATTTAAGTATTTTAAAAGTATTACTGATACTTACTTGGCACTTCATGTTGATGATGTGTTGGTGTGTGTGAGTTTACAAACACTATGCCACCAATGGCCGACTGGTCAGCTTATATACCTTCCAATCTCTTTACCATTCCAACAACGAACAGCTGATACCTGACGACACAACTGTCGTGGTAAGGTCATCATGTGAGGCCCATGGTCTAAACAAATCTTTTCATGGATATTGTATTAAGCTATACGAATCTGATTCACCGAGATTAATGTGTTATACATATTGTGGCTTTTTAGTAACAAGGAAATTTGAAATAAATACAATATTAGTTCTGATGTTTTGTATAATCTGATGGCATATACAATGCATATGTAAATCATCCATGTTAAGATATGTCATATACTTTTACATACATTGAGGTAACACATAAACTTCCCTTGGGCGTTTTATTAAATATTAGCTTAATATGTAGAACACATAAATTATGTACAGAATGTAGAGAATATAAAATAATTTGATAATTTAGATTAGATGTGTATTTTGTGGTTGTGTATTAATGTAGAAAATCGTTAACTAATCTTAGAATTGCGGAAACATAATATAATTTTGAGTTGGTAAAGTCTAAAATACGGGTTTCTCAATATTATCTTTAGTTTTTTAGATTTCTGAAATAATTTACTTGGTTCCTTGAAGAGTCTTTATTGAAAATAAAAAACTGTGCGTTAATTACATATGTTTATACAATATACACGTCTATTATATGGTGTACCTGAACTCTCTACTGACCTTTTAGGGATCTTTCCTGGACTAGAGAAAACTAAAATATCGTGTTAAAATTTTGAAAACAAAAATATACTCATACAGCTGGACATTTTTTATCACAAAACTATCGTTCATTGTATACCGTCGATTTGTAGTGAATTTAAATTCTGCATGAATTAAAAACACTTCAGAAACTACTTTAGACAAAAAAATAATTTGTTATCGTGTTTAGCTTCTGTACAGATAATGCCTTCAATGTAGGTGGCTTAACAGGTAATATTTTAGTTTTGGAAATGTTTTACGTGATATTTTAGTTTGTCTATGTCCAGGAATTAAGCATTAAAAGGTTTACAAGTAATACAGCCAACTTAAAAATAAATTCCATCTCCTAATTTCATTGTGAACCCAATGTTGTGTACTGTATTTGTTTGTTGATCAGCTAAGCACATTGTTTGTTAAATAATATTCAATACGGAATAATAATACCAATATACCCTCACCACAGCAAACCTGCTGAATACGCGAATTTCCATTTGCTGATTGGATTTTCACTACGATATTTTCTTCAGCATGACAGATTTATTTATTTAAATAGCAAATCGTTAAATGAATTATTACGTTTGCTGCTACAAGGCGTGTTTTTACGTGTGGTTTTTAGTGAAACGATAATAGCTTTGTACAGTGTGAAAAATATATATTTAGCAATTTGATAAAAATATACCCATAAACAATCGAACTACAACAGTTTACTCATTCTCAATTACATTGGAATTTAAATTTGCAGTATTTTTGTATTGTCTTTGTAGGTATTAAGGGTATATCGACGCATCAATATACTTAATTATTTGTTTTGAAGGTCTATAATTGCTCCAGAATGAAATCGCAAGATCTTATGTTTTGAGGGTCTAAAATGGGTAAATACTTAAAAACAAACGTTTTAAACCTTCAAATCCCTGTTAAACCCATATTCGATCATGCAGGTTTGCGATATCGTTCGAATAAATGTAGATTTACACGTTTGTACCTTAATTTAATCCTAATTGGTAATTTTTTATCAAATTCACAATGCGCACATTTACATTTTACGGACGGTGTTTTTTGGCCTCTGGGGACTTCATAGTGAGAAAGTAAATTGGTCCAAAGCTGAGAAAGTTATTTTATGTTAGAGAGACTTAATGTTTGTCTTCTTTGTTTCTCTAAGGTGGACTTGCAGTTTGAAGGGCCGAACTAATCTATGAATACAATATTGAGTCACAATTTTGGAATGTAATTATAAATGGGCATAAAAAAATAGACAATGCTACGTTTAGTACCGATTGTGCAGAAGACATTGTCCTTCACACAGTTGGCTCGTCTAGCAATAGACGTGAGCTTCGTACTATGCATGACAAGCAGACTTTACTACGAATATGTTTGGAAACTTCGAAAGTGAATGGAAAGTGAATGTGGTTTTTGGAATAATTTAAACGTTTTGGTTGAACCAGATGGTAATATAAAACCATTGACTGCGGATGATGTAAGTATACTTCTTATCCTGCAGTAAAACTTGAAGAATGTTAAGGTTTTCTTTAAAAAATAATCGTAAAACTATAATATTTTTCTACATTATTAATGCTGAAACATTCAGTCTGGAGAGTTAAAAGCGCAAATGAAATGTTTAGAAGTAAGCAAATGTCATAAGCGTCTTACATTTAAACAGGGCACGTAAACAATAGTGAGGCTCTTATTGGGTCTTAGCTCTACTTGGCTGAGTGAAATACAACAATAAGGTCTCCATCAAGATCTCTAGGAGATGAGTAATCAAGGAAATTAATAATAAGCCTAAGAATGTCCTTGAATACGCCGTGTATTAAGACCAAAGAGAAATTTATTATGAAATTTGTACAGGATATTCATTGAAATAGACAATTTAAATACAAAATTAATCCTAACATATTTTATAAGATATCATTTTGAAATTTATAATTTTAGTCGGATTGAAAACTACTGTATAAGACAACGTCACTATAATTTATAACTTTACAAGGATTAATTTTCACACGCGTGTGATGTGTTGTTTTTGTAAAGTTTACATAAAAATGCAACGAATAATATCCTTTACGACACAGAAAAACTTACAATACCTTTTCATTGTCTTATATTATGATAACGAAGCTTACTTATTAATTCCATTATAAAATATTTATACAAATGTTTTTTAGCAGCTACATCAATTCCTTGAAATGGTAGATGGCGTAACTATTATTATATGTAACACTACACATTCGCCATAGATTTTTAGTTATTTGTGTCTGTGTAAGCTTTTCTACAAAAAAATAAGGTCTCTTCTTATGTCGAGTTCTTTGTAGCTTTGGATACATAACATATAATTCAATCCATAGCAAGAGATAGTGGATAAAAAAAAAGTTTTACAACAACCTGCCTGATTCGATTAAATCTGCAGCTTCCCTTAAGTCGTTTAAAAAACAGTTATTTAAGTTTTTATGTAGTAAATGCTGTTATAAGGTAAAAGATTTTTTCCACTGACTCTTGTACATAAGTTTTAAGATATTTGTTTTATCACGATTATTGTATTGACGCTATTTATGTATATTGTGTACTAAATGAATAAAGGATAATTTGATTTGATTTGATTTGATTTATATGATTATTTAAATAGCGAAACATTCAGATCTTTATTCAGTGTAAATGTCTAGGAACATTTTGAAAATGTGTTAGGCAGTGAGGCTCATCCGTCTTTCCCCAAGACACATTTAATTCAGAAGTGACGAATCGTAAAATCCTTGCTTGGGGGTTTGTGGTTTCTAATTAATACATGAGCTTTATTGGGTAGTTCCGGTGTAAATAAGGATTGTCTCAATAAAGAAAAATTCAATCTATACTTATAAAAGGCAAATAACACTGATTGACTGATGATCACTCAAAATGATGATATCTGATGATATTCCAAAACGTATACGGTCTAGAATGATCAAATTTGGCATAGGTGGCACCGGTACGGTGTAGATGTGCAACAGGTGGGTTAACACAAATTCGAAATTTTTAGGAGGGTTTAAGCGATTCCCGTTATATTTCGCCTTTATGGCTGCATAAGCTAAATTAATCTGATGGAAAATCGTTAGTGCCAAAATAAATTATCTAAAAATTTGTATTTACAGTTCTTTTCTACCTCAAACGGCTTTCGAGTTAAATCAGTCAACACTGTGAAAATTGACCTTTTTATCATGTTTGCTGCGCCTCAAAACAAGGCAGTTCCCATTTAACCACCATTAATAAACTTGATATTATGACAAAGAATGAAATGTGTACAAATGTGAAAGTATAAATATAATCAAAGGTTATGGTAGTTTTAAATATTGGTATAAATAGATTAATTTGACAGTGGCCAGTTTTACCAACCTGTCAATGAAACACGTTTAAACCGTCACCATCTCAATGTATAAGCTATTAAAATACTATTAAAATTAATTGACTGTAAATAGTGGACTGATGCTATTCCTCTCCACCAAATTTGGAATATTTATAAGAAATGTCTATTTAATGTGATAGAACTTTTACGTAAATTCTGGAACACTATGATTTTCTAATTATAATAATTACCTAAATTCTGTTCAGGATAAGGTTATTTGTAGGTTAGGTTAGAATCAAGACTTAAACAAATCCTTGTGGAAGATTGTGTCTTGTTAAATATAACTTGGTGGTAGTGAACTAAAGGAAAAAGGTCCAATCAGGCAAAAAATCCACACAAAACACAATTAAAATGTGAATTCCTCGAAATATCGCAATATAAGTAAATTCACTCAGCTTGATCTATATAATAACGAGTGTCTAGCCCGATGACAACGGAGGAAGTTTCCCAGAGTGCGACTTCTAATCACACACCACACACAAGGACATTTTGGATTCAGGACGAGCTCTCCCCACATCGTCAGACTACCTATATAGCATTCCCCAGTATCCCTTAAATTGTCATCTCGGCCCAATATTTTTGTTTCATTCAATCGCAGATCCTGTTGATAGTTTTAAGCTGACCCTGTTACTTACAATTTTTACGCAAATGTTTGAGCATACATCCTCTGACCTAAGGATCCGATTTCAATTCCCGACAGTTACCAATGGACTAAATGTAGGAAAGAGCAATTTTTATCATTGGACTAGCATGATGTGGCTAATCCAATGATGTGTCCACCGACCTATAGGTTTTCTAGACTAGGAGAGCTCCCTATGTATGGGATATCTTTTGTCTCTAAAAATCCAATATCTATACGCCATGCATTGTTTGTTTTTTAAGAACTTTATGTGGCACTTCTCTCAGAAGTGTATTAAAGAAGGACAATTACCAGATTTTCATTGAAAAGAGTAAGACTGAGGCTGTTTTTGGTTTATTAGAGTAAAAAAAATTACATTTTTGCCGAAGAAACAAATTTGTTTGGAATCATAGAAAAACAACTTAATAGAATGGTCATAAATGTGACCTTCTTAAAAAATCCAAATCAGACAGAATTCAGCTGAATCCTATATTTCGACATTTTATTACTGGTTATGGCATAGTATTAAACTCGTCTTGGTACTTCCTACAAATGCACTAGATCGGCGTTTTATAAAAATCTGTCTCATACTGCATTTATATGCGCACTTATTATCAATTGAAGACAAACGACCAAATTTTTATTCGTCTTGGAAAAATCAACAATATGATAAAGCTAGTGTAGCTATTCAACAGTATTTAATTAGTGATGTACATAATCAACAGACTGCGATAGTAATGTTCGGAATGCTAATTATTTAAGCATTAATAAATTTACAATTTAACTAAGTACTTCAATTTTATCATATACTATAATACGAGCTAAGTGTGTCTGTCTGTCTGTAATACATATCTCGAAATCCAGTGGAAGGACTTTTACTTAATTTTGGCATCGGACTTATAGCCCTAAAAACGTGATTGGTGACAACCACTACCTAAAAAAAAATCGTTTTTCGCTCCACAACTCATTTGAAAATTTAACATTGGCCTTATGGGTTGCTAAGGAACTATGTTGTTGAACAAAATAACAAGGTAAAAGTAAATATGTGTTTACAACAGCCATCTAAACTATACTACAAAATTACAAAATACAGTACAAAGGAAAAACATAAGTTGTAACTATTGAGCAAAGAATGCACTGAATATTGCTCGAAAATAGGGTAAGTGTTTGTTATTGGTGACGTTTGAGTGCACTGGCGTCAACTCAATGTTTAACTTTTATTGAAGGGTAGATTTTAAAATTTTTATTCACTGTTTTATTGTGTACATAACTCGGACAGCTGTAATTGGTTGAATTATTATTAAAGTTAATTGTATTACAACAATTTTTATAGTAAGCAATATACGTTTGAATCGGACATATCTGTCTTCAGGTAATCCATCACTTGATACTATTTTAGAGAGTATACTCATATTTAAATAAATATTTAGTCTAGTACCAAGAAATAAATCACACCCCTTGCTGTACTAGGTTTTAATGCTATTGTAGCTGATTGCTACTGTATTAACCTGTGATTGTATATTAATTTCTACTATAGGAACTAATATCAAAATACTTCTTTTATTCTTTGAACATTTGTTTGATTTATTTACAACCTTAGAAATGTCTAGGAGTAAAATAAATTAATGTGTTGGACTGCCAGGTTAAAATTTTCATCATAATAAATAGAAATTCCAGTGAAACTTAAATAATAAAAGCCAAAATTAGTTGAAATTGCGTTTACAATCGAAATAAACATACCGAGCTACGTTTGGTCCCCCGGTACTGTCTATTAAAATAACCACCATCCACGACCGTTTAATTATCATGTTTACTTAAGAGTAAGATACATTCCTCCATTTGAATACTCTTGAAATTAATTCAATCCAAATAACACTGTTCTAAATCATTGATACACTGCAGTTTTGATGGAAGTAGAAATGTAAACCGCACCAGCATTCACCCGAATTGCAAAGCTATGTTAGCTTTATTTATGGAAGAAATCCTTTCTTCTACCCATGGGTGAGTGGTCATGTGTCATAGTTGACATTGAAAGTACAAGAGAATCTCAGGGGTGGTAAAATTATTTGGAGTTGCTGGTACTTAGGCTTAGTTCTAGGTTTACCACTATTTTTGAGTTTTGGAAAGCAAAGTGAATGGACATGAAAATTTTATCAAGAATAAAATAAAGATTCGAAAGATTATATTTTTAAAAGATATTTTCACATATTTCTAACGTTTTAAATCTTTCTCCGCAAGCACAAGAAGTGCCTACACTCATGTGATGTTATGTGCTGTGACAGTCGGTGTTGTTGACACAGTTCAAGTTTGAAGGCGCGACAACTATATTACATTACAAAACACGTAAATAAAAGTTTGGTAAACGAACCTAACATGAAGTTAAAGAATGTAAAATGTAGTGTCATTACAAGCCAGTAAGTTTTATTCTTGATTAGAATTACTTCATAGACTTTTGGTACACACCCCTATCGCATCCATATAACCCAGCTGAGGTTATTTTTTGGTATCCAATAAGAACATAACTTAAGTAATTTTCCCTTAATTTTTGATGTCAGGGTTAATGTAAAAGATGCTTCAGTTTACAAATGTTATAGCTTGGGCTCACAGTTTTTTCCTCTCACTTCCACTATGTTTTTCAGGTTGAAATGTTATAGTTACACATGTCTTCCCGCTTAGGGTTAGGTTACGTAGTGAATTAAAATGTCCAGTTTCCGTCATGTCAACGATTTATTTACCAAAATCACAATATACCTTAGCTCAGTTTACACGTTTACACCACAATTGTTGACTCACTTTCCTTGTTTTGCATACGAAGTATATTTACAAGTCTAGTCTGTTCTGACCACTATTAAGAGGCAAGCACGCACTTCATATGTCGTCTGCTAGACACATGGTTGCTACGTGGACATTCGCCTCTTTATATTGCCCACTACATATGCGTTATAGACCCATTCTCTATGTTTCCTTCGGTGAGATGAAAACAGCGTTAGATAATGTATGACAACGTACAGTAAATAATATATTGTCTTTTACTTAACTAAGTAATCAGCTGATCGTTGGTTTAAATCTACAGTATCTTTTGTACATTTCATTATAAACTTGACTATTCCAATGCAATGTAATTTTGTAATTCTGGAATAAAGAACTTATGACTTATGGCTTATGTCTAGCATAAAGTGTTCATCCCAAGTATTTAGACCAATTACACTTTCTTCTTAATTTAGGAATATCATTGAACATTAAAAAGTATTTTGATACTGAAACATAAATTCCATCTCTATGTGATGTAGCAAGTATGACTCGAGTTCATCACCTGAATCTCGTAGGCTTTAATGTACCACTGTTAAAGTTATACCTTGGACTTACCAACACAAGTAGGCTTATCACCCCACTGTAAATTTTGTTAGATGAAACCCGACAAGCTTTTCCGAAAATGTGTACTCCTGGGAGTGTTTTTCATGCAATCACTGATGCAGAAACATTGACAGATGCGGCGGATGAGTCACAAGAGAAAGCCCACCGGATGTGAGTAAGACATATTGAACTTTGACCCCTCAATTGGTCACTCGAATTCCAGAGCAGGCCAGTTGACCTCGCTCCCGACGTGGGAGGGTTACGATTACCGCAGAGGTATTTAACATGATATTTAAGCATTAAATTACATTTGACCCAAATTTGACCGACGAAAACACAATTTATTGTCCCTAGTTTAGAAACGTTTCAATACCGCCGTCGGGCGAAGTTGCATACCAAACGAACTTATAAGATATTTTTTGAAAAATATAAACTTATATGATTACTTCACATTAATTGTTTATCGGTACTAAATTATCGAATTTTTGCCTAACACGTTTGAATGAAATGTTTCCCCGTTAACCTGTGTGTAACTATATTTCTAACAGCTTTCTTTTTATGTGTCTTTGATTTGTTGATAAAATTGCAATAATATTTCAAAGGTTAACAATTTTGTGTTGTTAGTTCTATAGTCAGGTAAACACAAAATTCTTCTAACTCCTTTATATGGCGCATGGAACAAGGTATAGTGAAAAAACAATTAATTACATTTCTTTGACAAGTTTATAAGTATTTAGAAAAAGAATTTGTTAAAATGTTTACAGACAATATTCATTAGGTAACATCACCCAGATCTATATCCATATAAATAGTGAGATGTTTATATTTATATTGGCCTGAAAAATCATGTAACTCCTTCTTCAAATGTTATTGTATTGCCTGGTGGCCAAAGTTAGGGGTTTTGCATAGTCATCTATAAAAACTAAGTTAAAAAAATAAATAAATACTTGCCATTACAGTATCAACCTTACATTTTATGGGCAAATGTTTTAAATTGTTTAATACACATCATACAATAAATGAAAGATAAAACTCCATTAAATAAGCTATGAACAAGTTGAAACTTTAAAGTTCAATAGTTTTTCTTTTTAAGGATGTGAAACTAACTCTGAACAGAAACCCTTTTTTTTCAAATACCATCTAACTATCTGAAGATAAATAGTTTTAAATATTATGGTAAAAGATGAATTTATTAAACTTAATTCGTTTTCGAATATCAATCTTAAAACTTTCTAAAATTTGATGTAATAGAAACAACAATATTTTTCATGCGATGGGACTTTAACTTTAGGTAATATAACTCATTAAACAATACTTTGTATTTTCCAATGTCTGGCGTCTTTTTAAAACACGTGCTTAGGTAAAAAATACTTGGGGGCAAATGTTCATGCCCAAGTAACAAATCATGCTCAAGAGTATACTTTGCCAGAAAGTATTTATACATAGATAGAACATAGATCTTTTCCCAAGAAATTGCGTGTTATATAGTCTTTTAACAAGTTTCGATAAGTATTGATTTCAATGTGAACAGTTATTTTAACGTTAGTTTCACTGTTTAAACTAATCAAAATAATTATTGTTTTCGTATCAAGTTTTGCTCGGTTGCAAGTCACTATACTCAACGAATTCGATAGACGGTAAATACCAAGCCTTTGTAAAACCCTATGAGCAGACTTCAGTGAATAGTATCCATACAAATATTCCTTGCTCTGTATTTGTAATTTACTACCTAAAAGGTAAGTTTGTAAGTAAGTGTTCTAATTCTTTTGATATTTATTTGGAAATTTTGTCACTAACCCCTAAGATCAAGGGAAGGGTATAAATTTATTTTTATGACGTCTAGAACTTACTTTTGAAATAAAATGTATTATCACCATACTATATAGATAATGCTTGATGCTTAGGGTCTGAAAACAGGTGAAACTTTTTATCCTACAAGCAATTAACTCCTATGGTATATATCTCACATACTGCAATGGATTATGTTTCAAACCCCAACAAACGTACTCACGCTTTTCGCAGCGTCAGGGAAGGCACTTTGAAGGTTTGGGGCTCGGGACATTGTCAGACCCTGCACGTCTTCGTGATCAAGACGGGGCTTAATTTGGTGAAAAATGTAGACGACGTGCTGCATTTAGAACAGGTGGGACTGATGTGGGGATCAGCAAAGTTATGACGTCATCAGCGAGTCACGTGACTAGTCATTGATAGGTTTAATATCTGATCAAAACTGTCAAGTAACACATCTTGGTTATCGATTATGGTGGGTGAACTTTTCAACTTTGATATACAATAGCTTAACCCGTATTTGGTTTAAAAAAAATTTAGTAAAATTAAAATCAAAACACTTTTCAATGTGTATTTTGGGATTACTGCAATGACTGTCTTTAGGTATTCTCCCTATTGCCTAAGTATCAATAAACTTAGTTGTAATTGTGAATGTACGTAATTGTAGTTCAATTTCGTATTAAAAAGTTGATTTAAATTCTTTAAATCGAAAATATCAATAAACCAGTCATGTAGAACAATGGAATAATGGTAAGAGTTTTCAGTTTACTCGGACTTAATTATTAAGTTTAAAAAACCTGGTACAACCAATTATGTAAATTGGATTTTATCCATTGTCACAGATTGTAATTCGAAATGTGGGAAGAGAATATTCATAATTTTTCAATATTTTTAATATGATTTATTCTTTTGTCATTTTTAGAATAATCTTCCTTTCCGATAAATTAAACAATCGACCATATTTAATTGCATCCATCTTACGATAAACTGATTCAGCAATAAAGAAGAGATCATCAAATTACCAAATTATCACAAAAGTGTTTAAAAGAATGTAAGTGTAATTTATTTACTCGCGGAGAACAGAATATTAGAATTGTTTCCCTCCATTGTACCCGGACAAGTGTTATAACTGTTATTAGTATGTCTAGCTACCATCACGTATGAGACGTGTTGTGGAATCTCCCTCATACTTGATATAAAGTTCCATTTATGTGGAACTAACGCACTAATGGAATATCTCCATGTTGCTTAACTTGTTGTGACCTAAAAAATGTGAAAAATATACAGTATACAAGAATAACTCTTAATGTAATTTTGCTTTTTAAATTCGTAATGCATAAATTCCACCAATGCTTAAATACTACATAAACACTTTAGTTTTCTCTCCACTAAAATTAAACGTACAAAATGAATTCGAAATGTACAAAATATAGTTTTTAAATCTTTTTTTACGATCAAGTAAAGGACATGACAATAACGTTAAATGTTAATCATCCTATTGCTTCATAAAAAAATAAAGCAAGCAACCAGGATTTAGTTTCTAAAAATTGTTTAATTAGTGTTATTTCATAAAGAGCTTTTTACTTTGCATCAATCACATCACGCCATCATTGAAATAGCACGTGTTTATTGTTCCGTTTGTGTAAAAAAGGGCGATTATCGCAATCATCTCAAGCGAAGATAACTCTTCATGCATTGGACAACTTTGCAAAGCCACATATTTTTTCATTGTTGCTATATGAGAAACGTACTTTTGGCAAACAATGAAGATTTCCTCCATTGATTCATACTAACGAGGAACAAGATTGAATTTTTAAATAATAGCAGAGGAAAACACTTTTATTCTAAAAAAATTAACATTAAGGATACGTAATCAGTTTTTTCTTCATAAAGGCAAAGTGATTTTCGAAGAATATAGCCTTGAAAAGTTCATGAAAACTTTCAATGTACAATAATATAATGTTTATACTGACCGTTAAGAGAACCTAAAACAACTCCAAGGTCTACCTCAACATCACGACATACAGCTCCGCATTTGCGATGATAAGTTCCGAAGTACATTTGAATGAATCCGTCGCAGGAAGTTTATATAATTTTATGATTCATAAAAATTTGTATTATTGAATTGGAACCCTACTTCGTGCAGAAAGCTCTATTTCCCAGCAGGATACCTAGTTAGATAATGGTTCTAGCATAATAAAATTAATATATTAATATGGGTAAATTTAAAAGTTCATATACCTGCTAAAACCTAATTATTTATCACCTATAGTAGAAAATCTTAATAGTTGTGTGGGTATGATGCATCAGTGAACAAATAAATTTTACTCGGGTAGGATAAGTGTTAATATATCACCAAGCAATATCTAAAGTGGTTCTACTAAATATTGTTAGTGTCAAGTCGACGAAAGCAGAAAACAACATGGGAAACAAACCCTTTTTGAATAGCTCATGATGTACATAGCAATAACAGTTGCTTAATAACTTGTTATTGATAATGGACTACAACCCAATCCAGATAAGTGCTCAGTTGGGCATATCAGTAATTCATCTCTACAGAGCATTGAATTCTAATAGGAGTAGTAAGACGATTTCATTGAATGACACGCCTTATCGCTGTGCTCTTCATAGTCCTCGGTGTCTGTTTGGATGATACTCTTAAAATTTCTGAGCAGATGAGTCGTCATTGTCGGGTTGCTGTTGGCAAGTTGAGATTATTACACAGGTTGAGGTTTATACTGCCGAATGTAGGTAAACTTATAGTACAAGCAGTATTTTTTCTATCAGTTTAGTACTGCTTCCCTAATTTGTCTGGTTGTTTAGGAAGAAATTATCATAATACTGACAAGACTTCAGAATAATGGTCTAAGGTTTGCTTATAATTTTAAGAAATTTGACCGCATCAATGTATCTAGCTTGTAAGCGTACACTATCCATAAAGCAAATCTCTTATCTTCAAACTTTCATTATAGTTCATAAGACGCTGCTGTGATATCAGCCTCTATATTTGAATACCAAAGTGGTACGTAGATCTGAGGTTTGTGAGCGCAGTACTCGCTGAAGGCTGTTTCGGAAGGTCACCACGGGTCAGAGCTGAGATAATGAAAACGGCCTTTTCCTAATTTGGACCCCTGGTTTACAATGCTTTGCCAACAGGGGCTAGAAATCGTTAGGAGGCATACAAGACGAATTAATATATTTTGTGTAGATTTTGAACTTTAAATCCAAAGTATGCTGGCTAAATACAGACGTTAATTGTTTACTTATTTGTTTCAATTTATAATTGGGTCTTTACTTTTAGTAATAGATAAACATCATAAACTAAACAAATTGTGTACTGTGCTAAGGATATATAAGTACAGTTCATGTGGTCTACTGCTTGTTATCACATCCCAAATAATAATTTATACTGTGTGATTTAATAGATCAATATTTGCAATGTTTTTGTGTGACAGATTAAAACCTGCAAGTATAAGGAATATAAAAACTCCTTTGATAAGATAGGAAGTGCAAATAATGATCCAACAAACAATTTTTTGAACCTATGGAAATAAAAGCATTGTCTTAATAGAGCAAAGACTGGATCATTTTCAGAACCGTAAATCCATGAAACTTGTGTTACACTTCATCAGGGATTTTTGTCCGATTTTCAGTGATGGAAAATACCTCAAATAATCCATAAAATACTAAGCTTTATTTCACTCAATTCAATTTATTTTAGTACAAAGATTAAAATGTCATAGGAGAGATTAAAAAATTAGTACCGGGGGACCGAGCCTTGCTCGGTTGGTTTTTGATTGGGTTTAATCGTTCAAACAATATCATAAATAGACATTTTATAATTTACGAACACATTTTCATTACAAAACATAGACATTAGGTCACTGAAATAATAAAAACTCTGTAATGTAAAAGTATGCAAGTAAACAAAAATAAGATACACTTTTAAATGATCTTGTATTGCTTAAGTTTAATGATCGAAGCTATTTACCCCTATCGAATAATCATCAGTGTAATCTTTGCTCAATAGTTACAACTGATGTTTTTTCCCCTTGTACAGTAGTGTATTTTGTAATTTGCTACTGTACTGTGGATGGCTTGTTAAAAACACAAGTAACAATTCTTTTGTTTACTTTTTCCTTGTTATTTTTTTCAACCATCATAGTTACTTTGCAATCCATAAGGCGTATGTAAAATTTTAAAATTTTAAAATAAGTTGTGTAGAGAAATACGAATTTTCCTGTGGTAGTGGCTGTCACAAATCACGTTTTTAGAACTATATTCCTAATTCTAAATTTAGACAACATCCTTATTTTGTGATATATATTACAGACAGACAGACAAACAAGCAGACATAGCTCGTATTAGAATATAGGGTAGGATCAAATTAAGACACATGTCAACCCCAATGAATGTAATGTTCAATTATCTGTAACAGTATTCAAACCAATATGAGTGATTATAATTCCTATAAGCAGAAACAAATTACTTCATAGAGAGGTTTATTCCACTCGTAAAATATATAAATAAGAGCTGTAATCCAATCTTGTAGGATGTGTAGGCGTTATGGAACATCACCTGAGCCGAGACCGCCATCTTGTAAAATATTTATGAAGTGGTTAGAATTGCTCAAAGTCGATGATGATATTCCGACTTCCTTCTAGAAAATACATAATTTTTACAACCGAACTTAAACTTTACAAATAGGCTTCCCATGAAAAAACCGCATATTTAATATTGTTTTATATGTATCTTTTTTTAACGTATTCGTTATTAATTAGTGACTAAGGTGTTTCATCATTTTAACCTCTGTTCATAATTTTATAGACGACTTTTAGTTTCAGTTACGGCTTGGACTACTAGGTAATCCACTACTACTACGTAATTAGGTAGCAACTAATTTTTTTCTTCTATCATCTACTTCACATTCGCTTTTTTAAATTTACAGAAATCTCCTTAGTAGTTGTATATTTACAACACTGTTTTCATTTGACTATGGAGAATATCACAAAACTAAGATGAGAGCAATTCACTTTTGTATCTAAAATCTGTAACGTAACTACGTTTCTTTACTTGATGATAAATAATGATGTAATTAACGCAAATAACAACATTTGACACATTTTGAGACGTTTTGAACTATGAAACGAGTTAAAATAATTAATGTTATGTATTTCGTTGTTGATTTATATTTAAATTGGTGAAATTTGTGCCCTGATTAACAATAATAGTGGTAGGCTTTTTAACAAAAAGTAATACAAGTTTTCCATTAGTTTATTTTTGCTTATTATTGTGATATATACACACTGATCTGCAGGTCAAGATTTAACTTTGAAAAAAAAAGCTCATTATATTAGCTACGGTAAAACATATCAATTATATGTGAAATCAATGTAAACTGTTTTTTGTTTTTTTTTTTACTTTACTACAGTGCTTTATGTTGTGAGATTATTTTTCCTTATTTACTTTATATGTACGTTTATGAACGAAATAAATGTTGAAGAAAGTTTATCATTTGAAAATTGAATCGTATGGGTACATTATTTCCATAATTGCATCAGCGCCTCATATAATTCGTACTAGGTAATCTTATAAGTTAGCCTAGCCTTAATAAGAAAGATATTTTTCAAACTAAGAGTTTCAATTGAGTTATGTTCCTGAAACCAAAGGGGAATGTGTAACTATTTTATACAACAGAATTCAAGATTAATTTTTTTCGCTTCAGCGTCCTTTCCGTTGCAAAGCACGGGTACAACAGCTAGTCTATCTATCTATATATTAATAGGCAAGCATGTTTCTTTAAAACCTTTTTTCTCAGCTCATGTGCATCGCAGGGAAAATCTACGCATACTGTTAGAAAGATATTTGCCTGTAGATGTGCAGAATCCCTTTATAAATTAAAATAGGCTAAAAAATAAGCACAAAAAACGAATTTGAAAACTTTAAAAAATTAACATGGACCAACTGGGTTGCCATGATGGTGACGAAATAACAACAAAATGTAAACAGAAAATCAAAACAATTGGAGGAAATCCCAATCACATGTTTTATTTACAGTGTGGGGAGAAAATATAGTAGTCTGTACATTAATTATTTTTGGTCGAGTTTCGACCACAGGACGACCACTAGTATATATAAAAGGCAAAGCCCTCACTGACTGACTGACTGACTCACTAATCACTAATTCTCCCACTTCCCATTTACCTAGGAGGCTGAAATTTAGTACACTGATTCTTTAGGCATTAAATAGGAAAACTAAGTAGTTTTTATTCTGTTCGGACTCTCGGGCTCCGCCCCAGTGGCTCTGGAGTTTCCCATGTTAACCTTACGAGTACTCATATTTAAATGGAATTAATGAATCTTAACAGCTGTTTCAATTAAACAAGTTGGTTCTGTTCTATGATGTGCAATAGCATTAAAGTTACAAGGATTACCAACAGGGTGCAGCACTGTAATTCTTTTTTATTTATGACAACAGCTGATTTCCAACCAAAAGGTGAGTGAGCGTAGCGAACGAACTTCAACCTGGAGGCGAGTTAGCGTAGCGAACGAGCTAACCTGAAGGCAAGTGAGCGCAGCGAACGAGCTCCAACCTAAAAGTGAGTGAGAGTAGCGAACGAACTTCAACCAGGACGTGATTGAACCATGCGGTGTCGTGCCAGAAGCGACCGTGCCAGAAGCGACCCGTGCCGCTAGCGACCCACCAATTTTCTACCGTGCCGCTAGCGACCCAAGAATTTGGTGCGGGAGGCGAGTAATGAATTAACACCGATTCAACTTATATTCTTAACAAAAACTAAACAGAATTTCACTGTAAAACCATTAAAACGATTTGCTGTCACATTAAATACATAACAAAATACTCCCGCCGCAGCAGTCCTGCAGACTAAATTTATTCCCACTTGGGGAAGAAAAAATAGTTTTTTATGTAAATTGTATTGTATAATTCATACGAGTATACATTTACCAACACATATCCATAAATAAAATAAGCAAACTATAACAGTTTGTAGACTCCAGCTAGGTGCATTTATTGTAATAGGCCTATTTTTTTTATTCGTTCGTGTATGTGTGTGTAAAAGTTTATGGACATTAGTAAACAATGATAAGTATTTTTTTCCAACTGCAATGTTTTGACAATGGCCGATACAAGCCGAAACATGTAAATAACCTACTATTTGAGCTGTTTGTCGGATTATAAGGTATGTAACCCTATTTATCCCATTTAATATAACAGCTCAGGAGCTAGAATGGAAATGAATTATAACCAAATTACTTAAATTACCAAATAACATATATTTTTACGAATGGTGTTTTTGCTCTCTAGGGGCATCAAAACGAAAAATGAAATAGGTCCCGGGTCTAGGTCTTTCAATGAGACCTACGGTAATAGCTTATTCCATATATGGAAAAGAGTATTCTAGCACAACTAAATAAAGAAGATTTTGAGGTTTCTAGTCACGGCAGCTTACAACCCCTGATGTTGTTGACCTGCTATCACAAAAAATGACTAAGACGTCTCTACTAACTCAAAAATAATAGCCCAAATATAAGGCAAGAAAAGGGTAGGAATTTATTGCATATACTGTATATATTTATAATGACGAAGCTATCTATCCAGCTGATGATTTAGCTAAAAAATCCCCAAAAAAATTAAAACGCTTGTACAAATTGTGGCTTTTGTTAGGCCTATAATCCCGGTTATGTCACAATTATTGTAGCTTTTGCACCTGCTATATGTTGTGGTAAACGTACGATTTGTATATTTGTAAATAATTTCTTTTGTTAATATTTAAACCATATAGCTTATTTTTATTAATTATTTTTATATTTTTGAACTGTTATGTGTAGTTCAATAAATCTATTGCATTGTTATTAATTATCTGCCATAGGCTATATCATCAAACAGTTTATTGCTCTTAATTCATCTTTATACAAATCTTGTTTTTTTTAACTCCAACTGTTATTAAAATAAAACTTTGTAGCCAGACTGTTGATTTTTTATTAAGAAAGTCCCTATTTGATTGGCTGTGTTTTCTGAACTGAAATATGTATTTCCTAAAGATCAATTTCAGTATTTCATTTCAGTTTCGAGATTTGGAAATACAATTACTTATCTATTATGCAGTAAATTTGGGGGAAGGGGAGGAATTATTTATAAATATCGGAGGGCCATTTTAAACGCAATGAAAAAAAATTAATTAAATGAAAACAAGCTGTTGTAATTATTCGTATGCTTTGCAACGGACAGGACGTTGAAGAAAGAGTCCAAGTATCTATTTCAAATAATAATCCAAACATAATATGTTAACAATTGTTAACACATCAACTTCATTAAATTCTAAGAAGCTACTATCTCCAAACAGGCTAGTAGTAAAAATCCAAAGTTTGACGATTCGAATGGTTTCTGCTTTTTGAATTTTGTCTGGATTTTATTAGTCCAAGTTGCACTAACTATCCAAATAATAAAACTTTATACCCGGTATTTTGTATACCTTTATTTTTATTGTAGTTATTATTTATTTTTTTCTTTCAACCAAATTATTACCAATTAACTGTCATGTCATGTTTTATAAATATCTGTTTTTTTTTCAATTTAGAATATTTATTTACTGATAGAGGAAACTTCTCACGCACGGGCCTATGTGAGAGGGATTTCATAATTAACGACTAGGCCTATGTCAGTATGTTATTACATAACTAAGGCATAATTATTATTAAATTTGTACTGACAAAGTATTGAAACATAGTATTTTACCTACTGAAATAAACATTATTTTGATTATATTTGACAAACTACCTCCATGTGAAGTTTTATTTAGATCTTTTGAGTGGTTCCCGTGCGATTAAGTAGTATACAAACACACATCCACCATCTGATATTTACATATTTAGATAATAAATTGAAAAATAAAGAAAAGATAAGTTAATTGATTATATTGGCTCTTATAAAATGATAAAAATTCAAGATAAATTGATTGATTAAGTTACCACACATAACTTGAGTCTATGCTAGCAGCTGGGAACTAGAGATGCTAAAACACCTCTTTAGGCGAATATTGGGCTCTTCCAGGTGGTACATATTACTATAACAAGAATAGGATTTGTTTATAAGCCATTAACACAGATTTGAACAAAACATTGTAAAATCCTTTATCAAACAATGGGTCGCTAGTGGCACTCACGCTACTACCAGGGTCGCTTCTGGCACGATTTTGGCTGGGTCGCTTCTGGCACGGTCGCTTCCGGCACGTAATCATTTGAACAAAACATTGTAAAATCCTTTATCAAACAATGGGTCGCTAGTGGCACTCACGCTACTACCAGGGTCGCTTCTGGCACGATTTTGGCTGGGTCGCTTCTGGCACGGTCGCTTCCGGCACGTAATCCATGCGGTGTCGTGCCAGAAGCGACCGTGCCAGAAGCGACCCGTGCCGCTAGCGACCCACCAATTTTCTACCGTGCCGCTAGCGACCCAAGAATTTGGTGCGGGAGGCGAGTAATGAATTAACACCGATTCAACTTATATTCTTAACAAAAACTAAACAGAATTTCACTGTAAAACCATTAAAACGATTTGCTGTCACATTAAATACATAACAAAATACTCCCGCCGCAGCAGTCCTGCAGACTAAATTTATTCCCACTTGGGGAAGAAAAAATAGTTTTTTATGTAAATTGTATTGTATAATTCATACGAGTATACATTTACCAACACATATCCATAAATAAAATAAGCAAACTATAACAGTTTGTAGACTCCAGCTAGGTGCATTTATTGTAATAGGCCTATTTTTTTTATTCGTTCGTGTATGTGTGTGTAAAAGTTTATGGACATTAGTAAACAATGATAAGTATTTTTTTCCAACTGCAATGTTTTGACAATGGCCGATACAAGCCGAAACATGTAAATAACCTACTATTTGAGCTGTTTGTCGGATTATAAGGTATGTAACCCTATTTATCCCATTTAATATAACAGCTCAGGAGCTAGAATGGAAATGAATTATAACCAAATTACTTAAATTACCAAATAACATATATTTTTACGAATGGTGTTTTTGCTCTCTAGGGGCATCAAAACGAAAAATGAAATAGGTCCCGGGTCTAGGTCTTTCAATGAGACCTACGGTAATAGCTTATTCCATATATGGAAAAGAGTATTCTAGCACAACTAAATAAAGAAGATTTTGAGGTTTCTAGTCACGGCAGCTTACAACCCCTGATGTTGTTGACCTGCTATCACAAAAAATGACTAAGACGTCTCTACTAACTCAAAAATAATAGCCCAAATATAAGGCAAGAAAAGGGTAGGAATTTATTGCATATACTGTATATATTTATAATGACGAAGCTATCTATCCAGCTGATGATTTAGCTAAAAAATCCCCAAAAAAATTAAAACGCTTGTACAAATTGTGGCTTTTGTTAGGCCTATAATCCCGGTTATGTCACAATTATTGTAGCTTTTGCACCTGCTATATGTTGTGGTAAACGTACGATTTGTATATTTGTAAATAATTTCTTTTGTTAATATTTAAACCATATAGCTTATTTTTATTAATTATTTTTATATTTTTGAACTGTTATGTGTAGTTCAATAAATCTATTGCATTGTTATTAATTATCTGCCATAGGCTATATCATCAAACAGTTTATTGCTCTTAATTCATCTTTATACAAATCTTGTTTTTTTTAACTCCAACTGTTATTAAAATAAAACTTTGTAGCCAGACTGTTGATTTTTTATTAAGAAAGTCCCTATTTGATTGGCTGTGTTTTCTGAACTGAAATATGTATTTCCTAAAGATCAATTTCAGTATTTCATTTCAGTTTCGAGATTTGGAAATACAATTACTTATCTATTATGCAGTAAATTTGGGGGAAGGGGAGGAATTATTTATAAATATCGGAGGGCCATTTTAAACGCAATGAAAAAAAATTAATTAAATGAAAACAAGCTGTTGTAATTATTCGTATGCTTTGCAACGGACAGGACGTTGAAGAAAGAGTCCAAGTATCTATTTCAAATAATAATCCAAACATAATATGTTAACAATTGTTAACACATCAACTTCATTAAATTCTAAGAAGCTACTATCTCCAAACAGGCTAGTAGTAAAAATCCAAAGTTTGACGATTCGAATGGTTTCTGCTTTTTGAATTTTGTCTGGATTTTATTAGTCCAAGTTGCACTAACTATCCAAATAATAAAACTTTATACCCGGTATTTTGTATACCTTTATTTTTATTGTAGTTATTATTTATTTTTTTCTTTCAACCAAATTATTACCAATTAACTGTCATGTCATGTTTTATAAATATCTGTTTTTTTTTCAATTTAGAATATTTATTTACTGATAGAGGAAACTTCTCACGCACGGGCCTATGTGAGAGGGATTTCATAATTAACGACTAGGCCTATGTCAGTATGTTATTACATAACTAAGGCATAATTATTATTAAATTTGTACTGACAAAGTATTGAAACATAGTATTTTACCTACTGAAATAAACATTATTTTGATTATATTTGACAAACTACCTCCATGTGAAGTTTTATTTAGATCTTTTGAGTGGTTCCCGTGCGATTAAGTAGTATACAAACACACATCCACCATCTGATATTTACATATTTAGATAATAAATTGAAAAATAAAGAAAAGATAAGTTAATTGATTATATTGGCTCTTATAAAATGATAAAAATTCAAGATAAATTGATTGATTAAGTTACCACACATAACTTGAGTCTATGCTAGCAGCTGGGAACTAGAGATGCTAAAACACCTCTTTAGGCGAATATTGGGCTCTTCCAGGTGGTACATATTACTATAACAAGAATAGGATTTGTTTATAAGCCATTAACACAGATTTGAACAAAACATTGTAAAATCCTTTATCAAACAATGGGTCGCTAGTGGCACTCACGCTACTACCAGGGTCGCTTCTGGCACGATTTTGGCTGGGTCGCTTCTGGCACGGTCGCTTCCGGCACGTAATCAACCATGCGAACGAGCTTATCTTGAAAATTAAGAAGTTAAACGGGGCAAAGCCCGCGGGTACAGCGGGCTTGAAGTATCTTATATAAACCAGCCACATAATTGTGTGCAATATTATATTTTAATTTTTTGGAACAGCTGACTTGGGTGAAATATGCATTTGGCAGTTCTTCTGGTTCACATTGAAATGTCAAAGCAAATGTAAACATTGTGAGTATTCTTATTGCAACCAAGGAGATCAATCAATACTCTTAAAATCCTCACATCAGAACTTTTAAAGTCAAAGGGGCAAAGCCCGCGGTCAGTATCGAAACGAGAATAGTCCTATAATGGTCCTTGGTACGGTAGCTATATTTTTGTAAAGTTTAAGCCCAAAAAGTTTTTGCACCTATTAGTAATACACATACAGACAGACACCATAAGATTTTTATATAATAGTACTAGCTGACCCGGCGAACTTCGTATCGCCTAAGTTATAGGTTTCCCCTAAGACAGACCGATGGAAAGAAAGTACCGTTACGTTTAATTTTCAAGATGATCTCGTTCGCATCGCTCAATCACGTCCTGGTTGAAGTTCCTTTGGGTTGGAGCTCGTTCGCTACGCTCACTCACCTTTAGGTTGGAGCTCGTTCGCTGCGCTCACTCCCTTATGAAAAAGTTTATATATGGCCATATAAAATTTTTTTTATCTGGTTATATTTGGTTTTGGACCAAATATAACCAGATATGATCATATATGAAATCCCCCATATATGGAAATTTTTTAATAAAAAATATATAAATAAATAAAAAAATTACAATTAAACATATTTTCACATTAAATCTTATAAACTATGCATTAAAACCATAATAAAAATTTTTAATTTGAAAATTTCAAAATCAAAATTTTCAAGTTGCCGACTGGGATTCGTACCCGGGACTCCAGCGTGGGAGTCTACCCCTTTGACCACTACACCACAACCGCTTCATTTCAGATGTCTTTACAAAACCCATTACGAATAAGAGAAGCTGTATTTGGTCTCGTAAAACAAGATTTTCTTAGACATTTTATGTCATTTGAAGAATTTTATTATTAATATAGCCTAACTACGTGACATAGATATTTGCAGCTGTTTGATAGCAAAGGTACAATAAATTAATTATTAATATAATATTCTCTTTATTTAGGCCTACTACACTTACAATTTTAAAATTATACGTCAGTTTTAAGATTTTGTTGCGTTATAATAAAATTGTACAATAGATGTACATATGTACAGGATTTTGTCATCTGGGTTCAAATCTGGATACTTTATTACTTTACTACTAATTACTTTAAATGAGAAATGCCTATATTATCTGCCCCCCACTGTACCACATTTCAACTCAATCAGTTCAGTAGTTTGTGCTTCCGAGAGCAACAAGAAAATACACAAACTCACAAACTTTAAGATTTATAGTATTATATATATTATAAGAAGTGTTTGAGAGTCCAGTTACAAAATCCAAATGTGGCAACTATTCCTTATAATAATTCCAGTTATTGTCAAAAACTCATTTATACATGAGCATAAATGGAAAATTATTATTCCGTATATGAGTAATTTAATTCCATACCTGGGAGTCATATATGGCCATATAAAGACCACGATTCCATATATGGAGGATATTTATGGCCATATATGGGCAATAATTTCATATATAGAAAACATGTATGGCCAAATATGGACAATCATTTCATATATAGAAAACATGTATGGCCATATATGGCCAATAATTCCATATATAGACTACATATATGACCATATATGGACACCACCATATATGGATACAACCACATCTGGCCATATCTGCTTCCATATATGTCCATAAAAAACCATATATGGCTTTATGAAACCATATATGGAATTTTGATATGGCCATATATGGCCAGAAATTACTTTTTTATAGGGGCTTGCCTTCAGGTTAGCTCGTTCGCTACGCTCACTCGCCTCCAGGTTGATTTTCGTTCGCTACGCTCACTCACTTTAATGCTATTGAACATCATAGAACAGAACCAACTTGTTTAATTGAAACAGCTGTTAAGATTCATTAATTCCATTTCTCATAAGGTTAACATGGGAAACTCCAGAGCCACTGGGGCAGAGCCCTTTTAAGAATTTCGAAACGGGAAATAGTTTACATCCGATTCGCATACCTACAGAATTTACACACCAAATTTCATAACGATCGGTGAAGTCGTTCCGGAGGAGTTTGCAGACAAACACTGTGACACGAGAATTTTATATATTAGAAGAAAGATATATGTAGTGTATTCGCCATGTACACAGTACCACTCATATCTGAGCAGTTTGAAACCCACCTTTATAATTCATTTTGATACAGTAGCCCCTAAACCCTTAGTTCTAGATGACATGATTATATTTAGGTAATAACACTAATACTCTAGTTATTGACTGATTATTCTGCCTAGTGTAGTGTTTAATAATTCCCACAAAACAGTTACTAGGGACAGCCTTTTCCTAAAACAAGACATTTTTTGTATAAGACAGTTTCTAGTTCGACAGGGAAATTAAAAATAAATAAAGCAACAAGAGCATTGGTATTGGTAGAACTTCCTTGATTCGCTCTACTTTCACATTTTCAATTCTATTGTAAATCTGTATGTTTATTTTTTAGAGGAAGAGTTTTTGTCTTTCCTGGACACATTCTTTGAAAAGTTCATTTTTCTATTATGTGCCATAAGATTTCCCGACTGCATTCAGGTAGTTTATTGATCACACAGGTATATATATATAAACTTTAACAACACCAAAGGTGGAGTGTATAGATAGTGTCAATCAGAGTGGCATGCGGGATGTGCAAGTCCACAAGAACCATTCTTCCCAACCATGGTTTCTTAATTTCGTGCAGTGGATTAATTTAATATCCGTCCTTTGGTGTGACGCTCTGCGCTCTCTGTTCTCATCCCTCCAAACACGCCATCCTAATTCACACGGTATTTTCCAGGTCCAGAAAAAGAAAAAAATAATAGTGTAGAAATACAAAAGTTAAATTTATGTATTTATGTGAAAAAGATTGATCTCCACAAAGCCAGTTCCAAGGTGAGAATAATGCCTAACTTAAGTCATTGATTATCGTATGATATCAGGCATCCATCTCTACAAGAAAGGCAGTAACAGCACTCATTGACTATGTCTGTTCCTCAGATCGAGATAAGCTCCACACCTACCAGACACATCATCTATTTGTACTATAGTTCCACATACATTAGAACTTTCAATAATTACTCCTTAGATGGTAAAAAACAACACTGGAATAATTCTGTAATATTCTAACAGATTCTATCCCACCAATGTTTGTCAACATCTTCTGCTTAGTCTTGATATCAGCACAACTAATTATTTAAAGATCCTCTCACAGAATGTAAACACCGAATTGGGAAAATAACAACTCCATTAATGTCCTGGAAAATATCATGCATGTCCTGATTTGTGAATGAAAACCTCCTTTTCATGCCTAATCCTATAATTGTGAGTAAAATCGAATAATTTAATGTTAAACTTTGTTTCAAGTTAAAGTGTCAGCCGCAAACCACCTTAGAAATAGTAAAATTAATAGAATATGTATCTTTGTTCTAAAAAAAGAAAAAAAATGTAAACATTTTGTTTGTTATCTTTATGCATCAGTTGGACCTCGCTGAAAAGTTTCTTAAACTTGGGTAGGCCAAGCTGTTGAAGTTTCTTTAAATATTTAAATTTTAAAAACTGTTTACATAATGTGTTAGCATATTACCACTTTTTGTATTTACCTTTCTGTAAAAAGAACAAAAGTCTAGTATAAACAGTTTTGATAATCTTTTAAAAGAAAAGATTTTTCGTTTTAAGCCTTTATGTAGTGCAAAAAAAAAATCTTCAATAATATTACAGGAGCACTCTGGGCTCAATTGCATTGATCTGTTAATTTTGACTGTACATTTGCACTGATCAAAAAATTACATCTATTTTGATATTTTGTTGCAATGCAGCAAGATAATACCAGTCTTGGTTTTAATGGCATACATAGTACATTCATCAGTTTTAAACCCAATGTAATCAATGTTGGATGAATTATCGTGTCTTGTGGCAAAAAAATCATTCTCCAAGTACTATGTGTAAAAACCTGTTTATAATGTCAAACCTTTAAGATTTTCCATTAGTAAGCTATAACATCTTTTAAATCACATCTGATCTCTGCAATAAAAACAAGGCAGAAAGTTGAATTTTAACAGTAGTAAATTCTGAGGCTCAATCGACTATGTTATTTTGTATGAGTAAGTATAGGCTACAACTTGGCATACAGATGTCCCATGACATCCCCCGCCAGACTAGTCTATTTCAGTATTCAAAAGTCCTCTGATGTTGAGCCCTCGGTGTTGTCGACAACATCTGTTCTAGCAGCATCCCGATGTAGTTGCTGAAGTCTCCACCAGCTCAGCACAGCAGCACTGTATGATCCATCCCTCCCACCACCCTCAGCTACCTACGTCATCGAGCGTGGAATGTCCAAGTATAATGCTACATTCAGCAATTAAATGTGTTTCCATATACACTTGCTAGATAATGTATTTGTACCCTAGCTACATTGTATGCATATGCAATACCAAAGCACATACATTACATGAGTATTTCAAGACTTTTATACATGTGTATGTATTTGTTTATGCGTTTAAGAGTTAAGTTATACGTATTAGTGCGGTCAAGTATGTTTAAGTAGTTATAATTGAAGAATAAATCACAATATTTTCCATGGCTAAATAAACTTGTGAATAAAAATAGACATCCTCAGCCTTAAGGAATAATGTTATATCAAACCAAATTGTTTTTGCAATAAAATCGAGCAGGAAAGTTTTTCCTTTGTACATTTTTGCACTTACTATTTGCAGTTTTTGAATTAATATATGTATCATAACTGATACCCTGCCACCTCCTGTTTATCAGGAATTAAATATCACAATAAGTTTCATAATCTCATCGTAATCTTGATAGCTTCCTTTGGCATTCCTTAGATCCTCCTCCTTTAGTGCCAGGGAAATCTCAATAAACTTAGAACACTCTGTACTTATATGTAAGCATACTAGTATCGGTTCTTATAGTTTTTTTTTTTATTTATAATACCTTATTCTACCTTCTGAAATATTTATACCTAATCTTCTATCTACTTTAAATCGCACTGTCATATTCAGTTAAAATAGCATTGGTTAGGAGTGACAAAATTTAACAACATTAAACTGTTTAGGTAATCAGTTATTCAAGTTAATTGTGTTACTATTCATATAAAACAGCAACACACAATTGATTACTTTAGAAAATATTCCACTCAATCATATATTGTGTTGTAGGGGTGCAGGGAAAGTATCGATCAGATGTCAAATGAATTTGATCTTGTCAATCTATTTTAAAGCACAATCATCCTGTCTTTCGCAATCATTTCATTTTGTTATTGACATCTTTCACCAGACGACTTAAAGTAATAAACAAATATATTTATAAACTCTAGGTATGTTTAAACCACATACAAATTTTGAATATGTTCAATATGTAGTAATGATAAGCAATGACAAGTCAGATAATAATTTTGGTATAAACAACATTTTATTTTTCATTTAAAACTTGGGACTACTTAGAGTCACCACTACTTTAAAGCAAGATCTTTATAGGGAAAATTTCCTTTCAACCTCACATTTTTCTAAAGAAAATAGATTATAAGGTAATTTAGACTAAGTTTGAAAACTTAGAATGTAGCTATCTTTACACAACAAAAATCAGGTTTCTTTCGTATTACTGTGTCACAATGGAAAGTCCACAAAAACCTTATGAATCAGATGAAAGAGGGATTAGGAGGATAAATAAAGAAGACAGAATGCTCTTAACAGGAACGTACGTTTATTTGCACTGAGCATAAAAGAGGAAAGCTAACACAGGAATAGCGCCCGTCCTTGTAACAGGTCTGCGCGCTGCGTCTCGACGGTATCCTTTAATTTTGATTTTCAGCGATCAAATCGGACTCCCCGTCTTTGAGAGGTAGAGCCCGTTAATAAATCTGTTGTTTTTGCGCGTTTTGTGCGTGAAACTAACATGAGAAGCAATATAAATACTGAATGAAGAAGCAATACATACATAAATGGCACGAGATTGAGACGCAGTCACGGCAACGGGCGCTATCCAAGGTCTACTGTGCCGAATATAAAACAATCGATCCGATGGAATAATTAAATTACGGATTTTCACAATTTACGGAGACATATCTTTTAAAGATCGACAAAATAATTAAATTTACATCGAGATTAAAAACGAAGGTTTTTAAAGCGATAATGCAAAAATATATCTAGCAATCGAAAAGGTAAACACTATCAGGGACTCGTGACTTGAACTCAATCGAACATACATATTATCGATATTCGTTGGAAGATCTAACCATTCACGCCTGAATTAAATATTTCGAGGGCTGTTCCTTTCTCTAATTAAATCTATATTTCAATATAAAATCTTTCATTCTATTTATTTATTTCTCAAAAACATTCAAAGCATCACATATATATTATAACTATATTATTTACCGTACAAACGTAACTCGCACTCGGCACATTCGTTCTCCACTCGCGGCAGTTTGATTTTTACATGCGTCTCATAGGTTTGTACAAAAACTTACGAATACTAAAATATCGACAAAGATAATAATACGCTTTAAAGAACTATAAGACATCGTCGAAACATCCGGAATTAATCGAAATGCGAAAACACAATGAAGAGGAATGCATATACGAGAAAACACGATCGAATAAAGACGAAAATAACTATCGATAACGCTTTGGCCTCTTACGATACACATACGAATAAAAATTTAAAAATATAACATCCAAAACCGTATCGTTGTACGAGCGAGAAATTATACTCAGTCGGAGAGGTATTCCGAACGAACACTTATTCAACAATAATAATACTAAACCGACAATCGCGTCATCGCGCTCGTCATCACACGTTACATCAGTATCAAAAAGTAGTTTACCTTTATTTAAAATATTTAACAATTTATCCTACAACAATTCGCTATCCCCTATCCAACAAGAATTCCACTAGCTCCGCTCGGACGACCTCGAGAACGAAACGCGACGAGACGATGAAAAGACTAGGATTAACAAATGTAAATTTGGCAACGAGAATTGATGTTAAAAATGACATCAACTACAGTGGAGAATGTCGATCACAGAAGAAGGCCCTGGCAGTGCTCGGGGGCGGGTGGCAGACGACTGCTCGGTGTTAGACGTGCCTCTTCATGTGCAGCGCGAGGTGGTCACTCCGGGAGAAGCAGCGGTCACAATGGCGACATTTGAAGGGTTTGGCGCCGGTGTGCTTCCTATAGTGGCGGGTCAGCTCGTCACTGCGGGCGAAGCTCCAGCCACAACCTTCCCACTGGCACTTGTACGGCTTTTCACCTGAAACAGAGACAAGCAGTTACTAGTGTCCAGGAGCAACAGTACTGCTGAAGCTCCAGGGATATTAAACAAGTATCAGCATTGACATATGATCATATCTTCGTTGGCATATGGTCAAGCTGAAGTTTCAATAAACACTTGGGCTAAGGAAGGGCATGTCCTGTACAAAATGCAATTATTAAACTATTCTGTAAATATGACTTCGACTGTCTAAAGAGGAAAGAAAACACCCGCGTAAGAAACGCAATCAACTAAAACTAGAATTGATATCAATCACGCTATGTATCATAAGCCAAGTCTCAACAGTTGGTAGCATTGAAAACAATGTATTGTTTACAGTTTGAAGGTTGGCAGACTGCGCGTCGCGGTTTCCAATAAACCCTGCAGTGATTTAGTTCCAATCACGGCGCGTCGTCGACGCGTTCCCTTCATCCCGACGTACGTGAGTCTGTCTTCACACAACCCCCGTGAGATACAAACACCCCTGTATACTGCTGAGTAGACTAAACCAGCAGGGGAAATACTTACATAATCAATAGGCATATTTGGGAAATTCACAAAATACTATTTACCCTCGATAATTTTGGTTGATTTAGAATACGATTCCTATATCGTAAATACATACCGGTAGAACGATGATAATCATCATTGCAAGTACACCACTGTGATATCATTTTAAAGTAAATATGTATATTCAGAACAACCCTGGTGGTCATTTTCGTAAGGTATGAGTATATATGCTCGAACCTACAAGAAAGGGTACTTACTTACTTTCCGTGTCCGGAAATCAGACTTAGCTTCCCCAAGAAATAGCTACCGATATGGCTTGTGCGATATGACGAAAAAGGGTTATCCCTAGTCATTCATTAAACTATTTCGTAGGCAGTAGGCCAATGATCAAAATCCTTTATGAACTATAAATGTATCCTAAACAGATTTAGGTAAGGAGAGCTTTTTTAAAACCTTGACATTCTAGGAAGCTAGGCATATTACGTCATGGGTGGGGTGAGGGGGATAATAGCCCGGGCATATTACTTCAGGGTCCCAGAGGGTTGCGGCATTAACGCATAGATAAAACCCATAGGTAATGGCGGCATTTTCCCCCGTGCTCCACCACTCAACCAAAAGGAGCTGGTTAGGTTTGGTGAGCTTTGGGTTAGGTTAGGTTACGGTCAGTAGCTACCCGCGGCGATACTTCAGCCTTTCTAAATTTGAGGAAGGCCTCACTAGAAAAACACCTGAGACAGATAATATAAGAGACATAATACCAATCGGAACGGCTTTAAATGATGTCTTAACTTGATTATTAGTTAAACCAACCAGTATAGACATTGGGGATAGTTAAGGATTTTTACTGGTAGTTCGTAATAATGTTATAAAAACAAACATGTCGTTGCGTCGACGGATTAAATAAGTTTCTCTTTGAACAAAATCAACAAGGATGAACATGTTGGCAGCGTTGGAGCCTCGGAAGTGACTCGAGACACGACTGAGTGACATCGTGGCTTACTTTGTTGCCTGTTGTCCAAATTCCGCGGTCAAGCTTACATCAACAGAGTTTTTCGTTGCTATTTCCTCCGGTGTATTTTAAAACTTAGGACTGAAACATAAAATTTTGGTTGAAAAATATTTATTCTGTGACAAGAAGAACTAGTCAACAACTATAATCATGCAGCTTTTGATCTTAGTAACGTGTGAAAATAATGTGGTGTTAAGTAGTATAAATTTGTTATGAAAAGTGAATCATTGATGCATTTATGTAGATGACATAGAATAAAAACACAAACACAACAATAGTTTAAAAGTGTTTTGAACTATATAGACCCTTTGAAATAAGGGACCTTGAATTATTGGATACAATGCTCTAGTGTTAAAAACGTTTAACCAAATTGTATGGAAGAACTGGACTTTTCTGAAACAAATGTGCCAAATTAACATAGTCAGTGCTTATGGTTGAAAACCTTAGAAGGGAACTTAATTGTTGGCCGTTTCAAGGAGGAGTGAGATACGCGTATTACTATCTGGATTGCGTATTTTTCTTACAACATGCGTGCATAATGATACATTTAAATCTTAGACGCTTATAACCAAAAACTCCTTTTATTTCAAAGCTGTACTGTGCAAACCTTTCGCAACTGTGTGACCTTCATAACTTTTCAACACAGATTGACACCATAACAAAATATCTCAGCGTGTGCGAGCCGTTTTCCAAACATATTTTTCAGGGGTGTTTTATCTAGTTTTAAGGGAGCCACGGAAGGGGTTAACGTTTGGTTTACTCATCGGGCCCAAAACAACCCTCTTCCGCCCCATTGTACCTTCCTTGCACCCGCAACTCTCAAGTAATCATGTTATTTCTAGGATCCAACCCCTACCAGCCCCTGGATGTTCACAGCCACTTGTTAAGGCACTTGGGGTTATTCACTGTTCCTCGACATCATTTTTTAAACTTTTTGGCTGCGATAAGTTATATTCATGGGTTACGTTCTACTTGGATATGCGTTCTACAATTTCGAAACGGTCTGAGAAGTTGTTTGCGTACATCCATTTGACGTTAAATTCAATTTTTACACCTTGCGTTATTCAAATAAAATTGAGTTATTTCTCAAAGTAGTTTGGACAATTTTCAACAATATGCAAAACGTATTCTTTAGATTTTGAAAGGTTTTAAAAAATGTAGCGTCTAGTCTAGACCAGACAACACTAGAGGTAGAATGAATACTTATTCCCTAGAGTCACGGGTTAGAATCCATCCAACTACCAATGTTTTTTTGGCTACACGATTAAACAACCCGATGGATCGTTACCCCGACCTTTAGACTGTGAGTCAACCTGAAAAAGGTTCTCCGAAACGAGAAGAACATTACGTTATTACAATAAATACTTGACTACCATCTTTTAGTAATATCTTTGACTATTAATACTATTGAATGGTATTTTGGTTGGTGATAAAGTTTGAAATAATATTAAAAAATATATGCATACAACATACTAATCTATTTTCCAAAGTTAGTTACATTTCAGTCCGTCCATGTAACGCCGAGTTAGAGTAAATATTGTCGAAGCTGATTGCCCACTAGAAGTTTACAATGGCGAATTTAAATCAGATAACTTTTTTAATATCAGCATATTACAAACAGCTAAAGTCTAGACGAAACGCTTGGCTATGAAACGTTAGACAATTTTAAATAACAATACGGTATACTTAATCCGTTTTAAATATTGAAAGAGTTACTAACGTAAGCGGTATTACTAACGGGTTATACAAACTACCGTCGATACAAGACACAGTGTATGCAAAGAACGTGAAAAGGGAGAGAAAACAGGGTAAATTAAATCACGGGGCGAAGTGCAACACAATGTTCCCTGTTGGCGAAGTTTATCAATAATTTTGGGGCCGTATTCTAAGCAGTCGGCATTGTAGGAAACTTGTATCCCGGCTCCGTTCTTTATACAGGAAGCTTTTAATAATTTAAGACCAAAGGGTAGGGGAAGAGGTTAGATGGGCCCTCCAGGGACCCATAAGCCCGGGCTGTTTCGGAAAAATTCCGCGGGAAGATTCACATACACGTGGCCCGACTGCGCCAGTAATTACGACTTTGCAAGTAAACTTGTTACACAGAGTTAGAGAGATGAAGATGCGTCTTTAGCGACGAGAACCAACCACATTCGAGCGGCAGTGGTTTAATATACCAAGCAAGCCGGGTAAAAGCTCGGAGCTGCATTTCCAAAACGACTCCGCGTTCATTAATTATTTAAGCGACATAGAGAGCAGCGGAAGAAGCGGAAATAACGTGTTTGTAATGCGCAGCCAGTACGGTGATGGATATTTACATTTTATTTATATTTCTACAAATGCAAACTAAAACACCACCGTGTATGTGTTAGTTGTTTATACTAAATAACTAAATAAGCTGTTCTGTACAGTTATTTACATAAACTTGATTGGACCAATAGTGGTAGTTAGGGCTACGTTTTTCGAAAAGAAATTTAACAAATTATTACCTGATTATTTAAACTATAAAACCTATTTTAGATGAATTAATTTTACTAGAGTATTCCAAATACTGTAATAGTTAAATTTCGGATGTCAAAACATGAAAAATACTTCCAACACCTAACACTTATCCCTACTCAAAATCTATTTCCATAGCTAACTCGTTTTAAGTTCAAAGAGAAATAAATCAATGAAGTTTTCAATAACGTAATAAAACCTCAATCAGTAACAGTAGAAGCAAACATCAAACGTTCATCTAAAGGAATTGTGCTCTGGAGATCAGTGGATATTATAATGTAAACGTACACGCGGTCAACATGAAGCTACTACGCTGAGCGAGAATTGTAGGAATAATTCAATAAAATCGGCCGTGTTAGTTGCCAAAGGCGCCGACAGATGTAGCTGGGGTAACGATCGACCACTCACAGTCTGGACCATCCAAACATCATCCCACAGGTTAAAAATCCCGCGGCTTGTCATTAAATATCCCTATTTATCCCAACATTATGATATGTTTCCCTTGTGTTAAGAACCTCAAATTCAGATCAGGAAGATTATACTAGTACTGTGGGCAATGTAATTTATATTTTGTGACTGCAAAGTAACTGATTCGTGATGTAGAAAATAATTGGAACTAAGTTACAATGGATTATTTAGATGATTAGTTGTACCATAGATTTCTTATGTTGGGGACTTAAGAGTGAAATAGTACAAATAAACTATCTCGATACTTTGTACCATTAGGAGACCAGAGTTCTTTAACATACGGTATGTTGGATTACATCTACAGACTATGCATATTATACCATTACGAAACGTGTTTGAGGCTGAACCTGAATACCTTTGGACCAATAATAGTGCAATATTGTTCATTTTGAGGTTATGCTGAGTAGTAATTATAAATTATGCGTATATACGTACAGAACGTTTTTAAGGCAGGATATAGATGTTTCTAGTCCCATTCGAGCGATATATACAATAATTTGAGGTTTTGATGCAATCTAAAAAAATAGGCTGTGCTAAAAAACAATTGCTAACAGTTTTCATTTACAGGATCTAGATACACCTGGACTTATTCGAGCACCAAAAATTTAAGGTTAACTAATGGATTCTTAAAACAGTTTTGGTGAGCGTTTCAATACTTTTCCTTAACATGCCGAATTAATATTTTAAGTTCTAGAAGATATAACATGTCAGTAATAACAAACTCTTTTAAACAAGATTTTGATTTTGAACAACTTTACAAACCTATCGTTAACTTTTTCCCCACATCTGGGATAAAAATCCCTAACTAAACTCAGTGGCGCGTTCTGTGGGAGAAACGTCAAACTACTTCTCCCCGCCAGCCTCCTGACGGAGTAATCATATTTTCCAACTCAAATATTAATTATGTTTCGTTTACACTCGTATTGATTACTTTTTGTTGTTTTTGGAGAATTGGGTTAGGGGATGTTTTTGCAAGGGCGATTGAATGAATGAGAAATGTTTCCTTGAAAGTTATAGTTGTTTCTACTCCATGGGGTGTCATCAGTAGTTTTAAGACAAATGTTAATCCATCTATAGACCCGTTTAGGAATATTCACGCTTCAATATTGTACGAGGGCTTCGCTCCTTTGGATTTCAAAGTTCTGATGTGAGGATTTTAGAAGTAAACATTGATTGGTCTCCATGACTGCAATGAGAACACTCACAATGTTTACATTTGCTATGTATGTCATCTCAATGTAAATAAGCAGAACAAACGGATTTTTTTCTAATATCAAACTGCTGGCTCGAGTAGGTGAAATATATTATTCAGCAAAATCATGTGGCAGGTTTATTTAATTTAAGATGATTATGGACATTGATTAAGGAAACAAGCTGGACTCTATAGCCATTGTCTGTATTATAATGTATACATAATGTACATACATAATGTAAATAATGTACATACATAATGTAAACATATCGTATACATTCAAAGGTTTTACTGTTTTGCTACTCCAACTAGAAAGCGCTCCAATATCTGAGCAATATGTTTTAATTTCCTAATCCACGCTTTCAATTCTGTGTACGTAAATTAATAAACCACTGTTAGCGGAATATGTATATAGATTAAACATACACCCTAATTATTTTCCATCCATGTAGATAGCTAAAGAGAATTAATTATAAAGTGGGATTCCATCCGGCGTATGCGAATAAACCTTTTTTGTTAATTGCCAAATTTTATTCATTCACCGAAATTAAAAATATTTTTACCCAATGTGAACATTTATTTGTGAAATATTGCGTTTCCTTGGTTTCAGGAACAATGAGTGAAACCCCGGTGCAAATGTTGCTCTAAAACTAATAAAGAAACATTTAGTTGACATAAACGAACATGAAACATGCATAGGAAATGAATAACGCTAATTAACGCTTTATAAAACACATTTTGGCTACGTAATTTTTTCGGCACTAGACGGCGAAAGGGCGCAATGTATACAAAAAGTGTTAACAGAACTATTAATTTATATTTTTTACATAATAATGTTCTGTAAGAACACTCTGCAACTTTATAATTGACACATGACATTTTTTCTCTAGTTATATACCGATACACTTTTACAAAAAATATAGTTTAAACTATAAGTGTTTTATTTTAACTCACACCCCCTAGACCTTTATATTAGTTTAAATAAAAAGATTAGAAATAATTCAATAATGTTGTACAGCATAAACAAAATTGAAGATATATAAATTGCAATATTCGAACACATTAATTTTCACAGTTTCTATTGAAACTTGCAGTAATAAACGACTTAATTGATTTTGTACCATTAGAAGAGCATAAAATAAATACACACATGATTTTAACACATGAAATTATACTGTATTAAACATACTTCTATATTAATTCTACATCAATATAGTTTTCTAGATTGATCGTGATTAATTAGCTAATACTGTATACATTAGTTTAAGCTCACTAGTTTCTGTTTGACACAAGTTGGTATAAGTTGGATATTACATTATTAAAAAATAATGAGGTATTACTTTAAAACTATTCTAATAAATATTTTGCTTTTTATAAGTGAAAAACAAAATCAGCGCTAAAATATACATTTTAAAGAGTTTAAACCCTAAAATGTTCTATGAATGATAAATATGACTAAATGCAGCAGTAAAAACGGCAAAATAATAAAGTTAATGCGTAATGCGACATTGAATATTTTAACAGCACAATGAATATTTAAAATATCGCAGAACATTTGTTTTAGTTAAATCCAGTGTTGAAATGCATAATGCAACGAGTCCCAGAGGATAACGAACGCTCCTGCAGAGATATAGTTTGGCTCTGTTATTCTTTTTTGCTAATTGGTAAAAATGGGGTGAAGGGACTCATAAAAGCGGGAAGGGTTATAACTATTTATGTTAAGTTTTTGCTATAGCTAGGAAACGGGAATATTGTAATGTGTGTGTATTTTAAACTTCATTCATTTGAATTACAGTCGTGTAAATCTGTAATTTATGTAATTATGTAATTTATGTAATTATATTATTTATGCAATCATGTAATTTCACGTTGACTCACTGTTATACATTGCTTGGAATTTAAAGGCGACGCTATTCCAAAGTATCACTTTTTTACAAACAATATAAGTGAAACGAAATTAAGTGGTGAAAATTCCTTATTAACAAATTATTGCCTTAGTTCCGTATAAGTGTAAATCGTTTCTTATGAAAAATGCAAACGGATCTTAACTATATAAAGGAATATTCAACAGTCACGTACGTTTTTAACTACGACGTAAGAAATTCTCATTTTTGGCTTTAAAATAAATTTAGTTATTACCAGCATCGTAATTTAAATGGAAACACTGTACCGTTTGCCATTTAACAAGACTATTTTCAAGAAAAATTATAAAGTAAGACAGAAGTTAACAATGAAACGCACACTAGTTGAAGAAAAGAAAACCACATTTTCGTTGTGATGTCTAGAATTTTCTGTCGTTAATTTTTCTTTCAACTAAACTACTTGTATTGTAATATTTTGTTACCATAAGGACGAGGTAATTTACATACTGTAACACATCCACTGCGTCTTTAATATATTATTTATAAAGGTTGAATCGACAGATAATGCGAAGGAGAGCTGAAACGACTGAATGACTGGCGCGATTTACTGCAAGCGGTCCCATAAACCTAACAATGACTTATAAAGGATAATATCAGTGTTACGTTCAGCATAAAGACAGTTAATTTGGCCCCGGTCTGAGAACAAGTTTTAATGTCTCCTCTAATGAAAGGTCCAATCCCTCCGTTAAACACTTCATAACTGCTACTCTGTGTTTACATTTCTCATTTTAAACGCCCATCGTTTCTTGGTAGCTTTATTTCGAATAGTGACGGTTGGTAGATTAGTCAAATTTGTAGATTTTTCAAACTTGGTTTTTTGATTTAGTGATTTTGAAAGTTAGAACGTGCTCTATTGGTGGTCGGAGCGCAGTATTTCTGTATGGGTCCGAGTTAAAATTACACTATTTACTAATTGCTTAAAGCTATGAGTTGGTCGTAAAAATCGCCGTGTTTAGTGAGCCGAATTAAGCTGTAGGCTCATCTAAAAAGTTAAAAGATACTTCCGCTATTTGAGAAGGGCTAAATTTCTATTAGAGGTCTCTTTCCACGAGAAGTTTGAAAAAAATACGATTGACCTGAAAGGATATATACGACTTAAGACTCATCATGTTCCTCAAGACCTAACGTTTGACAAATTTATCTCCTTTTAGTTATAAGGATTCTGTTACTTTTTGTTTTTAATCCAGTGTAATTATTAAACAGTCTCAGTTATCATTAGAACCACTTAACTCACGATTGAACAGAACAAAAACAATTCCATTTAATCACATGAGCAGTAACTGAACATAGCTCTTCTGGGACGAAATCGGCGTTGACAAAGAATCAACAAAACATTATCGGAAACGATTACGATTGTGTTTATGGTTTATTCATTTTCCAACGAATTACCACGTGATTTTACATTTCTCTGAAGTGAGACGTAGAGTCCAAAACATGTACAAAACCTTAGTACAACCTTAACAAAGTTTTTTTCCAAAATTGTTGTCAATGGTAAAACGGCTCGTGCGGCGCATGTTCAATTTGTTAGGCTAATTTAAGAGCGCGTTAAGGAGCCTTAAGTGGCAAAGGCGTCTTTGACACGAGTTACAGTCGAGAGCTCTTAGCGGAGAGTGGTTGTTTTTAAATACCCTCAACGCACAATGAGGTCTTATCACACGGCGCATCCCACTACTCGTCTGTGGGGCTGCACGTCAAGTGTTAAAACACAGCACATTGAGGTGGTTATATTAATCGACGCACTTTATAAATACTAATAGTGAGACCGATTGACTGTTTGTTATTTGGTTTAAATTAAATCCTCTGTAGTTAAGGAAAGTCTAAAACGATAGTAGTGTGTCGCAAGTTATAAACCATTTTGTTTATTTATCTGGAAGTAATATTTTATTTTTTTTGTTCTATTGGATACAAAAGTACATATTTACCCCCAAGATTATGAAATAGCATATAGCACAATGGTGGGCATCATTGATATTACCATTTCACATAATGATTGAAATCATTGCAATAGTTGCGTTGTTTTGATGTATTGGTTGGGAGGTTTGAATTTCGCTAAATAATTAAAATAACGTTCACTCTATTTTTATTTATCACCACAAAGACTATCAAAACGTCCTAACAATTTTTAAAGATACAAATTAAATCCCGTTGAATCTGTTTTAATCCATTGAAAATAAATGAATTTTTATTAGTTTGTGAAACTAGCTCAGTAGAAATACGGTTATTCAAATTGAAATGTGAAAATTATAGATTACTGCTGTTAAACATTTAAAATACTTGTTTATGTTTTTAAATAGTTAGATTCAAAGGAAATAAATATAAAATGTTCCTGCTGTAACTGAAAACAAATTAATTGCTATTTCCATTGGCTTGAAAAATTATCAACGCAAAATTAAAACTAAATGTTTTAATAAAATTTCTAAAAAGTTGTATTTAAACAATTAACAACTTAATTACCTTAAATAGTTATCTATGGGTTTCATGTGAAATAAAATGTGTAGCACGAGTAAATGATAGGAAGGCGAGGATGTGTAGCGAGGGCAGGCACTTGTTGCTTGTTTGCTGCAATGATTGGCTGATTGTTATTTACGCCGCCGTTGATACACAATCATCGATATCATAACTTGATAAACAAATCCCTAGCGTCAAAATTATTGCTGTCAAGAAAACCTTATCGCTAAAACATCTTTAGCATTGATTTATGTTTTAGTATACGTAGGTGTAGTTACGTTGTTTACTAGGAAACTTCGTATATTTTTTTATAATTAAATGTGTAGATTATTTAGTTACAAATACAAAACTATGCAAATCTTGTTACTATTTCAATAATGTTATTTGTATGAGGCGTGGATCTTGTGCAAAAAACTTAATAAAACCTGATATAAAACCTATATATATATATTTTTTTTTGTCCTAGGACGCTAGGCACGAGCCTGGGATTGTGTTTCACATTACTTCAGGCTAGACCTAGGGGTTGCGGCATTATCATTGGACAAAATCCATTGGTGATTTGGCGGGATTTGAACCCGGGACCTCTGGAACCGAAGTCCTGCGCTCTAATCACTAGACCAGCTCGCACCCTGATATAAATCCTATATAAATCAAACACTAATTCGGTATGCAGTTACGCTGGCCCGAGTGTGTTTTATTGAATATTGAATGATAATTATATCAGTTTTATAAACATTGAACAGCCTTTAGAGAAATTAGCAAAATTGTATTGGATCATTTTCATCTCCGTTATTGTTTATTAATGATTCTACAATACACAATTTTACTATTCATTATTATCCACATTATCTCCCTTAATACTCTGATTAAACGGAGGGAAACGATGCATACAACTAGTTTATATGGTTTTGTTTCATTTCAACTGGGACATAATGTATTTAGATCATTGCATAATTAATTGTGATTTTAACTTAGCCTACCGGGTAAAAACTCCTCTTGAGAATTTTGTGTTATAAATTAAACTAATGTAACGAACACTTATTCACTTTTATCTTTAATCATTATCATCACAACCATATTTATTTTACAAAAATACAACAATAAGTGTACTGATTTATCTTAGAAAAATATTTATTTTGGTAGCCTATTATTTGTTACGGTATTTAAAAGATTTGTACATGGGGATTTGTACATGAGTGTACGGACTAATATTGTCAAACACATATATCAAATCAAATATACAGCTGCTACAAATACGCAAAATGATCAAAGTAACCCATGGAAAAATTCTCATATGCTGAAAACAACTCACTTATTTTGTTCATACTGCAAAATACTAATGAAATATTTCAAATATACAATTTAAGGGTTACTGTTGTGTGAAATTTAAAGCAAAATTTCGTACAAAAACAAAAACTGAACAAATCAAAACATAAATAAATAAGCTAAGTGAAAACATAGTTTTACTAAGTTTTGTACGAAATGAAACACACTTTTATTAATTTACAAATAGTGCACGAATCGAGAATATATTCTTATTAACCTCTTTGTGCTGTAATAAAATAGTTTTTCTACTACAATCCCGCATTTTCCTACAGTACAACAACCAACACGATAGTACATTAACAAAATAGTACAATATTCTTTACAAAATATCGCCGTAAAAGTATAAAATGGGGTTTGGAATAAAACAAATCGTAACGAAAACAAGTTTTAGCAGCGAACATAACGGGGTAAAGTGAGTGTAAAATTGGCCAGCTAGCTTCAGAGCAGAGTGACATATTCGTGAGCGGTATGCAGAGTCACGCGCCGTTTTAAGATACTAAACTGCGCCGTTTCCCTCCAAAACTCCGACCCGTTTTGTCTTTTATGGTTAAAATAAACCTAGTTTGTATTTCACAGTAGTTTGTCTAGGTTGATGCTGTGAAGATTTAAATACAAATATTTTGTTGTTGTAACCAATTTGTTTTTTTTAGGTATTTTTGTAAATATATCACGTACACATACATCTTCCAATAGCTTCAATACGGAAATTACTATTATTGTATTTTAAGGAATGATAAAATATGCACACAGTTTCAAAAGTTGTAAAAATCTTATTATGACGAAATAAACTATATTATTTAGTTAAATTGTTGAAGCAGTTAGTATTTATAAACTACTATGGTGTAGTTTTTTAGTGAATCTATAATTTAAAGTAAAATGAAGCTACTCACACCAGTGGTAAAATAAAGGATATTTAAATATCAAAGATTTTAACTATAATAAAAATGTGTAGTAATAGTTAAATAGGAAACCTACTCGGCCAACAAACTTTCCAGTAGTTTTCAAAGCTTGGTGTTGTAATTTATTCATTATTATGGTTTACGTGCATTTTTCTGTTTTTTTTTAGCATGGATTTTTAACAAATCACGTACCTTTAATATATTATCACAATGAAAAATAAAAACAAAACATTAATTTATTTTGAGGAATGGTTAAATAAGTCGGCAATTATGTGCAACAATGTGTGATGTAATAGTTTAAAAATATATTTGATTTGGTTAGCACGTGTACAATTTTAATCTACATCCTTACTCCTGAAAGGCCATAAATAAAAATTAAAATTGCAGTGTTGTCTGGCAAAACGAAAAAATTATCGACAAAATTAGCATGACTGATACAATTATTTTAATACATTCCTAAAATCACAAAAGATACGTCAAAGAACACTTATACTGTTTACTCACAAGACGGTAATTACATATAAAAGATGGTAAGTGGTGATCGATTTAAATTGGACACTCCAATCATGATCAGAACCAATAGACGAATGACTATATGCAATATTATGACAAATGTCACCATGATGAAAAATGTTCCCGAACAAAAAGAATATATGATCAAGTTTACGAGGAGGGAAGCAAATTCGTTTGATGAGGAAAAGATCAGCATGCTAAATAATCCGTTGAATAAATACAGACATCCCCTTTATTTCTAGAACGGAACCGATGATTGATTATACTTTTGACAAATTGGCTTGTCCGCTGTGTTCCAATTAAAATTGGTGTGACGACACCACTTGGACTTTTCCGAGGACGAATCATCTTTCAGTGACATTTTGAAACTGTAATGATAATGCAATTGGTTGGAAACTTAGTATTGCGTTGTTGAGCGTTTAGTAAACTTTGTTTGGTTCCTTAGAGCATTTAAAATTTATTATGATGATTTTGGGTTACAAGCATCGAAATGAAACACGTAAAACCATTAGGTCACGTGAATCTTACTATAGAAGGAATAAAACAATTCTTACAAACACTCTTTTTATTTTATAGATTAAAATGAACATCTGCTATAGTGCTCGCCTAAAAAAGTTCGCCGATTCGGTCCAGAGAAAAGTCAATAGACTTTTGATGGTTAGAAACTTTGCACAGCTATTCTTGACCATTGGGCTTTTAGTAAATGGTCCTGGCTAAGGAAACATCTAAACTTAGTCAGTAACAATGTAACACAGATCATCTTACTCCATTCGCGTCCATATTCAGCTTAGAACACCCAAATACGTGGGCGTTGCTGTCTAAGGGTATCCGCCACCTTTAAATAGTATTTTTCCTACAGTCGCCCGACAAAGTTGGCTTCCCTGTACTGTTTATAGTACAGAAAGCTGCTAATTGCTGCATATTTATACTTTGCCGTACGGTTTATACTTTGCCGTACGGTTTATACTTTGCCGCACATCAGGATTCCAACCAAACAACACAAAACAGCGTGGTTTTATTATGCACGTAATCCGTGTACGCTTGGAAATAGGTTGGCAACACTTAAAGATAATAATTCTATGAGCAGCTGATTGACTAATTATAACTACGATTTAACCTGTCATTTCGTGTTTATAGTTTCGGTATTCCTGCACTTTCTGGACTTTTCTTTTAAACGTTTTTAAAATATTCCTACGATCTTAATAAACAAAAAAAAATACCTTTTAAGCATTTTTTAAGGCGCGGAAACCACTTCAAATTACTAAAACATACGGAACTATATTCTCAAAACGCGTAGCAAATTTCTTGCCGAGGAAAAATAGCGGAGTGATACGGACCGCGGGTACTACTTTCTCTAGGGCACCATTTTTGTTGCCAGCTGAACCTAAAAAAGCTTTGTATAGTGTTTGAAAGACTAATTATTTATATGCTTTATAGTGACTGTAGGAAAAATATAATGTGTAACACGAGTGAAAAAGGCCTTTGCTGCACTCGAGATCATTCCGCACTCGCCTGCGGCTCGTGCGTAAACATTGATCTCGTGTGCAGCAAAGTGCCACTTTCACCACTAGTTACACAAATAACTATTGTTTTACATAAAAAAATGTTATTTTTTTGCTCCGCATATTTTTTTGAGTATGTGGGTGAAATTTGAAGACAAACTGACAATTTTTTCATTATGAATATCTTTTAAAGTATTATAGATATGCCATTAAAATTTTTAACCACTTGTTCCTTGTTATATTACTGAGATATTTGGTCATAAGAAATTGTATAGCTAATAAAGTAAAATAATTATGATTTTTTTATTTGTAAAATAAAAAAAAATATTTTAAAAATATAATGGCATATACATTTTTTTTCAGAAATGGTATTTGAATTATGATGACCAAAAAGTTTCTAGGTAATATAAGGATCAAAATTAATCAATAATCATTACAATTGATCAAAAAATAAAAAAGTTGTTCAAAGTTTAGTAATATACCTAAAAACGCTAAAATAAAACGCTACAAAAATTATATAAAAAAAAACTGAAAGGTGAAAATTAAATTTTAAACCTCAAAACCTCATTAAATAAAGGTCCTAAATATGAAACCTGCATAAAAAATGTCTAACTTACAAAATAAAAAATATATAATTTAAAGGTGGCGGATCCCCTTAATGATGATAAAACGAGGCTGTATTTTAATAAAGCTTTCACTATTTTGTGAGGTACTTACGTATTATACGGAGGCCACCCTTACACAACGCGCTGCGGCGGTTAGGTTTGGTCATCATGACGCTTTCATGACTTGTCTGGTTCGATTCATAACGAAAGTGGGAAAGTCCTACAAACATATTTATAATAGACCAACCTAACCTAACCGCCGCAGCGCGCTGTAAAATAAGTGGCCTCCGCCGTATAATACGTAAGTACCTTTTGTGATACTGAAGAACTGATTATTTCTAAATTTAATCCATTCTGCGTTTTATCAGTCATCTCTCAACGTTTTAACGTAGTTAAACCAGTATAGTTTTGTTACACAATTAAATTAATACTAACTTATCTTCAAAACACATACAGGTTATGCTTGGCTGAAAATATAAAATATAATTGCAGAGTAAATTTATTTAATCGATTTCTCAATTATTTGCCAACTAAAATACAAATTATTAGTTTTAATGCAATGAGGTGAATTAGGTGTCTTAAAGTTTAAATGGAATTTAGGAGATTCTTCGCCGTTGCTATGGCAATAATATCGGGTTGTTGACTGGTGAGTGGTAAACTGACATCCATTGGATTGACATTTGCGCAGTTACCAACATTTAGTGCACACCACTGAGTTGTGCACATCACATTTTGTATCAAAACAAAACAATACAGATGAGAAACGTCCAATCGATCGGTTTTAGTTTTGACTATTGACACAATATTGTGAAGTTGCCACTAGATTCCTATAACGAAACTGTGGCTGGTTTTAGAATAAAAAACGTTATTCTTAATTGGTTTAACTGAACCACCAACAAATAACTGTTTAAATTCACCTCTAGTACTTGTTTAGTTGCGCCAAACTGAAGTGGAGATTGGATGTGTCTAAAGCGTACTTTATTTCGCTACCAACCATCGTAGAAATGAGTTGGCCTATTAATGAAAGATCTAAAAAAACATGTTATTTTTTATACGATCTTCCAAAAAACACGTGTTATACATAATTTTACTCGATCGTTAACCCACCAATCAAGTGGCGCTATTTTTCATATTTAAATACTTTGAATATACTTAGTATGTCACAAAACTAAACTAAGAAACGCCATCACAAAGGCAAGGATCAAACCAGCAAGAGGCGAGCTAACCACTTGAAGGCGGCGTTTTCAGACAGGTTCATTAAATTACAAAACCACTCCTGTTCATTATTGGCGTGGTTTTCGCATAAGTTGTGTTGCAGGGGGAAATATAAGCGTCAGGGCTGAGAAACTACCCCTAACTACGCTTAATATACCTTCTGTTATACAAAGCGAAGGTGTTGGTTAAAACATACAACATTGCAGGAAGCAATTCTGTTCTAAAATCTCAGCACCTAATGTCATGGCCTAAATGAAAGAAAAAATAAATAATGCTTATAATAAAGTCTGTAAACTTCGACATAGAGCAATACTGTGTTGAATGCTTCGAATAATAGCAATACAACAAATAATGATACACAAAAAAATCATTTGGATTTTTTTATAAAGAAAATATATTACTAAGTATATAAACTACTAACTTTCATTACTATATTATACTGTATGATAGAAATAATCTCTTGTATGGATAGATGATGAACATATATCTCTTACGATGACATCACAAAGTAACCAATGCATAATAAAAAACAGTCTTGAAAACTGAATATCAGGTAAATATAACATCCCTTCTTAAAACTTTCCATGAATTTTTCATAACAAAATACTTGTTTACGTATATAATGATTTGTTCTAAAGTTGAGGTGTTTTGGTTATATAATATTTTTAAACGCTTCATGATTTTTATGAGGGTCTTGCAGTAAAAGTGTTCACTATGCGAATCCATCATAAAATAATTATTGTGATAATCTTACGTCATCTTAGTTTTGAAAAATACCTTTGTATGAGATGGCGTTTGTTTGAGAACGAATTTGAGATACGGTTATACATTGTGTCTGCAAATTCGAAGGAGCCGACGAGACTGTTTAACCGCCAGGAAAAATAAATAGAATAACAGCCAGAGTAAAATATTAACTACGAAATAAATATAAATAAAAAACATATACCTAGTCACACAACACGCGTCAACTTTAGACACTCTCTTAGTCACAACGCCGCAGTCTAGGCCTACCGAAACTTAGCTATAGCATTAATTTATATGGAGCGTCTCTGAGCAATGTAATGGCTACATGTTTTTTTTGTTTTTATTTATTACTGATATTACCATGGCAATTGACCAGCGAGTGCGTCACAACATTGTTTGCTGCAACCTTGTAGAGAAGGCAATGATGGTAACCATGGCAACTAAAGAAACACCAATGTTCACTATTGGTTTACTTTACCGTTACAATTTCGCTGGTTGTTTTGTCTAGTCAAAATCTTATAAAAATGAAACGTCAGGAATATTGATGGGAGCGGTCAAATGTAAAGTATTATACAGCTTAAAGGACCCATGCACTTATTTTTTCGTAGCAAAACATGGGTAGGTAATGCTACATTATGCAATCACAAATGGACAAAAAAGACGCGTAAAGAAAAACCCAACTTGTTACAATGGATTGAACTGTGACTGAACTGACTAACAAAACTCGCAGACGCTCTACGATCATCCCAGGTGTAACAACTTCACAAGTAACCATAACGACAGAACTGCCTTAATTATTAACTCGTCAATGTTACCAACCTAATGAAAGGCACGTCAGACATTGCATCGAAATCTCTATTGACTCTGCTCAACCCCAACTAATTTCCCTGTCGGAAATGTCGTAATGAGTACAGGGAATTTTGATGAGAAATAGTTGGTAGCACGTGTATGTTAGGGATAGTGGTGATAGTGTGATTAAGATTTAAAATTAACGTAATCTGACCACACGAACTATATCTGATCCATGAAAGAGTAAGTTATAAAATAGGTCAAAGAAAATATAGAATAAAAAAGTCAATGTCGAAATTACAAAGTGAAGTTGATAACCTAAGCTGAATATTCCGTAAAGATTGTAACATAAATGCAATACAGTTACACCCTTTCCTAAGATTTTAAGTAAATGGGTTAAAAAGTAGCTTCAACGACACCAGGTTTTATTAAAAATTCTTCTCGTTTGTTATGAAAATGATAAAAAACTAATTTTAGCTGAGATATTTTTCATTATTCGTTTTTTATGCACACACAATTGATCGAAAATGTGCGTAATTGAAGGAAATGTATATGGTATTTATTTTGGGCTGTTAAAACATCAATAATCATCGGCACATGAAATTAAACTGGTAATTGTCTGGTAAAATAAGATGTTCTGTTTATGTTACCTTCCTTATGTTCCTTACGTTATGTTTATAAAAAGAGAGACACAAACTCCAGATATGTTTGAAAAAAAAATTATTTAGACCACTCATCATCACTAATCAACAGTATTTTACATGTTTTAAATGTCATATCATAAACTAGAACTAGAGATAGATCGTATCCACCAAAACCCATAGAAAATATAATAATACAAATGTTTAGGAAATTAATATTTTTAATAAATCATATTGTAACTTTTTAGTAAAGAGCGAATTCTCAATTTTGGGTATTTTGGTTGCAACCGTGCATTTACATGTGTAAAATTGGAAGAAACATCTGATTTGGGTTTGTAGAAACATAGGTAGATAAAAAAGATCGGCATATAAGTGAGTGGCTAAACAAATAGTTCGTAATCTCTTCCATAGTTGTATCATCAAACAACATTTTGCATAACATGTTAATGCACCTTTTACTAAAAAATTTAAAATTGCGCTATATAACAAGTTTTAAATTATTAAATTTGGAAAATAGTATGCGTTTGTTTCATATAAAATTAAACAACCCTAATTTTCTTGTAGCATATCACATTATTCTCTCATTCCTAGTCATTCCAAATTTGGACGAAACAATATCTAAGAAGATATAGAGGTCTAGTTTTTTATGGAGTTATTTTTATATCTTGACTTTGTAACGTGAGATGACGTGATTGCAACGTCTCGTGTAGGCTTTCTCACGTCTGAAGCGCGTGAAGAAGACCAATTTAACGCTCACTTAGCCTCAACACTGCAATCTCGGAGATGTTTATACACGAGTTACTGTAGCAAAATACATCAATTTGTGTCGCACAGCAGGAGTTCAACAATCCGAACCAACTTTAAGTAGGCATTCAAAATTCTACTTTAACATAAAGTCAACTTAACAATGTTTGGTAATACATACAGTGTGGTAACTACAATGTTTAGTATGCAGGAAACATTCATCAATCGAAACCACGTACTTCAAAAATGGTAAAGGGGAATTTTTATGAAAAGATTCCATCGGACAGAAGAAATATAAAGTGCTCGAAAGTTTTGAGTTGTCTCCGAACGAAACTTAACTCTTTAATCAGCTCACTCGATTCATTGAAGTTATCGGTATATTGAAAATATCCGTTTTTACGTTTATCAAACAACTTTTAAATTATTTCGTCTCTTCGTAAAGTAGGATGACGTAATTAAATTGAAGTTAACTAAAATATTCAATCAGTCGGGAAACATGAGGCTAATTGGATAAAAGTAGTGATTGCAAATTGTGCATACGATTTTACAAAGCGATTTATAGGGAGATTGATTTCGTGGACATATATGTAATAGTATATTTCGTACCTAGGGCTGAAAATGAGGTTTTGCCGGCTCGAGATAGTAGTTTTTAAGTTCAAGACGAAGTCGACGGAGTCGTCCGTGGTACGAACACTATTTTTCACCACACTATACCCTATTACCACTATTTACCACAAAAATAATGCATACTGATAGTCAACACAACTACAACTTTAAGGTTATGTGGAGAAATAATTTGTGGAATCAGAAAAATAATAATAAATAGTTGCTAGGCAACGGTGACGATAAAACAATTCTATTGCAAAGCTATGGATACTGATTGTGTATTTAATATGCATTAATGTTTTAAGTAAAAAAGCGGGCAGCTGATTTTGCGGCCCTTGGGATGTAAAAACTTGCTCGGTCCCCAAATAATGACGACAGCTGGCATTGCCAGCAAAACGTAACTTTCAGCCACCAATTACCGTATGTAAAACAGCGTAAACATCATAGTGTGGTGAAAAACAATTTATAATCAATAACATTTACACATTAGATTCTGGTTTCGGTGTTGTAAAATAAAAGGGTTGGTTTTTGAGCTTGCATTATAACTGACAATTAATACATTTTTGACTAAGCAAGTTTTGGTAAGGAGAACGAATTTTAAAACATGGTTTCAACCTTAAAGCTGTTGAAACAAACAACACTTAAATTAAAATTAAAAACTTAACAGTGAATTAGTTTAAAACAACTCAATTATTTTAGTTTATAACATGAAACTAATGGTTGTTTATATTTTAGTTATAACAAGGTTTGGGACTGAAAGGAGTAGCTACAAAAACTTAGGTGTTTTGAGGTAGCGAGTCTAATGGTTAATGCATATTGTAGCCGGGTCGTCCCATATCAGCCAACAAGCCCGCTCGGGCATTTCATGAATCTTTCATAATAAAATGCTCGTTTGTGTTTTCAATTGTTTCACTATGCACGGAGGTCAAAATAGCTTTGTGACTTGGTTTTATCTGAAAATCTAACGGTGACAGTTATCGATTTATTTAGCATGTCGACAAGCTACGTACATTTTGAGAAATTATAGATTTTTTAGATTAGCGGCACTTTCGTTTTTTAATTTGTCCGTCTACATGTCGCTGTACGAAGGACTTGGCGGTAAGCGACATTTACAGAACAGGAATGATCATTACTGACATTGAAGATTCACAGTGTCAATACCCTCAAGAAATCCCTCCTTCACCTTGTTGTCACAATCCTATCACACTACCGATAGACCACTACAATTTGTAGACAATTTGTATTTGTAATTTGTAGAATTTGTAAGTTTGAAATGTATTGCCGCCAAGAACCATGTAACTAAGGACTGATAAAGATTCGCACACACATGTTTATGATAATTGTGAGAACTGCTTCCTTTTACTGAGTTATGCACTGGCTTTTGTGTTGTTTGAAAATATAAAATAATCCAACGGAGAACTCAAGTATTAAGAAAGGTCACGGTATTTAACTTGTTATAGCTTAAACGGTTTAATTCAAGGGTGAATTGTTAAGCTTCGGAGCGTGTGACTGCATATCAGACGCTAATAATGCATAACTTGCTTTTCTGTACATGCAGTTTCATATTCTGTAGGTACCCATAGACATATTTCTTTACAACCTATGGATGAGATATTAATATACTGTATAATTCCAATCTCTATTAATGAAAAGTCATAATACATTACGATAATTAATAAACTAGTTTGTGCTTTATGAACTTCTCCAAGGCTTTTATGATAATCAAAATCCCGGGTTACTTCCCTTTTGACGATTATTAAATAACACGTGTAATGTACAAACTAATGTGGGTGGTCCAATAATTAATGTGTGGAGGTAAATCATGAACAATTTTAACCACTTAAGCTAAAACGAAACATGATGTTTTAAACACTGTTTGTTTGCTTTGAACGACTTCCATAAAAACTAATTGCTGCTGACTAAAACTGTGTGCTGTGAAAAATCTCGCTGAGTTTTTGTGGTCAATCACAAGAAATCACAACCTTAAAGATTCGACATTTACGATTCACACGAAAAATTAACAAGTAAAGTATATTTTTCAGATATGCTTGAATTAATTTACTGTATGGTATTTTAATATACGGCGTTTACAAACACACAGAAACTTTTGTTAACTGAGAGACCAAATTTGTTCGTGTTATGTGAAGACGGACCTGCAACTTGGTGGGTTCCGAACAACGAGCCACGCAGATGATTTCTGGGATTTGAACTTATGTCTCAAGTAGGCAAGTCATGTTCTAATCAGATGTTTAGGGCTTAGTTATGGGATGTTGTTAGAGCATGTGGATACTTAGTCTACTATACTTGTGTAGCTTAATAGTACTTTGATGGCTTGGTATAGGCCTTTCTGGCGAATGTTAGACAAACCAGGTAAATGACCGTGGGGGGGGGGGAGAAGGAATTTGGTTACTTGAGAAAAGCTCGGGAACCATACGGTATAAGGTTGTAAGAAGTTTCATATAGATCAAAATAAGGGTTGCCAAATGTATTACGCGTTTTTCTACTCTATCTTATTTGAAACTTAAAAACTGATCAAACACACTTTCAAAAGGGTAAAACTACATCAAACTTAAAATTACTTGAAACCCTCGCAAAATTTAGATCCCAAGTTTATTTTTGTAGAAAATTGAGGAGAAAAGAAATTAATGATTGTAAGCCTGTAAATCAGGTTGACAGTAAATGTTTCCGTTCCGGGCAGTCATCATGAGCAATCGTGGCAGAGCGGCCATCGAACCCGACACATTACAACCCTTGTTTACTATTACTCTCTTTTATTTTGTTTCGATTGAGCCCGAGTAAAAGGTGCACAAAGAATTGCTTGTAGGCTCTCTCGCTTCAGCAATTATTTGCACTAATATCACAGGTGAATTGTATTTCGTCCTGTCATTTTACGGGCTATTAACTTTATATGGCCGTAAGGGTACTTACAATATAAGTCGTATTACACATGCATTCTACAGTGAGGACAAAAAAGATTGATGCAAAAAAAATTTCAACAACTGTAATTGCTGCGAATGAGAAATAACTTTGTGTTCGCGTACCTGAGAAATCAATGGCACGTTTAATTGATTATTCTTATTGAGTATATTTTATTCCGTGTTTTTTGTTTATCTATAATCTTTTATGTAATGTTTGATCCATTGAACAGCAAACCAATCCAATATTTAGTGGTTTATCTATGAACCAGCAAAAAACCTTCGGGTTAGCATAGTTGACCAATAAGGTTGCAATAATATTCCCAAAGTCTCTTAGTACAGTGAGAGTGCATTAATTTCAAACTATTGCAGAAGTATGCAATGTAAATATAGAGTAGTAGTTAGTTGGTCACTTTTGCCCATTGTATACAAGACGGTGGCTGTAAAAAGTTAGTTAACTTTTCATTGCCATTCGATATTTTGTTGTTTTTGTTGCTACATCAATGCGTTTGTGTAATCTTGGTTGGTAACATGACCATCAACCAATCATCATTTTGTTTTATTTCGTCACTGTTCACCTCTTATTTAGCACATTTGCACCTCTCTGTATATGAACAGTTAAAAAACCCCAAGGTGCATTAGAGATTTAAAAAATATATTCAAAGAGAGATAAAAAAAATCTTAACGGGGGTTCAATGGAAAATAAATTCAAACCTACATATTACTAACAGGTAAACTATAAGGGCTGTCTCCAATCCCTACAGACCAGCTAATATTGAAACTTATCTCTCAGCAACTTGAGTTCAGAGTGAAAATGTGGTTGTGTGCATGCAAAAACTTCAAACATACAAATCAGAGTTAGGGATGTCCCCTTCCTATTAGGACTAATTAAGAGAGCCTGGGGGGAAGGGCGATTTATCAGCAAACGTTACCCGAATACAAATCAAGAGAGTAAGAAATAGACAGAGGGCCATCAGCTGTCCGTTCTTGTCTGGGGACGCACTTTTTCAAATTAGCTTCCGACAGGGGTTCAAAAACGCGTTCCCGACTAAATTATGTTCAGAAACTGACCTTACCGGTTTGATTTAGGGGTCATGTAACATTAGGTTTGCGTCTCTTAACAAACAGATTTCCAAACGGAGTTAAATATATGTACTATTGCTGCAAAGAATTTATTTTACGTAAATGGTGAATTTATGTAGTTTTTCATTGAGAGGGAAAATCCATTACGGTAGGAGTTTAGAGGACATTATTTGAATGGTTTTGTTAAATTTGGCATATAACGTTGATTTGTATCTTATATAATTAGGTTTTAGCCTTTTTTCAGTTTTCTTGACGTATCTCTATAACTTTTTGGCTTTTAACCCCCTTTAGTAGTTAAGTTTAAAACGATCCTACCTTTGAGGGTTTATTGACTATTTCACTTGTCTCTAGACGATATTAACATAGTCAACCGTTGATTTTCCTAAACAAAGGCCAATATACCTAAACTATAAAATGACCCCCAGTTACCGAAGGGAAGTTAGCCACTAAGGGGCGGTTAGGAGGGGAGGTTTGTCGTAGAATGTTCGCGTTCAGAGCCAGGGGCGAAGGAGCTGGAAATGTGGGAACAGAGGAGGCGAGCCCTCAGGGATACACGGCAGACTGTCACCCGTTACATCTTCACTACTCAAAATCCCCACCAGCCCCCCTCCCACCGAGTCTTAGGGCTAAATGTATGAACTATCAAGTAATCTTGTGAGGTTATTGCAAAATTATTCAAATAGGTTTGTGTCCTTTTTTAATGATAGTAGAACTAATTGCATTATTGTTTCCAAAATTTAATTTTGGGTTTTTTTTATTTTTCAGTAGTGTTGCGTTTCGCACAGTACTAGTTGTATATACATTACTGTTTTAATTTTTATACATGAAAACAAACAGCAACTCGGCAAGTAAATTGAATGTTGTTATCGTTATAAAGTTCTTCGTTGCATTATGTTACAAGACTATTATCATCTTAAAATATCATCGACTCAAAATGTTTGCTTTAATTTGATACTAACTTCTATAGAAATAATTTTTAATAACTGTTAAAAAAAACAAATACAGACTCTCATCTGAAGCAAATTTAATAACTTTGGCATCGAGCGTGTTATTAAATTTCCTGAAAATAGTTCAAATAACACTTGTTATAATATATTTATACTCATACTGTTTACTCACAAGACGGTAAATACATATAAAGATGGTAAGTGGTTCGATTTCGATTAGACACTCCAATCATCATAAGACCCAATAATCATTTGCCGTCTTGTTAGTAAACTGTATAAGTGTAAATATATTATTGCAAGTGTTATTTGAAGTATTTTTGATACAAATTAAACAATAAAAGCATAATAGGTTTTACAATTTCCATTGAAGTTGATAGGTGAATTCTCGATTGCTATTAAACTCTATTAATAATCGTGCAATGAAAAGATTAATTTGCCAAACATTTTTTTATTTAAACAACGAAAGGCAACAGAAATGTAAAATGCGCAATTAAATTAATACAAAACGAAAAATGATGAATCCACATAAAAAGCTGGAGTGTTTCACTGCTCTAAGCACAAATCCACAAAAGGTGTTTACTAAGGCGACGAGTTGGAATTAAGTGGCTCAAACAAATTTAACTATTTTCTTTCACTTCCCGAGAACTGCAGTGATGTTTCATACAGTCGAGGACGAGTATTTCGTAGAAAGGGGAGGAAATATTTGTGTTTGGGTGCTGATGATGAATATGCCTCAAAGGGTTGTATTATTCTGCCCACACCACGGCTATGTAGAAACATAACTGAAACACGTCATAATCTGTTTGTTCTCAGTGTACACGCAGATAATATTTGCTCGCTGTCCTGTGACTACAATAACATACAGTATTCAAGTTCCATTTTATTAATTTATTTGCATTTACCACGTAATAGAAATTTGAAAAATATTTTGTCTTAAAATTAAAAATCATGAAATCGATCGTGGGGATTCTGGGATTTAGATTTTTTATGATCCAAACAAAATAGCAAAATAGTAGTAGAAGTGGGTATTAACAAGTTAAAGTAGTAATAGGATTTGTGGTAAGAACAACTAACAGGGATAAGGGTTATTGGTTGCAGTAGTCGCCAGTGATTGTAGTGGGTAGTGGCAGTAACGATAGTAGGTAGTAATAGAAGTGGGTAAAGGTAGTATTTTGGAAAGTGATAGTACTTTAAGCATAGGGTAGGGTTAGCGTAAAGCATATATTATGAAAAGCATTTTGTTCGTGGTACATAAATATATAAAGTTTCTTAAGATGAGAATAAAAATTAAGAGTGATGTTTTAGTCTGAGATAACGGTAAGGGGACAGAGATAGCAAAAATGGTCATCCCTCCTCGTCAACGCCTTAGTGGCAAGCAGAGAAATAGCATCATGTGAAATGAGGTTTACAGTACTCAAACGCAGGGATGTATAATTTTAAAGGTTGTATACATATGAATACTTGGAAATGGATTATGAATATTTTCATTACAAATAATTTTAGTAGTATCATAAAAATACTCTACCATTGTTCGACACACTCAGAAAACAACGGGACGGAGCGTACAAAGAAACAGCTTTGTTATAAATAACAATAGTAGATGATTAAAATGTGTAGGAGTATTAAGGATCAATATTGTGCACAGTAGTTATTAGTCAGTTGTGATTAAATACGTATAACTAAGTGGATATAATTTAAGTTATCAAATGATTTAAAACTATAACACACAACGCCAAATGTGTTTTCTTATACAACCAATCAACAACTTGCAGAGTGCTGTGACGACGACTTGTATGCTTTATAACCTGCACGTGCTTGTTGACTCTGGAGGTAGATGTGTTATGAAATTCCAACGTTTGCGCCCTCCAGCATTTAACTTTGGCTCTGACGGGACTACTTAGCTTTGTGGGGCTCAGGGAATACGTAATACGACTTGGGTTGAACAAAACATTGAACAGGCATAAGGAAAACTGATACCCTACGTGTTAAACAGTAAATTGGGAAACCACATTGCATTTGGTTCAGAGCTTCACTAGGTTGAAACTATTTACGTGTTTTTAAATTCAATTAGGAACAGTAATAGTGCCAATAGCTTCTAATTCTTAATTTTTAACCTACAATTAAATTGGAAAATCATATTGACTGTTAACACCAATGTTGAATCAATATTCATACATTTAATATATTCTTTCCAGGAACTAAGCTGGAGCGGGAGTACATTATCTTTCAATCGATCTTGGCCGTCAAGCGAAAAGCGGGGTTCGACTGTGCATTGACAAGACGCTTACTGAACCTTTCACAAGGCTCCATCAATCATCACATCTTAAACTCTCTAAAGGTGGTGGGACGATCACGTCCTGCTGTGACGTCACGATAGTAGTACTCTCGAATCCTGTCGTGACGTCACGATCATACTACTCTCGCGTCCTGCCGTGACGTCACGATAGTAATACTCTCACAAACCTGCCGTGACGTCACGATAGTAATACTCTCACAAACTTGCCGTGATGTCACGATAATACTACTCTCGCGTCCTGTCATGACGTCACGATAACACTACTCTCACGTCCTGTTGTGACATCACGATAGTAGTACTCTCAAATCTGACGTGACGTCACACGATAATACTACTCTCGCGTCCTGTCATGACGTCACGATAATACTACTCTTGCGTCCTGTCATGACGTCACGATAATACTACTCTCGCGTCCTGCCGTGACGTAACGATAGTAATACTATCACAAACCTGTTTTAACGTCACGATATTACTACTTTCGCGTCCTATCCTGACGTCACGATGGTACTACTACTAGTTCCTACCGTGACGTCACGATAGCGATTCATTCAGGACTGTATGAAATGAAATCTAGAAAGCTATGTAAAGTTATCTTACGTTTCGCACCAGTTTTGTAAACTATTTTTTCTAGCAACGCAGCTGCAACGAAACCAAAAGCTACAGTTGTATTATATTACCAAGAAACTGAAACTTGATTAATCTTCATCTTAAAATGCACCCTCTGGTGTGTCAGATTTGTACATAGCTTATCTAAGCTCAAATAAATCTAGGCTCGTATATTCAGGTATACCAATAAAATACACACTTTTAATAATAAGTCCTCACAAACATTTCCAATCTCAATTTCGTAATTTTACATAACAACTGTAATTATTTATAACAAATAATTCTCGATAAAAATTATCTCATTAAATTAACAAACAAATACGAGCTAAGCACAAAAATGAAACAGCGACCCTCAAAGACTCTTATTCTTTGAAGTCATTATATAAACAAGAGCGAGACGCGCATTGCGGATTAACCGAGCGCGACGAGGAAGGTAAAAGCGAAAAGTGGGTAAATAAGAACAAAGAGAAGAGATTAGACGGTAGAAGATGTCATATGTCGACCTGTCGGCTGCAACTGCGGAGTGTATCAACTTAGTAAATAGCTAGCCTGACACACACCTCGTCTGCATTTTACCACTCTTGAGTGGCTCTTAACACTTCTCTGGGGAACTTGTGTGCACACGTGGACTGAAAATGGCCAACTCTGGTGGAAAGTTTGTAATATGCAAGACTTGTTAGTAAACCACTTGTAGAATTGGTATTCTACTAAAAAATAATCAAATTCCGATGAAAAGAAAACAAAAATAAAGAAAAAGAATCATACATTTATTTGGGAGGTTGATTTTTCCATCATATTATCAGCTAATTGTTTAGCCGATTAGTTAGAGAGCTTTCCTTTTTTCCGAATATTGGTTCAATCTAAAAAAAACTCGATTTAAAGCACATGTAGGTTTTCCGAATCCATTATAGTTTAGGTTATAAATCAATCATGCTTTCTAAATGCATTCTAATTAGTAAAACATCTTGCAAAAATCGTTTGAGCGAGAAAGTACAGTAATTAATTAGAATAATACTATTTGACCCGTATAATACAACACAATACGATTCGCAAGTGCCAGGGGCGACCTTAGCACTAAATAATTTTAAATTAAAATATACTTCTGATGTTAGACTTTTTATACCGACTCGAGAGTTGAAAATTTGACCGTTAGAGTTAAGAAGGTCTCTGAACCAGTAGTTGCGGTTTTACTCGAGGCAAGCCTGGATTTCATTCTTCAACATTGAAAACTTTAATTGGTAAGTTCGTAAAACAATTGGAATTCTTCTTGGACCCAAAAATAAGTATTGCTCAATATGTTTAGAAAAGTTCAACGGAGTTTATGATTCATTATTTATTATTTTATCAATAATAGTTTTTATTATTAAATTATTATCCTAACTTATGGTCTATTTTAGCATGGTTTGTATTTATAGAAAATAGTGTAAAGTGTATTGTAAGAGCAAAGTGTAATACAAGGAACATATGCTTTTATTTACCCTATTTTTCATATTTTTCACATTTAATCATGGCGTATATAATATCAAAATGGAAATCGTGTATTTATTTTCCAGCTAGTATGCGTGCAATTTTTGGGAATTATTGCAACAATTTCAACGCTGGAGACTTCATGATTTCGATAACGCATTCACACTAGAAACATAAAAACGCAACAGTGGAAAACGAAGGGATTAAAATCGTATTGTAAGAATAACAAACAATGTTTATTGTTAATTGTGAATAACGTAAAATCCATTATTCATCAAAAGAGATGAGAGCGCTCTTTCTTCACTTAATGTTTAAACAAAAACAGAAGATGTTTCTGTAGGGGCGACGAGTCGGAAGCGAATGCCGCAAACAAAATTAGTTATTTTCTTTCGCTCCTTCCAAGAGAGTGTCGTTTTAATGCACTCGTATACAACGCTGGGTTCTCTGACCGATTTAATATTTTATCCAATCCAGCAAATATTGCAGCTTTTCTCATAGTTTTTATGGAATTTCTTTGAGGAATAAGCCTGATGTATAAGGGGAAAAATATATTGGTAAAATTTTCACGAGTTTCCATAAATTAAAGATAATTTCAAAAGATAAATAGCTTTTGATTAATAATTGATAAAACATACTCTTATCTTATATTGAATACAAATTAATTAATTGTGTGTGCGAAGTTCTGCATGCGTTGAAAGCAGTTGAAGTTTAATGGTTGTACAAATAGAGATGGGGCAAACAAAATTAGACCACAGCATCCCTGTAGACGCTAGTTTCTAGATTTGACTTTATTTTTAAAATTAGATTAATTCGATTTTAGAATTATACTCATTAAAAACAGCAGTTCCACACTTACTCCCGTTGGTTTTAATAATAATTTCGATGATTATTTCAAATAATATTATTTTAGTGTGTTCTATTATGGAACAGTAGATAAAAAAAGAACTGACAGACAACTTTGGAATCATTTAAGAAATCTAAATATTATGAAAATTTAAGAATGAAAGTACTTTTGTATAGTTTTGAGTAACGATGAAAGACAGAAAATGTATGTATAAGGTATTTATGTATCATTATTTGGAAGAGAAGCGAGCTGTTGAACAAGAAAGAGCAGCAGATAACACCACCTATGCAGCGAGGCCGTGGTCTAATCTACGCTAAGCCCATTACTGCGTGTTCCAGCATACAACTTGGTAATTGGTTCTGCGGTGGGACTTAATAATCGACTGAATAATTCTGATCACTGATTCAAAAAATAAGTTTAAAGTATAAACAATTAGGAATTACTTTCAGTAGGTATGTACTTTTGGTGTTGTTTACAACATACACTCTGTTTCAATTTATACAAAATGAAATTCTTCGGAGCTGAAATTCGATTATCGTTTCTATTGAGCGGGTTTAAAAACTATCAGACTTAGTTGGTGGTAAACCATCCATATACAATAAAACATTTTTTTTAGTAGAAACCAGTAGTCGCTTTAAGTTTTGAGAAACTCCACATAGAGACAGTGTTCATGAAATTATCACGTAACGGTGATATTTGAAATAATTATTAACTTAAAGAAATTTCGTGTAAACGCGTTAGATATCACCCTAAAACTAATTTTCAAATGTCGACAAGATATGCTTGTCTACTAAGTCACCTTAACGAATCTTAAAAATAGTTTTATCTCACCAAATCTTCATCGATCACCAACAACTCACCTGAAAATAATTGAAAATTAGTAAACGTATTGTACTGAATAGTACTTATATGCATAATTAATAAAGTATTGACGTTCATTGACACTACAAGTCTGTAGGTACGAGAGGTGTTTTGCATAAGGTTTCTGCCGACCTTTCACGGCGTTAAAAAAATGATAAGAAGTTATAAGTTTTGTATCGTACAGTGTATACTTTGTTTTTGAATAAATTAAATACAGGTTTTGAGAATGCAGTTGCTTAAAACATTTTACTTTATCTTTCATGACAGTTAGACATACTAAATTCGTCAATAAGTTTGGCAAAAAACTTCAAACTGGCAGGTAACCATAATTACACTAGCTTTTTACCAATTTTAAAACTATGAATAAGGCCCAGGAAAAAAGAACATAAACAATTTATGTTAGAAATAGTAATTTTTTAGCTATTAATATTATTACCGGGGATGGTTTTTACTCCTTCCAATCACCAGCACATCCTGAGAATATATAGGCTACTTTAGAAATAGATAATCAAAAGTGTAATCACAACCCAAAAAATCGGCATGGTCCTGAATAAAAAGAGTTGACATTTTTTATACAGTTTTTACAATATTATTCTAGATTGTATCATATGAATCTTTACGACCCTACATCACACCAGCGTTATACTGAAAACACAAAAACAGATAAGCTGTCTGAGACAAATAGCCCAAAAGAACGGGTGTTTCAAAAAGGCAATGAATGATTAGAGGCCATAAGTAGGAACATATGAGCGGGCTCCAAGACGGAAGATCCAATAAGTTGCCACAGGTTATAAATCATGTACAGAGTGAAGGCAATTGAACGTTCCCACCCATCTGTTGGCACAACTAAACTTATCTACTTGGAAGTCTCCTCTAATGAACCATTTTTGTCACAACTTTCCCCCAGCTGTCGGTAATGTTTGTTTTCAACTCGTGTTGTCTTCGCCATTATTACCTTGTTATTATTCTCCCTTCGCTTCTCCGGGGATTTTTCACCCTTATTGAACACCCCACAGTTTATGAGCAGCCAATCGCTGAGAATGTCAGGTGAGATGACGTGAATGTTTAGAAGGGTTGGTTAGACTGTGTTGAATTTGTGTTAAATATGTTGCACCTAGGATAAGGAGTAAAATCATCCACTTTATTTATGAAGTCGTAAGTAGAGTTTGATAACGATCACACGAAAATGGGAACATCACACACAAAACATGACCCTATTTGTTTGACTCCTTGTAAGCTTGTTGAAGGTTCTAGTAGTACCGACACAGTAACTGAATTAACGCAGGTATTAAACCTAAACCATTTTAAAATCAACCCGAAAGTTATCTAATGTTGCATAAGTAAATTACTATTATTCTATAGTCACTGCCACGTTAATGAACAATTACCGTTGTTTCAAATTTTGTGTGCGTATATTTTCTCTATAAGACGGATATACAATCTACCAAACCATGTTGTAGAAAAGTTTGTTTGTTAAACGAATTAGAAATTTTAGTTAATTTATGACATTTTCCAAAAATAAAATTTTTAATTTCCTTTATAAATTCAAACTGTAAAGGTATAGTTTAATTAATTGTCCCAAAAAACGTTTCAGCAGCCTCTTGAATAAAATGTAAAGTTATGGTTAATCAAATTACGGTAGTAATTAGACCAAACTGATAAAAGTTCACTGTTTGTTAAAGTTCATAAACAACGAAAAACCCGCAAGGTACAACAATAACCTTTAATTCGTGGTAAGATTAATTCATAATAAACAGTCTCTTATTCAATTACAAATTCCAACCAAGAAACACTATTTTAAATAATGTACCAAACCAAATACATTCAATATTAATCAACAATGTTACTAGAAATTCATTGTCAACGGGCATTTCTGTATACAAATATACTTTGTGCAGAAGAAATAAAACCGAATACGCGACAAGTGTTGCTTGGAATCGCATTAATAAATTATGAATATCAAGCGAATATCGTTACAGGGGTAAATCTTGCATTGAACATTAACCCGGTTCATTTCAGACCCCACTATAGCCTCTGGCCCCATTAACTTCCCTCACTAAAGATTTTTCACCATCTTATTGAATGTTGCGAGACAATATGCACATTAGACGGAGGCCGTTGAACTTACTGTGATCATTAAATCCCCTGCTTAATGGTTAATATGCGCAATACAAACGTAGGGTTCGCACTACGGTGTCCGATGTTGCTGATGGTTTTTAAACACTTAAACCCCTTTTTGACTAGATAGGAAAGCAATAAAATGACTATGATTTTAACAAATAACTATAGACATTTTGATCGTAGAAAAAAATAAGTTTATGGAGGTAGACAATTTGATCAAATAGAAGAATTTGGACGAGACTCTCACAAAATGAGCGTTGAATTAATTATTTTTTGATACTATAAGGTAAGCAAAAATATACTTAACACTTAGTGCATCAATTTCACTAAAAACAGCAAGAGCACTGTTAAAGTGTTAATTTAACTACACACAGTAACATTCCGGGAAGAGCTAAAGCTGCAGTACAAGGAAATGGTATGTATATTCCATGCTAGTGAATCCATAGCCAATGACGGGATTAACAGTTTAAAGCCAGAACCTTGAGAAATCTGCATCTCGTGTTATGTGTAATGTGCACTATTTGATGTGATATTTTATTTTTGAGTTCTGATAGCTTAGAGTATCAGACTAGTCAAATATACTCTCAACGTACTGTAGGAATACATCCTAACAAACTGAACATGGAAAAGGAACTTTTACTTTAAGGTAGAGTATCTACACATGGACTCAATTTAATCCAATCTCTTAAGAAAAAACACAACTTAAACCAACAAACACTTAACTTTAAACATAAATTTAATCAACCAGACGATCTGTAAAGTGAACCACACAACCGATTAAGAAGAACAAGAGAACGTCTACAATTTTGTTCCAAACGCGATTAAAATGTGTTGAGAGAAGATGGATGTCCAAGTCATCGTGTGATGAGCTTTATTACGCAATAGTTACCAGATGATTTACGACCTTATTTAATTACGTTGGATGTAATAAGCCTCACCTCCCCGAAGCTGTGACGTTTATTAATTAGACTTACCGCCATTATTACAAATGGTTGCCGGCCTTGGCTTTGCCCTTTTGTTTTAACCGCGAAGGATTATCAGACCGGAGTTTGTGCTTTGGATATTCACAATTGTTTATTTGATCAGTACAAATGTGATTTGTTAGTCCCTAAACTTGGGAGTGAATGAATTGCAAGTTTTGTTTTGACAACATACATTGCAATACGCGATACGATATGTACGATAGTGCATACATGGATAATCATCCTTGTAGTTAACCGAGGATTTATAATTTACATTTTAAAAGATGCTTTTAACAATTTTGTTGTAATTGCTTCCCATTTGTAAGTCCATGAAAGTATTTGGGTGGTCCACAACTTTTATTATAGTCTACCATAGTATTCATAATACATTTTGAAGGATAATTATTTCTTTTCATATTATTTATGGTAGTTTAAAACAAATTTAATGTTTCAGATTGCCTTTTTTAAGCTATCGTAGACTTTAATCAAAGCATAATTAGTTTTCAGTATAATATACTTACTTAGTATGATTGTCTTACACAATATTATATCAACCCTGTATGGCTGTATACCACAACTTATAAATTAAACTTTTAAGTAATTAGTATACCACATCAAATAGGTTGTTTAACACTTAGGTTTAAAGAACTCTGAAGACAATAATTTGTCTGTGATCTCATTAAAAGAAAATTAGTCTGACAAAAGCAGGCTCAAGCAGATGATTTCTACAAAGCCATTCATATAAAGAGATAAGAGGGAAAGATAAGAGACATCAGTAGCAGGCCAGTCTTGGACGACGAGACGTCTCTTGCCCACCTTCACATGTTCTTCGCAAATATGACGGAATTTTATAAGGGGAAAAATAGAAAAATGATTGTTTTGTTAGATATGTCCAATGTACTCGTAGCAACCTGGTTATAAGGAACTCAACAAAAGATGTGTTTGGCTGACATATTTAATTTATGAAATCAACAGGAATTCTTTAGTATCATTTGTAGTAAATCTTATCCGAGTGGAAACGATCACCTAATCACGAATGTGTATACAAATCTAAAAGAATAGTGTTAAAAACCCATCTAAATCAATCATCCATAAAAAAGTTACAAAGCCAAGATGAAGATTACAAAGTTGGTAAGTACTGCAAATATAAAATGTGTAGTGGAGAATTGATTAAAAATACTATTCTAATTTGAATTTGTATGCTTCGACCTAAGGTTTTAGCGAGTATTAAATGAAAATAAACTGAGAAATTGTGAGAATAACTTTTTTTCAGTAAGAATAACTTAAAAGGTTTATGATAAAACAACAATAAGGAAAAATTGGTGATCGCTTCGATTGTTTCGGTCAGATTTTTAAAATGTATGTTCAGCAAATTAAAACCAAACCAAAATATCAGCGAGTGAAATGGTGGATGAAGTGGATTGTTTTTAAAATAGAAAAACAAAAATATTGAGCAATTAAAAGAGTTATTAACGCTCTAACGGTATTAATACTGGTTTTAAATAACATTGTATTGTTCCCGACATAGAAATGTTTAATTCTAACTCTAGCTTGTGTGATTACAGTTATCGAATTGTGTTGTGTAATGTCCATACAATATTGAATAATGTTATTAACAAACCAATTGCCGGACCAATAAAATTAATCCACACAAATTACACTTTATAGTTTTACGTCACAAACGCAATCTCTTTTCCTTTGCTCTCAGAACGGAATCGAAGACTCGCACACGCCTTACAAAGAAAGTTTCTGAATAGCAACTGGACTTGGAGAAACTTTGAGTTCTACTCCTTACAAAACGTTTTCTTTTCAATCAACTGTTATTTATTCGATGGGAGGAAACGTCTTCAAGCTTGGTTAAAGTAACCATTATACAACTCGAGCTGTTTACTGAGTGTTTTCACGATATATGGTTTATGTTTATCAAAAGTAAAATAAATTCTTATTTAAAAATTACTGGATTACCGGTATAACTTATGTCAATAATCTTTTCAAGGTGTTTAACAGCGCGGTATCTCCAGAAATGCCTCTACTCTATCCGTAAAAATATCCTAAGCCGAGCGTAATGACTTAAGTTGTTCGTGTTTCCAATGCAACACCCTTTGGTCAAAACATCTAGGTCAGACAAATTTATCTGAACAGGTAATAACGAAGGCCTAACACGTGAACAGGTCTAGTCGACATTAATAACGCATATTATAACACTTATACCAATAAAAAAATGAAAAACAATTATCGAATGGCTCTTAGCCGGGAAGCGCTATTGTAGATGAAGTTATCTTCGTAATACCCAAGTAATTACAAACTAGGCATTTTTAGCAACAAATTAACATTATGGCATGAGACAAACTGAGATCTTGGCAAATTAAAGTGAAAGAGGGTTAAATAATTCCTCCAATAAATAAATATCTTCGAAGGGGAGCAGATGAAGCCTATTTCGAGGGGCGATGACACTTTGTCCGCGACCCATAATAAGCCGACCTAAGCTCTCTAAGCCTATTATTGCACGGCGTGTATGTAAACTCACAAATTGGTTACGGCTATATGACTTATGAGTTGTGACCCTACTTACCTAAAGTGAGCATGCAGCCTGTGAAACTCTGACTGTCACAGTATAGTATCAGCTGGTGACATACTAAAATACAATAAATTCGATTTAAGAATACTAAAGATTGTACTGCAGTCAATGATTTCTGTCGTATACACGCTCACGTTTCAACCAGGCTAAAAATAAAAAAATAAATTTATCGTTTTCAACTACAGTTTAACCATCATGAAAATCACACTTACCTTCATAATTATAAACCCAAGTGCGAGAATACAATTTCTACAATGGCACCATACTCTTAAGAGAATTATTTGGCTGGACCGTTTAAGTGGCTAGATGTGTTCCTTATATCCTGCCATTGTATCCAAAAGTCACTTAATTAAACTCACCAACATACTTAAAGTTTCCAAAACCATAATACATCTGTAAAACATTTATTCACACTATCTTCCCGATGCTAATTAAATTCATTAACAGGCATTGTACATGAAGTTGCAACAACCGAAAGCAAATCCCAAAAGTCTGGAAAGATGATTGATCAGCGAATGTCGTGTCAAAAGTAAGTAAAGGTGGCGTGAAGTAACTCGGTTGATACAGGTTGACAGTAATACTATACTGATAATTCGGGATGATCCCATAAGCCCATCACGCGGCTGTCCAACAACTCGTACGGGGCTTACGTACCGTCATACTTGTCAACGGTGGGTGCGTCGAAGTAAATAAATATGAACATAGAAGTCTTGAACTATGTCTTCAAAACATGTATCTATGTGGGAAAATAAATCCATGAATATCGTTTGTATGAGCTTTTATGCATCACCAAAGCATCCTATTAAATTTTGAAAATCCTTCAACATATGTCTGAGAAGATTTCTATCTTACCCTAAATCTTAAAATCCTCTAAGGCTGTTATCCTCCATCACCAAGGGATTAAACAAATACTATTTCAAGCTTACGAGTATTATTTAGTTAGTAAGCTTTCGTGGGATAATAAAGGTCAAATGTAAATGTAGGAACACATATTAATCTTGTGTTATGTCTATTACTAATCAATATAACAATAAATCCTTATATATCAGCACATTTGACCTATTTTTTGCATTACTAAAGCCTTCATCGATATAACTTTGACAATAATTGTACTATATATTCCGGGGACAGTTTCTATCTTCTCCCATAGCTTGAAATCCTTTAGGGCTCTACTTCCCCAATCTAACTTGGTTTTCAAAAATACTATTTTAAGTTTACGAGCATTATATTGTTAGTTATTTTTTTTTTAAACTATAAGAAGCTTAGCCTATAATGTAAATGTAGGATAACAATCATGAGAACCTTTAGCTAAGACAACATATTTCGATGTGAAAGAATAAATGTAAGTATATCTTTGAATCCAATAAGTAAAATTAATTCAATTATGGTGTAGCACCAACAGATACGGTAATGTAGACAATAACAGGATTTTTAAACAATAATTAGTTGCATAAAAAAATAATAATACTAAAACAATTTATAAAATTATATACCCTGATTATTATATAGCAATGATTGTAGTTATCACACATGCTAGAAATTTGATCTTATAAAACTGATTATCAAGTTTTATTTCAAAAGTAAACCAATATTATTTACTTTCGTATATACCGCGATCTGGTAAACGTGAACCGAGGATTTATGGCATGTCGATGAACCCAGGGACGAGCCAATCCGAACACCATTAATCAATTCATTGGACCTACGTTGGGCTACTTATACAATAAATCTATCAAACACACATTTTGGCTGTATTATGTGTGTTATAAAGTTGTGATAGGTTTACAAAACACGGACGCTTATTTTTTATATTTTTTATCAAGTGGGGGATACTGCAATCTTTTAGTGGCGTCCAATAACTATACTTTATGTACTACGTTCCCCCCTATGGAGCGGGTAAGTAGGCTTTGAATCAATTATTTGGGAATGTTAGCAATAGTATTGGCTAAACACTAACTCACTACACTGTCAATGCCAAACAGGTGTAGCCCTGTGTTTAAAATACTCGTCTTCAAATCTGAAGGTGATGATTCTATCCTAACCAAAAGAAATTTTAGATCCAGATTGGAATATCAGTTAATGATGCTATGTGACAAAAGGTCAAGATAGTAAGATAGTAGCAGGAACAGGGTTTGAACGAATGATTACAAATTTAGTTAATATTGCCAGTAATATAATAACTAAAATCAGAACTTACAGCTTAGGAGGAGATCAAAGTGGTATCGATTTATTAAGGACATAAAGTATCGCCAAACGCCAAACGCCGCGACGAAACTTGCTAACAACACGGGTCTAAGCTGGGCGCAATTAAAGCGCCTAACCCGCTTATGGGACATAAGCGCTTCGTCCAGTGTCGGCGGGATGTACGACACTGGTGCTTTATTACAACGTTTATCATCGATTTTATCATTATAAAGTTCAAAACTAAACTCGTTCTGGTTTCAAATTGAATTCGAATATCTTTTTCAACAAACAGAAAAACGACAATTGTATGAAAAGGTTATTTTATAGATAAACTTATAAGGTGGTTACTTGATTTCTTGTATCAAAGGATCGTTCTGAAGTGTTAGAAACAATACTTTTCTTTGATATCAAACTCATTTCTTCAGTGAACGAAGAAATTCTACCTTTTCAGAGATCAAAATACTGCAACTTCCTTTCAGCGGTAAGTGAAAAGACTCGAAGCATTAATACAAACTTTACTTTTTGTGTATTACTATTGAGTCAAGATTTTAAACATTCTTCCAGTCGATTTATCTGCTGAGTAAATAAGTTTCAATTAACCAAGGTTAATGGACGTGAATATTGTAATTAATTGCGAATGTTAATTTAATAACAAAATTTACTTTTAAACTAGACAAGTTTTCAAAGTGCGTACAATCATTGTGAACACACGTTTAACATGCCTTCTTCTAAAGGTTTTGAAAATATGAAATATGTTTTATAAACTAGCGTTAGTGTTTACGCCAATAGCAGTTTTATAAGGAAAATCATAAGGGGAAACATAATATCTACTCTAAGGGGAAACAATCAAAGACCCTCAAATCTAAGTAAATGTTCCGAGGATCGATTCCGTCACTTTTGAACAGAAATCCGCCGCAACGTTCAGAATTGACGATTCGGAAAAAAATAATAATATATATTATAACTTTATTTTAATTAATAGTGTAAAAAAACATAACTTTACATTGCGAATGCAATACATTCTTTTAGGTACATATAATATAGTAATTCATAAAAAAAACTACACCGTTAAAAATGTCTTTGGCAAAGCAAACTGTGGTATTGCCGGCAGAGGAGAGGGGAGGTCATGTGTTGTGGTTAGGGGAAGGGGGAAAACCACCCTATAAAGAGGGTAATATGTGGAGCAAACCGTACTCAAAGAGTAAATGCTTAGCTAAACATCTGAACTTCCCCAAGAATTTGTATCGTCTGGCAAAGGCTGCACGTAGTTAGGTTAATTTCCGCTCTTGGACGCACAGTTGTTTATGTGGGGGGGGGGGGGTCATGTTTCATATGTAGGCGGATTTAGGGGATAAATGTAGGGGGTTTCATATGCGTACAAGAAATAACGGCGAACTGTTTCTACAAGAGTAAACATATATTTGAAAAATTCAATAATATTCAATACTTTTACTTTACTTTTATACTTTCTTATGAAATGGCGACCATACTATGTAGGTATTTTAAGCCAAGTATGAATGGAGATGAGTGTAGGATGAGTGGCGCGATCTTGTAGTCTTGTTAGTGACTAAGGCCAACATTCCTTAGACACAGCTGTTAATTAATAGCCCAAACAGCTAATGGCAACTAAGGGACCTACAGTTTATAGTGGAATCCGAACCACATTTTTTCCTTGTACAAATTTTTTCCAATATTGGTTTGATGCGAAGCTTACGGACACAATTAAATAATACTAACTGCTAACTTGATTGCAAATTGATATTTTAACTGATAAATACTCGCGTTACGGTGATATTTTGTTATAGTATGTCAGTTAATTATGTAAACCGTTATTTGTAAATTTTTACATCGACGGGCAAAACTATTTTATAGATTGTCAATGACAAAGTTTTACTAAGTTTTGAAACCAGAACTTTGTAATCGTATCGACAGAATTATAAGTCCGATTTGTACCGACATGGGTAAATTTCAATGGTGTAGAGGGATTATTAGATTTTTGTTATTGTTTTGATTAATACAAGTTCAAAGCTTTCTATTATTGTTATAAGTAACATTTGAAATACACTTAAAGACTATGTACTTCGCACACAACACAAAAGTGTAGGTTCAGTTGATTTTAAAACTTTGAATATCAAGCAAATAACTTGTTACAATTCATAAAACAGCGAGATTCGATGATCGGCTGTTTGTATTTTAAATTATTGTAATACAAATCACTATGCCATAGGTGTTAGTTGAGGAAATTTTGCAACACGAGTGATTTATATTGGCTTTGATAGACTCACTCTGTTTGTGGTAGGCTCCGAGCCACTAGGTTGTTGATTTACCACAGATTTATGCCCAACATTAATAGTACCAAATACGATAGAAGGGACTGACAAGCCCCCACCAAATAACGCTATGCTAGATACAGTCTTTGAGCAAATATTTTTCGTGGATTTCACAGTAATTTTTAACACGACGCTAGACTAAAATGCATTCGTTCTTACCTAGACTCCGTGTACAGTAGATCAAAGAGAATAACTTCAGGAGATAAGTAAACGCTTCTGTGAATCTTGTTTAAGAGGATGGTTTTGCTTTAAAGGTCATGGTAGCATTATCTTTATGTGTTCTCTTTGTAAGCATAATATTGTTACAATTGTGTTATTGCAGGTTGTAAAACAAGCTCGTTTTACTTAAAACATCTACCATTGTTGCTGCATATTTGTTGGAGTTTTTTAGTTGTTTATAGACAAGTAGAATAACATAGGAAGCCTTTCCATCAATTCACTATCACTAGTTTTTAGAGCAATAGATTATTTGCAATACAAGTGGTAGTGAATTAAACTTTGGTTAGGTTAGTATTAAGTTTTGTATAGAGTTTTAAACACCTAACCTAACCTAACAACATTCTACTAGTGGTAGTGAATTAACGGAAAATGTCCTAAAATGGATTGATTAACTTTTAGTTAAAATAGCTCTCATTGAAATGTTTGGGTTTTCACCAAAATAATTTACTTATAGCTTGAGATAGTATCCGAACCAACCAAGACATTTTACACTGTTAATGCTATTGGTGATTGCTAGAAGTTGAAGCCGAGCCTTCAGAAAATAAAATCACTGCGCTTTACGCACTACACTAATCTTACTTTTGCTAATGAATTCTACAAAATTAAATGCTCAAAATAAACGTGTTTTTGTATATGAAAAATATTAACATTCGCGCATATGACTTAAATACGTATATTACATTGAACTACTAACAATAATAGCAAAGTAAAACAAACAATAATTTATTTTTTGATAACATATTGTATTTAGATAGTATCAAGACCAGGGTTTGGAATATTTGACACAAAATGGGGGGCTTAGCAAAAACTTCAAAAAGCCAATGATAAATAACACGTAATGAAATAACCGTCACATTTTGAAGTAAATGTACGACATAACCGTCAACTAAAGGAACGGTGGGTCAAACTCATGTAGTGTAACCATCAATCTTGTTAGCAACAGTGGATTATTCCCAGCATCAATGGCCACGGCCTACATTCAGGTCCATTTGTCGTGGCTACGATCTTGCTGCTTCTAAGGAGGAGTTCTCAGCTCAAACACAGAATACTATCAATCTTGCACACAAAACATCCGAGTATCCAGGCTGACAAATTTGTCGGTTTAAAGCATCAGGCACAAAACGATGGTTGGATTTGTAGCTTATTATTCTGATGAAAATGTAGGTGTTTAAATTTATCGTGGTAAACAATCACACAACCTCATTAATTAAACCTTATCACTTTGGGGATTTTTCACTCAAGCCAATAAGCTGTTTGGAAAACCTTTTTACATATGTAAAAAGATTTTACGAACATATATATGTTCGTTGTGAAACTTTTATTTATGTTCAGACCAATCAATATTTTTAGGATCTAACTTTAGTAACATTTGTAAATCACAGGAGCACAAGATACAGAAAATGCCTATTTATTGTGCAATCATATTTTGGCATGTTTCATAATTTCTAACTTATAAGTATTATGCTAAATATTTCTGCTAAAACGCAAAATCGTTCGTAAAAAACTTGTTGACTTTTATTTAACTTATTTTAGGTTTAATTTGTAACGCAAAGCTTCTGATTCAACGAAAACGGGACAAATTCCCGTAAAATTACAGCAAATATTGTAGTGGGTTTTATTGTTACACACATTTCTTTTTTTCAATATTTGATATTCGGTTTTTCATCATATTCCACAGAACAAATATACATTTATTTAAATAATCTCGCCTCCTTGTTGTGTGAATATAAGCTTTTGTATATTTACTGGCTTTTTTAGGTATGTTTATTTTTTTGTGAAACATTTATCCAAAATTCATTAAAAATATAAATCACTATTTGGCAACACCGCACGGTTCTCATTGGTTCATTCAAACCATATGGTAAATAGGCTCCTCCCTCAACTGCAAACTTATGTGGTCCCGACTTTAAACAAGTATTTACAATTAAATAATGTGCTTGTTTAATCTAAAGGTGATCCAATTTCAATCTTTGAGAAAAAAATTAATGGTTAATTCGCTTAAAATAAATTAGAATATTCTTTAAAAATAATTTACCAATGAATACATCAATATTTGTACCGCTACTTCAATCTGGACCGCGGAGGCGGTTGCTTTGAGGAAACCGTTCCGGACCACAGCAGACTTCATCAATCTTACAACACAACACCGGAGAGGTTCAATGGAACAGCCCCATACATGCAGGGTCCATTTGTCCATAGAACACTGGAGTGGGTCATTTTCAAAACCTAAAGTAGCTTCTAGTGGAAATATGGAGAATTTAAATACATCTATGGAAAGGATTTTAAATGTTGTTGGCAGTAATGTATTTGTTACTTTTTCTCGTGTGTTACGTGTTAATTTTTTAGGTTGCAAAAAAGTGTACCACGTTTATGTTAGTATTAATGTTCATTGTTTTTTAAATCAATAAAATATATGAAGTGATAATTAGTGTAACGATAAACAAAAATACTAAATTAGTGAAAGGAAAAATACTTATATACAGATTGTACAGTATATTTAGTTACCAGTGTAGCCAACAGGGAAGTACGGTATGTCTGGTGGATAAATATCACTTATTTACACGAGGATTTTCGAAATCTAAATCTTTATTTATAAAGTTTAAAACCTCTTTTAATATCATTACCAGGCAAACTCTAATGTGTATACAGAAGATTGACAACAGTTTGCAAGTAGAATAAAATGCGACTTGAAAGGATTATTTTGGTCACTTTTAAAAATTAATTGCTAAAACAGAACCTACACTGAACTTTCAAAATATGAATACTACTTGCTTAACTAAAAGAATTATTTCACAGTAATATTTTGTTGACATAAACTTAAACAGACGACAAGTGAACATAAATCGAATGAATTACTTGAACCAATCTAGTTTAACGCAAGTAAAGTGATTTTGTTTTTAGCAATCTTTTCCAATATTGGTTTGATGCGAAGCTTACGAACACAATTAAAAAATACTAACTGCTAACTCGATTCCAATTTGATATTTTAACTGATAAAATTATACTTACTAAACCAACAAGTCAAAATATATTTTGCAGTAAAGACCTTTTACGAAGCATTGACCCATAATCAAGATGAAATTATTAAATTGGAAGAACGAAAGTTACTGCGGTAAACAATACGCCGGAGGCACTTACATGTTACTTCACTCAAAGGCATTGTTGTTCCAGATGGAATTTTGATGAGAACCTCAAGCTCAAAGAAAGGGTTAAGACCTGCGACTGACTTAATCGATCGCAGCAACCGCTTGCTACCTAGGCCTTCTGGTTAAGGCTTTATATATAGCAAGATGTTTGTAGTGTAAAGCTTAGTTTGTGTTGTTGTATCTTGCGTGTTCGTGTGTGGTGAATAAGTAGTTTTTATACTCGAACATGTACTGAAGTGTCGCAAAGCTAACGCTCACCGTGTAAGGTGATTTGGACTTAAGTTTGGTGAGATATGTCAAAAACTGTTAATTAAATCAGACTCAGACTTTCGATATATACATCCCATCCACTCACATGTGGACCAACTGTAGCTAAAGTAGTCATTCCATACTAAAAGGACATAGTTGTGTCTATAATCTTATTATACGGTGTGTAACGAACGCAGTCCTACTTCCTCTTTTAACTGATTCAACTATTCAGATGGTGATAGTCGATGTGGACTATAAGATACTTTTTTATGTTTCTCTTTCGTTTTGGCTCGAATAAAGGTCAGAACAATGTATTTTACAAAGTTTAGACTACTATTTTTTAACTGGCTGGAAATTTAACATGAACGAGGATTTTTCATGGATATCACTATCAGATATGCCAAAAAATAACATTATACAAAATTGAAAAAATACAATATTCTGAAATACTTTCCCTTGTTAAGTTTATTGAGAGTTTGACTAACTGGTTACGCGTCATAAAAGTTGAATGTTTGTGGAACGTGTGGTTCAAAACATCAGTCGGATTGGAGAACTGGTTTTATAGTCATAAAGTTGAAATAAAATACCTTGACAGTGTTAAAACCATAGCTTTGACTAAGTTGTCGTTTCGAATAGCAGAAATTGATTTTATAGTTTATGCACTCAAATACAGATAAAAGTATTTCTTCACCTGACCCGACCAACCCAGCCTTTTTGGGTGGGGGTCCCGGCCACCGGTCATAAACTCAATGGCCATATTTATACAATCTTACCTAACCTAAACTAACCAAACTTGTATACTATACAATGCGGATTAGGGCCAGAGGTAGCCGGTTTTCCGTTTCCCTTTTTCTTGGTTGGGTAGTTGAAATATCAACTTAGAGGTTATAAACCGCCTATGTGATTGATATACGGTCAATTTGATCCAGCAAAAAAGTCCCTCACACGAAATAGTACCAGCCACATTCCCGAAATACTTTTACAGAAGAAATAATAACCTGTAAAAATGGTAAAACTGTTACTAAATGAAGATACTAAATACCTTCAATTTATTTGCCAACTATGGTAAATCAATGTTAAAGTAACGTATTGCATTATTAAACACCAAGGACTTTACCAAAGTTGTGAATACTATTTTATATCTTACTCTTCAAAAGTTGACTTAATCATAAACATGGGCCTAGTGGGGAAAAGAAGTAAAGTAGAGAAGATGCAAGAAAGGAACTTCCCGGGGCGCATCCAGCGCGGAAATACATTAAACTTTTATGTCTCAAAAATAACGCGGGCTGCAAAAAGCGGAGGCCCGAGGTGCAAGCGGCGATACTACGATACGAATCGGCCTAACTTGTGTACAATAACTTATACAACTTTCTAGATACGGTAACGTTATACCGAGGATATCTTGGCTTAGACTGAAATATCAGCTTTAGAACGGGAAAACTGTTACTGAGTTCTAAAATGGATTATTATGAGTTATGTTTAGAATAAATCAATAAATAAGGTAACTGTTGTAATACTTCCTACTTAATATCAGTATTTAGTCAGGGAATTTTAAGTGTATATTAAGTTGGTTAGAAATAATATGTGTCAATGTTTTAAGTTCGTTTATTTCAACCTAGACAAATTGCATTTGTGTTTTTCCATATGGTATCTTAAATACCTCGTCCGTTCCAAAACCTAAAGCTATTTGGGATCATACAATGACAAGAAATGTATATCGTAGCAAAAACAAAAAAATATTCTCAACCGAAATTGTGTAAATTTTATGTGGTCTCTTAAACTATTTTATGAATAGTTGCATGACCAACTAAAAAAAAATTGAATTGATCGCGAGAAACTTAGCTTTATAGCAATTTAGACCTATTGTTCCTTCAGACTGTAACCGATATTTGACATTTTGGAAGTTCGAGAGCCAAAGCTGGAAAGTTCGGTCACGTACGTTTCCGTAATTTCCGTTGTCTGTTTGCCACGCGAGCAAGACGTGTTGTATATACGTCGTGAGTTGTCACACTAGCACTAGGGGTGAGTAGAGACCATCCCTTAGTTCAACATTGCTGATTATTAGAGTTACCAAGGATCTAATCAACTGACGTGTAAAATACCGTTGTCCTGTATTGTTTTTCGCTCGAGTAAAGCTTATTTATGCTTAGTTATTTAGCTTAGTTATGCTTGAAGGTTAAACCAATTACACAAAAATACTACTTGACAAAAGATATTTCTGTGGTTTAACCGTAAAAACATCCATGTGTTGACCATGCGTTACATAACCGTTATTCACAGTTGTTATAAAGTTTGACGTAAATCTGAAATCGTAACAGTTTTGATTGCATATTCTAAATATGATGAAATACACAAACACCAAATTCACATAAAACTCCGTACAAAATTAATTTTGTGAAATGAAAAAGTGATCAGTAAATGTATTTGGAGTGTTTTGGAAAGCACATCCGTAAACCATAGAGGACAAAGGCAATGTCGGTGGAGGTGGAGGGAGGAGAAAGGGGCTCTGAAAGCCGGAGGTGTAATCAAATAGCCGGCGGCCGCGAGATACGATTAGGACGGGAAAATAGCGCCAGCTGCCCCCTCCCCCACCCCTCAGGATGGGTAATTAAATAAATAATCAATTGTGATACTGACTCACTGTCCGGGGGTGTAAACATTTCTGCCGAGGTTGATGGGAAATTGGCCATTTGTCACCGGCGTCCAATTGTGATTCTAGGTGAGAATGAGTCATCCATGTAGTGAATCACCAAAGGGTGGGTTTGTAGAGGCAAGTTATGTTAGATGGTAATTATGTTTTGATATTAAAGTGTTGTAAAGAGTTATAGTTTTAAGGGTGAAGGAAAAATCAATCGATTCATTTTTCATTAGAGTGACCCCGTCGTTCAAATATTCACAGGAATACATGGTGTAAACGGTTTATTGACTTGAATAGCTTTGTTACTAAATACTATTAGTTTTTATATTCATAGGACTATTGACCAAAGCCCCCAAGGGCACCTGTAGTAGATAGCTTTATGTTATTATGATGATTTAAAATAACACCAGAATGTGTTACAAAACAGAAATATAAACTATCTACAGGCTACCTACATGTTTATGCCGTTCATACGCTTTATGTAATGGGCAATCACTAAGTTAAAACGCGTTATACTTTACTCCACATCATAAATTCGATAATTTGTTATCCGTCTTGATTGAAACACATAAATAATCGATAAATTATAAATAACATTTCCACTGTGCTATTTTTTGAATATAAACAAATACACTACACGCAGTAAAAAGTTAATACGTAATAGTAAACCGTAATATGGGATAGGCATCGACAAAACTTCGATCCTTGTGAATATTTCAAAAATAAATCAACCCCCCTTATTTATGCAACGCTAAACCTCTTTCTCATTTTCCCGCAGACTAACGCCAAATACATAATAAAACCCACAAAAATTACCGTAAAACAAGGGCAAATCGTGTTTATCGGGGCAGCCAATACGTGACCCCACGTGGGCGAAGGTACAATAAAATAAAGCCGACGGTTGCCGCTAGACGGCGCTCGTCGCGGCAGATTAGGGAATGAAGACTTAGAGCACGTGTTTGGCAAGTAAAAGGTTTTATAGGTTTTTCTCCTGCCGCAATTCACGGCGTCAAAAATCTCTTTCAGCACGACGACACTTTTGTGTCTTTTATGACTCAATCGCAGGTACGTCATGCGGGGTTTAAAGTGGTGTGTTGAGACGATTGGAAAGTGGAATGAGATTTTTATAACATTTTTGAATAGACTTTTGATTAATATTGTAAATTTTATGGGAAATGTAGAGAATTTAGAATCATTTTTATGGCTTTTAGTGGGGAGGAATCTATGGTAAGAAAGTTTTGCTCCAACAATTTGTAGTGTTATTATTATTTGGAAACATCAACTTTGCTTACTAGAAATTGCCATCATTAAACTACGGAATAGCCTGATTGTAGAGATTGTTGTTGAAAAATAGATCAGTAATTCTTTACATATTAGTTGTTTGATTAATCTTTTTAATGACTCAGGAAAAAAACTATCGTAAAGAAATATATGTATATTTAGTGGCGTGATCGGCCTGCTGTTAACAGTTTTACGGATGTTGTCTGTTTTTGTGTGTATTTCTGCATCAATTAAAATAATAAAATTAAATAAAATTATAGTACAATATGGTATTTATGAAATTCTTTTTACAAGCTAATTTAAATTGGTGTAACACAGTTTTCCAATGAAGTAAAAACTAAGTCACCTAGCTACTTTTGTGAAAACCAGTCAACATACGTGATAAAGTGTTTGTATCTCCTGCCCCAATATTGGCCAAAAAGAAATTTAAAATAACAAAACATTTCAAAACATGTTTTTTACATAAGCATGTTTGCTGAATGTATATGTTCGGATAGTTTCCCAGTTTACCGAGGTAAGTTATGGCGTAAGTTGTAATGTAAGGTGTGACGTGAAATGTAAGGTGTACCTTAAGGTGTAAAGGGCAATGTAAGGCGGAGCGTAAATTTTGAAGGTGTGATGTTTACCTTTTCCGGCCGAACGTTGTGGTCCTGGGAGGGTGGCCTTGACGGGGTAAATGGCTCAGAAATGATCTGGAAGTCGTCCAGGAAAAGTTGGGCGGATCGAAGACCGAGGCGTCGAGCCAAGCTAAGTCATTACGGAGGCTAAATTAAATAATCAACCGAATTTATTGTGTTCTACTACACAATTGAAAGGGAAGTTTATTAAAGGCTGTAAAGTAGCTGGAAGGGAGGCGCGGCGCGGAGTAAGAGGGCTTTAAAGGACACTTCTTCATTGCCTGACGAGCTAATGTACCAACTCGCAGATAGTTTTATAATTACTGTTGCCACTTTTTATCACCTCCCCGACAGCGCTGACTACATTTACATTCTTTAGGCATTACAATGACTCTTCACGGACCCTTTTGTTTTAATGCTCTATAAAGTTTGGTTCTTCCGAAATGCCTGTAAAGTTGTCACGTTTTTAAATAGTACTTACGTTATTTTATTTCGCATCAGGATACGAATGAAAAAATATTTATCATCGAGGTTTGATTTTTAAAGGTGTTTTATGTTTTGTTTTGAACGACGTGAATATTTAGTGGTTTTAGATAACGGATATTTTAGGGATTTTACAACAGGGTATTATATATTTATTACTTGAATATATATAATAATTTTTAGCATAACATTTTAACAAAATAAACTTATTTTTTTCGAAAAGATTTTTATTCACTTTCACCAAAGTTAATGTATCTTAAAATATAAGGTGAATATTTCGCCATTTGGCTTTTTTTGTCGTTAGTACGTCCAATGGTCAGGACAGATATAAAACATAAATTATTTCTTTATTTGCGTTTCTGTTTCGAGCGGACACTCGGAGAATAAATTATAAACCAAAATCCACGATACGATGGAATAATCAGAGTCCTAAATCAAGAGGAGCATGAGGAACGAGGGAAATAAATCAAGTTGAAATAAAAGAAGAGGGAGAATTCATTCGAGGGCAAAGTATTTTCAAAGAAAGGTGCCAAGAAAGAAATATTTGCGGTTGAAGGATCCAGCAGTGATTGCTAATGTTTTGGCCAAACAGCGAAAGTTTGAGGCGGAATGCTAAATCAGTATCCTAACACAATGTGTCCGCTAGCTTTGATTTCCTTATGCTTGCAGTTTCCTTAACATTTGGCAACATTAGGTCGTGAACCCAAGTAATCTTCTATAGGAAATTCAACGCTCTAGCAGAACAGTATGTGTAAAACACTGTACTATTTTGTAAAATCACTCGTTATGGGTAAAATGTGGTGGATTTTTTTTTATAAGTTGTAATTTTAAGTTTTATTTACATTTTTAAACCACTTATTGCTTAAAAGTGTTTTTTAACTTCATTTCTTCTTAACATGTTAGGACCAATTTAAATGTAATTTCGACTCAGTTAAACAAGTAAAAATTATGAGATTTTTAGTCTAAATTGCAATTACATTCTTTCATATACTAAAACATTAGGATTGCTTGAAATAGCTTAACAAATTTTCCTCTGGAAATTTCTTAGGAAATAAAAGAAACACCTTTAGAAGAGAAAGCTAAGTATCTGTAGTTAATGAGTTTTAAACCACGTAATAAATAGAAACCAGATTTTCAATCGACGTATGACAGTAGTTCTTTCCAGATCCTTTTGTCTACACAATTACAGAATTTCTCACCCCAGCAGGTCGACCGTTTCCGTTTATGAGTTCCATAGGACAGCTATGCTGCTGCCAATACCATGCAAGGATCTTTTGAAACTGCCATCCGCACACGCCACCCCCATACGTCAGCGTATACACTTTCGAGAATACGGCATACGTGGTGCAAGTGTTGGCCCTGTTAAGTTTTTGTTTGTTAAGATTACTCTTATATAATATTGTAGTACGTCGGCAAAACACGTAAGGATATGCATTCGCTTGTTAACAAGAAATTGAGGAATAAATACGTCATTATCACGAGAAACTGTGTGAAACATTATTTTATTTGTAAACTTGTGATTATAAAATAACATGACAAAATACATATATAATAATATCGTTGCAATATGTAGTAGTTTATTATTAAAAATTAAAAAATAATACTGTGTCATATTTCAAAGATATATCAATAGTAATACAAATACACCGTCGTAATAGACAATGTAAAAGTTGCTACATCCATTCACAAGTTTATTTATGTATGCATTTTGCTGCTTCGCTGAAACAGTTTAGATCATAATATTCCCCAAATACATTTTTCTTGGAACATTTCAACTCTAATTTGTTCATTTGTTTCTTTGCCGATACTAAATTGGGCAACAGGGTAAATATAAAATAGACTTTGACACTTGTCTACCCCTATGTAATATTGTTGATTGTAAATTAAAAATCTTTCTTGTTACATGAATGTAATTGACACATTATTTAACAAAGGCTTGTAAATAGAAAGATAACCACACAGCTCAATATCAATTTTCCTGTTAAAATAACGGGAACAAAGAGATGATTCGGGACTGTAATCGATTGTAAATATCGACTAAGTAAATGTGACATGGTTATTGACGCATTCGGCGTTGTGCCACTTTATTTGAAAGCTAATAAACGATGAAAGCTCTTTGAATAATAAATTAAAATGCTTTATCAGTTTTATTCCTTTTAAATTATATTCTTTATGAATGATTATATGTTATTATATTATGTAAAACCTTTACCATATTGGAACTAGTTATTGAATTCACATTTAATTTTCAAATGTTTAAAAAAAAATTTGCCTGCATTTTTAGTTACCTTTGGTTGTAGTTTTGACGTAAGGAATGTTTTGACTGTTTAATATTTTCGAGCATAGGAAAAATGCGGCTCGAAACAAGCGAAATAGTTCAATACTATTCTACCCTGTAGATCCAAAATAACCTCTTTAATAAATAAAGCTATATTAAACTACACCTGTGTATCTTTTGGAACGTAAAGATAACGATAGTGTGCAATCCCTTTCTCCTCTACAACCCTCCTGGTGTAAGTTGGCGCTGCGCGTTCAACCGAATATTGTTTCAACCCTCGACACTACCCCTATGAATCTGGCTATAATATATCACCTACTCTGTGACTTGGTGAATAGGTAAGTACATTCCACTATTATTATTGGAATAAAATATGTTAGTTTGAGAATGATAAGTCTAACTTTGTATCGGAATGTTTTGCAACACAACAAGAATTAGATGATAATTGATAGCATCTCTGGTATGGCGGGAGGCTATGTAAAAACATCTTACACAAATTTAGATCTATTTAGAGCTATTTACTAAAAACAATTACTTCAAATTTATTGTAAACAGCAATATTTTGCCTGGGTTTTCATCCCAATTTATTGTTATATAAAAGGTGTCCAACGAAGACATGCAAAGAAATCTTTCAAGCCTTACACGAAGGTAATAATTATGGTTAAAGAATATTCTTTAAACAAATAGCTCTTCGACAATAATTGTAAAAACTGAAACACAATAAACAATGGGATAATAGGTAAGGTAATAGGTAGGTAATGGGGTAATAGGTGGGTTGGTAGGTAATAGGTATGGGATAATGGGTAAGTTTATACTGAGCAAATGGGAAAGTCTTTGATATGCTATCATTCTGTTGCTATTAGAATTTGGAAGCTGTCAAACTTTACACAGTGTTTTCAAAATTGTGTAAGGTTTTAAGGGTTTCGGCACATAAATGAACTAATAATTTTAAATCAGACGTCTAAACCTCTGCTTGGAACACCCTGTACATTTAATTAATTAGAAATACAAATTCCTCAAACTATTTCAAATTAAATAAACTTCGATCGAAATACGAAGTTAAATACTTTGAAACGACCCGCACTGGCTAAAAGATCTATTTAGAAGTCTAATGAACGAAATTCCTCCAACATGGGTTCTTAAGAGGAGTAAAATTAGCGTTGGCGTGAGTAGGGAAGCTTCACGAGAAGGCACAATTCAATTTAAGCGGCAGTGTCGCTTCTTAAACCATCCTCACTTTCAATTTCTTTCCTTAATTGGAATTGTTCCGTGGCGCGTATATATGTCTGCTTAAGCCCCACCCGGTCTTGGCTACTATCTTGAAATTAATTCAACACGCGGAATGTTCTTTGAGAGTTATTAAAAGTTCATTTGACAAAGTTTAATCTTGAAGTTTTGGGTTTCGGATAGAATACGTCGAAAATGCTATCGAATCGCAATGAAATATACCAACTAATTGTATAGCACGAATTGGATTCGATTATATTATATTTAAATGTACCGGTTCACCCGATTGAATATCAATATCAATATCAACACAATTGATATACTTAAAGACGAGAGTTAGTGTTAAATGGATTATATGTGACAACTTTGTTACTGAACAGAATAACAAGTTTCCTAAGGTAGGATCATTTATTAAGGGTCCAATGATAAAGGACACTTGCTCTCAATTTCGGACCTTCTAAAAGTTATTGACTTTTCTCAGGATCGAACCGACAACCTTCGGATTCGTACGAGAACATTAAAACCCCTCAGCTTCATAGCTATGAAAGGTATAAATGAGTTAAATTCCATTTTGTAGCCCCTGAACTGCTTAGTATAAACTAAATTAAAACATACCTCGTCTTGCAGTTCAAATAAATAGTGTCTTTTTCAATCCACTACATGTTTCGCCATGTTGGCATTTTCAAATGGGTAAACAGAAACATTGAGACTTGAAACATTATAATATCCGAATTGGACTCGTCAAATTGTAGAAATTTACATTGAAACACAAAACTGTACATACATTTGACACGTACGAACGAAACATTATCATGTAGGCCTACAACACTTATTGTAACCCGATCACGGCACTGACTGAGACAGAACTCAATTCCAATTCGTCCAATTCGGATATTATAATGTTTCAAGTCTCAATGTTTCTGTTTACCCACTTGAAAATGCCAACATGGCGAAACATGTAGTGGATTGAAAAAGACACTATTTATTTGAACTGCAAGACGAGGTATGTTTTAATTTAGTTTATAAATGAGTTACACTGAAACTGCTATAATCAAGATAATTATCCTGAATGGTAATTGATAAGTTGACTTGCGAATTGGAAGATTATTTCTCCCCGGTATTTTGAGGTAACATTACAATAAATATAAAAAAAAAATACAGCTTAAGGAATCCATAAATTGCACACCACATAACATTTAAACAGCCTAAACTATGTTCAAATACCAACGGAATCACTGCTGTATGTACTTCAAAACTGCGTGTTTCCATAGCATAAATAAATATCTTGCAATATTTCCAGCTGCTAATATTACTCAAAGGTTCCCCTAAGAAGGGGCAACTCATCGTTCCAAGATGCATGAACAACGCTCAATTTACTTCATGTTTTCCCAGACAATTAACAGCTTTTGCTCCTCATTCTTCATTTCGTTTATTGCCTTTTCTCCACGCCTAACCCCGTCATTTCGACGTCAATAGTCCGTTCTTTATTGACCGGGTATTTGTTCCCGCCGTTCTCGCCCTGAGAATGCAAGATGAGGCTTTGTTGTAAGTTTCACTCTAGTATACAACAATATGTTGATTTATCCGTTATTGGCTGTCTCAACGATCAATGTAGAAGCTGTCTCTCATATCTCCAGGTGTCAACACGTGTCAACCGTCTACTTCCCTTGATCGTCTGTGAATAACATTTATCTTATTGTCATCTCCTTGCGATGATAGCGAGGCGAATTGTTCTGTTACATTTTACAACTTTTATCCCTAAAACGCATCGGTAGTGTTTAAGTGTTAGCTACATGGGTTATGTTTGTTGTATTGTTGAGAGTTGATTTGTTTGATTGATTTTTATATTTTTAAGTTTGATTACCTAAGAGTTGTCAAATATTACAACATTCTGTTTTCCTCCCGTGGCTGAGCTATTATAGAACTTTAAAGAGTCACAAAACGGCTGTAGTAATTAGGAAATGCATCCTTACAGTAAGATATAAGTCACAAGGCAGAAAACAAAAAACATTTTAAAATAAACATATGTTACAAACAGGCTATGTTATCGAGGATCATTGACACTGTGTCAATAGATTTGGAAATAATAAAGCAATTTCTTTACATCAAAACTTCTAAGGCAACTTTCGTAATTATTGAAATTTTCGAAACAGTTGAAAAAAAAAACAAAAACCTCAAAGTAAAAACTGATTTAGCCTAGCAAAAATCATTGCATAGTTTTTACCCTCCAATTTTCATTCTCCAAGAGTCTTTATGATTTTGTTACCAAAGTAAATGGACCAGCAGCTTAAGGTGGCAACACAACAGATTAGTCTTGGTATTAGCATAGCTAAAAGGTTTTGGTGATAACCGGGAGTGGGACCATAACCCATAAAGTAATATAATATTACTATATTACTTCATCTATGCTGCAGTACAACTCCACAACTCGACCTGCCTTACTGTAATTGAATTACTGTTATTGTGAGTTCTTAAAACGACTACTTCCGAATAAACAGATATCGTAATAACCCTAGATGTATATCGCTATCTCGAAGCGGCGCGCGCTCGCAACGACGCGACGGCCGTTTTGATAACGTACACATAGGTGGAGTAACGCAAACACGGCAGCGTCGCATTTAAGGCGATTGCCGCATGTTGCTAATGTTGCCGCTGTTTAATCTGCGGATGTTTCGCCAAGTTCCCGCCTTTACTACGGCGTATTTAACCTCCGCATTCATTCTGAGCAGTCCGACACGCTTACACGGTGGAGGGGAAGATTTAAAACGCGGGAAAGTGTATTGCCACCTCTACAACGTTGGTACGATTGCTCATAAGGTTTAGTTGCTGCTAGCACTCACTTATGATCCTACAAGTATCTTCTCGTCTTGGTGTGAAATTTGAATAATGTTTTATGTGTTAAATGTCTGGTAAGAACGTCGCTTTAACCAGTTCAATTTGGTGGTGAAGTTTACAACATGTGCTTAACTCTATTGTCCAGGGGTACAGTTTAATAACAGATACATTTATGAAGTCAGAATAGTTAAGTGAATGGTTACAATTTAAATAAACTGCAAACAAACAATCCAAACACAATTTGCGTGTATATATGGACATAGAAATATTGTTTTGAGTATGATTAGTCTATTGTAACAGTGATTTACAATTTATTGATACATGTATGAGTGCATGAATATCACAATGAAAATATGAATGGATTCGTAGCAAATAGTCCTACAAGTATGCTGGTCTCGCCTAGAAGTGCGTGGTAGATTACAATACCAAGAATCATAATAGTACGTAATTACGAGGTTATACTATCAAGAAACTTTATACTTTTCTTTGTATTTTTTTCGTATTTGTATGGAGTTTAGAGCATGATTTCATTGATCGGGAAGTTTGCTATTATGGAAACAGTTTTTTGCACCTTTAATATATATTCCACTTTTGTTTGATTCTAGTTTTTAAAATGCAAATCGCACGAAAACCCCAAGATTGTTCCAAAGAAACAAATATTTACTGCTAAAAAACTAACTTCTTATATTTGCCTCCTAGGGTAAATATAATTACGAACTGCCGCTGATCGCCAACAGCACCATCGGAGGGTGCAGACTGGCGTTTCCAACTTATGTATGGTATCGACTGTTCGCTGGCCTTAGGCCAGAATTATTTTGGCTCGGCAAACGCGCCGTGGCCCGTCTAAATCAAAACAGACTTGTTAAAGCCGTTATATGCGTTTCCGGGCCGAGTCGAACAGTGCCAGGGCTCTACAAAACACACAAGTCTTATTACAAGTTGATACATCGCGACGGCTCGTATGTTCAGATGCAGTTGCGATGTTGAGGGTGGCCAGCGCTTACTGTTGACAAACAATCGACTCCAACAATGGCTGGAGGGTAAGATGCAACATTTTTACTTAATCTAAGTAAATATGGTATAAATATAGAGGGTGAAAATCCAGGAAAGTGATTTTTTTATCTCACATGTACAACTTTATTTCTTGTGTTTTTTTGTAAAGCCAATAACATTGTTTACGTTATAAAATAAAAGAGTATTGTTTATTTCTCTTATTTACAAAAACCAATAAACTTCTCTTACTTATAAATTACCACTCCTCTTATTTAGTAGAACACGTTGCTGAGTACTAATAATTAATTATACACTCCTAAACCCCCTGATAAGTAAGAGTACAGTTCATAAGTTTATAACATTAAATCGAATCAAATTTTAAAACTACACCGTTTCACAGGTCACCAACGAAAATAGAGGTGTGTCAGGTAAGTTAAGAAAACAACACAGAAGAGTACAATACGTTCTGGTGCATTTCCAAGACAACTAGGAATGCATACAAATGATGTGAGGTGCATGCTGCATGTTCCTGTTCTCATGTCATTCTCTTTTTCTATTCTACTTTGTGACATTTTTGTCTTTTAAAATTGAAAATGATACAAAAACAACGACTTCTAGTGAAACACATCCAAACTTTGTCTAAAACATGTACCAATTTTTTTACAAGCGTTTCCGCTGCGTATATTGTCGCGAGGTTGCTCTTTTAATTGATTTGAGGATAAGTGAATGGTTTGGTGGAGTTAGAGTGTTGGTAATATAGGCCTATTTTGGGGAATCGAGAGTTGTCATAAAATTGCCAAAACCTAAAGTGCACGCAGTATATATTGTATGGCTTTCATAGTCAGCCATAATAGTTTAAAAATATGTTCACGATCGTAAAGCCACAAAAATTATGAATGAGTAATTATAGTTTATACGTACTTAGCATACGTTAACGTTATTAATATGGATGCATAAAATGTGTTAACACCGCTGACAAGAAGTAGACAGTGTTAAATGGAAACTACAAATACTTATAGAAAAATTGTGTTATGTTAACTTAAAAAAGTAAATAGATGGTATATTCGAATAAGAAATCCCCCCCTTCATTAATGTAGCATAACAATATTGTACAATCTTCACAAAGTACAATGTAGCGCCTAATATAGGTACTAATCTATTTACAAGCTAAAAAGAACGCAGGTAATAAGAACGGCCTTACAAAAAGGAGAGAGAATGGGGAACGTTGAATCCAAAAGCAGATCGTCTAAGGATATTAACGGTGATTGTATGCGCCAGTCTTAGGCTGTCGAGTATAATCACCTTACAACAGGGGGGGGGGGAGGGGGGATATATGGAACCCTCTAACATAATCAAACAAGCAGCACTTCGATCATTGTCCCGTTATTATTGGTGACGCGTTATTTGTGCGACTTTAAACAGAAAACTCGTTACGGCGTTGCGACTCGTGCCATTATTCGCGGGAATGTTCCCGCGTAAATTGTCAGACTAGGCCGTAACTTATGTTGCTACGCGTAATGTAAAATGTTCATATTATTCAATTTTTAGGATTATGTCTGGCCAAGTGTTAGACTCATCATTATAAATTACCACCGTACGACTCTTAGGACTTTTGCGATTGCGAGTATAAAAGTAGTGTTATTAATGTTATTTTGTGCCCCTTATAGTATTATTTGTATAATTTGTATGCGGCGTCAAATAGGAGTAAAATCTATTCATCTAAAATAAAATATAATTGTAGATATTATTTAAAAAATAAACTAAAACAACTGAACTATCAGTAATTGAAGTATAGTAGAGTCCAAAGTGGCGTTTTCATAAATTGTTAGAGAGAATAAATTGAACCATTTACGCTTATTTAAGTTTTTTCACTTTTCCATCACGGATGTAATACTTTATTGTATTAACACACCCAATTTTTTCTCAAACCTCAGAAAACACAAAATTACTGCAATCAAAGTAGTGTTGGCGCTAACTAGGTAAAGCACTAAATGGCGCTAAAGATAACACAATCAATATCTGTTCCATCAGCACTCTACAATCTTGTGTCGGGGCTTAGCAAGATTTGCCGAACCCTACTAGAGGCGACACATAAACTGAGTCCCGTCGGCGCTCCACTGAACTCCCGGGGCGCGCGACGGGGAGACATATGTTGCAGCTCTATAAAACCGCTATAAATTCCTTGTATCTTCTCATTTCCATACAAGGAACAATAAAATGTCCCGTTTAGCAACGCCCCGAGCGGTCGACGCTTTTATTGATTCGGGTTCCACCCGATATTTCAATATTGATCCGGCTAAGTGAAAACCTTTATCGGAATCTAAACAGATTTCGTGAGCTTCGTTCTCAATCAACCACGGGCAAAGCTTTCACATTTGTTTCGGGACACGAATTAGTTAAAATTGGTTTTTATTTGTTGGACAAATATTTATAAACCACTTCATTTGGTTTGTTCGCTTGATCTGAACTCCACCTAAAATTAATTTAATCTATACACTATACAGTCTAAGTCAAATCCTGCTGGAAAAAGATTATAAATCCGCTAATTCCCACGGTTAATTTCATTAGCAAATTTGCACTAATCTAATTATAAATCAAGCCCGCATAATCCTAGTTATGAAAACATCCACTTGTCTTTTATTTGTACATTTCCTGAAATATTCCTATACAACTTATGATTTGCACTACACTATACAGTAAAACCATCGGTGGCAAACTTATCTAGAATTCTCGGTACGAAGACTAGCTCAGTACCAATATAAGACACTAATTAGTATAGTTTTAATACGTCCCTCCCAAACCTGTTCATCATTTTATTGGCACGCTTTCTCCCTTACCACGGGAGTTCGATTTCAAAGCGCATATTTCTCCGGTGTCTCGAGAGAAATTTCTGTGTCTGTGGTAGCTGTATCACCCAATGTGTCCAATTTGGTGCGATTTCTTGGTATTTTTTTAAAATTGTTACTTTTCCATTTTGTGTTTGTATAAGTATCGATCTCTGTTTGGTAATTTCTTTGCATAACCGCTTCAAACAAGATACAAAGTGTACATATATGAACTACAGTGCAAGTACCCTTACAATTATAATTTGACGGTGAATTTTACACTAAAAGAAAAGTTATCATTTTAAATATTCTCCAAATGTATGATATTTAAACGGGTGTAAAACACTTTATAAAAAAACAACGGCGTTTAGTCATATTTCCATTTTCACATCATAAAAATAAATGTCATCACAACCTCCACAGCATATGGGTCTAATAGATTGGCTTCAGTAGTAACCACTGGTCAATTTCACTTACCAGTGGTCAAAGCGGATATATCTCCCCCCCCCCTACCTCACCTATCACCTATGCAGGTAAACATTGTAATGGGAATTAGAGAGTATTCGACAGCATTAGCTTCTACAGTCATTTATTTTTCACCATTAATTAATTTAACTTATGATTGAAATTGTATGTCAATAGTTAATGAAAACCAATTTTAAATATTGTCTTCAATTTTCAAAGCGTTAAGCTTTCAATTGGTTTTAAGCCAAGGAATTTGCGAAGGAGAAGAGGAGAAGATGAAGGAGAAGGAAGCGAGGCGTGCCGAGGAACGTGTCGGCCCCTGCTGGGGAGTATAGGACTTTCACGAGTCATTCCCCATCAATGGGGTCGGCGAACAACCCCATAAAGTCGATTATGGCGCAACAAGAGATAGGCTATGTCAAACCAGTCTATTCTCGACACGGCTACTTGGCCACTGTATCACCAGATGTTAATAGGTTGGTCGCCGGATCACAGTTTGTTAGTGGCCATTGCATCGTACGATGTTAACGACTTGGGTATAAGCTCACAGGATGTTAAAGACATGGCCATTGGATGAGCAGATGATGGTTGCCACTGTTCCCATTGTACCACAAATAGACAATTAGTTTGCCTCTGTATCATCAGATGAATATCAGTTCCCATTGTATCAAAAATTGACAATTAGTTTGCCACTGTATTAAATGATTATCAGTTCCCATTGTATCATAAATTGACAATTAGTTTGCCACTGTATCATCAGATGAATATCAGTTACCATTGTATCATCATATGATAATTAATGTGCAACTATAACAACGGATGATTGTCAGTTTGCCACTGTATCATCAGATGATAATTAGTTTGCCACGGTACTATCAAATCATGGTTAGTTTGCCACTGGATCATTAGGTGATAATGAATCTGCCCCTGATTTGGATCGTACGATGTCAACACATTTTTCACTGTTTGAATGTTGTCAATGGTTTGGTCACGTGTTAATATGAATATGTGTTAAATTGACACCGGATGACAACATGTTGAGTTGGCTACAATGTAACTGTATATCAATCAATTTATCACTGGGTTACAGAATGCCACTGTTGTTATAATAGTTCAACATAATTATATAAACATTATATTTTAGTACAGCCTCATCATTAAAGTAAGAAATCAAACAATGCTGTTATCTAATCATATTCAAACCTTCTAAAATACAATTATTATTAGCAAAATTATGTATGGCATAACTACTATGTCACAAATGGATTTGCCAAGGCAAACCAAACAACAATAGCTAACAGCATATCCGCTACATGGATAGCCACATCAAGTCCGGTCACGTATGGCTAGGGAGGGTAGATCGGTCCCTTTTAATCAATGATTTAATTTAATATGTGGTAGTAAATTAGATCCAGGTACCATTGGTCATCTCTCAACAAAACCTTTACTGAACTGTAAATGATCCGTTTAGTTTATATTCTGATTATACACACGGGGAATATTTAACGTTTTCTATTTCATAATAGAATCTAAAGAATCAAAAAGCATTATTAAGTTAAGTAAGAATATAAATACAACATTTGTTTTAATAATTTATACAAAATAAATACAAAATGTACTAAGTTCTATTTTAAAGTTTTTAAATACAAAAATATTAATAGAGAAACTCTTTATGGCGGTAAAATTATTTTTTTTAATGTCAAAATCATACACGTTTTGATCTTTTTTAGTTCCCGTCGGAACTATCACCAAATCACCCCAACTTTGAACCGAATACATAACTAACCGTGTTAAAACTATGAACTCCCTTTATGGTGGAAATATGAGCTAGTCATAAACGAACTGACGAAGTTTTTCGTCAGGAAATATAAAAAGATTCACTTCGCTTGTCATTGATGGAGCTTAGAGTCGGGGAAACTGCCATAAACACCGTTCGAAGAGCGCCGCCCGCCAAACAGACCGAGTTTCCTCCATCACTTTCACGCACGGCGAGCTCAAGCACCAATGTAATATGAAAATGTCATTTTTGGAATGGAATACGTTGTTTAGATGGCCACTTTTAGGCCAAATGGGCCGCGCAGAGTTGAACAGATTAGGATGTAGCACATCGTGGGGAAGGGGAGTTCAACCTTACACTCCCGTCCCTACTAGGCTATATGTTCATATAGCCCGGCAAGGTCTATAGTTAGATAATCGATTCAATTTGTGACATTTGAAATGCTAGTGGATTTGATATGTAACCATATTTTACCGTATCGGTTCATAAGCATTGATTCTCAAACTGCTACAAATACAGCTTGAGCGTGTAGATAGCACAATTAAATAATTAGTCTGGTGAAAATATCTTTAACTTAGACCTAGGTAAGCAACATTTAAGTGTTTAAAGTAACGATAATGGTGAAGTGTGAAATGGTCGATGGAGACGGTGTATTTGACAATAAACCTTTATTGGTGGGTGATAGGATAACATTTAGGTTCTCTATAGTAATATTTGTTTATTTATACTAACGGTTTTATTCCCCTTTTTTGAGGAGATGATATTTAAACTTGTTTTTATGCCACCTTAACATTTTATGGGCAGCAATGCAAGATAAAATAACTGAACCCAAGTCAGCGTTTTAATGGAAATTATCCATTTTTATTGTTTAATTGCACACACCTTCCAAAAACCCATCTCTTATACAGTGCTCTAACTCAGAGTATTCGTAAAAATAATGATAGGAAGTAAAGGTGGATTCATTAATTTTATTTAAATATTACGATATAAATTCGTCAAAAATGAGCTTTTCAAATGAGTTTACAAGAGCAACACGTAGAATAATCCTGATGCCAAAGTATCGAAGTGAGCAACTAGAGAGGGCATCAATATGGGCATAAATCAGCTGAGTTGTCAGCGAGATGTATGGAGTAGGACCTTCATTTCCCGGGAAACATCATTCCGAGCACGCATCTGACGTTATTTGGAGGGAAACTCGCCGCATGACAAGTAGAGACTGCGGCGACGACTACGGTCTCATCCAGCCGCACCAATCATATCACCGACCGCCAAACTAATGTGAGTAGGTGATCAACGACCACCGAACTTGCAATGCGAGTAGGTGATCAACGACCACCGAAGTTGCAATGCGAGTAGGTGATCAACGACCACCAAACCTGCAATGCGAGTAGGTGATCAACGACCACCGAACCTGCAATGCGAGTAGGTGATCAACGATTACCAAACCTGCAATGCGAGTAGGTGATCAACGACCACAGAACTTGCAATTCGAGTAGGTGATCTACGACCACTGAATTTGTAATGCGAGTAGGTGATCAATAACCACCGAACTAGTGGGGACACACAACCATAGACAAATGAACGTGTGCAAATAACGTGTACGATCATCAACCACTGACATCTTTATAGCAGGTATCATTTACCACGATTGAACATCGACCTTGCATAGATATTATACGATCAACGGCCACCAAACTAGTGGGAAGCAGGCACTATCACAGACTCCCAAGAGAATATAACCAAAATAATAACAACCAAAATAACAACCGAAGAATAATAACCGAGAGAATAACAACCGAAATCGTATGAAGTGTGTCACCGACAACCGAAATATTGGAGAGGATATCAACCAACTAACGAAATACCAGTGAGAATATCACCGACCACCAAATTAGTGGTAAGAATACACAGGCACCAACCACCAAACAAGCGGCGTGAATACACGATTACCTCACAACTAACTTCATTTGATTACTAATCTAGAGTCAACAACAATGTCCAACTTGAGTAATAGGGTAGCGACTTGGTTTGTATCTGAGGGTGATGTCGGAATAGTCTGGGGTGTGAACTTCAGCAGTAAACTAATAGACTTTGGCAACTAAGGGTATAAAATTAAGGGTGCCATTTAGTAGCAAATAACAGTCCCACTACTAAATAAAACCTTAAAGAAACTCATTTTATATTCGGAAAAATTATAGATAAAAATATATAGATATTAATATTATTGGAATAATGGTGGTTAATTGTCCCATTTGACTTAAATGTGACTTATTTATCAGATATATTCATAAAATCTTTCAAAACAGTAGTTTTAGACGTTTTAGTGAGAAATGAAATCATAATTTGCGGTTTGATTTTTCAAAGACTCAATACCTAGTTATAATTATTGATTTTTTGTAGTGTAAAGTTTAGTTTGCATTAAATGCACTACAGACGTGAAACAGTTGAGATATGAGAGAGCAAATCAACTTAGTGGCAGCTACTAAGCTAGCAGCGGGTAATGATATTGCCGCAGTTGATTTTAACTGTTGTTCCTAGTTCATTATCATGCGAGACTGCTTAGTTTCAATACAATCCAAACAGCGACGCTCAGATCAAAGTTGTATCAATTTGTTGCTGGAGTTAAACAATTCCATACATTATTCTGCTTGTTGCATTAATTGTGTAATGCATCTCTGTCGATGCAATACTGGTTCTAGGCTGTATCATTTCGATTATAGATCTAAAAAAAGTATTTTTTGAAAATATTTCTAGAACGGATAACGGAAGTGTTTTTAAACAAAGCTACAGATAATGCAAACCAAGGTATGGATTCAGAGAGAGTTTTTAATTAAGGAACTTTTATCAGTAACGCAGAGTAAAGTCGGCCATTCCGTGAGGGTTATGTTGGTAGCCTAACAGTTTTTCGGGGAAAGAAACATTCTCTTTCCCTTTTTAACGAGAATCGAGCCGGCATGAGGAGAGGCGCTCTTACCGGGGAAGAAATGCACTAAAGTGCGCTTAGTGGCGCTGGAGCTTCGGAAACCAAATTAGCGACTACAAAATAGCAATTAGGCCAACTGATGGAGTACCTTGTGCTCGCTAATTCGATAATCTGTTTGGCGAAGGCACTGTATTTTTAATGAGGCCAGGCAGCCCGGCTGTGCAGCTGATTAAGACTAACTTTATCTAGGTTCGCTCTCTGTCAATTAACTCACCTCGGCTTTTTACTCCGACACCGTTTTAGCCTTACACATCCATCTAAAGACGCAGACGCTCCTTCCAACTCACATACCACATAACTTGGCGCGCTCCGGAAAATTGGAGGGAAATTGAAAAGTCGGGAAACAGTAGAACGAGAGATTTATTCGGGTACAAATAACTTGAGCTATCTCCACAACTGGATTTATTACTTGGAACTTCTTTGAGTAAAACACTCAGTAAGATAAAAATCCGCTTGGTCTGGAATGTGTTCACAGCACTTAAGTGATTCTGTTTGTATCGACACTGGTATAAGAATATTAGTAATGGATGTGGCCGAAAAGTTGCTTAAGTCGAATATTCAATATCTGCATACATCTTAATGTACAGTAAAACACTTACTGTAAATATTTTTTCTAAGAAATGGAGATATGGGATTCATATTGGCAATATGTCGCATTCTAAAAGTTTTTTATGACAAGCCTGAGTAGCCGATTGGGTATTGCAAACATTAAACCACAGGTTTGTAATTGATCGAAGGTACTGTATTTAAAACCTATTCGTAATCTCTCAAATATTATAGCCTTCAACTATGCTCTACAAAACATTTAGAGGATTCCATTATGTAAGGCTGAATTTCACTTCGACTTTTTACTCATTTAGTTTAACGAAAAGTATTTGCTAGTTGATAAAGAAATGCTGAGCACAATTAAACCTACCCAAGCAAATAATACAATTGTATGATCAAATTTAACTTGTTAGTACAACGCGTACATTCGACAAAGAAAGAAACAGGCACACCAAGTTACGAAACATAAAGTAATGCAAATTTCTTCCGCAAACAAACTTGTTGGATTCTCAGGGGGATAATTCATCAAATTACCCCATCGCTAGGCATTCGCTAACAAAGGACGCGATGGGAAGACACGTCCAGTCTTTTAATTAAGACGACCCGGAGGCCGACATAATACGAAACGAGCTTAAATAGCGGTACAAGGTATTCTTTAAAGGGGGCGAACGTGGACGGACTGTAAAAAGGAAGTGGGGGGCTAAGACAGACCACTGTCTGAAATCGTGATAATATGGGATGTGAGGTACCATCGAAACGTATGCTCATATTGAACACATGTTGCCAACAAAAGAGCTTTATTGAATGGATGAAGTCACTACAAAATTATTAATATAACAGAGGTCCTATAACAAACTCATTGTACGATTTTAAAATCAGTGTAACGCCAAAATTACTGTACAGAAATATTAGAAAATAGCTACTTCCCTATAGGGAAATTCGCTAAAAAGTGGTTACCTGTAAAAAAGAGTGATGGGCTGTATTGATATAAAGTCATATGGGAATCCATGATCAAAAATACTATTACACTGACCCAAAATCACTGCAACACAACACAACACAAGCCAACAATGGAAGCTATATTGCTAACGAAAGGAGATGAAAAGAAAACATTGTAACACTGTTTGAGAACAGAGATATATTCAAAATAATTATAACACTAACCCAAACTTACTTTACCACATGACTACATGTGAAAAGATCTATTATTGCAAGTGAGAGAAATACACTAAAACAGATATATATTTAATCAACAAAGCGGAATGTTATACCAAAACCATGTAACAATAAATGAGCTACTTCTAGCGAAAGGAGATTTAGAAAATGGAAAACTGTAAACTTTATGTTGATAAAAAAGAGCTAATTAAAATAACACTGACCTAAAATTACTTTAACGCCAATAATCGGTAACAAAGAATGGTACGTTTTTAACGAGGAACTTTTGCCTTTGAAAAGAGGGTTTAGATAAAACACAATAACATTATTTTATAACAAAGATCTAATTTAAGCACTAACCCAAATTACTCTGAAATAACTTTACCCAACCCAAAAATACATCCGATTCGACAACGTTGCAAAATGAACAAACAGATACATACTACAGATCAAATTTATCTCTAAACCTGGAATTGTGTCTAAAGCTGTCAAAACAGCGCGTTGTTTAGGTGTGAAACTACCCCTGAAATAATCCCCTTCGTCGGTATCCAGCCTGAATCGCCAATTGTAAAAATAACGGCTCCAATATTAATGCCAGTGCATTTAAAACAATCGATCGTTGCAAAATATAGAATTAAATGTACAATGTTTACAGGAGATGTTAAGCACATTTTTAACTCGTAATTTATTAGGTAATGTTTATTATGTGTTACAAAGACCAACACAACAGGCCTATCGGAACAAGAGGCCGGTCATTTCACAAATACGCCGTAATGGCAATGTTATTGAGAATTATTTATGGCTGTGTCACCGGCATACCCACGTTATAATACACCGGCCACCGCTATATCATTTGCGGGATAACATACAGAGAATAGTGTTCGCCGTTACCTACCTATTTACGATGCTGGCTATAACTGCACCATTTGCAGTTTTTAAACGTATTGGTTCAATTAGGATGTTATTTAATTTACTCAAAGCATAGTTGATGATAAGGTCGGTAGTGTAATTTTCTTTCAGTTTGGCAAGTTAAAATATTTGTGTAACAAAAACTTGTATTTAATCGTATCAGATTCTGCAATTGTGTGTTAATTGAACTCATTTCTTCATTTTAAAACAGCAGCCTTGATACAGAAATTAAATTTAAACTTGTAGATAATGTAAAAGGCCTAAGTATAATAATTAAACGTTCTACACCATAGGCACTAAAAATTACATATTCGAAAAACATTATTATTTCAATAATTAATTACAAACAGTAGTTCTTTGATTCTTAGTTAGAAATGCACACAGATGTATAGCTAATTAAACATTAACTCGCTGTCTTTGATTGATCAAATGTCGTCACAAAGCTCAGAGAAGGACTTTCATTTTGCAAGCATTTTTACTGAAATTAAATTAATCTCGGACCCTCCCGCTATTGGGATCTGAAGATCGATGAAAAGTTGATCTTGTTTCAATTGCGATGGCTTTTTACTAAAGAGAAGCGGGAAATCGATGGCAATTTCGAAGTGGAGGACATGCTGCACCGATTGTCAAATCACAAATACTCCTAGTTTTATGTTCAAAGCTACATTTGTCTGTCAGACTCATTTTGAGTTAGGGAAACACACTTTAACTAATTGATAACGTACAACAGTGAATATGGAAATTAGTGACTGATAAGATTATCTAACAAATTAAATACAAATTTTACGCAAATGTGTCATGTAGTCTCTTTTCAAGTTCAATTTACAATTTTGTTAGTGGTTAAATTATTTTACGCGAGTTGCGTACACTACTTTACCTACGACGGTGTTTTAATTACTAAAAATCACTACTCATAACTTCTAAGAGAGGTTATGATTTTGTTTATAGCCTCTAATTGCCACTAACAGTGATGCAACGAAATATTGTATCAAATACTAATTGCACCAATCAACAATTAAATTGGCCTGAACAGCTGATTAGTTGAATTTCGAATCATTACAATTTTGCTTCTCCTCTCTCAATCCTTGAACCGCATTGGTCCGTTACCCGTGTTGTTATGAGTAAAACTATGCTGTTATGAAATTAAACAATGCTGTTATGAGATACTTTTCAATTCTAAAAACTGTACTGAAACGGCTACTTTAAAAAAACGGTCGTAGGTAAATAGTGTTAACGACACTCGTGAAAGTTTTTAAGGCAATCGCCAAGGCTCGTACCTTAAATTTTCTACTCGTGTCGTTAACACTATCTTTACGCAATCGTTGCGTTAACTACTATAAAAAACCTAACGTTGTATGATCGCATTTAGCCTTTTAATGAGTTTCTATAAATCAACTACGTGTTTACGTTGTATAATTGCCTTTGTATAAGTAGACTTGTATGTATGAAACCAACCAGCCGTTTGTTTATTTTTACTCAAAGATAACCCCAGCGAATGAGCATGGAGGTAAACACTCTTGAGGTAGAATTATTTATTTTATTTGTAACACTGCACAATGATAGTAATAAAGTTCCACTTTTAGTACAAAGCTTTCACTCAGAAGTAAATAAGAAACTTAATTCCCACGTTTAAGTCGACAAAACATTTCACTCGAGCCTCCGCAGTTGTCAAGTATGATTTAATTTTGTTCTACTGTATAGACATTTTTTTTATTATGTCAAATAAAATGACAGCAAACATGAGTAAAAGCTTGTACTAAGAGATATTTCATTTGATTGGTAAAAAAACTTACACAAATTTTGCCTTAACGAAAACCTATTGGTTGTTTTCGACCTATTTCCGGAGATTTAGTTAGGTGCGGGAAATAAGAATTTTTCAAGGCCCAACTACATGGGCTTTGAACACAAATAATTAAATCACCACATTTTTAGTATACCAGTTTACTAAATCGAATCAGATTTAGTTACCAACCCTGATAATCAGAAACCTTTTAGCTCACCACTCTTTAATATTTATGTAACCTCATTGCTCTGAATTGCTATTTGCAATCCAACAAACATGTAAAAAGTTCCAAGCTTTGAAAACGTGACAAGCTTAGTTCACTTAATCGCTTCTGAAACACGGATTGACTTTTAAAAAGTTTAAAACTGGTCGCGAGAAAGAGTTTGTTCATTTCAAAATCGCTCCGTCTAGCCCAGCCAGCTCATTGTAAATGTATGCCTCCAGGGAGCAAAAGTATTCTTTAAGGTTCCCCAGAACGCACCTTATTATGCACTCTCCTTAAATCATGTATAAAGGTGACTTGTATGTAATACGGTGCCTCGGGTCTTACCTCCTCCCCCCACCTTCCCACCACTAGTCTACAGTAGTCTGCTTGTAACGCAGTGTTGTACGACGCAAAGAACCCTAATATGAATGCCGAGATAGACGTCACGAAAAGGCTAAGGAAGTAGCTTAAAGTATCAGATATTGGTAAGTTTAATTTAAATAACTTAGGTAAATTCTATTATTGTAGTCGACGGCGAGAGAAAACTAATTCTATAAGTATTACATTTTGTAATTTGAAACTTTTCCTTCACGATAATAATACGATTTTAATAAATACGACCAAGTATTTACTATGACATTTTTTATGTTTTCAAGTAACTATTGTAAACATTTCCCCAAAACCAAGGAACCCCCTCCATTTCCTTTTTTACCTTTTTCCAATTGTGATGGAAATCGTCTCGTATGGCATGAATGATAAAAAAAACAAAATGATCTTTTACCGTGGCCAAACTGAAATAGCTCTAACTTGACTTCAGTTTAACCATAAAGGTGATTGATATGATCTACCTTTATTACACTGTGGACGATACATCTACAATGAGTATGTTGAATCTATGGCTTCATTTACACATTGACAAACCTTTTAAATAGCTTAAGATGTTTCAAACACTGAGGAGTTTTCAATTTCACCTCAGACCCAGGAGTAACATGGAGGGAGGCTCAGAAACAATAAACCCCTCACCTTGGAGGTAAATGATGTCGGAATGCTGTGGGCGAACTAATGTCAGTGCGGTCCATGAATGAAGACGTCTGTGCCAAGATTGGGTACCAAGACTGACGGATACTGCTACTCTAACTCTACTCACCCGCCATTGTTGTCTCACGAAATAGAAATGTTAACTAATTTTGATACATTTCAAATGTTCAATAAGCTATCAATTTAAAATGTTCAAATAGTTTTTGCATGAAGTTCAACCATATTTACAGGAAGCTTGATATTGAGATGAGTACAAGATTACCAACCAGATTATCACAATGTTTAACGGGGTTTGGGATAGAACCTGTAGTAGGAAGTTTTGTTTGATGGTAACCACTAATTCAGAAACTAAAATGAATACATCATACAAATAGAGAGCACAACGGGGAAAAATTTTGCAAATTCGGTTACTTTATGTTCCGCGTTTAAAGGTTTCCCAAGTTAATTAAGTGTCAATATTAGCACTGTTATGTCAAAAAAACAAAAGCCACTAAAACGGGATGTATAATGAAAATTTCAGCTGACTTTTACAAAAATATACTTTAGTAAAAAAGGGACTATAAAGTAAAAACAGTTAAACAACAACAAAAAGTTGGCATTGTGAGTTGTGTCAGTAGTGTGTTGTGGTATTACGAAATCATTATGTGTTCGGAAGAGAGAGTTATGTAGCAATATTGAAGAAAAAAGGAGAAGAACCAATGGCAAGAGACAATTGTTTTGATCAATAACACTAGTTAAAATCACGGTTCATCATTTTATTAGGCACTCGCGTCACATAATTGTGAAATTCGAGTAGAGTCGCATGAAAGCGATTAAATTATCTTCCGCCGAGAAAAACGAATGACATACACATTGAAAACTCAACACATGTTTTCAAAACGATATCACCGTTCTCCCTAACTGAGACGAGTTGTTATGTAGTAGGGTAGTAGGAAGCAATTATTTCCGTTACCGCGGGCTGGAGTTAGAAGGGAGAACTCAGACGATGCAGTTACTGTGAAGCATCTGGCAAGAAGCGACTCTACGCACCTGACAACGTTCAACGATCTGGCAGTTCTTGCTCGGCTAATGACTCACGCCAACATTGTCAACTTTCTATGTGGATTGTTGAGAAATGACTACAGCAGTATTGATTGAAATAAATCAATTCTCACTTGATTGAGTAAATAATGTAGATGAGCCAAATAACGTTACACACACAGGAGTGGACGGTTTAAGCGCTTTTCAGTTTGTTTTTTTATTAGGATAGAAAAACTTTCTATACTACATATTGACTGTTTAGTAGAAAAACGATGAGATAATATTGTCAACTAATTATGAAGCTGCTAATATAATTAATAAATCAACCCTAAAAACAGCCACAGAACAGTTTATGCTGTAGTCAGTGTTGTTAGAAGCATACACATGTGTATTTGATCAAGTATGCTGAATTATTGTCGAATTGGCCTAATTATAATTATATTGTATATATAATTATATTTGAACAAGCCTTATGTGTGAAATTCGGCATCAAATATCATTTGGGTTTTAGGGTCATAAGAAATTAAACCTTTATTTGAAGGTGTTCTGTCCAAAAATGTATACTTACACAATATTGATATTTACCATTTCGGGGTTTCACAAATCAATTACAATATCAATTATCCAAATTCTTTTATTAGAACCCGTTTGGAAATTATCTAGCATCTCAATCTAACTAGGAACTCTTAAAAGTTACCAGCATTGTGTATTTTAAAACTCAAAATGACATTCTCTTTCATACAAATCATTGATTCTTCCCCAAACTGAAACCAACAAGTCCAACAACGACTAACGCACGTCGTAGAGTAAATTTAAAATATAAAAAAATGAGACCTTTCAGTGAACATAACAATACGAGAGAGAAGTAGTTTGGAGAGTTCCATTAAAGTATCGAGAAGATGGAGGGAGCAGGAACAGCAGACATTGCCGCGGGCCAAGCAAAGAACAGGCTCACCACAGTGTCCTGCACGTTAAAACTCGTCTTGGTATTGTGGCGAAGATTATTGGGAGAAATGTTTCTCTATGGGAAAAATGTTGTTGAAAAGTATTCAGCAATGAACTGTGTTTTGATTTGATTTTGCATTTTAGAGGTGGATGACATTATAAAAGGATATTGATTGATATTGTATGTTTTTATATGTAACGGGAGATCTGCAATGAGAAAGTTCTCCTTTAGAGAGACTTATTTTTTTGCATGTAAGTTACCCAGCTTAAAATGGGCTCTAACTATCCAGGACATAATTCAATTACTATAATCACTAGACCAGACTCTTACTCAATAAATACGTGGAAAATTGTACCGCATTAAAACGTGTCAATGCTAATTGTGATATTCTATTGTTTATTATAATAATTTCACTTTTGTAGGGACACACATAATTTGGGTTGGAATAAATATATTTTCAACTTTATCGGCACAATAGAACAATTAAATCATTGGATTTAATTCAAGTTAATTTTTTAAACAGTAATATAAATTAGTAAATTTTATGTCATTGTAGGTAGTTGTTGAAGATCGTTTGTGCAAATAGATTGCACAAAATGTAGATTTAAATATACGAATTTGTGGTTTGAAAACTGTTCTCTACCGTTGGGATTACAATAAATGATCTCTGCTAAAAAACCAGTCAATCCTAATGTGAAACAAAGCTGTTACCTCATTAATACACTCATAGTTCACTACTTGTCTCGTGTATCAGTTAAACAGTCAATTTATCAACTATTCAGTTGGAACGAAAATATTAAAATATAATGATTTTAACTGTACAAGGTGAACGGTTAACGCTAAAATTTGGTGCCGTATAAAATAATCTATTTAAAAACAGACTAAAGCAAGTTTTACAATCTAAGCGAACAAGCATGAAACGCTAAAGTGGGGTTGACATGACGACGGGGTCGCAATAGAGCAAGGCATCCAACTCCCAACTATGGTAAAATATGGCTTTTTGGGCCGATATCGTAAATCTTCGGGCACTGCGACAACTTTCTTTCCTTTTCCGTTTTTTAAAGGGCTCTCGGAAATAATTGTTCTTAATGGCTTCTACTTAACCCTCACCAACGGCCCGACGCCGAGTACTCTTGAGGTAAGAACATTTGTCGCCGGTTCGGGTGTAATTTGTCTTTGAATAAACAAAATAATTCCAAGTTATTCTTAGTTGAATGATCATTTAGTTTGTTGTTCCACAGAAATCGTAACAAAGTGGCGTGGGGTAAAAAAATGCAAGTACTGAATAAATAATACTATTTATTACAATTTATTCTTGAATTAATGATCATTTGCTTTGTTTCCTTTCAGGAAAATTTCTCAAAATGGATTAGTGATAAAACAATACAATTATTGAATAATCAAGTTACAAGAATTATTTAAACTCGTTAAATTAATGATAGATACTTAAGTTTACTTTATTTTTTTGATAACTTGAAGAAATGTTTTGAGATAAAACAATACAAGAAGTAAATAAAAATGTACGAAATTGACTAGAATGATCTCTAAGCAACTTGAGTTTTTAAGTTGACACAATATAAATCTGGACAATTTGTTGAAAAAATAGCTACTGGCAACCATGGTATAGTTTTGGTATCCTACAGTATTGGTCACGGATGATGTTCTGAAGCATCGGACTCAAAACCAACCTTTTACCAAAAACCGAAATAGCTAAAAAGCTATGTGATAATGGCCCAGGATTTCTAATCCTACCTTAAGTTGTAAATCCACTTGTCAAGAAAATAGATAAAAATCCCCTTTAAACGAGAAGTTTTAAGGCATTAGAAAACTTCATCTGCTGCAAAAAAACATACAGTAAATAATCTAAACACACAAAAAATTAATCCTCTCGTAAATTGTACTTATCCAATCCTCTTTAAGGGGGACATTTCTCTGTATACGAAAACTTCCACCAAAGCCACACAACTTCTCATTAGTCTTTATAAAGTTGGTATTACTGATTATCTTATGTTTTAGACAGTGTTATCTCAGTAATGCACGCACCGCTAATGGTACGAGCGTAATCGCTCCGCTCAAGATACAAACGACGCGCCAAACCCTCACACATTAGACGCGACGGCGAGCAATATTTTAAACGAAAGTTAGATAAATATCGTTTGTCAGCCGCTCGAGACGGATCTTAGCTCGTCACAAGCTCATTTGAATAATGTTCCCTCCCAAAGTGTCTTTCTTGTATTTTCCGTTGTGGTAGTGAGCTAATATTCAGGTGGTTTGTAGTAAGAAGGGGTGCAGAAAAAAAGTATAAGATAGTAGAATTGCAATGTTACTTTGGTTACTTGTTTTAAAGATAATTTTTGCAAGAAGTAAGTGCAAGCTACGGAAACACCTGCTGGCGAGTAATATCATAGACAAATAGAATTAAATATAGACTGTCAGCCGTGCAGCGGTTACCATGGTTACCATAGGTTCTAGCGCACACCGTTGGGAGCACCATGCAGTAACGGCGTACGCGCTACGTAACTACACGGCGCTCCCAGCACTGTGCGCCAGAACCTATGGTAGCCATGGTAACCGCTGCAAGGCTGACAGTCTATATTTAATTCTTTTTGTCCATGGTAATATTTATTATTTAACTAAAAGAGCACAAAAATGTTGATAACGTTGTTAAACAAAATGATGTTTGTAGCTGTCACGGTATGATAGCGCTAGAGTACTCGAGACAAATGTTGTGTCAATGAACACGCTACTGAACAGTGGAGATGCCTTGTTGAATTCTTAACTTTTTGTGAAGGAATAATAAGATCAGTTATATACAGAAATTGTACGTTAGAAAACTATTATCGTTTTTAAAGAACACATAAATGGAATTCAAACCAACAGTGTTGTTTCCTAATGTTGCCAGCTTAGTGTTTCTACACTAAGTTACACATTATGGTTGTATTTTTGTAAAATGTATGTGTGTTTGCGATAAATAACCTGATCGCTAATTATTTTGTTAAAAACCATTAAAATATTACGTCCGCCAATTTGTAATTGTAAAAACAAAGCCAATCCTCGAATATGTGTATAAAAATACAGTACAACTAATTAAATAAGAGTAAAGGAGTAGGTGCTATTTAGCAAGAGTGTAGTGGGATTATAAGATACGCATTTTATCTAAAAACTTGGTAATTGGGATAAAATAAGGCAAGATAACACAAGAGTATACCTGGGATTATTGTGAGTAGGTTTCATTCAGATTCAAAACGTTTTTCTACCCGGTAAGATTCAATTAAAGCAAATGGAACTAAATGGAAATATTTGTTGGAATGTTTTAGAATCACTTTGTTTCATCAGTAAAATCACGGGATGGCCGATAATTAATAAAACATATCCAAATTTTGCTGTCTGGTTTTTAGATATTTTGGAGAATGGATAAATTTATATTTTGTAATGCTACTCTTGATTTTTAACGTTCATTAATCATTAAAATACGTATCATTAAAGTTATATTAGTAAAATATTCGCATTTCCCTACAATTCAAAGATAACCATAATACTTTGAGACGGTAAGACAGTTTTCGCCCCGTTATTTTCTCATACTGTAATTAATTTTTACCACATTTAGGGTAATGTTTTTCTTCATTCTGAGTACATAAAGACATTGATGTATTCGGCATTGTAACTTGCTTTGTTTTATAACCTCGAGTATAGATTATAATAAATTGACAATGTAAAGACATGAATTGTAAGTAAAAAATATTGATTCCAAGTCATAAGACAAAAACGTTATTAAGGTACTGAGTCAATTAAATTTTTATTAAATATTACGTGACAATGAAATATTTTTTAAACCAGAAGCCAAATTATTGTTAGACAGCTACATATGATGAACGAACATATTTTAATGTGCGTGTTACTTCAATATCATTTTCCAGGATAAAATTTGAACATAATATAGTCAAACATAAAAAAAGGAATCGGCCAACACGATTGTGGTGTGAATAAATTAGTTTATTGTAGAAAACTGGTATACGATAATCATTTATAGAAGAAATTAGATTTAACTTGGCGCGGCACTCGCATGGCCATATTGATACACCTTATTGCATTCTACATCATATTTGTTACGCCATAATGTACTTTGCACTGATTCTTTTTCTACATAATTGATTTTATACCATTTTCTACCATCGTCAGTTTTTACTGAACATTCCACAGAGGTTTCCCACATCTATGTGACCTATGGAAGCGTTGTACAGGTTGTATAGGCTTACAGTTATAGGCAGACCAGAATGACCCAATCTTTACAAAGCATTCTTGGTTTACATTTTTACTTTTATCAACAACCAATTTTCTCCGGGGAACACAAAGCAGTGTTTACAGCTATTCAATAGGGTTTCTACTCTTATCACTTTCGTTAAAGCTTTGCTCAATTTGTACAACACAAAACGAGCTTGGGTTCCTTCACAGGCGAGAAAAACGTTCATTTGGAAAATCTCCTCGGGTATTTTGAGGTTATGTAAAAACAGAACCGTTTTAGAAGTCTTAAAACAAAGTTACATAACAGTATAATTAAGTAGTACATTATTAATACATTTTACTGCGTATTCAGTAATTGATCCAAGTATATCGTTTGTTAAACGAAATGTCAATAAAAATTTGTACTGTCATACTAAATGTGAACGCTCAATTGTATTAAATAGTCATAGTTTAATAAACGCAACGTGTTCTTTTTTCATTTTTTCAATTTAATAAGTTAACTTACCTTATGTATATATATAAAACTGTAGGCCTATACACTTTTGCGACTTTATTTGTAATTAATTGTTGTTTGCACTTTATTATTAAAACCCAGTTAAGAATGCTATATATAATTAAATGGTAAAATTAGATAAATCAGAGTAAAATCATTAGTAAAATCAGACTTATTTAAGTCTTAACGTATTAAGAAAGAAAAGATTTACTTTAGTATCCAGTCAAGGTACTTCAGGTGAAGTTGCATCATTTTTATCAGAGCTAATATTATATTATCTTCCAGTAATTTGTAAGTCAGTAATGCGTTTTTCGAATAAACTGCTAGAATCGATTCCATTAAACTAGAACACGATGTGTGCAACTTTATACAGACCACGAGTTATTTAGCAAAATAAGCTTGACGAGAGTATGTTGCCTACTTTATCCCTTGTTTTGTTACACGAATAGTTCAAAAGTTCGACTGTTGTGTAAGAGAGAATACCCTTTAGTGCAACAGCACTTACTTTGTTGTTTACTTAAACTTTGCGTCTTTGAGACCTTCCTCGGAAAAGTGAGCCCTTTTACAAGGGATATAACAATACACTCTATATCTATAATCGGAGGAACGAGACTTCACGGTGGACATACTACCGAGAATCTCGGTTTGTTATAGAACCGGGGGCTACATAAGCATTTGATAAATATGTTTCATGTCCGGTAAGGCTAAAATGCTTTTATTTCAACTTGACGTTTTTCTCGATTTAGAAGGTGAGTACCTTAAGGAGAGGGTTGCTTATGCTTTTAGTTTCACTATTATATCATGTGATAATAGATCTATAGTGACTTAGGACATTACTCATAACTCATATATTTTTTATACTACTCAGATAATTTAATATGAGTAAATATTTAAACCTTATTATTATTTTAAAGTGGACGTTTCTCTCGAACTAGGTGATAAATTCTGGTACAGGCGCTTAAAATAGTCTTGCTTCGTTTTTGGTTACTCTGTTAGTGAAAACATAAACAAATAGTAGACATAATTTTTAAGTTTAGACATTATGACAAATTTGAACAAATGACTCACCCGTATGCGTCCTTTGGTGGGCTTTGAGGTGGGAACTTTTCGTGTAGACCTTTTTGCAGTTGGGGTACTGACACTTGTGGATCTTCCTCCTAGAGTCCGGCGAGTGATCCAGCCGTGCGTGTAGTCTTGAGGAGGAGTCGGACACTGAGATGAGCCTCGCTACGGACGAGTTACGCGCCGTTAGCCTCACTATGGGAACCGACAAAAGTCCTCCGACCTCGCCACAACTACTGCTACTGTTGCTGTGACCTTGACCGGACTCGGGGGAGGAAGGGGGGGTGAGGTTGGGGAGGATCGACTCCCCCGCGGACGACGCTCTCGCGACGAACCTCAGCTCCATCTGGTTGGTGGAGGTCTCGTCGTAGTAGTCGTCATCGTCGTCGTCCACAGGCTCCTTCTTGACGAGAACTGCGCAGGAGACGCTGCTGTCCCAACTGACCCCGCTACACGCTGAGCTGGCACTGCTGAGTGACAGTGAGTCCAGGTGACGCTCGCTGAGGTTCAACTCGTCCAGGGTCAGCGGGTTGACCACTTCCACCTTGGTCCAGGAGGTGAGTGGTCCGGGTGCGGTGAAGAGGTTCCACGGCGTGTCGAGGTCCGTGGGTAGCTTCTTGTACGACTGCAGCTTCGGCTCGTCCTTCAGGTAACGTTCCATCTCGTAGCACGTCTGCAACAAACGTTACAGTTACAACAAGGAAGATTCGACATATCTTAAGCATTATTTACGTATTTAAATACTATACATTACTAAGACTATCTTTAACCTGCTTAGTATTTACAATTTGTTTGAATTACCTGGTTAAAATCACGCAAATACATAGCTTTTAAAGTAAAAAGATGAAAATCACAATAAGAAGAAACCCTCATTCACAAAAAAACGTTAAGGAGTGTACAGAAGAATTCTTTGTTCAGTAGGTGAGATCGTAGCACTATAAAGAAGGATTCAACTCTGAGGGTAAATATAAAATGTATTTAGGTTTTTTCACTTGAACAGTATAAGATCATTATGTAATAAGACATTTACATTTTATATCGGCTTCTTTTACAAATCAAAATAAAAATCTCTCGGTTTTATCAATCACAGTATCGATAGTTGGCACATAACACATAGCACATTACCAAACGACTTAAAACTTAAATTTGGAAAAAGTGCGAATAAATATTACATAGAGGTTTACCATGGACGTAAACCAGAATTGTAAACGTATAATGTTCAATAGCCGAACGCATTGCTCCAATTACCATGTTAATCAACAAGAGAGTAAATATCAACGCGAATTACTGGAGGCGAGAAAACACCGCCCACTCTCACCAGCAATACACATTTATGCGTAAAATATCCGACGCTGAAAACAATACACAATAAACAAAGGGAAACAAACTGAATTAAAAGGTTGGTTTGTAATTTTTAACAGTCATTGTAAACAGGTGTGAAAATTGTTGCTTTCAATCAACCTGTGACCACAGAGGCAAATATTGACGTGGGGTCAGATGCAAATATAAATAAAATATGAGGGAACGGTGGACTGAATAAATAAAACAACGACCCCGATTTGTTGCGGGAATATATCAACCCGTAGTTTTTTAATGAAAACAATCTTTTGTAATCAAGACATTTCTGGATGTTGTCATTCCCAGTAGAAATTCAAACCTTTGATTTTCGCATGACCCTATGTGGCAGGAAAAGAGACAAATATTTTGTTAATCGGACCTAATTTTGTTTCTATTCTGTGATGTGTGTATACAAATATAACAGTTGACAGTTCTTTGGGCGATAGTTTTAACACAGCTTAAATAATTTAGGGAATCAGTTGTTGCTTTTATAATGTTCTGGACTACAATCTGATGCTCCATGAATATATGACGTACCTTTCTCATTGAGGTTACTTTTACAATAACCTGGAATATATTAGAAACAACACTAACTTTTCTTTTATGAATGAAGGATAAAGCGCAGATAGAATAATATGAGGAGAACACTAATAGATAAAGGGTAAAGGAGTTATGGGAGGATAGGAGAAGATAACGATTAAAGGTAAAATGGAGGAATAGTGGAAAGGTGGAGAGAATTATCAATAAAATAGAGAACAAAGTATAGGAGACGTAGTGGACAGAGAGGAACGGAATGATAGGATAACAAGTATAGGAGAGGATGATGGGTAAAAGGAGAAAAAGAAAGATTAATCTCAAGTCACGATCTGAACTCGGATAACACAATATAAAATACCTGTAGAGCAGAGCAGAGCTACCTTTATTAAGCGAGTTTCATATCAACCAAGTCAAACAAAAACTTGGCCAGGATAGTATTTTATGAGATTCTTTGATGCTGAAAAAGCTGCTGCGGACACGACCTATCCTTGGTTCATCCATACTACACAGAAGGCGTGCCAGTACAGGCAAACAATTATTTTTAGTTCTTAGTTAAGGAAATTTACCAATGTATGAGTGGCGTATCCTGTTTTATATGCGGAAAAATCAGTCACAGTATTGATAAAAGCGACTCAGTAAAAAACCATAGGTGATTGGTCAGATTTGAACACGAGGTCTCAAGACAAAAGTCTTGCTCTTATCTTCTACACCAGCCGCATCCCATCAGTACTACTGCAATCCGTATACAAATATTTACGGCCTATTTTACACTACAGCCAAAACGGTTTTACTATGTACAAGACTGGCACAAACAACACTAAATCCTAATCTAAATTATGAATTTTTGAAAAACATTTATGATCGAAATAAAGAAATTGTAAATAAAAATGTTGAAAATTTTGTTATAGATATATAAAAACTATAAATAAAAAGTGGTTTGTACAAAATAAATTAGTTCTCTTCTTAATGCTCAGCTTTTAACACGAATATCATATATAATCAAGTCAAATTGACTAATTGAGAGTATTTATAAGGAATTTATCATTTAAACCGATAAATTGGACAACTAATCAAGAAAACTGACAAAAGAATTTTCATTACTATAATCACTAGCTTTACGTAATATAAAGCAAACAATCAATCCGTTTTCCCAACTACGTGTTGTCAGAACGATTTTTCCCGCCAAACGTGATACAGACCCTATCGAGAGATACAGATACGTACCAACCCTATTTTACATAAATGACCCCTACAACGCGCGTAAACTAACATGTCACATATGCTAGTGATGATTTGTTGCATAACCAATTTATTGTCATAGAAGAGGGCTGCTATATTTTGCTGGCCGGCCCAACACACACACACACACTTAACCACACATATCGAGATGTATATACGACATGAACAGTGTTTCGGCATGTGTTGTCACCAAAATATGCTTCTAAACTGTAAGTGAAATGTAAGCAAAGAATTTAGAGACTTGCAAACTCAAGCTACGTGTTTTCAATGAGGAGAAATGTTAAAAAATTAATGAAATAGCTAATATACACTGTTAGTTAAAAATGGATGGAGAAAAATACAGTGATAGTAAGGGTGTGCTGTTTTTATTCAGTAACAAAATGTGCATAGAGTACTATTCGCAAATACATAAATCAAATGCTTAGTGTGGGCTGAAATAAACAATTCTTTATTCCTAATAGGGCTGACTACAATTTTTTTAAGTATAGACAACTTTGACACCCTGTAAAATGTGATTATGTAATAATTTTGATAATAAATGCATCAGCGATTGCCTTGTTTATTAAATTACCAAAAAAGTTCCATAATATGGGTTTAAAGATTTGATGAAGAATATACATTGAAAGTTAACTCTTTCTATCGTATATCATTGTACTATCCATTAGTAATAGCAGATTAGTAGGGTAAGTTAAAATATTTAGTGATATATTATTACAGCAATAGCAAAAAATATTAAAAGACTTTACATTTATAATTTGATTCAGATATAATTTAAGTATTATGAACGAATCTTTCAATCTATAGAGATTATTCCAACTATGACATATTAAAATAAGCTATAACACTCGTATGAATATATTATTGCACGAATGTATTTTGCGAAAGCAATATGCATATTGCATCGTACGTAGTTGTGTTTCATATTGTACATAACAGTGTAATTCTATTCTGTAGAGATGTGTATCGTAACGTAAACTACAATGAACGTGTAGTGTAAAGAGATGAGGGGAATAATGGTAATTGTTAAGGCTTACATTATTTGAAAATTATTCACGTTTAAAAACTTAATTCAAATCAATATTAAAAATTAATTAGTTAAACATTTAAAATAATACTATACGGTGGGTTGAGAAATATTTTGTGGCATATGTAAAAAAAGAGGAAAATCTTCATGGCCAAAACAAAACGAGTTTTGTGATATCAAATAACAGCGTTAAAAGGTTCAATTCAATTAAATCTAAGCTTGTAAAACTGGCTTTTGTTACAGAGTTCGTTGTTGGAAATTTTCACTTACGACTTGTAAGAATTCAGCACGCGAAACTAGCACAATGAGCTTGGTTATTTAAGACAGGGGGAGGGGTTGAGGGGGGGGGGGGTGCAGTGCATAATGAAAATGCAAGTCGCGTAGTCCATAATGCTGTTCTAACTCATAACAGGGCCGAACTTCGTCTGGCTGGTGGACAAATTTAGAGAAAACGTGCGTTTTATGTCTATGAAAATTACTACGAGTTTTTTAATAACACTTTTGTATAATCTTTAGCGGAATTTTACAAGTGGTTATAGTGCTTGCCTTACCGAACGATTTGTAATCGTAATTTTTGGACAAACGAATAAAGGAAATGAACGCATTGTGACATTATTGTGGAACAGTGTCGTGTTACTTTACGAAATTTATCAGTATTTACTAATTTCATGTCGGTATTATAACCTCTGGATCACCAATAAATATTTAAATGGTGTATACATCTGCTTCACAATCTTTTTAAATTGCTTGCAGAAATTAGTCTCGGCACCGAGTTGGTGCAATGTTTAGGACAACGATCATGTAATATACCACCAACAAACAACAAGTGTTTGAATTAATGGTCTTCTGAAAAGGATAACCACAATACTATATCTTTGTTAAGCCTAAAAATGGCAACAAATCTGTACCAAAACTAGTTGCTGTAAGCTATTTGAAGGATTATAGTTAAACATGCACTTATACGATTTTAATATTACTAATAGCTTAAAACTATTATACAAAAAGGTACATTTCTAATAACCGCACTTAGGTCCTCAAACAGTCACAAGTAAGAGATTAATTAAAATTAAACATTTTTGGCCCACAAAAAGTAAGTATTTGATCTCTCAAGTACAAAGAGTTCAACAAGTTTCATACGGAATACATAAACTGTTTGATCTAAATCCAAACTAAATTACGACAAAATGTAACTGCACTATACAATGAAAATCTTTTTTAGCGAATCATACACTCTCAGGAGTCTTAGTTATTACAATATACTCTTACTCGTTATTTAAGTTGTTCTTTTAATTTTAAAACTGAACAGAGTCTGTATTAAGAGTAATTTTAGTATTTATGTGGTACTTTTGGTCATAATTATCTCTATGGATTACCTACATAAGCATATTACAATAGAATCAAATGAATTATCTTTGAATTGGAAATGTTTACCAACATTATATGAAAGTTCGTGGTTAATGTCTTAGTCTTACCTAAAAAACACAAGATTACACTGTAAAAAAAATGCACTTTTATAATTTCTAGGTATATAGTCTATAGTTTGGTATGTTGACGGGATGTGATTGACACTCATTGAATCGGCGTTAGCCTTAAATTGTGATCAATAAAAATTTTCCTGAAAGTTAATCACTTTCGATTTTCATGTATCTGTGCAGTATTCTTTTATTTAGTTTCGGGTAAAACAGCAAACCTATGTACCAATTGCAGATATAATCTTGTCAAAGAGGGTGGCTGTAGTATCTGGGCATACTCTACATGTGTTGCTCTCGCTTTACCAGTTAATATGTCCACGTTCCACTTCCCGTGGCACTCAATCATTTATTTACATAGCCGCTTACTTCCATTTGTAGTTACCGCAACCTAATATACATTATCATAACTAAACAGCACACAAGAAACTATGAACGCTAATAATTAATTTAGTGTGGTGATAAAATTATCGTGTAAACAGAAACTTAAATGATAGGTTTTTGGAAGATAAAATCCAATGATTTGCTATGCTGACCAAGTAAATAAGCTTGCTTCATCTTAAAGAAAACTAAGAAACTATGTTGTTGCTTAAGAAGTATTTTCGTTTGTATTTTAACGTGATAAAAACTTTCAAAGGTTTTAAGCTAGGATTGAAATTTTAAAAATCGTTAATTATTTGATCTGAAATTATTAAAACCTGTCTACTTTTTGTGATATCCTAAGAATTGAACCCGTCGACCCCTCACACCAAAGATTAAAACATCGTCACACTCACTTTCACATAATTTTGTTTCATTAAATCCATCCCAACAATATCCAACACAAAAACCGACGAAATGCAAAACGCCATTTATTCTTCAGCCAGGTTAGGCAAATGTACATAAATGCTTCCGGAATTGAATGAAAACACGGGATATAATTTCCTCAAGAAAGAGGCATAATAAATTCAAATGCGAAAGATGATGAGGCGCGGGCGGGGGTCCAGCTAAACATAAAACTGTCATTTGGTATTCAGTCTCTCGTCCTACAATATCTGCCACATAACGGGCGCTATTTATTACGGCAGCGTATTATACGACAACATTAGAAAGATCGGTTCAATTTATATCCCGGATCTTCATTCTGTTTACCTAGTTTATGTTTACTACGTAGAGATTCAACCCACAACACGATAGATATCTTGCAAGAGGGTTGTATTTGAAATACTGTTATTGTATGAAAATTCGTTTCGGTAACTGGTGGGGTTCAAAATACTACACCAACGGTTGAGTTTTAGTTTATGAGCCAGTGTATGAATTTAAGTTGAACATTTTATATTCGTGTGTCTTAATTTCGCTACAACTGAAGAGGCATAGTTCGTGGGTCCAAATTAATTTAATTTTTTTATCGTACAATCTTACGAAGTCGTCAGAGATCCTAATCTGTGAAAGACAAACTAATATATACCACATAACATTTATTAACGTTTACGAATTTAAATTTTATGTTCATTTCAATTCCGGTTTAAGGACTAGAAAAATAATATCTTATACATTTTTTTGAGATCGATTGAAAAAAAAAGATTTATTGTTACCAAATGTAACATAAAAGTGCGGATTATAAAACGAGCTGTTACTGTGTTTATTCCGTGTATTGCAGCAAGTAGGGGTTTGTAATTTAAATTTCTCAGTAGACAAATCAATGCAAGATCCATCGCAATGCGGATCTGAAGTACGTGGTTCTGTTTCTTCGGAAGTTGTAAAGATGATAAAAGAAAACAAACTTGATCAGCGATTCACTTTGAGTTGGTCAAACAAAATCAGCCGATGATGTAATTAATATAGTCAGCGGTTGAGGTGGAGTGGAAATGCGCGAGAAAATCTAACGAACTGAAAACCGACCGCGTCGCTCAACTTTTGAATCAACAATTTGAGATTTAAATCGGACCAAGGAGAATATTACTGTTGACCAAGGCAGAGTAAAGTTGTATCATTTACTATAAGTCAAAAGTTGTTTTTAATCTAACACTTTAAAATATTGAGTGTAATTTTATAGGTAGCTTAGTTTTCACAAGCATAACGCTAGTGATTAAATCATTAGCATAATCCATGAAGAAATTAAACCCATTTGAGAAATGACTTGTACCATCCATTATTCCCTACTATTTCCTTCTAATGCTGTCTACTCTTATGGAATATGTGATACTGCGCTGTTATAATAATAGAATTCCACGCCCAAAAACATTTAGTTTTGAAATACTGTGTCAATATTTAATTGTAGAACTATAAAATTTTAAACGTCTTCAATCACTTTTTATTAAATTTGTGTGATGGCTATTTTAACAAAAATAAGAATGTAAGATGGGCAAAGTGCCTTGTGTAGTTACCTTGGTGGTTGCCAAGAACATCTGTTTTTTTTACAGAATATTTATTGAAAGCCCGAAGCTCAAGGTCAGCCGTTCCGAAACGAATCAGCTGATCAGATAATCAGCTGTTCCAATAAGCACTATCACTACTCTACAATTTAAAATTTTTACTAACCATTTTATTTCGGACTAAACATATCATAGACAAATGATTTGTTGCTTTATACGTTTATTTTCCTATACAATAATTAAATAAGTCAACCAAAATATACTGTATTTAAAAATAAACCTAAATAGAGACAGTTAAATCTAAATAATAATTTAAAAGTACAAAAAGCCAACTAAATTAAAATGAAATAACTGAAACAAGGATTAACACTGGTCAAATACAATTGGGTTAATAATTAGAGGGAACGGTGGTAAAACTAAATCATGTAAACAAAATCAACCCTAAGTACAGACTGTAGACGGTTGACCAGACGAAGGCGTTACACTCACTTACAGTTACTCGCATTTACATTTACACTTACCTCCCCCCTCCCCCCCCCCCCCCCCAGCGAGGCAGTCGGAATAATATTATCGTCCCGGGGAAATTATATTAACTCTGTTCCAGAAAATCCCTGCTGTCGGACAAATTTATCAAGTTTTATCCTAATAAGCATATGGCAAGAAACACGGTTTATGTTCTTTCGAATATTATATGAATTTATTGCGTTTAACATGTTTTAATGCGCGAATTTAAAGTTTTGATTAGAACAACGTTAGACAACTTATACAAATAGTTAGTTTGCTAATATACTTAAATAGTTTTGAAGTGTTGCAAGACGTTGCATCCGTTAAACTACTCACGGAAATTATTTGGGTTAAAAACACACATAGGAGGTGTTCCCATCTCAATTTATTTTTGAAATAAAAAATGAAGATATTAAAATGCCAAGGAATACATAAAACGTAATGGAATATTTAAAACATAATAATAGCTGATTTCGATGGAAACTAAAAATAAAACGACTGAGGATGGAAATGTTATAGGTAATTTGTAAGTTGTATAGTAGTAAATTTGCATTGTTTTTTGTGTTTAACGTTGATTGGATTTTTTTCGTTTTCCAGGGAACGATCTTTAACATGTTCTAGTTACTTTGTAACGTCAACCTTTTTTTACATAGCATCATTAATTGATTGACTAACAAACAGCACTGGTACAAAATTATTTGGATCAATTCGTAAAAAACTGTGCAACTGTTAACACAAACTCGAGCGAATTAAAAAAGCAACTAAAATAAACGCCTTGCATATCAAGTTCAATAAACCAACCGTTGCATTGATTATGAATCCACGTAAAATTATCATAACCCCCAGGAGTCTACGGGACTGTCCGAGAACCGAGAAGCTAAGCGAAAACCTAATCAAAACGGTAAGTTGCAGTCAAACTCGGAACTGCCTCAGCTGGTGATCAGTAAAGTGTAAAGTTTCCAAGTAGGCACTCCGATGTATTCTCCCTCCATTATGATCGAATTTCGGCGGGAGTCTGTGGGGGTGGAGGGGGAAGATGGATGACGGTATCCAAGATGTCACAACTCCGTCGAGTCTGTGCTGCGCATAATGGAGTAGGGACGAATAAACAGCACAAACCACCAAAGCCCAGAACACCACATTCGAACAGCGAAGACAGCGAGTTAAAAATGTATAGTTACGAGGGTTAACGGCGCACCCGCGTTGGCACCTCCCCATAGTCATCAGCTGGAGCAGCACTTCTGGTGGACGACTTCCAGTTTACGTGGAGCAAAGTGTCAGCAAAGATGAGAGAAAATAACTAGTATCTTCGCAAAAATCATTACACATGTTGTACTGTTAAACGGATTATATACCCCGCAGAATAAACCTTGATTCAGTTGCCTTTATTTACTGGTTGTTAAAGAAGTATGTACAATAATGTCACATTTGCTATCGATTTCGTTCGACCAGAATGTGGGTCATCTAGCTCGGTTCGGGAATGATAGTATCAAAAATAAGGTCCTTGCTTGGCGACCGCAAAATACTCAAGCAATACCCAAGTGACAATTTAGTAAAACTGTGGTACAGAGCCCAACTTATCTTGGCCCAGCTTATTATAGCACTGCCTTCTCTAAAAACCATTTATGAAGATTCATTATTTTTGCTAGGAATATGTTACAGTGTTATGATTCGTTACAACAGTCGTATATGATTCAACAAACACATCTTCCATCGAAAAATTAAATAAATAATGGTAGTAATTTCTCAAAGCTGCATTAGGGGTTGACGAATACTTTATGAATTACAAATGTTAGAGGAAAGAACAGAGTTAATGAAGAGTATTCACGTGCTTAGTGTCGGTTTGGGGTACATTTTGATGAACTTGGGCTAAATGACCCTCACTGAGTAGTGTAGCGAGCTAACGCCTTTACCCTCCCCCTCCCTCCCGGGGTGTAAACATTGGTTGATGTGTTTTGTGGTCTCACTTGTTATTACCAACGTAAATGGAGAATTATGATTCCCGGAATGAAAGCCGCTTAGGTTCATTGTACCGTTTAAGACGATTCCCTCCCGACGCTTCTTTTCTTTGGCGAATAAGAACCTTTGCACACCGAGACCATTGTGTAAGCATTACGAACGATTGTTTAGTACAAGAGTAATAAAGTTTGTGGTTTGTAAGTTTCACGATGAAAGCTCTACGTATACATGTTGATATCTATACAGTACTACCATCTGTCATGAGTACAAATTGTTTACTGTTACTGTATGATAACGATTAGTTGAATGAGTGACACAACTGAAACTTACGAACGTATTTCTAATAAGTTCATAGTCATTATGATATTACTTTCAATATTATAAGTGACTATTACGAATGAATAACCTTTTTATATAAAACCTATGGTTTTTCACAGTAAAAATATGAAATTAACATGAGTTTTGGATTAATATTCTCCAAATTACGTCGTCAATCCTAGTTTAGTCTCGGGCGACCAGTTTCGAAACAACAGTTTCTTTTTCAAGCCTTTGTATTCTTAAAATTATTGATTTAAACACATTATCAGTACACAAAAATGCAACATTTAAAACACAAGAACACGGATACAATATTAAAAAAAAGGGAAGCGCGGACCGCCAAAAATTTACAACGACGATTGAATTCTAGAGCAAACAACTAAAGTTTGACAAAAAGTATATAGAAAGTAAATGAAAGAAACGTCTTATAACACTTACCATCTTTTTTGTATATTTGCCGTCTTGTGAGTAACAGTATAAGCGTAAATATATGTTTTAAGTGTTATAAGACGTTTCTTCTATTTACTTTCCGTAAATTTAATAACACGTAAAATGCTGATGAAAAATTTATTTACAAAGTATATAAAATAACCATTACAATAATACAATTTTTGAGATTTTCCAAATATAAATACTTTCATTGCAAAACTACTTACAGATAAGCAGAATGTAGAAGCAGAAGATAACCAGTTTGAGGCAAAAAAATATCATTGGCTACATTTTCACTACACGAATAAAAATCACAAAAGAATTCTATGGATACATAATAGAAAATAAAAATTAAATATTATGTAATTTTATATAAAATCTGTGTTATTGTATAAATGCTTCGCGGGACGAGATTTTTAAAACTGCGAGGAAAGAGGGAATGAATGAAGTAACTTTCTGTTGTGACATGACATTAATGAAGTATGCTCTGAATTATGGGAAAAGTTAATTAGCTAAGATTTCCGTCGTTCAGTCTTGAACTGTTGATGACTTTTGGAAAACAAGATTACACTGATACTGTATAAATTGGCGATAAAAAGTCTATAACAAACAGTTTAACTGTTTGCATTAAGAAGATTTATTCTAAGAAGGAACAAATGTTCTTGCGCATTTTTGTCAAGGGAACAACACAACAAATCCCATTTGAATAATACTCCGATTTAATTCCAATTCTACCAGACCCATAGATAGACTGTGTTCGGTCTGATACTGCAGTTCGGTTTATTTAACAGTGTGTTGAATAGGACACAAAATATTGTTCTGAATGAGACTCGTGTGAAACTAAATGTAGCATGGTTTATTTTTTTTTGTCTTCAGCTGTTGAAATTGTAAAATAAAGTGGTGACTTGAAAATTTTACCCGTCAAATTTATTTTATCTTTTCGTATTGTACATCTTTTTATTTTTCAATATATGGATTTATTAATTTCCTTAGCTACGGCGACACCCGGCATCCAAATGATAATCGTGTAAAGTAATAATCTAAAGAACCCGAACAATCACTAACAATAATTTGATTAATATAATTTCATTTTGTTATTCCAGGGATGAAGGACGAAGTATGAATGACATTTAACTATGAATGAAAAATTACAGTAGTGTATATTTATATTTTTTTAAGTAGACCATTCAGCTAGTGTCTAAAAGAAAGTAGTGTTTTCAGCGGACGGCGAGCACCAGCCATAATTACTTTAGCCAATGGTGTACCATTTACTGCTTTAGGTATCCTAAAAACTGCAATTGTTGATATAACCCCCCCCCCCCCCTCGCACCAACCACTGACGATAAGCTGTTCTCTCACTCCACTTAATTTCGAGCTGAAAGTCCGTCAACGCGTTACATAAATTTTTAAGGAACGTTTTATCTGAGAAGGCTTTTAAAAAGAATAAATCCAAAGGAGGCTGGATAGACTGTTCCGAACTCCTATATTTGCCATTAGTTATGTGACATTAAAAGCTTTCTACGTTACTTCAACGCGTAATGGGAAGGATGTTTAACATAGATTTAAGTGAGCTTTGCACTGTTTAAATATTTCAAGATATACGTTTAATGTAAATATAAATTTGTAAATGGAAACCTAATGTTTGAATGTACCGTTTCTTCCTGATTTAAAGAATGTTATTGGAATTTAGATAAACTCTATACATCTGTAAAGTATGGTAGAAAATGTGTAATAGGATTGGTATATTAGTTTCTATAATTATTAATAGTGATTTTGTTGTTGAATAAATATGTCATAAATTACTACGTTTAAAATAAACTAATTATACAGAGTATTCAAAAAAATTAAAAAATCCTTTTAACTTTTTAAAATTTTTAAAAAATATTCAAAAATCCAGGGTATGGACATATTTTACCTAGTGATTCCTTGGGTCAAAAGAAAGAGAAAATTAAGAATAACATGTATTTTTACATACACATTTTTATCTTTTAATATTTTCACCCGATATTTATGAATATTATGGATATTAATGTATATTAAGGTAGAAGAGACCCGTGCTAAAAAATAATCTTGATTCAACCTAAAATTTCAAAACGGTGGCCATTTAAAAACGTTATACTTAAATCAGCAGTTTTTAAGTAAGTAATGTAAGTTTAATTTTTTTAAATGGCCGCCTTTTTTAAAAATCAGGTGAAAATATTAAAAGATGAAAATGTTTATGTAAAAAATACAAAATGGCGGATATCTGGTTAACGAAGCGATTTTGGAAAAAAAATGTTATTCTCAAATTTCTCTTTATTTCGACCCAAGGAATCACTAGGTAAAATATGTCTCCACCTTTTTTGAACACCCTGTATATTTTTTTGCATTTTCAATCTTTTACTAATTTACAGTTTTAAAAGAGTAATACATATTACTAGTAGACTTGCTGAATATCTTAAAATTCACCCCAGCGAAAATTCAGTTCAAAAAACTAAGTACGACATTTGATACAAACTCACAGTGACAATTCAAGTCATAACTCGACGATGAAAAACGAATCCCTTTTAACCTCCGAGTAAAACGTAGCAAGAATAAAACAGTGGAGGTAAGTACCTCGCTTAAGGTAACTGTCACGGAATCGTAAAACAATATGAAAGCATAAAATGGGACATAAAGGATTAAATTATGGCGGCGGTGTTTTCAAAAACTTTGAGAAAGCGTCATATAAAGTGAGAGAACACATTTTTAAATAAAGAGGAAAACATGTTGACTCCTGTGTAAGTCGTATTATTTATGAATCTTAGCGGGAACCGGGCAATAAATTGCAGAAGACTTCTTTACGCTATTATAAAAACACGAGTAATGCCAGTATTTATTGGCGCTATGTCAGCGGCCGGCCGACTACGCTACAGTCTTTAACGCCTCTTTTGATTCAAATGTTGCTTCGTTTGATTGTTTCCTTTATTTAAATCTAGGTTCATCCATGATAATTCCACTCAATAATTTTATTACGAGTTTTAAACTCTTCAGACTAAGATATTTATCTTTACGAAATCTTAAGTATTATCGTTCCCTAAAAATGCAGACGTACAGTACACGTCGGGTTCGAACGCTGGTGACAGGCTTTATCAAAATGCTATTATCGTTGGTGTTCGGCATGATTAGATGGCGGGTCTACAGGACAAGGAATGCCGCGTTTTAACATATAAAATACCCGCACTCTTTGTTGAAGTTTACACATTTTAGCCAATCATATAATGTTTTTAAATTATGGACAATTTATTGTGTTTGCTGATAGTTCATCAGCTGAATCGGGGTTCAGCTGGTCTTAAAGTACGGGCCTGTCCTAAAAGCCCGGGCCCTAACCCCGCCAATCAGCGATTTTTCCAACTATGTTATTATACCCATGATTTATAGCAGATCGCTGGATTTTTTTTGTTCACTTATATAAAAAAATAGATGTAGCCCGTCAACCGAAAGCACAAAACACTCAGTAAAAAAGACTTCGACATATTTTTTTTTTAATTTATGGTTCATCACTGAAGTTAAATATAAATCAAATCAACCACGTGACATCATCTTAAACATATTAGTTTTCACATACAAAAATCAAAGCCAACTACAACAAAATCTAGAAAATCCCCGGAAAGTTTTTTTGTTCAACAAAATCACAAACTATTGTCAAATTTCAAGAGCTTGCACAGGTGTTGGATCACTGCAGCAGTTTAGCGACGATTTCTATCAAGTGGATGGCAGTGGATTAGCAGCAAAGTGTAGCTAGCGAAGTTCTCGCATTACAGGCGCGTTAAAGGGGTGAACACGTCTAAGCCCTTCGCAGGCAGTTATTCGTGTTAGCGACGATGATCCCGCCGTTGCTCGACAGATTTCCATGCAAATCAATGCTAAACACGAGATGCCAAGTTGAAGATTACAACGCGGACTTGAATTTGTTTGACATTTCGATTCGATTTACGGAGATTGTTGTAGTGAATATTTAGTTTATAAAGAGGAAATTAGTGTTTGTCGGTTTTAAAACATTGCTGTACTTAACATAAACAATAGGCTGTTTAAATATTTTACAAAACCATACTATGACATTATCTTGAGATTATGGTGATAGTTCTAAAGCTATTGCTGTTTATTTAGTATTTCAGAGGTATATAATGCATTTTTATGACTGAACATATGAAAAAAAATATTACACCCTACTAACATTAATTCGGTTCCAAAAGCTAAAAAATATTACTTATAGCAACAAATAGTCACAATACAAAATTAAAAAATTAATCGCTTAGCTATCACAGCCAAAACACACGTGAAATTCCATATTTATTTTTTAATCGGTTTTATTTCGAATCACTGCTAACAACAAACGCAGTTCACTACATATCCTAAAATTATTTCACAATGACACAACAATTATAGCACGTAACCACAACCAACAAATGAAAGCTTTCTGAGTAGGTACATGTTTGACGACGATTTATCGGTATTTTATTCGGGTTTATTCCCAACTTTCAACCAAGGTACACATTACAATCGTCTGGGGCCACGTGAGCTCTAGGCAAGACGGGCTCGCTAATGCAATTACCGAGACTTAAATGGGCCGTCGTCTGCAGGCCAGGTCGACCTATACCGCAATTATGTGCCTCTACTTAGAATTGCCTTTGAATATTTATCTGATCCTCCTTTGTGCGATGTTAGAAGATGTTTGCCGAGTTTCATACGTCATATGCGTGGCTTGTTGTGTTATTAAACTGACAAAACGTCGTTTTCTTAGTTAAATAGTTTTTTTGTTAAACAAATTTTATTTGTTGGAATATTATTAATATTATTTCGGCGTTTGGAGACAAACAAATATTCCTTTAAACTTCTAAAATGCATTCTATGAATGTATTGTTGCAATTGAACATTGAGTAGATTTTAACTCGAAGTTTATACTTTTTTGTAAAATAAAATATTTTGTTCGGCTTAAAGGTGTGTAGCTCCCATACTATTTTATCCATATTGAATTATTGCCTCAATAAACAGTTCTTATACCTTGCTAAAACACAGTTTTTCTGTGATTGGATCAGCAAGTGGTTAACAGTAGAAAAATCAAGTAACAAAACAACTATATACAGTAGTAAGATTGCCTTGAAATGTCAAAAAAAGGAATACGCCGTAAAACAATTAGTAAAAATAAAAGAAGAATAAACGACCCTTTGAATATACGTTTAATTGTTCAATAAAACTAGTAAAATCTAAAGTGCATGCTAACAGATAATAATCTCAATGTAGAAAAAAATTCAAAATTTACCTCTTATTTTAAGACGAGTAAATTTTAATTAAAAAACAACCAAGAAGCCATTAGACAGCGGGGGATCAGCTGTTGAAATAGCAGACAATATCTGTGACGTGAATGAAACAGGATCGCATTAAAACAAGGATAAATCAAGACTGCGATTGTGGCCTTAGCATTAGAGGCTTGATAAATCGAGATCGCTCCTTAAATAGAAGCCCTCGCAATGAAATATGGCATTTGTTTCGTCTGTAGTCCTCAAAGTGGATATTTGCCGAGTTCCGCTGATGGTGCGACGCTCGGGCATTTCATCTTTCACCACGCTTCAGTCTAGAGATCGCGGTTGTCGCGTTGTTCTCCTGTTTGTTACTCTGTTGATATTAATGCTGCAGTGGCTTTTTGCTTTTGATTATTCATTCTGTAAAGGTATCCAAATATAAATACTATGTTGTTAAGCAGTTTTTCACAGTAAGTGACTGAAATGCCAGTTTAGATACATTTTGAAATATATAGCCTAAACCTAGCTGTCATTGGTAATTTAATTTAAAGTAAACGATTCTGGAAAAGAACAGTTGATCAGTTAGCCATAATAGGCACCATTCTATCATTCATTATGTCCTGCACTTATTTTTGTTTTGAGATGAGCACAGTAGTGTGAACAGAGTGTGATTAGAAATATAAAGAGGTAGTTTCTGTATGATTGAATTTAATTTGGATATGTATGCTAACCGTAAATGCGGCTGAACCGACGAGTTGCATATTGTCCACAAAGGTAAGAGCTGGTAAATAAAGGCGTATCCGTGTCCTCATTATTTTCCTGGCCTACGGATGTTCAAAGTTTCATGAAGGAGCTTTTAATAGTAAATACTGAATGGTATCGATGGCATCAGGGCACAAAAAAAGAAAAACTACTATGGTTACATTTACTTTGTTTACACGTTTAAAATTACATTAACTATATTCTGCTATACAATACAACTTAATTCCTTGCTATATATACAACATTTCAATTGAGCCATAGAGAATTGTAACACTCCTTACAATCAGGTAAAAAAAAAAAATATTAAAGAATAAACATATTTGTTTTAAAGGGGAAAAAACTCTAGGTTGGTTGTTGCACATTTAAGTAAACTTAAGGGGGGAAATGATAGTAATAATTCAACAATAAACAGTTATATATGATGACATAAAAAACGTAACAGACTACGATGTTAAATTTTCGATTTATTTTTAAATGTAAATATTTATCATTAAAAGCCTCATATACATTTTGAGATACCCTGTATGTCTGACATTATATTTTATAATTACATATTCGTAAATAAAATAAAATAAAATAAATTGAATAAATTATGTACTCCGTATAAATAAGCACCATTAAAACAGGTGATAAAATACAGATTTATTACTTCATTCTTGAAAAATACAACTACGCCTGTTGAAAGAACGAAAGTTAAGTTACGGACTGGAACTATACATTCCTCCATCAATAAAATACAGAATACCTTCCCCTCACTAACTTCATTCGCACTTTTCCCCGTTTCCGACCGCATCTCTTTCACTTTATGCTTTTATTATTTCACCATGTTGAAACATTTTAGTTAAAAGCGCGATTTAAAACTTTTGTTTGTAAAACGATCCACCGAACTGTCTACCTCTCTTTGATACTTGATATTATCAATTTTAATTGCTGGAGTATAAAACATTATGAGTATCTGAACTTTAATTCAAAGGTAACCGTAATCATTTATGCATAGTTTAAATTTACGTTTGTTATAATTCATTTGGATAAAATCACTATACATCATTAAAAAACTAACGGCCAAATCATTTTACGTGTTTAAAATCGACTTAGTTTGTGTGAGTATTTAAAGCTTAATATGCACGCAGGTAGATGTATAATACGTAGAAATACATGTATAGCTTTGTTACTACGATGTATATATGAATATTTAGAACATTTTCAAGGGCAGCTTGGTTCAATCTCAAACCATCAATAACTACTGTTTCAAGATGGAACTAGCGTACTTCTGATTACTAGGCGAGAGATTTAGAATCTTTAATTATAAAGAAATTTATAATACTAAACTGTTATAGAATCTTTGTACTTTTACAGACTAGAAGATTATTTTTAACAGAAAAACGAGAGCTTAAAACATTAGCTATGTTTTAGTACGCTGTATAAAATTATTATCAATCTAAAAGATTAATGAACTTCAAAGTAGGACGTCGGTAACAGAAAAAAGAGTCGATGAAATATACAATTTCAATACAGTCCTGGATAAAGAGCACATTTGAAACGATCATTGCCAAAACTGGAAACAAATCACGGCACGAACTGGAGACATAATCTGGCCATAAAAGTACAACTCTTGAGACCGCAGCAATAAATAGTGACCGCGATATAGCTTTGCTGCACGTGGTTTGGGAGGAATGGCGTCCAAGTTGGAACTAACTTGCTATAGCGTCAAAAACATATATAGTGACAACTGACTTGATTACAGTATATGCAATACCTACCTGACCATCTCAATATACGCCTAGGCGGCACTGTAACCTATATTTTACCTCCACCTCCATCTATTTGTCTACATATACCAAGTGACCACTACCTCACCACAAAACCTCTATACCGCCTTCAAACAGTTACGATGTCTATAACTTGGAATAATTATGTCTGAGTCACAATATAATTTGATTTCTCTGATTGAATAATGAACTTACTTATTCATAGGGTGAGAAATATACCCACTTAGTGTACTTAGCTTGATGGATATGCAGACTAAATAACAAAGGCACATGATACCAGCGTCATGTGAGAAAAACAATTTATAATTAACAACAGAAATACATCTTATAGATGTCGAAACATTGATTCACAGTGGAAAATGCGATGAAGCATCTTACATGTGTGATGCATAAAAAATAAAAAATAAACCAGTAGGACAGTTAGTACAAATTTAATTTTTGCGCTAACGTTCCAGACGCTTCTTCACACACTCAAAAGAGAGATATGCAAAAGACTGCAAAACGTATGATTCTACTACACGTGCCAGTAACAAATAATTTGTTAATAAACGTGAAATTATAACGAAGCCAAATTTTAGATTGTAGTTAGGTATGGTTACATTGTTTTTGGAAATGTGTCAATAAGAGATTTAAATCTTTACATCGTACAGTTATTATCAAAAAAGTACTTTGATTACTCTCCAACACAACACTGTGACAAACTATGTTAATTGGCAAAACACCACATAATAGAGGAAGCGAAAATGCAAACACAACTTATACAACTACGACGTGAATATGAGACTAGGACGTCTCACATGTCACATGAGATAGGTGAGCGCTGCTTTGGCTAGATAAACCTGTCACTTGAGATGGTCTCGACAGTGTATCTACTTGAGATGGCGACAAAAACTAGGACGAAACGAGAGACGAGACTAAGAGTCGTCCCAGACTTGCTTCAATCTTCCCTTAACTTCCATGCTTGTCGTGTGTAGTTTATTTAATAAGTATGTTTACAAGGGGAGTTTTATAAAGTTTTCCAAAGAGCAAAATGTTAAATGACTGTTTAAATGTGAGCAGCTGTTTAAGGCAATGACCTTGTTAAAAGGGTGTAGTTATTGGTCTTCACTTATTATATTATGCAGTATTCTCTTGTGGATTAGTAATTCCTGTGGATCAGCTGAATACATTAAGGTACATTTCTGTTTACTTTACGTAGGAGGATTCCTTTCAAAATTTTTTCTTGACATTAACTATCATAAAAACTTTGTAAATGACTAAAAACAACAATATTTTGTTAACTCAATTAAAACAAACTTAACGTTACGAACTTTAAAACAGGGATAAAAAGAGGTTGTGGATAAAAAAAACAGTAGTATGAAAAATCCACTCGTATTGTTCAAATTTAATGGATATGGACTAGGTTCTGGACCAATATCCTAATCTAGAAATGAAACCACCCTTCAAATGTGTACTGTATACAAATTAAATTTCGATTTATGGAAACAACTTAAATTTTTAATCAAATTAACTTAAAAAAAACACGTAATAACCCCATCTCTTTATCCAACGGGAAATTTTTTAAATATTGAACATAAATACATTAAGCCATGCCTATGTGTAAAATTAATATCCTGTGGCCAAACACAGAAAATGTGCGACTACGAAGAGTAAAAGGAATGAATTCTGGGATGGGCAAATTAAACAAGTCCATTCAGGGAGGTTCCTTATAGCGTTTTGTCAAATTTAATTTTAAACGCGAAGGAGAGAAAGAGTGGCTGACAGAAATGTTTTGAGGAGCGGATGTTTATTTAATTGTGGGAAGGCAATTGAAGTTCACTTTCAGCCAGGCTTTGAGAAAATTAAATTAAAAATGAATGTTTGAAAGGGACGTGCCCCGTGATGTTGTCATTAGCCTACCAGAGGGGGAGAATTTCGTTCTTGGGGTGTTCGGAAACTTGTCTTAATTTGGAGCAGCAGGTGGAAGTTAATTAGTAGTGCAAGAGTTTTACGGATAATTCTACTGGTCAAGAACATTACTGATATGAAAACTCGTCAACTGTACAACCCGGATCAATGCTATATTTCAATGCACAATTTAACTTTAATTAAAAAGACACAATAATGATGTATAACTTCATGACTGTCCACTTAAGTTAATTAATTAACATTTTGTTTGATCCTTAAGTATTTTTAAGCTTAACTTAATTCTCCCTCTCAAACCGAACTAAACTAGTTATCAAATGTATCATAAATATAAAACGAAAGCTATATTGCATAGAGCATTATCTAAGTATACATCTCATTGTACAAAAATCCTACGATTTAAACGTACAGATGCATTAAAATGATTAAAAAACCTCCTTGATAATCCTAAAAAACAGATTATTTCGGCGCGAGTACCCGGCAAATATGGATATCCCAGAAACAGATAAAACCGGTAGCCTCGGGAGCGTGTACGCATTAAAAATATCCAAGTTAAACTCAAGAGAAAACTTTTTAATTAAATTACTTCTAAGCAGATGATGTTTTTCAGCTTCTGGCTGGGGGGGAGGGGGGGGGGTACGAAACATCAGCAGTCCATTACTCGAATTCTGGGAGACAACGTTGTAAATGGTGACCGCAATAGTGGCGACAGTAGATCACGGGGAGGGTAACGATGCAGAAAACGATGCTAAGCCGCAGCCGGAGTACCTCAAATTTGGTTTAATTCCATTAAAGTTTTATACTCAGTACAATAAACTCTGTCATAACGTGTTTGAAAAGATACGTTTATCACTTTGAATCAAATGGGTATGTTATTTTATTTAGGTTGTGATACATTTGGATTTTGTCAGTGGGAATATAAACTGCTTGGAATTATATCAGGCATTGCTAAAAAATATGTTTAAATCAATTTTTAAACTAATAAAACTTATATTCAAGCTTGTTTCTAAAAATTATTGAACTTGTCGAAAAAAGGCAAACAAGTTTCAGCTTGATGAATCCCATGGTTCATCGGTTTGGCCCATTCTATTTATTTGTCAAAATCTTAAGTACTGTATTTAACGTTCGTATTGATTGGAATGGTTTTGGGATTTGGCATGACTGTTTATAACTTGCTAATTCAATCAACATCAATCACATAGGTTTATAAATGTTTCTAAACAGAAACAAACACAGTTATTCCTAATAACATACATTATTAAAAAGATTGACAAAAATTTTACAAAGGATAAAACTTACAAAAAAGGGTAAATAATACATAAAAAATACCCCAAAAAACAAGACATCTGTATAAAATATATAATGTTTAAAACCGGTAACATATGATATGGATTGTTTAAGCATGTTTACGATATCTTGGTTCGGCCTCATTATTAATTACATATAACCGGATAAAAGTTACTACAGAATGTTGATTTCATTTTAAGTCTTCAAGGCCTAATAACGCAACTATTTTCAAATTCCGACTTGGAAATAACTCTGAGAGTTCCCGAAATGAGAACAGGAACTAATAACAGTGGCCCTTTAACTTTTGGAAAAAGGAAGAAAGGTACTTAAGGCTCTTAACTGGAGTGTTTGAGTAAAGGAAAGTATCGGGGGATGAAGAAGAAGAACATCCAGAAGGCTAATGAATTCATAGAAAGTAACTTTGGCAAGTTAAAGTAGGTAAAGGTGCAGTTAAAAGTTGGTAAGCTGCAATTATAAGAGTTAGGCGCAAATAATGAACAGACGCTCAACTTTGCTGTTGCGACGCTTCAACGTGTGTTATGGAACTCGCTGATGTAAAAGCATCAATAAGTGAGATGTTCAAGTGAGATGTTCAAACGAACTGTTGTCACTATTGTAAACTAAATCAAACGTTAAACAAAGTGTGTTAAACTTTTTATAAACTTTCATACTTTTCTCTAGCTACAACATGTTTGCATCATACCCGTTTCATCAAACATCATTGTAATTTTTTAAATTTAATTTTTTAAGTAAGATTGGTTTTTTAACTTGCATAATTTCATTGGTTTTTTATTTAATTATATGCTTAATACAGTTAGGTTACATTGAACCATGTATAATATTAATTTGTATTACAGGTTAATCGGTTGGTAATTTTTTTTCTTTCTTGTAAAGGTTTTAGTACAACAAATTAATAAGCAAATCACACATTTATAATAGATAATTTTTAGGAGTTTAGAATTGTATAATGGATTTAAATAACAAGCTACAAAAAAATATTACATGAAATCTCTCATTCTCCATCGAATGTGAATATACTGTATATTTTGTTTACTAGTATTTGTTCTGAAAAACAATAGCACACATTAGTTAATTTTAAATTACAATCGGGTCATTAGAGGTGACAGGGTAGAGATTAGATACCAACAACACTGTCGTGAGTATAATAATGCGTAGATGAGTGAACAATAAGTGTTTTAAGATAAGTTTACGCATCGACGTAGCCCATAATTAGTAAAACTAGTAAGCCAACCCCATATCTTGCCCAGCCCAGTTTGTTAGTACCAACATCGCCTGGGAACAATCAAAGGGTGGGATAATGCTCAAGTTTCGGCAATTAGTCGTAAACCTTTTTAGCCCAACTTTGGCTTTATCCTGAGAAAGGTCCCCCGAAACTCAATTAAAACAGCGAGAATGTGAGAGAGGAGAACGTGCCGTGCGTGCAGAGGCATAGTCATTAGGGCTTACTTGTTTATATGCTTCAATCGAGACCCGTTATATGACTGCCCTAACTCCCACCCCTACAATGTCCTTACACCCTCCCCCACCTCTCTGCTTCCTCGAACATACGGCTGGTATTGTAAAGAATCACATTGAAACTGGAGCGATGTAACGATTAATTAATGTTTCATGTGACCAAGGTCTCTAGAGGAATTAAACACTTAAAAAAAATTTGTTTAACCTATGTAATGAGAATACCAACAAGAAATTATCAATAGAGAAAACTCAAATTTTTTCCAGTAATGTAAAAAACCTTGTATGTTTTCTTTCTTTGATAATCGGGATTGGAAATATTCCCAATAAAGTATTTCATAACGTTAACTCACTAACAAAAAAATGAACATAAAAAAACAGAATGATAAAATTGTGTACGTTTTAAGAAACAGATCGTGTTGAGTGTTGGATTTTGTGATGTTTGACTTTTCATTGACTTACCTGCTAATATTATTTTCTTAAATGTAATAATAATAATAATAGGTGCATTCTACATTACACAAATTCGTAATCTATTCGAGGCTTAACAGTGATAACTATAAGTAGCGTTAAATCATATCTCTCAAAGATTTTAAATTAAGGTATATACCAAAAGTTTCTATTTTTTACACTTATGACAAACTTTTGAATTCATAAAATGGTCACATTTAACAATATGCCTATTTACAAAACATAACAAGATTATTACCGAGCAAAAACATCGAAAGGAAAGGCTAAAAGTAAAGGAGTTAACAAGTTAAATGACTCCAGAGAAAAAAAGGCGAAAACCTCTCAGGGAGTAAGAAAGTAATAAAGAAAAATCGGCAACAAGGCGTTAGCACGGTGCAGTTAAAACTTGCTAAGGTAGCAATTAGAAGAGTTAGAGGCAGATAATGAACAGAAGATCCGAACTCTAGCAGTTACAACTGTAACGGCCTTCTTCATTTAGTCTTTACAAGTAGAGACAGCCAGATTGATGTCACATGTGAGGACATTTGTCTCGTGACTTTTGTAATTAAAACAAAGAGAAAGTTTGCAGGTAAAAGTCTTGTCCTTCACTTTTATATTTTGGTTCTTTCGAAAATACATTTTTTATCGGTTCTGGCGAGGAGTAGAAAGTGAATGCAACGTTTCCTAAATGTTCTGTATTACATCTACTAATTTATTGTAGGCTCAAAGTGCAAAGTGAAAAAAATATTATTAAGAGAGATTGTTATTTTGTTGAGTTTACGAAGCTTTTGAATGTTAAATAAAATAAAATAAAATACTATAACACATTGATAAAATAGTTAATAATTTTTTTTACTAGATCTTCAATGAGGCCAGTGAATTTTTTTAGATGACCCTTAACTAAGTCAAACAAAACTAGCTCTGACAAACCTTTTCGTTCACTGCACATTTTTTCAGTGTTAGCTCTCAAACCAACCACACAATCCATGTTTAGCTTTACTCAATATGTATAATTAAATAATTCTGGAGCAAATTTGAAGGCACTGATGCCACTAATGCTGTACAATACGATTATTTTTCGTGAAGTTATGATAGGCTTCATTAAAAAAAAAGCATACTTTACCTTAGATACGGAAATGATTTTAAGTTTTATTCGGGTCTGTTATCTGAGGTTAGCATAATTCTAGCAACGTTTTTTCGTAGTACTTTTAGTGGAGACAAATGTGTAATACATGGGAATGTTTCCTCGTTTGAGGTATATTTTTACTCGATGGATCTGCAGCTCAGAGTGGGTTCCGAACCATCGGGCTACTGCACAATCACATTGTTACTCGTTGTTTGAGATTGGCATAATTGAACCTACGCTATTTTTGTAAGTTTTTTTCGTAATCTTAAGCGCACAACAACGCTTCAGTACACAGTACTACATTATTTGTTCTACAATCTGGCTTAGACAGAAATTGCGTAATTCACGTTTTGGCTTTTAAAAAGGGGAAAAATAATTTTCACCCCATCCAATTTCGTTCCAGAGTCCTATCATTCTGGTTCGGGAACTCGTTCAAATAAACCAAATTTTGACGTAGTTTAGTTAAAATCAAACGAAAAATTAATCCATTTATCGTGCTTACGGACAAATACACAAACTCTATACAGACCTTTATGTATTTTTCCCAAAGTCAAAAGCAAAGTAAATTAAAGAGAACACTACCATTTTACCCTTTGCCAACACGAGTCCTTAGGGGAAGATACACAAACAGCCAACTATGCGCCAACTCGTAGAATTCTCGGGGGCTGGTCACTGACGGCCAAACTTAAACACCAACTTTAATGGCCAAGAAATGCGCTCAGAGAGTCCAGTGTAAATAAAGCGTTTATCAAATATACATCAGACCTCAACGGCGAAACTAACGTCAATGGCCTCTTGAGGTCGTCAGCAATTAAATGGAGCTTTTTTACATGTAATTGTACGGGATGACTTGACAATGCCACATTTGCAAATTGGATTCGTGCACAGTAAAACGCTTAGGGAATGTTGACTGGGGCGTTTTCACTGAAATGAAACGTTTTTAAGTACTAACCTTATTGGTGGTGGGTTTTATAAATGCAAAATAACTGATCTTTTATTATTTTAGAATAATTATTTCAAAAACATGTTAGTACTTTATTTGAATAGAATGATACTACTAAACTCGTACAATAGAAAAAAACACTCCCAACCTAACTGGTATAACACTATCCCAGTATATTTTGCATACGATATAAAGTATACCGTCATGTATACATAATTGGTGATAACTTACGAGCCATAAAATCACATGAGAATTGTGGTTTGATTCCAAGGAGAATTTTGTCTACTCTCTTTTCGCTTGTACAAGGTAATATTAAACAATGCAATTTAACAATAGGTCGTTATTGAGTAGTAGCATAACTTAATTCAACCTGGTCTTACAGAAAACGTTTAAAAATTACGTTTGTAGAGAAAATTACAAAAAAGGGACAATTTTTATCTAATTTTTGTGAGTGGCTTCAGTGTATAACTGTATAAACAACATATTCATCAAACAAAACAATTACCAAGGAAAATTATCAACAAGGTTTGTTTACAACAAAATATGATTATATTAACTAAAGCAATGTAAACAACGAAGAAGGTAAACAATTGTTAACCACCGTGTGGGAAATAGCACCATAATATTTAAACTGGATTTATTTTCATTCGCTGGTTTATTTTACAGTGTTTTCAATTTCCATAACAAATCGGTAAATAAGCAATGCGGTACACACGGATTATATTGTTTTTCAATTTCGTATAAATACCAAACACGCGTCGATGGGTAGGGATGTGGGGATCAGGAAGGGTTATTGGAAGGGGAGAACTTATATTTCTAGTTGCTATACCTCTCATTATTTCACCCATTTAAATGGTGACTGGGCATAAATACTTCTGCTGGATATAACTTTATACGTTTTAGCAGCTAGTGCCAACAGATTGTTTACCCATTCAAAACCATTGTACGGCTAGACGGTTAGACTAAACAAATATCGTTTCATAACTGTCTGGTTAACTGAGAGTTTGTAAAGGTTTTTTTAGGGTTCTGGTTTAAGCTAACTTAAATAGTTTAAGCATCATAATTTATAAATTTATTACTAATGATCAAACTATTATAATGTTTGCGTAATTATTCCAACCATATTATTTAAACTCTTTCTTATTTAAATAGGTTTTTAAGTATTTTTGGTTTTCAAATAATATTATCCAAAATTATTGGCATTCGAAAACTAAAATAGAACCAACATAATATTGAACACATATAATTCAAGTTTGGTATTTTGACTAAAAATTATACAAATAGAGACACATTGTTTTACAAAGCGCACAAAATATGTACAAAAATTAAAATATACTAAGCTCTGTTATCATCGAAGAACCTAAATAAGTTAGTAATTCATAGTGTGTGAACAATTATAGTGTAAAATAACTTAAGAATCTAAATAGAGACAATAAAAATAACTAAATTGGAAAAAGAATACATACAAAATAATGCACTTGTAAACACTTTTCCCCCCGTTAGAGGTCTCTCCAATAGGAGGTCCATAACATTATTTTAGAGGTGATTCAAATAATTTTTTTTGCCGAAAACAATACTTTCTTCATATACTATATACAGTGGGCAAAAGTAATATATTCACCGTTCCCTGTAATAATTCGTTGAAGTAACTTTGAGGAAAAAGGCGGTATCGAAGGCAGAGGAAATGTTCAATTGTTACAAAACCAACCAATCACCTGATGGTATCTCGGATTATGACGTCATCTGCATGTGAGGCAGACAAGTAGTTCACTTCCGATAACTCGTATTATAGTTCAAGGTGCCTTCAACGGGTTACTACCTGCGTAATCGTTATTTGAGATTGTGACATTTCATATACTTTCTTATTTTATGTACTCTTTGTTTGGTAAATTAACGCATATATTTACACTGTTATACTCCAATTATCTCAACAGGAAGATTAAACACGAATCATTATCCTCGCTAATTTCCTTGATTAAAACTGTTTTAGTTAAAAGCTACAAACGTTTTCAATTTATTGCAGGTTTATATAGGGATAAAACAATATTTATTGAAGGACTATTTTACTAGCAAAGACTACAGATTAAGGAGCTGTATTTTATTCCGAGGACGATATGAAGCTTTTCCTTAAAGATTCCCCTATTTATCTTATAAATGTTATTCAGAAGTTTTATCGAGATAATTGTAGATAATCTGCTAATGTACTTGCATCATCCCAAGGGGAGAAGGCAACCCCTTGGTTAATACTGCAAACGAGCAAACATAATATCCACCGATGCATTATGATATTATATGCAACTATTGAGGATGATTATGATTAATGAGAAAATGTTGAAAAAAATTCACTCATTTATGTAAATTTGGTGAATAGTAGCATTGACTAATAGAATTGATAATAGTCAAAAATAGTAGGCTATAATAATAAAACAAGTGTATTGTGATAAAACCACTTTACGAGTATCGTACGCATTTGTTGGAAGGAGAATTTGCTCTTTACTAGAAAAACTTATTCTCTTTGTTTTTTAGTGGAAACACACAATAATAGCACAAATCAACGAGTGTGTTATAACCCCGAAGCTAAAATTTATTGGTGATGGATACGAATTGAACCCTGAACCGTCGTCTCGCGCTTGACCACTAAACCGCTTACGACAGAATTTAGTTTTGTACGAGAAAATGTATAAATAAAACTTGTATAAAAAATTGCCAACGCATTTTTTAAAATTTAATTTAGAGATTAGGAAAGTATAAGGCAGAATAGAAAACTTAGTTTTAAGCTATGTAACACTTCCAATGACTGTGATATATAAACAATTTTTATATAATTATAAAAAAAACATGTATTAATTCATTATTGATTAATGTATGTATCTTATTAATGTGTCGAGGTATTGGGCGGCTAGGCCGGTATGGTAGCGTAGTGATATCGTGGGTTCCGGTGCTGGCACCTGCCACTACTTTTTATCAGTACAGTTCACCCTTGTACTGTACCGGCCCAGCCTTTGCTTTGCTGGATAAGTAGGCCTACCATGCACAAGTCTGTAGCCTATGTGGACGAGCAAATGCGAGAATGTGAGGCTGCCAACCTCAAAAAAAAATTATACATTTTTGTATGGGAAAGACTGTTAACCTTGGTAGCCTATTAAAACTAAATATCCTAAATAGCTTCAACTTATAGTAAATAATAATTATTTGACAGCCCAAAACTGGATTAACTAAAATAGGGGTTTACTACAGTCACAGCCAGTCTTCTCTGTGCTACAGACACAGAGCGATAAAAAACTTGTAACACGAGTAAAATAAAATTACAAACAGTGTAAGAATCAAATAAGTAAAACATATTGCTGAAATAAACTCACTCGTTTCCCTCGCGCATAAATCTCAGAAGACAATAGACAATAGACAACAATAGACAATAGACAAGTTTATTAGTCATTAATTAATTCACAAGAATTACAATAGACATCGTCAATTTAAACAATAGAAACATTATTTATAAACAACTATAAAATTTAAGTCTTTGTTTACAAATTGTAAATTGAAGAAATCACTTAACTTGTACATAGGATTAGCTTTACACCAAGAGAGCAGTTTTTTTGAAAATTCATTTAAGGGCAATGCACGAAAATCAACTGGAAACATGTTAAATATTTTGATCCCCAAGTGGGTATGATAGTTTTGAGATCTAGACAGTCTTACTCTACTTACATCAATAAAATTTCTATTTCTAGTTAAGTGGCTATGGACATTTCCTCTTAAAACATGTTTGTTTGAGTTATTTTTCACAAAAATGGAGACTTCATAAATATACAGATTTACAACAGTTAATATACTAGATTCTATGAACAGAGATTTACAATGGTCTAATCTTTTGGCACCAGTAACAATTCTAATGACTTTTTTCTGTATCAATAACACCTTACCAATACCAACTCCATTACCCCAAATCACAATACCAAATCTTATGATGCTCTCAAAAAATGCAAAATAGGCTAATTTCAAATAGCTATTAGTGACATGATTCCTTAAACTGCTTAATAAACATTTGACTCTGGATAACCTTGTACAGATAAAATCAATATGATGCTGCCAAGACAGCCTATTGTCAATATATATACCTAAAAGCTTAACAGAACTAAAATCACAGATGTCATGGGTTGAAACCAATAAATTGTCAGTTTTGTCAACATTTAAAAGCAAGCCATTTGCAGAGAACCACTCTGTCGATTCACCTAAGGCATTTTCTGATAGGCAGTGCAACTGTCCTAAGTCACTGTGGCTACAGAACAGTGTTGTGTCGTCTGCATAGATTGTGACATCACTACAAGAAACATTAACAGATAGATCATTCATAAGTATTAAAAATAAGATGGGGCCCAAAATTGAACCTTGCGGAACTCCAAAATTAACATGAGTGACTTGCGATGTAATACCATTGACCTCAACCATTTGCCTACGATTACTAAGATATGACACAAATAAATCTAATTCACAGCCTTGAAAACCATAATGAGCTAATTTGTCTACAAGAATGGGATGATTAACACAGTCAAACGCTTTACTCAGATCACATAAGGTGATCTGAGCAAAGCACCTATCCTCTAAAGCGTTAAAAAGATTATTTACAACATGATCCACCGCTAAAGTTGATGAAAGACCTAACCTATAAGCAAATTGACAGTTACTAAACAGATTACTATGTTCAAAAAAAATTACATACCTGGTTTTTGACTATTTTTTCCATAACTTTAGCCATTGTAGAAATACATGAAATGGGTCGGTAACTGCTAGGCAAATTTTTGTCCCCTTTTTTGTACACCGGGACAACCCTTGACAATTTCATAAAAGATGGAAAAACACCCTCTACGAGACAGCGATTTATACAATAAGTGAAAGGACTTAAAATAACAGAACAAACATTTTTCAATAAATTACTCGTTAACCCATACGCATCTCTAGTATCAGAATTTTTTAACGACACAATCACATTTAAAACATCTAATTCTGATACCATTGTGAATTTAAAATCAAACACAGGTTGAGCACTTTTTGCCACCATTTGATGAGCATTGCTTTTTGACACATTCACTTTCTCACAGATTTCTTCCACCGCCGTGGAGAAGTAGGAGCTGTAGTCATCAGGGGATAGCGCTGACATATTTTTCTGCGTGGACCTCCCAGCAGCTGAGTTAATTACCGACCAAGCAGTCTTGCACTTATTGGTAGACCTCTCGATGAGTTCTTCGTTTTTTCTCTTCTTTGCTTCTCGGATAGCAGTGCGATACTTGCCCTTTAGATTTTTAGATAAAAAAAGAATGTCCTCATTACCATACATTTTATACACATCTTGATAAAACAGTATTAATTTTTTCATTTTTTCCAGCTCTGGGGTGTACCAGTTAACTTTATTTTTGAGAGTTCTATTTTTAAACACCTTCTTCTTCACCAAAGGAAAACAATCATTAAAATTAGAGAAAAAACAGTCCCAGAACAGATTGAAACATTCTTCAGCAGATAAATTAGGGTCAAAAACCAAGTCCCAACTGACAGTGCTAAGGTTCATAATAAGGTTATCAACCATAACAGGCGTGAATCTTCTGGTCCATACTTCGCCGTCTTTCTGAAGTTGACGTTCCGCAGAAATTTGAGAATGTTCCAGTATTAACGCATCATGGTCCCCTAACAACGGGTTTACAACACTTATTTTATAGTCTGAAGAATTAACATTGGTTAGAACATTGTCAAGACACGCTGCGCCTCTAGTAGGTTTGTCATTTGCACAAAAAAGATTAAACTGTCTAAGTATATTCAAAAAGTTTGTAACACTAGGCTTTGCAGTTGTGATGTCAAAGTCCGCATTGAAATCACCACAAATCATGAGTTTACTCATACTTCCCCTACTAACTAGGAAAGCTAGCATATCTTCCAGACCGCAAGAAAATGTCTACATTACCCATAGGCGATCTATATAATGACACAACAATTAGGTTAAAATGAGGTAGTTCAACCGCAGTGACTTCAAAGTCAAGTTCTAAACAAAATTGATTCAAATCAATTTTTTTAAACAGAATGTCCTTTGCAACAAGTATTCCAACTCCACCTCTTGATAGATTGGAACGACAAAAATTGTTTCCTAATAGGTAACCACTCGGTATATAAAATTCAGCTTCATCATTTCTTAAAAAATGTTCACAGAGGCAAGCAACATTAATGTCACAGTCATTCATAAAAAGCTCCAAATCACCAAGTTTACATTTAAGACCCTGTATGTTTACTGATAGTAGCTTGATAACTTGATTTATTTTGGGTGATCCCTGGTTTCTATAGTCCTGTTTGATACTGGGCCTAAAAAATTTTCTTGACCAGCCCTATCCCAACGGTTTGTCCTAGGGGGGCGATATCTCCCAATCTTACTCCCTACGGGCCAGAGGTTAGGATGCATGAATTCCTCACCAAGATCGAAAGGTACACCTACCTTGAAAGAGCGATAACTGTCATACCTTGACACTATAATTTGACACTGAAAATTGGCATTTTCTTTTAAACTTCTCAAATATTTTAAGATTGAGTCCGAAGTTACCGAAATGTCCATGCCTGTCAGAAAAAGCCACATCATTCTCTGAGCTGGTTTAAGCAAATTGTCTTCACTTACCTCTTGAGTCCCATGCACAACTTTATTTCTTATAGTAGGCCTACCTTTTACAGCCTCGTTGTAAGCCTTGGGCTTCGACATACCATGAGCATGAGCCTTATCCTCAGAATCCATAGGCCTAACTATGGTTTCAGATTTCTTCTCATTAATGGTTGCTGGATACTTTCTATTATTAAAGCGCCTTTTATTATTTCTGACTTCTGTCCAGTCAGAAGAGTTGGTATAAATTCTACTTTTGTTTGAATAAGAACAATAATTTTCTCGTTGTTGGTTATGTCTCGAATATTTTGGGTTTCTAGAATGCAAGTCACCGACTTTAGGTTGCAATAATTGCAAGTCTCCGTCAACGCCAACTAAATTATTTGTTAATTCATCTTTGCCATTGCATAGAGCATTGGAAGTCATTGGTTCACCGATCGTTTGATCGAAAGTCATATCGTCGACAGCGTTTTTTGCACTCTGCCGGAGAGAGGAAGAGGAAGAACCACAAAACCCTGAATCTGAAATGTTCGGCATTGCTAATTCCTGTTTACTCCCGTCTGCAGACGACAGTGACAGTATTGTATTGCTTAACCTTAAATTTCCATCAGCTAAAGAGTCCATTCGCTTATTTAGTTCTAAATTGTCATTTATCACTCCTTTTACAAGCCCCACTAAGTTGTCAACAATTGATCTCAAATTTAACAAATCGTCTGTATCCCACACTTTAGTGACTAACCTGTCTATCTTCAGCACACAGGTTGAGCAGTACCACTTAATGTCTTCTTGTATCTCATTAATAAGCTCATATCTCGTATCTGATACATTTACACATGATGGATGAAACCATAATTTACAAAATCCATCACAAAATAGTCCTTTTCCATCACTAGGAATCACAACTTTACATACAGCACAAGGGGCGTCCTCACTCTCCTCCACCATCTTGCCAACGGAGGAAACAGGAAGAACAGCAACACAAATGATACAAAGCGGTTCTCAGATCATATGATATCGTTATTGAACCAACCCGATTGTTTTATTGGGGCTTGCGTTAGAAGGTTCCAACTTTAGGAGAAATTAGCATTCTCAAAGCTCGCACAATTTCCTAACTTTTAAAGGGAAAACACTTTTGTTATTTATGCCCAAAGAGAACAACATCGGCAGATCGATTGAAGGGGGTAATTTTGAGGGGGGGGAAGCTCGACTCTCTGTTTGTAATCCCTTGTTTTGTTTGGAATTTAAATAATACCTTGAGTTGAAACGTTTGGAATAAAGAATATGAATTTTAATGTTTCCATTAATAGCCTGACTCGTTTAAGACGAAAGTGAAAACCGAGGTATTTTGATGGTGAATTAGACTGGCTTTTTAACATTTTTTGACGGGTTGAGTAACATTGATGTATTAAATATCTTTCTTGTACATCCAAGCACTGTTAAGGAATATGGAATGGATTTAGAATCTCGGGAGGTATTATTTTAGTATTTAACGCGTAAGTAAAATTTAATTAATATCTCTTTTTCCTTCTTTTTACAGAATTTCTAAATAAATATACTTCCATTTTTTTCTTTCTTATTATTGCGAAGCATAAGTAACTTCACACTATTATTTCTGTATATAATAATTATCACTTATACTAGTTCGATTCAATTTTATAATACCCTATGGTAAAATTGTACATTGTCATATTCATTTCAATACTAGACTAAATTTTTATAACGTCCTCATTTCAAACTATATTTCCCCAGAATTTCTTTGTTAACCAAAAAAAGTGCAAGAAATAATTCAGGTTATTTTTATTCGCCACCAGAAAGACTTTTAAAACACCCAGTGATGTAGTAGAGCGGTAAAACTGAATAAAGTAGGTTTCCAACCGACCCTTTAAATAAGGAAACAAAGGATTCCGATATTATTTTTATTCCGAGTCAGTCACGCTTTTCTGTCCCCAAAGACAAATTTGATAACCTGAAGCCAATAATGTGCCCTTTGAGGAGAATCCCCTTTCGTGACTCACCCCAACTCTTCTTTCTCGTTTTCAGACAAACGCAGCCCCCCCCCCCCCTTCTGAGTCATAGGTCAACCGTCCCCTCAAATCTTTTCAGACTGGGGAAGCCGAGGAAAAATTACCAAACTTTGCATTTCCGACATTTAAAAAGTTGTCAATCACAAGGGACTTCTCGATAAAAAGAGGGTTCGACATTTCTTAACACTATCTGAGTAAGTTCGTAGGGCCTTTAGGAGCTTTTTATTTTTAAGAATATATTCAAGAGGAAAAGAGGAAATATTTATTTACAATATAAGTTAGGGACAAATGTTAAATGGGCGTCTCTTTCATTACCACGTTATGGAATTGTTTTATGAATCAAATAACATTAAACTATGTCAACAGTTTATTTAAAGACCATTGACATGAAGGTAAGCATATGCAATTTTATAACAATAATTATTGAGGATATTTTTCTTAATGATTTTTCATTGCTGAGTAAAACACATTGTTACGACGTTTCATAACGTTTAATCTGCTACCATCCTCAGGTAGGGTGACTCACAATCCAAGGCACGCTGGAAATAATCGTGAAACGTGTGTTTTACCCGTCAGTGACGAAGATTAACCACAGAGATTGTTGATCAACAGAAATAAATTTTTAGCGGAGAGGTAACTATATAGAAATATATATGGTTAAAAAATATATATGGTTACAGGTAGACCTTGGGAAACTCCAATAAATTGTTATGCAGTAATGTTATATAACTATTATTGAATCTAATTAACATTACTTAATCCTAAATTAAGGATTTTACCTCAGTATACGCATTTGTCTCTGACGTGTATCAATTATAAGTGTTATATATTTGAAATGTGACGTAAATATATTACGATAAAACTCTTTAAGATGTCTTGAAATCTTCAATTCACTGTTGTTAGTGCTGTTCTATTATATTACACAGGACAAACTCGGTAACGTTAGCCTTTGAAGTCCACACGCTATCCAGTCATTTACGCAGTCTTAAATGTATAATTTAGGTTAACGTATACAATATAAATGTTTCGTCCTGGAACTCATGAACGTGAGTTAACTCGCTAAATATAATTACATTCTGTCAATTATTCCTGTTAGAATCAAATAAACTATATAGAAACTGGTCAATGTACAATGTATTATAATGATGAACTGACCTGTCCAATGAGACAAGATGGAAATTTTCGGATTGTTTTGACAAACAATGAATGGGCAGAAACATGAAAATGCGAATGTAAATATAATGTATTTCAAGTAAAACTGAAAAAATACCCAAAGAATAATTATGAGTAAACAAATACATAATCTATCATTTAATTCAATCCACTGATGAATGCAATCAACCCGTGTAATATGCTTGTTGTAATATGTTGTAATACAAACAAATAAATTTCATGTGATACACCTCAAAGGTAATTTATTTGTTGACGTTCTTCTTTCACATCCTAGGACGCTAAGCCCTAGCCCTGAGCCGGTACACGTTACTTTAGCAACTTACGTTACTTTGGCAAAGCCTAGAACATTACCACAAAGTTAAAGTTAAACGATTGCTGGGATTCGTTCCCAACACCTCGGGGACCAAATCCTCAGGCTCTTCCAAAACCCAGCTTGTTCCCAAGGATTAGTGAACTAACAATTAGTGAAATGACAAAAATGTAACTTCACAACGAAGAGACAGAAGTAGTGGAGTAGTGGGGTTAATGCTCGCTGTTAGTGTATAAATACAATGTAAATCAAGAGAGGGCGTGGTGGTGCTCAGAACACTGGGTGTTTTGTACCACTCCACAACGTATATTATCTCTATGGCGCTTGTCGTTACGTGCAAACTGTACACTTCAAAGTTAATTCATGCAAATCACATACACATTTGGCTTTTTGGTTTCATCGCATAATGACTGTTAGATGAGGAAAAGTTTTTAATGGAAAAAAAAAACTGTGATTGTGGTTGGCGATTGTGAGTTGTGAAAGATTTTGGTTTACGTAAATTATATACATTCAGTTAGAAATTATTTTCTCAGTAGTAGGTCTAATTTGTTATTTTAAAATTTACTTTATAGTGGTTTTATTCTACTGTAAAAACCAGGACAAAACTCTTTGGCTCAAGTGACTTCAAAATATAAAACACGTAACAATTTAACGTAAAAAAAAAAAAAAGAACTAAGCGGTTTTTATTTACGTTTATAACAACTAATACAACTAATACAAGGTCTACAAGAGTTATTTAACCATTACAACAAGTATTTTAGCGCAAAACATGTTGTTTTCAAAAGAATTCTTTTACGTAAACGGTAATGTAAATGGAAATCGTTGAAGAAGAGCGTTTGGGCAATTCAGTGCAAGAAACCAGCTGCGTTCCCTTAGCCCATCCTGCTACTACTACACACACACACACACACAAACCCACGCACGTACACACCAATACACACACAGAATCAGAAATCACCAGCACTCAACATTGGACGAAACCCTTAAGAATAACATCCAAGCGATCTTGTATCTTCGTTTTTCTATGAATTCCCGACAGCTGTTTTCACCAAATTGTTTTCATATACTACCGAGGCGAAATGTGCAGGATTACCCTTGAGGTGATATTGGTAACTGTTTAATACGGTTATGAATTTGGAGTTTGTTGTTTTATCGATTAAAATAGGTAGATAAAAATAAATAAAATTGAAAAAAGTATTTGAGAGTTTGGGGTTGGATTTTGAGGAAGTTTTTTTTTCAAGTAATTAAATAAAGCACGAAACATCGAAATATTTCCAAAGAGTGTCTCAATTACTCCAAGGAAGAGATAAAAACGCTGCAAGGCAAAACAATTATCACCCCGGCAGTGTTTATCTTGCTTGCGATAATTACCCCTCCCTTATCTTGTGAATGCCTCCCTGATAATTACCTGAACCCCCCTCGACAAACGGACAGACATGGTAGACAAAGGTGGCTTGAAGGTAATCCAAGTAAAAGTAGCACAAAAGAAAATAAGGGTGGCATAATAGGGTACACACGACACCCCGTCTCTTTGAGTCCTAAATCAGATTAAAACCTGTGTCGATCTTGTAAGAAAATGGAGGGAGTTTTTACTTAACGCGAAATCCCCGTTTGCGTCTCTGGTTATTCTAAGAGTAAATGTTTTATGCGCTCCAAGATCCCAAGAGTGGTTTAGTGAACGTAAGAAATTTTACTGAGCTTTACTCAAACTACTCTCGAGACACTGATGGAGTCTACATTGAATATTTAGTGATGTGAATCGTTTAAGATGTTAAATAGTGTCAGCATTTAAAATTGAACATCTGAAAACCTTTTAGTTCTTTTTTCAGTGGATTAATTAAGTTTTTATTCCACTTGGATGTTAAATACCTCAGAGTTAAAAATAAAAATAAACGTTTATCGCACCATTTTGCCGAACATTTTTAGATAACAAACAAGACCTCAATACACTTTGCCAAGGTGTAGTATGGTCATTAAATAATCATGCAGGAAATATCATTCAAATAACTTAAATTTAGCTTTAATATAGTTACCAATCGTCATTCGGTTTTTAAAAATCGAGCGTATAAACTGTTCCACGATAGACAACGATACTAAAATTCTCTCGCAAACATAGTTTAAAATCCACTGGCTTATAAGGCACACAAAACTCGCGAGGCAAAATTTAGCATCTCTGTAACCAGAAACCCTATAAGGAGAGAGTGTTACTTTTCCTTGAGTAAAATTTATTTGATGTTTGCATGGCGAGGGTAAGAAAAGTAGCCCACCCCACCGTGTCGCTCCGTCTGAGGACTGCTGTATTATAGAAGTGTCAGCCGCGTTGAGTCTTATCCCGAGGGAGAGGCGTAACGACTTGCCAGATCCCTGGGGAACCCCCAAACATGTTTTCTTTATATTCAAATTCGAATTACACACGGCATCCCGAGAAATCCGTTTTTGTTGAAACACCATTATTTACGTGTTATGGGATTACATGATCCATGATGTTTAGACTGTTTGTTTTTTGTTGAACATTGTTGTAAAACAGTATTTGATAATTGAAGATAGAGTGGGTTCATCCAAGCGGGTGATACTAATTTTTAAAGTACCTCAAACATTTTCAGGAATTGAATCAACAAAATTCAGCTTCCGACCAGCACGTTATCCAGCTTCCCTAATTTTGGTTGTATTTTAAGAAGCATAAACTGCATGTTTAAATAAACAACCTGGTTGATTAATGTTTTTAATATCCGAAATACAATTACATATCAATTAATTTTCATTACGCCCACGAAAAAAAAACTCCCATTTCTTATTCAAAAGTTAAAATGGAAAAACGTTGTTCAAATAAAGTCTTGTTTACAAGAGGAAATGATCGATTTCTCCATGGGTTTCTATCCTTCCTCCTACTTAAGACCTCATTAAGACCGCCGGAACTGGACGTCCCCTGGGATGGGTGAGGGACGTACTTGATTAATCCACGTCTACAAACCCAGCTTGTGATCAGTGAATGAGTCGTATTGATTATTTAAGTACATGACTGAGAAGATGTATACGGAGTATATAAATAATAAAGTATGCCTACGAGGACACGCGTGCGCAAACTGCGAATTTTGATATGGTTGAAAACTTAAGGCAAAGAATAACATACAAATATTGTATTATTTAAAAGAGTCTTTAGACCCACAAAATAAAGATTGATTTACTTACCTCAATCGGGTTACTCAAAAAAACATTGCCTATTTAAAATAAATTTTTATAAACTGGTTGGTCTCTTTACAACAATTTTACCTTGGTTAAACATTAAGGCAAGGTTCGGCTGTTAAATTTCAATTCAAAACCCGTTCAAATGAAAGTTTGTCAGCATCAGGATCTTTGAAAATGAGTTCTAGTAATAAATCAATGCTAGGGGCGAATCCCTAAAAGAAATGACCGTTGTCATTGCTATTTTCCCCTCCGTTTGTTAATAAGCGTTACGATGACACCTAAATTGTAAAAATCAGATGAGTAGACCGGCTGAGAAGAGATGTGACAGATAATGACAGGAAATAAATTGTTTAAATTCTATTATTTTAAGAGGTTGCTGCTTCTTTTAACCTTTCTTTTGCCCGTCCACATAGACTAACTGCCCGTGTAATGGATGATTATGACTAATAATAGTGAAGTGAATACCTTGGACACCAGACCGTGGTCGAAAATCCATACCTGAAACAGAATGGTTCGTTATTCGTATTAAAGAACACACGATTGCAAGTGATGAAATGAAATTTAATAACATCAAAACATTTAGTAAGGTATTATGTTCAATTAAGTGTGGTGTATTAGTGCACATCGATAAGCTTTACACGATATCCACGTCGATGTATACAATACAAGTAGTACAATCGCAATTGGTATTGGTAAAAATTAAAAAAAATAAGTAGTAAAAAAAGTAAAAATTGGTTAACACACAATCATTGCTTTACCAATTGCTAATTTTACATGAGAATGAGGTCTGTAATTCAATCACGCTAACATCACTGAAGTAAATAATCCTAAATAGTCTACATACCCAGGATTACTAATAACCTCTTTCGTATACCAAACTAAAACTCTGTCCCCAAACTTTAAATGTTCGAATGTGAATATTTATGAAATTTAAACATCCATTGCGCATCAAATTTTAAACAAAAGGTGTTTTATGTATATGTTATTGTTCCTTCTAAGTTATCCATATAAAAAAGCTGATACAATTATATATTCCGAAACAAAGTCAATTAGTTAATTTATCTTCGGTACATGCGATTCGAGTGAGGTCACTAAAATACACCCAAAATATAATCCCAATATTAGATTTTGTTGATAAAATTTATTTTAGAAAGAATAACATATTTAATTAATGGTGATGCAGTAACAATGTTTCTAGGCAAGAAGCAACGTTTTCCATTCCATTGTGATCATTCTCATTCGCCAATGCAAATCACGAGTACTTAACTCCACACACCGTCTGTAATAATATTCAACGATATTAAATATAAATAAATAAAAAAAACTGGAATAGCTATGCATCACAGAAAAATCACGGGTGTAGAATAATTCTTCAGGGTATTTGCTTGTTGTGACATAAGTGGATACAAACAATCGCTGGCACACACTAGCTCAACTGGGAACGTTTGAGAGCAAACTGTGACTATATTTACCCCTGTCACATAATATACCTAGTCAACTTCACCACAGGGTAAACATTGTCTATTGGTAACTGTTCGACCGCAAAGACATACATTGTCCTTCTTTGATGCGAGGGACGTGAAGTAGTACGAAGCAGCCTTATAGTATTTGTGTAATTTCCAACTTATCAAAATGATTATTTCTTTGCTATGTAGATGTATGTATTGCTCTGGACGTTATCTTATGTTTTATAACTCTTTTGCTTTCATTAAAGTAAAAAAAATTCTAATTTTAAATTAAGAAATGTTAGCTTACAATAGGCTACAACAATCGTAAATACACAGCATGAACAACAGGAACGCGTGTGTAAATTATAATTAAGATCGGCGCAAATAAACCGTAATATATCAAGGTTTACAATGTGTACAAGGGTTTATTGAGTTATTAAGTTATATTAATTGGTTTGCAGCTGGTGGCTAAACCGCGAGCGAAAATTACCTTGAATCACTGGACCGATTCCGATCTTGATTTATTAGCTCTTGGGCGGTTAAATTGACCACAATCGTTTCTATTTGGGGCTAAGCCGTTTAGTGCAACACGTATCTTAATTGTTTGGAGATTTAGCCAATTATGATTTCCAAGTGTCGATTAATTATGCTTCGAAGATATGTACACTACTGCGAAGAGGGTGTTCAATTCATACGATAAAACGTCCAGGTGCCTGTAAAATATACATTTAACAGAATAAAAATGTCGCCGATATAATTTGTGGTTTTTAAAATATCGTTATATTTTTTTTCAACCAACTTTCTAAACATTCAAAATCGGAAGGAAACTATTGTAAGTTATATTTTTGTGTCCCCTCCAAGTACCTTACGTATGAAATACATCAACATTTAATGGTACCACATTCTATAAGGGGGAATATCTCACTATGACCCTTTTAATTTAAAATATATCGCTACAGCCGGTCCATTAAAATTGAAAGTCTACATCAGCAGTTATAGTTAATAAAATAGGTTAATGGATTTTCACCAATTTATTACGTATGATAAAAGTGCTATCCAATGTGAACATTGAGGTCAATTGAGGTTTTGAAACTCAATTCAAGTTTTTGTTATGGGTTTTTATCTTATGATAGCATTGCTTCTTAAATTGAATTAATTTAAAGCTAAACCATGTTAAACTTAATGTTTACCAGAAGACTTTTTTAGTTTGATTAAAACAGAGCTAAATACAATATTCGAAATTAAAGACATTACTGTCATCTATACTATCAATTTTACAGACAATAAGTAATAAAGACTATGATAACAATACCAATCATAAAACGCTTTCTACTCCTTTGGTATTTGTTCTGGGTTCGTTGAACGAAAATATAACTCAATAACGTTTCAATTTCATACATTTAAAAAAGAATCAATGTTTTAGTTACAGGTACTGATACTAATCTGCTAATGACAAAATTAACAAGGCCAGGGTTTGGACCGTTCCCTTTCAAAACGTCAAAAATGCCACCGGCGTAAAAACACACAAAATATAAAATGACGGAGATCATACAGTAATTTAAGTCCTACTTCCCATACAAGCTTGCAATATTTGTAAAACACATAAAATATTATAATTGTTGATAAATTCTCACCCTCAAACTAATAATACCAACAGTAACAAACTGGTCTGTGTGTTTCAGACCTAATTGGTTTTATCCCTGCCTGCACTAACATTAGATGTTCCACTTTGAACAGCAATAAAGCTTGCAACACAAACAATGTGGTTTAGCTACAATCCCTTCCTCTTAAAACTCATTGTACCAATGTTCACAACAATAAACTTCTTTTGTTACCTCAACTAACCCTCAATCATCTAGGGAAACTGTGTACATTTCGTAGTGCGTTGTTTTGCTTTATATTGATTAAAGTGGTAAAAACAAACTTAATTTGACTGTTTAAAGCTGATTTTTGGCGTATAGATGTAACTTTATAATAGTGTAACTCCTTTAATAGATGTAACTTTTTCATGGTTTTCCCTTTTTTCAAAAACTACTATTCTAAGTAAAAATCGTAAAAAAAACAACTAAACAGTAAACAGGAACGTAGAAAATAATATAAACTGCTATTTCACCGTTCGTAAATATTTTAAATAGTCATCGATCTCAAACTGCACAAATGTTGATCTACAATGCAAACCAATAGATACAAAGTGGAATCGACAACTTTTGTCGTCTTGCAAAGTTGTCGATCATATCAGATCAAACTATTGTCAAATGCTTTTTGCTAAACTTTTAGAGTGCATACATTCCAGCATCATTTCGCTTTACCATTTATTTAATTTTTTTTATAACTTTTACCTGTTATAACATTATTGGAACCAGTAATCGTTTAAGCTTTAACCTAAGGTAAGTAAAAAAGGTTACAGTGTTTATTAAAAAAAATTATAAATACTATTTTTTAAGATTTTTGTAAAGCTCACCATGACAAAGCGCACTACTGTAAATAGAATTTTTCACATCTCCACTTATTTTCCTTAAAATCTCTAAAAATTACAAGTAAACACAGGACAGAGCGTAACTGTAGCGGGGCATTGTGCACGTTTATTTCGTTAGGACCCGAGTTAGCAACATAAAGGCTTTTCCCTCCAAAACATGGCTGTGCGCGCCAAAGCTGTACAATAAATGTTCCATAAAGCTTTGTGCACAGACCGCTACGCCGCGCTGCCGGCGCTACTGTATCATATCATTATGTGGGACAAAAACTCGCATGGCCCATGACGTCATAATGTGCAGGACAATGGGCTTGCGTCATTCTCTTGTAAACCGGTTTGTGTTTGAAAAAAGAAATATTTTTATCTACTCGCTTGTAAAATTTTATTAAGGTAGTGAAATTGGTTTAAATATATTTAAGTTGTCATGAAAGTGCAAATATGTAAATACAGGAGGAACATCTCATGCATTTCAACCGGTTTGCATGAAACATTCTATGTTTAAAACCTTACTCTAGTTCTAGATGCATAATTTCTTACTTTCTTGTATACTAGATTATTTAAAAATATTCTATTTCAGACAAAAAGGGAATGATATTACTAACTATTATTCAAATTAAAACATCTAAGGTACTTTCTTGACTAATGGACTATAATCTATGTTGATAACTTGAATTTATTTCCATTTCGTACCAGTATTGCCCTTTTGGACCCAGAACTTAAAAGCTGGAATAATTGGTTTATTCTCATAAAAAATATTACATGCCACAGAAACCTTTAATCATAGATTTTAAACAATTGTTAACTTAAAATAATAAGGATCTCAGAGCATGACGTTCGTTTAATGAATAAAATGACCAATTTACAATACCACTTTCCAATTTTATTGAAACCCTTACACCTCGGCACAAAACTATACACACAGAAAACTAGAAATTTTCCAACGGTAATTTGAAAACCGAATTTATCAAAACGCGATGAAAGATCAACTAGTGTGACTAAGCAGCGAAAAATAAGCCTCCGGATTTGGGAAATAGGCCTCTCGAAACCTCGTCACTAAAATTATGAATGCGAATTAATATAGATTTAGGCCGGAGGGGAGAGGGGTAGCAACAAGTGATACTAGCTGATCCCTCTATATTTGTGCCGGATCATTGGTGCAGAATAAATTAGCAGTTCGTCGCCAACGTTAAACCCATCATTTTGTTTGCACACTATTCCCGCTCGTGACGTCCCCTCTCTGAATTTCTCATTTCAATGCGTCCACACCACATATTGACTCACTTTTTGCGAGTTTTAAAAGCTTAAGTGTTTTAAACAAGCATAAACCGAACTGGTTTAGTATGAACTGGGTTTAGTGCTGTTGAATAATTCTACAAGAATAAAATGAAAGTTTGGCTAATGTTTTCGCAACGAACATTAAAAGTAATCGCTAGGTGATTGTCCTACTTCAGAACTCTTCGAAACTATTAAAGTTGTTTAGTTTAATAAATAATGTCCATTAGTAAATGCACTTTTTCAACCCTGATTTGATAAGTTTTACGTAAAAAATGTTTAAAATCAATTATAGCTGGGATGATTAACATTTGTAGTTCTACTTACCTTGAAAATAACAAATATTTATTTTAAAAATAGGTTTCTTACCTCCCGTTTTACAATATACAAAAACATCCAATTATGTACAGAATTGAACACAAATACAACATCCTTATCAGATTGCAAACAAACTACAGATTTACTGGGACTAGTCATAGTCTATACATAAAATCGGCAAAGAATTGGATTTTTTTTATATAAAAGAACGACGTTTATCACGATTCCCCCGAAAGTATTGGAGAGTGTTCCCGTTTCTGTTTTAGCTGCCTTTGTATGTGACAATTCATATTTTCGCAGTCTGTGGATCCAACACAAGTTGTGGACAGTCGGACCTGTAGACCCTTTGAACTCTCTGTCCACAAGGTCCCTTCTCTTCCACTCCATTTGACCCCCACAAAGCTCTTTCCGCATACACCCTCGGCCCCCCCCCTTTCACTGCCCCTGCACTCTGTCCAGCGCATTTTACTTTACCCTCTTTACATCAAATTAGCCAAGAAAAAATATTATTGCTATTCTGTATAGTTGTCAGTTTATTTCAAAGTACAAGAAAAACAAGTTCTGAGTACATTTAGAAGACATTTTGATATGATTTTCTAAACTAAATGAGAAGTTCAAAATGAACACGGTTGTAAGTTAATTTATCATTTTCTTCACAAATATCTCTACAAAGTGTATTGGACTTATAATAACCACATTTGGAATCATGAACGTTGAATGTATTTTTCCAAAACTGTGATGTAAAGAATAGGTTGTATGACAATTTAATTAAATCTTAGTTTTGCCACGGTCGAATGTTGTTTTATAAAATCATTAAATGGGTGTAAATGATATGCAACTAGAAAAAACCAGTTTTTTAACAATGTGTTTGATTAAGTTAACATAAAAACTACACCTAGCCCAAATACAGCTAAAAATATTCGTAACACATGTGTAACAATGATACTAATTAAGTTCTTAATCCACTTACATAAGCATCCAAATAACTGAAAAATACTATAAAAAAAACATACCGTATTTAACCTACCCAGATAACAACATATGCATTACTATGAGGCAAGCACCAAGACAGTGGTGACAAGTTACTCCCAAATGATTACTGCTAAGTCGTTCTTAGCTTAAGAGTTTTACTATCAATTTGAGTTTGCTACGTTCGGATTCTGTGCCACTTGCAGTCGTGAAATTGTTTGATCATCCAAGTTTAAGGCAGAGTTAGAGGTGGTTGAGAGGTGTGTTAACTGCTGCACTAAACGAATCAACCTAAAGTGTCTCAAACATAAGCATAGATACGTTTTGCGATGCATAATAAGAATTGATGTAAGAGTGAATCTCATTATTATTCACTAAGCCATAAAAGATGTCTCCGACACAGAAAACGTTTTATTTTAGAGACCTATCTATTTTTTATCACACGGGCCTATATAATAAAGTGTGATTTAAAAAACCGAAAACTTCTCAACATTTGAGGCATTCAGGACAGAAGTCCGAATGATGTAAACTGTTACTATAGGGGAGTGAGTAGTTGAACTGTTATTCAATCCTGAACTTATTCATAGATAGGCTAATGCATTATGTTAGGTAATACAAAAAAATCAGCATTAAATTGCGATTCGATCAATATATTTAAAATAAGTTTAGGGGAGCGAGCTAATCCAGTTGTATAGCATGGGACTTCGTCCCCTGAGGTCCCGGGTTCAAATCCAGCCTTAATTACCAATATATTTTATACATGTGATAATGCCGCAACCACTAGGTAACAAAACCTAGACCCTACCTAAGCCTGACGGAATGTGAAAAACAATCCCGAGCTCATACCTTGCGTCCTAAGACAAAAACTTTATACTTAAGTTCAAAAAGTTGTTAAGTGTCCGGTAAAGTTTACGATGCCATTGTCAAATAAACCTATCACAGTTTCAAACACTGAAAGGGATATTGAATAATTGCATCGACAAAAAAACTAGTATTTAAAAATTTTAAACAATTAGGGTCCGGTACTGTAAAAAAAGAAACCAATTTACTTTTGGTTAAGACAAGGATGAAATCATCAAAAATCACTGATTATCTAAAACTCTTAATAACCTTTGTAGCAGTCACTGTTACATGGTAAATTGGTTTCTTATCAATATGAGTCAAGTACTATCTGCCAGACAGATTCTGAGATGTTCGACAAATGGGATCACACCTTGGCCACAAATTAGCTCAGATCCACCGTGTCTGTGTTCTGTTACCCCAACTTTAATTAGTGGTTTTGTGCCCATCGACGAATCAGACTCGACTCGACGTGGCTTTAGGATGCATGTAGTTGAATAGTTTATGTATAAACCCTTTATCATTAGAAAATTTCAATTTTTGCTATCACTTTACCAGATTTTTTCAAGTAAAGGCTCTCGTTTACAAAAATGCCAAGAATTAACTCAAGCTTTAGTTATTGGATAGAGACGAGAACTATTTTGTAATTTCGTATATTTTGGTAAGTGGTGCATTAACTGTTTTTATCGTCTGCACACTTTCGGATAACACATTTCAACAATGTAAACAGAAGACAAAATTAACTCTTAGGAATAAAAATAGGTAAGTTACGGTTCCGTGAGTTAAGTCAAAACATAAATTTGTCAATAAATGAGAATTTGTTAGCTTACAGGCAAAAAATGCATTTAACACGCGGGAAAGGAGATGAGCGAGCGACACAAGGGTACAGTCATTGTTTGAAATTACCAACGAGGACTTGATGTACAGTCTGTGAAAAATCTTGTTGATAAAACGGAGGAAATGTTAATGCAATTTAGCCGACTCGATTAAGGCCTGGATGTGTGAGGGAGGGTAAGGTGACCAAGTTTTAATTGGATTTCTGCTTGGCGGTCATGCCCGCTCTCACCCTAACTTTTAAATTCCACTAGATTAGAAGTTAATGGTGGTACGCATCTTGATGTCTTCAGGACAATAAGTAACAGTGTTAAGCATATTGATGTCTTCAGGACTATAAGTAATAATGGTAAACATCTTGATATCTTCAGGACAGTAAGTAATAGTGTTAAGCATATTGATGTCTTCAGGACAATAAGTAATAGTGGTAAACATTTTGATATCTTCAGGACAATAAGTAACAGTGTTAAGCATATTGATGTCTTCAGGACAATAAGCAACAGTAGTAAGCATCTTGATGTCTTCAGGACAAAAAGTAACAGTAGTAAGCATATTGCTGTCTTCAGGACAATAAGTAACAGTAGTAAGCATCTTGATGTCTTTAGGACAAAAAGTAACAGTAGTAAGCATATTGATGTCTTCAGGACAATAAGTAATAGTGGTAAGCATATTGATGTCTTCAGGACAATAAGTAACAGTAGTAAGCATCTTGATGTCTTCAGGACAAAAAGTAACAGTAGTAAGCATATTGATGTCTTCAGGACAATAAGTAATAGTGGTAAGCATATTGATGTCTTCAGGACAATAAGTAACAGTAGTAAGCATTTTGATGTCTCGAGGACAAAAAGTAACAGTAGTAAGCATCTTGATGTCTCGAGGACAACAAGTAACAGTAGTAAGCATCTTGATGTCTTCAGGACAAAAAGTAACAGTAGTAAGCATATTGATGTCTTCAGGACAATAAGTAATAGTGGTAAGCATATTGATGTCTTCAGGACAATAAGCAACAGTAGTTAGCATCTTGATGTCTTCAGGACAAAAAGTAACAGTAGTAAGCATATTGCTGTCTTCAGGACAATAAGTAACAGTAGTAAGCATATTGATGTCTTCAGGACAATAAGTGACAGTGATACTCATCTTGATGTCTTCAGGACAATAAGTAACAGTGTTAAGCATATTGATGTCTTCAGGACAATAAGTAATAGTGGTAAACATCTTGATATCTTCAGGAAAATAAGTGACAGTGATACTCGTCTTGATGTCTTCAGGACAATAAGTAATAGTGTTAAGCATGGCTTGTTGATGGGTTGAGCCATATTTAGGGAGGAAAAAAGCCCCAATGATTCATCTTGATAACATTTTCTTAATATTGACAATTTTCATAAGTTAAATACTCAGTTTTATTAAATAAGTTTAAAATCATGAAAAAAAAATTTATTTAAAACGGTTTTAAAATATGTAAACTATATTTATGGATTGCTATTTAAATGCGCTAGAGTAATATTTCTTTTTTATATATTACTTCAAATTTTCAATATTTTCCTTTGTAAAACTCACCGAAGTGACGGGGCTAGGGAGCTGATACCAAAGATGTTGTGAAGCCCTGATTGGAACGGGCTCGACGTACGTGCGTGGGGATTCAAAGATGACGCTCATAACCGAAATGGAGAAGTGGGAAGAGTGAGGGGGAGGGGGGAAGGGCAGTGAAAATATGGCTGAGGTGCATTGCTGATTCACACAGGTATTAGAGTATCAGTGTTGACAAATTGAAATACACACTGTATCTGGCGTGTGCATGTAGAAATGTGCAAATGGAAGTAACAAAGAATACGTCGCGTTTGAATAATCGAGGTAAGTTTTTTACTCTTCTGCTACCACGGCTATGTGTTTCGTTTTAAAGATCGAAAAACGTAATTGTGTTATGGTTTGTCTAATGAAATGGTAATAATTGTTTTTATATACTTTATAAAGTTATTAGTTATTTTCAAACTGAATTTGTTTTACGTTGAGTAATTTATCAAGTTAAACATTTATAAATTTCATAAAGTGTGTGTGTAATGTTAAGTCATGCTATATTTTAATTGTGTACCTGTACCTGCTGTACAGCATTTTTCGCAAATAAATTAAATTAAATAATTATTATTTAAATTTAAAAAGTTAAAATAGTTAGGTATGTTTTTGAGTAATAAGGGCATTTAGGTGCGTCAAGGATTCACAAAAACATAAACGATTACTTTGATCACAAAAGTTTCGTTTTATCCATACAATTAAAACTCAAACTGAGAACTCGTAGTATGTATACCTTGTAGCATAGATGAAGTTTCATCTATGCTTGTAGTATGTAGTTGTAAAACTGAGCTTCAAAAACGCTATGACGAGCCGGAATTTCTGATACATGCCTCGTATGAAACTTGCAGCTCTAAAACCTTAACAATACAATTAAACGTTTGAAATAATTAACTTAAATAAACAACTTCCCTTAAAAATATAGTTTCCAGTTAATCTAGAACAGGTTGTTTTATGTTTAGGCTGTAAATAGTTTTAAACTTTTAAGCTTGCTCAACCTTAGAAGCCTTTAAAATGACTTTCTGAAATAGAAACCAAACTTTAAGATGATTTTCAAGCATTCACTGTCAATCGAATGAATAATCCCACTTGGGAAACCATCGTAAGAAGAATAAGAGGGGAAGTGAGGCTATTAAAATGTAAAGTGACTTTGCATATTATTGCAGCCAATTGAGCAGATATTGGGAGGATTAGAGGTGAAAAGATCGATATTACTTGCAAGATTGTTGACTGGTGATCAATATTTTAGCGTTCTGTCCGACTCAAGTCTTGATCAAGTGAAACAAATTTAGTTGAGGGGGGATTTTCTTCTAAAGGCTACAGTTAGGTTTCTGCTAAATAAGTTTTAGCTGCCAAATAACGGAATTCCATGATTAGCTGTCCACCTTATGTTGTATATATAACATGTAAAAATATAGGTCTCGTTGAATATCATAAGCTTCCTTGAATTTAAAATACCCTCTAGATAAGTCTAAAGATGGTATATTTTTGTGACGCAGAATTGCACGTTGTAACGGTAGTTTTATATAATTCTGGACCAAGAAACAATAATGCCGATTACGTTATAATTTAAGTTTTAGATGGTTAATTTATATTTGCAAACCAACTTTGGCGTGAACAAACACAACTAATACGTTATAAATTTCACCTTGAACTAACTATCCTTTTATATAATTCGACAATTTATTACTTATAACTCACTATTTTATCAAATCAATTTTCCAAATAAACCAACAAATATATGTATTCAGTTACTATAACTCGAGTGTATGCAAGCCCGACTAATGACAAAGTGTTCTGTTCATCAGTCAGGGACGCAAACAGTTTAGAGAATGATTGCAACGCAAATTCCACATCACACGAGTCTCTTAGTCTAATGAGTGGAAGCGGATCTAACACCAGCATCAATCATTTAGGCGATCAACGTTTAACGTTAACATTAAGTTAACACAAGTTACCGCCCTGACAACAGCATTGTCAAGTTGTGTTGTCCTGGTAGTTTTTAATTTAATGAAAATCGTACAAAATTTTCAAATAATAAAATGTCAAGGCTTTTGTGGATAGTCAAAATTGTGTTAGGATTTCAGTTTGAAGTTTAAAGAAGTCTGAGGCATATTTGAGTTCATATTTATATGATTGGTATAACTTTACATTTGCCACCCTAATATTAGGGGTTTCAATAATTAATTTGAAAACCAAGCAGTTAAGTTCTAATATCAGAAATTGTCCTAAAGTGAAAGGTTTGTATTATTAAGTGTCAAGTCTTTCATGAAAAGAATTAATAAGGGATTTGTCTGAGTACAAAGTTTGGAATCGCAAACATAACAAATTATTCACAATAACAGAGTATACAATGCGTAGAAATTTAATTTATCACGTAAATGTTATAAATACATTTTAAAACATTTACACCTTTATTACTAATTTTCACATCTGGAACAAATCCCGCCGAAATTCAAACAATACATTAAGGATTGTCTCAAAATATATTCTGTCACTCTCCATAAGCTCCAATTTACCTAAAAAATCCTAACAAAAAACCGTATAGCATTAATTTTTAAAGAAAAGTTACAGATAATAATTAACAATAATTAGAAAAACTAGTCAAAAGAAGGAAAATTTACTTTGAGGAATATTTTAAAGGAAAACAAACCCTATTTCAGGGTCACATAATCCTATTAGCGAGTTCGAACAAGGCGACCAACTCAGCCGAGGAACTGTTAAATATTGTGAAATTAATTAATTGCATTACAAAGGCCTTATTCCTTTTCTGACTGTAGAATAAAATCTGTTTTTATACTTGACTTGTTTCCTTCTCCCCTCTGGAAGATGGAAACTACACTTATTTTATTTATTCAGTTTCAAAATCACATATGCATTACTTTTCACCCGCATAATAAATATGGTGACCACATACGATTGTATATCAGTGAGTGTGACTGATTCAAATAATGTTACATAATGATATAAATAAATTTGCTTGTATACAAGATGATATGGTAAAAATCTGCACACTTCCTGGTATTTTATTTAACGAAACAAAAATGATTATATTTTGAATATGTTTATTCATTTTTGGGTAACCGAGTGATACTGGTTTAATTCCAAACGAGGTATTTTCTATTCCATTTCCTTTTAGGCTATCAATTATGAGATAATATAACGAGACCAGGGTTTGGAACTGTTTCCTTACAAATAGCCAGAAACACTATAAACCCAAATACAGAAAAAATACAACAATGCAAAAGTAAAACTAATCGAAACGTCACACAAGTAATTATTCTACAAAATTATATTCTTCCAGGAATATTAAGAGGATCCAAAAACATCGCCTCTCTTGCCAAGGTTCCTTGTATCTACGAATCAATTTCAATTATGTAAAGTTTTTACATGACCAATAATTCAAGTAACTTAATTAAGTTTACTATATTAATAAAGTTACTACAATTAAGTAACAAAACTTGCTCGATAGAAGCAAGGCGCTAACATCAACAGCCAATTGAAAGGGGTGTTAATACTCGGCAAGGAGTGTAAGTAGTGGAGAGGTTAAACAGTAAGCCCTCCTAAGCCCGATATGTAAGAGTGGCTTGTACCCTTGTACTCGGACCCGCAGTGGTACAGTAACACTCAAGACGGCTTCACTGATAATCACTAGTGAGAGTCAACACTAGCGCCTGCATACAGCCGGATATGCAATAGCCGCAGTACACGGCCGCCTCTATATTGCTTGTATGCGCCGTCGCTTTCTCATTGAAAATAAATGTAATGCAATATTACACTTTTAGTTTAAAACATGAATGGGTTTTTAGTTTTTTGTTCGTTATGTAGCAGGAGGCAGCAGATATATTGTACACATTTCAAATACGAAATAGCGTAGAAAGAATAAATTACGATTCTGACATGAAGTGGAGTTTTTCTTTTTACTTTTAAATTTTCATGAACAACACTACTAATCTTTTTAAATTCTATTTTAAGCCCTTTTACCGAATTCTACGTTCAAGAAACGAAAAGCCCTCACAAATAAATATTTTTACTATGTATACTAATTTAATTGACGTCAAAATCTATAACCGGTTTTGAGGAATTTTATCGGTAAAATTAGAGTAAGCTGGTGTTAGAATTACAGTTAGTTGTTAGTAAAAATTTTAATTCTATCTAAGAATCCTCCTAAGGCTTAAAATGTAAGGTGTTGATAAATGAAATTAATGTTGCCTCTACCTGATATACCTAATGTTTTCAAGTAGGTCTATGTAAAAATTAAAATCTACTCCGAACTAGTGGTCACGCTTTATCACATAGCGCAAACTATTGACGATTAACGGGATTAGGATCCACGTTCTCAGGACAGAAGTCTCGCACAGTAACCACAAGAATTTAGAGTGGAGTAATTTAAAAAAAAAACTGATACATACTGTAACGCATTACTACGAGGCGAAATGACTAGATCAACCACAAGAATTGGTTAAACAACTTTTTAGAGCACATTTACTGATGTAAACAAGATTTCTCCTCGTGGTAGAAAACTCGACCAAAAGTATGTATTGTGCTTACGTCTCTATTTTCACCCCACGTTTTTTTAATTTTAAATTAAACCTTTTTTGTAAAATTTCGGTCCAGTAATTCGGCCCAGTAGTATGGTTAGGCTAGCTGTCATAAGTTTTGCAAAGGGTTTTCAATAAAATATAAGATTTAATATTTTATGTTTTTACTTTTCATTTCATTTGTCCCTTATTTAATGTATTATTGTTAAATGTATATCGTGTCCCTACAGTGAACGAATGGTCGTTTGCCATTGGTTGTTACCTGGGCCGTTTTACCCAACGGGACTTTATTTGTACAACCCCACGTCACCGTATGTAGATAGTGGAACCTCCAACAATGCTTTGAACACGTATTGTTCTTCAAACATTATGGGTTGTTCACCGTCCAGATAACCACTTATTTATTGTTCTTTTATGATGTTTATTTATGGTGTTGCTGAACAAATATTGTTCCGTTCGATAGCCCATATGCTCGGTTATGGGGTAACATTTTTATTCTACAGTATAGCACATCTACCATAGCCACAATGCTCTACCACTGTCCCTTAACAAAAAAGGTGAAATTCTTATTTTTTACAGCTTTTTGTTGTTGGTTGGTTCAAATTAGATGTTGTCATAAATGCAAAAAAATTAGTGCTGCACCCTGTTGGTGAAACTTATAAATTTTTAATGCTATTAAAAATCATAGCACTTGAAACAGCTAATAAAATTCTTTTATTCGAATTTAAAAAATGAATAGTCATAAGGTTAACATGGGAAACTCCAGAGCCACTGGGGCGCAGTACGAAAGGATTTTTGAGATGAGAATGTGTCTATATGTCAATCGGGAATGTGAGCTATTATCACACCAAATTTCAGCCCAATCCGACCAGTATTTTTCACGTTTAATTGTCACAAACATCTATCCGTACATCCAAACTTTCTCACTTGTAATATTTTTAGGCTAACTTACGTCACCATTAGTGAACGTATAGAGTTAACCAACCAGATGACATAACAGTAAGTTGGGCAAGTTAAGTTGTTAAATTAAGCATATAGGTCATGATCATAAGTGTTAAGTATTGATATACAGTAAGTCAAAGTATAAAATAATTCATCGGCATCATACATGCTAAAACAATAAATACTCAACACACCTGATCTTGATTGATATATCCTTGACATTTATGTTATATCTAATTCCGAATTTCAAGAAAGTTTCATCGTTTATCAAACACACTATAGTGCAATTAACATTTATTAAGAAACTTTAATATACCGAAAGGGGTGACTTCGTAAGGGAATTTCACTTTAGGTTTTAACGGAAACACTAGTAAGTTACAGCTATACTATATAAAAATTTAGTTTTACAGCTATACTATATACAAGTTTAGTTTACAGCGCTAAATTTGCACTTATTATTTATGTAATTTTTAGGGTTGTAAAATTGTGTTTTAATTAATCGCTATAGTAAAATAAAACGGAAATCGTCGAAACAAGTATTATTGCAATAGTAAAATTTGAGAAAAACCCAATTTTTCTTACATGAAAAATTACCTATCAAATTTCCTTTGTTTTAAAGCAGCACATAGTGAGTTATTCACAGACCCGTAAACATTTACATTGACCAGAAACATTTAAAACGAGCTTCTGGCAACAAGGCTTTTGTGAAAATCATGTTAACACCGAAAAGTGCATTTAACGAGACAAGCTGCAGTCTATTAAAGGAGTGCTTTCGCGGTGGAGAGCCATAATAACGAGGCATGGCCCGTGGTATTATATGGGTAAGCATCCCCCCCTAGTCTCTCTCTCTCTCCCCCCACTGCTGTCTCTCTGTGCCACAGGATCGCACTGTCAGATTGGGAAGACACTTTTTAATGAGTGTTCCATTCATATGACAGGTGGTCCTTTTCACTGTTTCATAAACGGACACAATTCTGTGTTTTTAGATTTGAAGCTACCTTCAGCTGTGTAACATTGGTTGCATTTGCGGATTTTTTAATGACTAAATGGTCGTCTGCTCAAGTTTTAGTTTTTTTATTAATGATGCAATAAGATCGCACACTACTATTTACGAAAAACACCTACACACGAGAATGCCAGTGAATGTACACCAAAAAGATGGTTTATTCTAGTGTTATCTGATGATAACGAAAATTCACTTGGCATAAGTCAGATTGTAGAAATCTTAAACAGTTAAGACTTTTAGTTAAGAAAATTCAATATTTCATTTGAAAATACAACTATATTATTATTTGATGAGATTACATTAAAAAATATACTGTGTACACGAAATAGAGAAAATGTAAATATAACCTTTTAAAGTCCAAAAGTAAGTTGGAGGTTTTCCTCATCATTACGTGTTATGCAAATTACTGATATAATTTGATAAAACCGTTGGGATCTAATGTCCTTAAGAAAGTATAATCCTTTGCACCATCCAAAGGCAATTATTGTAATATCATCATATATATGGTAAAACATCTTATAAAAGGTAGTAACATTCTATACAATAATCTAACAAGCGAGTTTCGATTGGCAAGTCAAAGAAGGATGCAAATAAATTAATGTGCGAGCAAAGTATTTGTGATTGCAATCCTTTCAGTAAAACAGTCTGGAGTATGATGCTAAGGATTTAAAGCAGACTTAATCAATCCTTTACAGTGTAAAATTAAATGCAGCCGATCACCAGCTACGGATTGAAAACTTCTTAACTTTTACAACTGTACAAAGCTATGTGGTCCGAGTATATTAAACAGTACTACTAAGTACAGTAATAATTGGTATATGTAAGTTGTGTTACGTTGAGAAGATATTTTTAAACTGACGGAGTGTTATTTATTTTTATTAATATATTTTAAACAGCATATAAACCACCTCTTTTCTCAATGATATCTGTTATCTCTGTTGACAATATCTGCTAGTCATCGCACACGTTTACAGACGTTGACTTGAACTATTTCAGTTCCACTCTTCAGTCTGGCTAACAAATAGACAAATGAGGTATGTTTTTACCACTAGTTAAAATTTGATTGTGTAGACCACTTTCGATTTAAAGATTTTGATTTTCTCATGAAAAATGAGTCTCTAAAAGCGAGTGAGAACGGGAGGAAACGGAGAGTTCGTGATGCTGGCCACCTCTGGAGGAATTGACTGATGCCCATTCGCCACTTAGGGCCACATTGGTGGCATTAGTCGCTAAGTGGACTCATTTCTGGGGAATAGTTCAATCTATATGTAGCAGGCGGGGGGTGCCGAAATGAGCGCCCCCACAGCGATGCCTAGCCTCGCAATCTCGGGCCCGCCATTATCACTCCAATAACTGACTCGCTTTAACGTCACACACCATTGATTTTGCTTTCGCCCCTCGAGATAAGAAATGCCCGGTGATTGTGAAAAATTGCCCTTGTCTCATTTTTAGTCCATTAGGTATTTTTTCACCGTCGTAATTTGATTTTGGAGTGATGTGCCATTTGTCTTTCCGCGCCGAAGTGAAGTTGGGAGTTTGATTTTAAGTGATTTTTTATTTCAATCGTTAGATGCAATCTATAGAAAGCAATTATATAAAATATTACCCAACCTACAGATGTATCTTTTAGACAGGTTACGTTTAGGTATTGCAAATTATATAGGCAACCATACTGGTATAGTACTCGTATTCGTGTCTTATATAAACGGTCCCTCGGAAATTAAATATTTTATGCCTCATTTTATGCCTCTGACATACAAAAATTGGTTGAAATTTGATCACTAACAACAACATAGTGTTTTTCACACAGTGTGTTAACCCTAGTTTTATTGTGTACATAATATATACTTATTTGGCATTTACACTATTGATACAGCCTAAACACTAAACATTGCTCGACTACATCACTCTACTGTATAGCTTGGTACATAAAACGTATTCCCGTCAAGTATAAATGTTTATAAATACAAAAACCTAGGGGTGGGGGAGGTCAACAATATTTTTATCTAACGTAATTTTTCGACTTTGTTGTTAATTGTACTTTATTTACAGTTTGTATTTTGGCTTAATAGTCAGTCTTTGATTTTTGAGATAGAATTATATTTATGACATAAAAACAATTAGTACTCAGGATCAGACGTTCAGGTTCCCTTTGGGTATTTGTTAAAAACGCAAAATTACAAAAGAAGTAGCAATTGTTGTCTAAATTTAACAACCAGCAGGTTTTGGTTTAGTTCGGATTCCACTTATGCAGTCCAGCGTCTGCAAGAAGCATATGCTACACCCGGCCCAGAAGCGAATTTATATTCAGTTTGTGTTCATATTGCAACCCCTCTCTTCCCAAGTGTACTTATTGCTACATTTTTATCCTCCACGTTCGGCCTATGGTGTAATACAATTGGTGCTTTACAATTGACTCTATGTTTGGGGTTTGAGGGTAAATATGATTAAGGTTAAGGTTGAAAAATATCTGCAATCGATTTTAGATTTAAACGTATGTAAGGAATTCGTCATTCACCTTAATCTTTAAGATCATGCAGTATTATATTTTACATGGATTCACATATTATTTAAGAGCATTCATAACCTCATGCACCTTTTTTGCTTTCAACTTCAAATAGAGTTTATTTATTTATTTCCATTCCAACTGCCAAAGACCATTACAAAAATGATTAGTAACGATAGTTATAATCTTAAATCAGGTAATAAATAAATATGCATTAAAGTTAACCAACATAATGCTTTTGAACAAAAACGAACGTAAAGAAGAACATGAATGAAATTGATTTCATTGCCCTAACATTTAGTTACACAAATCCAGCTACACCACAACCATCCAGTTGAAGAAATGTTCTTTAGCACATCCGTCTATTGGGATCAATTTTCTATACAGTCATTGGGATGAGGTAAGGATACGAGGATAAATATGAGGAGTCGGGTAGTTGCATCGAATCCGTCACCGCGCGTGTTATGGCCGGCCGCGCGTTATTTTATGTAAATGTATTTGTATTGTACCCGTGTTCGTGTGTGCTATGTGTTGACTGTGTATTGACGACGACATTGTGCTCCAATAATTTAATGAAGCAACAGGCTTGATGAAACAGTGGTTTCGAAACTAGTCACCCAGACTAAAAATTTAGGTTTGATGACGTAATTAAGGTATGTAAACCGATTTTATATTGTAAGAATACGGGTTCAAAACAGGCTGTGGAGTGTTGTTGCTTAATATAATTTATAAAATATCAGTAGCCGTATACTTTCTACTTGTTACATGAATATTTCATACAAAAGAAGTTTTCTATCCCTGGAACACAATAATTATTATAAAAGATATCTTTCAACTTGACAGAAACACGAGTTACCAAGTAACATACTGTACCCTAATGATCAAAGCAATGCTTATCGAGCCCCACCAGCTGTTTTGAGGGAGGGGGTAAGTAAGCCCTAGGCTGTTTACTTGGATGAGGTATATAATTTGAGTTATAGCATCTTAAGGGAGCTTTAGACCGTGGATGGGGCTGAACCCTCAATCTCAAGGGTAGGACTTTTTCGCTTTGACAAATATTCTACGATCTTCGACCGCATAAAGTTATTACCGGGCAGACACGACAAGCTACTCAAAATCTTCACGACTTTACGACTAAACCTCACAAACATGCTTTCTTACTTGTCCGAACGTTACTGCATGAATATTCCGAAGTAAAATTATTAAAATAAACATAACGTTGCGAAGTTGGCCGTGGTGCCTACCGCTAGGTGTGGCGAATGTGCAAACAAGTTTCAAAACTGAGTTCTCCGACCCGACAACTTTGAAAGAATAAATTATACATAATTTATACCAGTAAAATGTATACTGTATATCTAATATACATATACTTTAAAAATTCTGGTCATATATACATTGACACCCCTATTTTCTTTTGGTGCACTTTAGATTCATCCTATTAGATTTAAGCAATTCAAGAACACTGAATGATAAAATTATCAATACGTAGGTGTGTCTAGGAAATAAATCTCATAAAACCCCACAGATTTAAATTTTATTACAAAATAACGGCTTTATCTGAGTTCTTTTAGCGTAGGGGAAGGGGCGTTGCATTCTATTTGACTTTGTTTGTAATTACAAATATCGATTGGACAAACCTATTACTGTATTTACCGTTCAGCTTTAATAGAAACACGTATTCGTCTCAAGGAGTTTTGATTTCTAGTTTTACAAAAAGTTTGTTGTCTACCACATAATCAACGTGTGGTATTTACATTTTTTATAACACCATAACATTGCTAAGTAGGATATTGCAGGGTCAAAAACTGTTTTAAGGTCTTAAAGTTAGTTCAGGATAGTTTAGGAATTAACTCAGAAAACATAAAATAGACACAATCAAAATCACTCATTCACGTTATGTAAACATAACTATAATGAATTGAAAACTCGGCAAACTATTTAATTGCGAATGCCAATTAGTCAACAAAACATTTTAACACATCCATCAATGTAATGAAACACAACTCGCGTTCTCTCAGGGATCAAACCAATTAACAATGTTGCACTTTGATAACTAGCCGTTGATACGAGAACATCATAACATCAAACGTGTGACATCAAACTGGTTGTTTAGTTTCAGTATGATGTCACCAGACGCTAAGTCCTATCATCACCTCACTACTTGCCGGTTGGGATTACGACTTCCACCGTGAGTAAAATGGCGGCTCAATTTGTTTACATCTTAGCACCCAACAAGATCAACTTTCTATGGATTAGTCCTTTATAATAATTTTTGATATTTTGGTGATCGAGAAAACTTTCACTATACAAAAATTATTCTATCCCCTTATACTTGAAAGCGACACCGAATAATGAGTTTGAAAACTATAATTAATGTGTGTACTTTACACATGAATGTAATATGTTAAACGCCACACATAAATTTGTGTTAGTGGTTTAGAAATCATGTATTGTTCCTTTGGAAAAAACAATAGGTTACACCATACCATGTATCTGCATTAAAACTTAAATCATGACTTATAAAATTAAGAAATATTTATTACATTCAGTTTCTGAATGCGGAAACCCGCTATAAACTTCATAACAAATAACAACCAATAAGCTGGACTTTCGACGACAAACATTTCAATAAACTGTGCCTACGAAAAGCTAATAGTTTGTATTCAACCCATATAATTGTAAAAGCAGTTTATTTAGGTTATGTGTTTCACCCCAAAGTTGTATGGTTGTATCAAAGAAGGAACCAAGACTACGTAGTAACGGAGTAGCGCCGGTCGTGATGTATGCGTCCATTAAACGGCCTGTTATAGCCGATTAACCCACATGCATCAGACCGGCTGATCCCACGACCGCAGCTTGGCTACTATGCCTACAGGGTGGGTAGACGGATAACTTACTGTATAAGAGGTATTCCATGGTTGTACTGTAGTGTATCTGTAAAGGTTTGGTCGTTTGAGTGCATATATGATGGATATTTGTAGTTGGTTTACAGGACGGGTTACTGGTTTGTACGATCCAAGATTTCCAAACAGATATCTGTTATTGCGGCTGATTGCTCAAATGGTGGGGCTATGGCTAAAGTTTCCCCTGCAAGTCGTGGCAAAAGTGATGCTAATTTAATTATACCTGTTAAAATCATGCATGTCTCATAAGCCTTTAGAGATTAAAATATATTTCAGAAATGGGCTTTTATATGTACGTTTAATATTGCTTTGAAATTGTTAGGTTTAAAATATTGATCTATTTAGAACATAATGCACAGTTATTATAACTATTTGATACTTTTCCCCGTTCCAAATATACATATTTATATACAATATACAATATATACAAAAATATATACCTTCAATATCGTGTTAATATTTAGAATGATCATTGCAGAAGATAATTTAGTGTAACGAACATAGAATAATGAGGCGTCTTCTGGAAGAGGGATGTCTGCCATATACAGATTGAACAATACAGGGCCCAATATTGAACCTTGTGAAACTCCTGCATTGACTCGTCGAATGGGTGATTTAGAGGAACATATTTTAACAGAGAAGTTCCTATGACAAAGAAACGATTTTACAATATCGGTTAAATACTTTGGAAATCCAAAATGAATCAATTTAAACAAGACCGTCATGCCATACCTTATCGAATGCCTGAGATATGTCAAGGAATGCCGCTACTGTGTGCCGTTTCCTCTCAAACCCTTTGACTCTCGTTTCATATATACGTAAGATTTGATGTATTAGTTCTAATATCAATAATTAATTAGATAGTTGATGTAAAATAACTATTGTAATACCTGTGTATCCATTCTTAAACCATAAACTAAAACGTTAAAGGTTAACACATAAATTGAGCTAACTAAAACAAACTCTGAAATCTGAAGTTGAATAAGTTAAATGGAGAGATGAACGTAATATCAGCATTCGCGATGAGACGATGTGTATGTGTGTAAAGCCGCAAGAAGCAACTCCATATTATAAGACAGAGCTGCGGTTTGTAGGCAGCTACTACATTATGTTATGAACTTGCTAAGTTAGGCTTTATATCGAGTAAAAACCTACATCTACCTCAGGTATTACCGGGAATTATGAGAAATCCATAAGGAAATGAAATTTGTTTAATTATTTAAATTATTTAAACATTACCTTTTGTGCGTAGTGTTGAATAACTTTAACTCATGTTACACAATAAATGTTTTATCAAATCCTTTATTAAGTTCAATTTAGTCAGGAGGGATTTAGTTCTAAAAATATAATTTGCAAAGATATCTCTAAAATAAGTTTCTAAAGCATATAGAAGAGGATATAAGGAAATTAATTCGATTGGTTTTTCAACAGCAAGCAAGAAAGAAGCTAAAGAAAATTGTTATGTATGTGGCAATAACAAATTAACACCCTTTTCAGGCTAGGATCTTTTTATTTCTGGTATGTATTTTATTGGTTAATATAAAATACATCTGTTATGTATGCTACGATATTTCAAAATGTAAGTGAAAAAACTCCATCTAACATATTATTTTAAAATAAAAAAAAAATAATTTCAATGCAATTCTGCTACAACGAAATAGTTATGTAATATAATATTTGAGTCTAACATAACGCGACAAAATTACACGGTTATCAACCCCTAAAATATCAAAATTACGATGCAAACCAGTCAAGATAATAGGTTACTTAGAGATAAAACTAAGTGAGATAAAACGAAGAAAAATTAAAAACATTTTAACTTACATAACCTCAAAAGTGAATCTTCGACAGTAATAAACCCTAACGAATGAAATTACAACGGAATTTAGCTAAGAAAAGGGGACCAATCCCCCTTTTAAGAAAGAGGATATGAATCGATTACTACCCTAAAAAAACACTCAAATATCAAAAGATTAATCATTTACGGTAATCAATACCATAAATATTAAAAATAGCGCAAACCAGGGAGTACAATAGTGGTGGTATCTGAGGTGAGGTGATTACTAAGGTCTGGTCTTGTCAACCCTCAACCCTAAGAACAAAGGTGTTGGAATCAATCGACGGGACAATAGAGGCAAAATTAATGCCCGATGACCAGCCTAGAGGACCGCCTCGCCAATAATAATAACTATAAATACTCACCCCACCTGCGCCACCACTTCACTAGATCACATTGCTACGGTACTACAGTAGTTCCAATTATTATAATGGACTAAAATAATATGTAGCGGTGAATTTATTTGATTTGAATATACATTCGCAACACTTAAGCAATGATCCTGTTAAATTTGAATAATTATTGTAAACTAGTGCACCTGTTACTCGAATTCGAGATATTGCAAAGTATTACAGGCTTTATTTCCAAACGAATAACAGTCACAATTCCCGATTACTTAAAAGAGTCAACTCAAAGATAATGTAATCAATCACTCCACTACAGTTATCGAAACTGAAAACGAACTCACTCTGAAAACTAATGCTCTTGTGTGTATCATGTGTATACTATGTACAGCTGTAGTTAATACAAATTATTCGTCTGTTTAAGTAAACAAAATATTTTCTTCATAAGAAACACATTTAGGATTTTGAGGGCCTGTGGGGCAAAGACCGAGTACTTTTATCACAGGAATTGGTGAAAGGGGGCGTCTACATAAACAATACTTAATTTTGACAAATCGTTTGTAATATTTCGTCCATTATTAACGGAGGAGTAGTGTTTCGTGGAAATCGCCTTCACGTATTATATATAAGGATTCTAAAATCCTAAAGCTTGTTTTAGGAGTGTTATGCCCGGTATCAAACTGAAATAATAAACAATGAAAATAGAATCAGTATCGAATAAAAAGTTTTTTAATGAACAAATTGACATTATACTCGTACTCTTAATTCTGTTTGGTTTATAAATCAATGGAAAATCTGTTCACGAATATAACGTTGTCTAATAAAAATAACGGTATAATAAGTAAAATTACAATAAATAAATAGTAAGCACCATCGAGTATTTTAAATGTGACAGACATAATTTACCCTAGGTTAAAAGTATTGTGTTGTATACAAATTGAAGATAGAAGTTAAGTGTATAAGATGCAAAATCAGTTAAGAAATGATCACGTTGGAATCACCACTGAAGATACATGTTTTTCTCTAATTTTTTGTGTTACCATCAAGTTTAATAATTAATCAAAACTGAGATAAGAATGAAACGTAAGTTAAAGCAAGTCAAGACTGAGTTCATGTCATGAAAACACACGAGAAAAAAATAAATATTTAAACACAAAACAAATAATTCAGCCAAGCTGGTTTTGAGCAGTGTTTTGGTGAAACCACTACGGAAATATTCAATATCACAATTTTCTAAAATCATGATATGATTAAATTTTATAGTAAAACTGTCTCAAGCTAATCTGCAAGAAAGCTAAATGTATGGGTGAATATGCTTAACTTATAACGGTATGGTTCAGTTATAGTATGTCTAATGTGTTTTTGTAGTTTAGTCGGTTTTGAATAAAACATTTACTGACCTGGTTATACAAATAAAAATCTTGTTTATGATACTATTAACTTGAATTAGGCTAGATACTAAACACTACCACGACAATAAAAATAAATCACTAGGTATATCTAGAGCAGGTCGTTGAACATTTTAATTATTTTGAATTTGAAGATTTTGTAAAGCATCCAAACTATTATTATCAGCATGAAATAAAACTACTTAATCAGAAAATTTAGAACTTTTTAATGCATTGGAAAATGTAAAACTGTATACCGTGGTTGGATTAAATTATAACGCATTTTTAATTTAATAAATTAACAGAAAATGAGAATACAGTACATTTATTTCTGCCTGAATTTTATTTTGTCAACAAAAACTATATACTTTTTTGTTGAAGTAATTTAAAACATCGTATTATAAGTTTAGCCTAATCCAAGTAAAGGGATTAAAACAAAAATAATTTAATTATTATTCAAGCTATTAGAAAAAAAGTTTATCGGTAGTAAATATAAGCAGAAAAACGTCAATTTTACCCAACAGTACAATTTTGTTAAAATTAAAGAAACGAATTATAAAAAAAATTGGTAAAAAGTTGTTCATCGAATTGGTTCTCACCAAATAACGCACTCAACCCACGAACAGCTTGTTTTCACTGACGCAAACATTGAATCAAATTATTCATTTTACGATTAGCTTTTACATCAGCTTAAAACTATCATTAAAACATTGGTAATGCCAGACTTAATTAGTTTTTAGCTGAAATTGGTCGATAGCACGGGGCGAAATGTATATTAATTTTGAAATATTACTTAAAAGGGAATTATCAGTACAATTCAGTTAGCTATTCTACCACAGAAAATGGAAGTAAAATATTTGCAATTCTGACTCTGATTACGTTTTGGATTAATTTTAAGTATAAACGCATTATATTCACTTACATTTCAACTAATTACGATTCGTATATAGAGCTGACAGGTAGGTAGTTTAAATACGGTACAAAGTAAATAAATCGAACTTAAGTAAAACCGTTACTCACAAATAAAATCAAACACTACGAACTCTTACTTTAAATATACCTAATTAGCGTAAATATGTAAAAATATACAAAATAAAATAAACAACGTATCCACCAAAATAAAATTAAAGAGATAGAAAACATTTATCTCTTAAAATACACTTCATGAACTCACGATATCTTACACCACAGACTACTGTACACGTGTTCTAGCTGATATTTTGAAAAAAAGATGATAATAGACCAACAAGAAAATTGTGTTCATAAATGTTAGCGAAAATCTCGACTAAGTCCTGACTGAAGAAGCCAATATGTTTAAGACAACTCGCAAACAAGTTAGTTGGAGCCCAAATCTACAAAGTGTACGGAAGTTTAGAATATTAGCATGTTAGCTTAGCGAAGTTAACTTGGTAAAGTTGAATACTTCAATTTGAAAGTTGTTGTGATGAAGACTAATCTATCGATAATGTTAAGTCGACGTCTCGTGATTCCCTGTCTACATTCCCAACTTGTGTCTAGGTCTATTTCGTTTTAATTTTCCGTTGGTAAAAAATAACTCACTGTTTATTCTGAATAATGAATTCATATATTTAATGTAGAGCGAATAACTAGAATTCATGGGTTTATTTTAAAAACATTAAATGTTGATGTATGAAATAGCAATGGTATTTTGTATACTTCATTTCTTGAATATTTTTTTTTCAATGAATAACTATTTGGAACACTTACTTGACTGTGTCAATATTAAGTATTGTGTTTAACTAAATAATACCTGATTTTGCTAAGTGGTTAAGAAACTTCTAAATTATATTATCTTACCTATAAAGAATGAGATTATCGGCTGGGATTTTACCTGTAACAAAACACATTATTAGCAATTTTAGATTTACCTTATTATATAACTACTGGTACCAACCTAACTATTCTAAGTTACAATACTTAAAAAGTGGTTTTAACCATATACTTTTACGGTTATTATAATTTACAATGTACAGCAAATATTTAAAACCTTTGCAATGATTCATTCTCGTAATGGAACCTGTTTTAATCAAATATACCAACAAAACAGTTTGAAAAAACAACACAAAAAGTAATCAAGTTGGATACCCGTTACTGAAAATTAATTAATAAAATATGTACGGTTAATCAAATTTTCGCTGGACATTTGTCATCGGTAACAGGAATTATATTTTATACGTAACAGGGAATTCATAAATCCCTAACTTCGATGCAAAGTTACAATCGGAGCTATAAATCCTTTGGGAAATAAACACCTAGTTCCGTCAACTATAAGTAGAAAGGTCGTTGAAACGAACTTGGAACGTTAAGAAAAGCAAGACCATGCATCTGTTGAAGCGGGAGTGCATTAACCGAGTCCGTTGCACCGTTGCACTGCACTGCGCACAGATTGCGCTGCACAATTGCACGTCAGTTTATTTTTCGACGATCGTCTTGGCCCACTTAAGATGTTGGCGATCAACATACAACATCTGTGTATGTAAACGATGTTGTTTGCTGTTTCTTGCAGCAATGTTTTCAGTTATGTGACAAATATAACGTTTCCTTGGATTACATATATTTTTGGATTTTTTAAATAACTTGAACATATTGAAATCACTTTGCGCTTATTTTCCACTGTACAATGTTAGTGCGGCATATCAACATCTTGATAAAAATATACTTATATTGAATCGTTACCCGTAAGGCATTCCAGGTTAGAATAGGTCCGCAGCCTCCACCGGCTTGTATAGGGGAATTACAGAGGATGGACCTCGACGCAACTACAGAAGTTGCATTGCCAACACTTCGGGTGTTATGCATATTAAGATCAACTTTTAAAATAAGTGCATCAAGAATACACGAGGTTGTGATTGTTTCAAAAGAAGAAACCTCCACCAACAAGGGGGTTTTGAACTATGTAGTGCTTTTAGAAGCAGTCCATCAGCAACTCCAGAAGTCGCTCTTGGGCTTCCACCTCTGGAAATCTTCATCAAAAAGCTGAAGCCCAAAAGGAAGCAAGGGAAGTAGTCCCCCATACAATAAAATATATTATATTTTATTGTCATAATTAGTTACTGGAGATTTCTTAGCCATTTATTCACATAACAACTTATGAACTTGAGAAGAAAACGGAGAAACGCTTATTGAATGATTATGAGATTCTCTAGTGGATAAAAAAAATTCTCTCCAACCACGATTAAACCTAGAAAACGAACGCAAGGAATATCAGTTTTCTAATTGGTAGTGAGGAAAGAAATAATTTAACGATGTATCAGAGAAGAGAAAACTTAATTAAAGAGCAATCGCTGAACGGTCTGTAAATAAAGGTCTGCAGTAGTATAAAACAGCTTGGGGCAGGGTGGTGGGAATGGAGGGGGGAACAGCTGATTAATTAGACATTACTGTGTTGTGATTTCAGATTAACTTATATCCGTATTTCTTTAATGTTTTCTTCTTAAAAAACTTTACATATAACTTGTTCTTAAATAATCGTTACATGTAATTCGTGCCTTTCCCTCTGCGTGTGTAACGCTCTATTAAAAATACTCTTGAATTACTGAGGTCATTTGGGTGTTGTCATTCAATTGGTCAAAGAAACAACGGCTGAAATATTCAGAGCGTTATATGAGTTATATTAATGTGAGATGTATATTTTTTATTTGTTGTTTTTACAGATTGTATCTCTTCAATTTTAAAATAAAACACAACTTACTATTAAAACTCTACATTTGTCCTTCTAATAAATTATGGTATAGGATTTAAGAATTTTACACAAATTTATGTCGCAGTGGAAATTGTCGCTTTCTGTAGGAAAGTGTTGACAAGATGGTTAAGTGCATGAAAAGGTTATAATCATAAAGGGGATGTTCTGTTATGCCACATTTCCTTGTACGAAATGGTTACATCGAGTTTCCTTCATATTGCAGTACTAAAAAGCAAATTTTCGTTCTACAGCTTGACTACAAATTTGTTTTATTCGTTATATCCTAACATATAGCTGGGTGGGGAGCGAGCTGGTCTAGTGTTTAGAGCGCAGGACTTCTATTCCAGAGGTCCCAGATTCAAATCCCGCCAAATCAACAATGGATTTTATTCAAGTGATAATGCCGCAACCCCTAAGTCTAGCCTGAGGTAATTTGAAAAACAATCCCGGGCTTGGCCTAGCATCCTAGGACAAAAACATATTATAGCTGGGTGGTTGGATATATATAGTGCACAACAAAAGGAGGGTCGCCAGTTCGGTCCTGAGATGTTCTTAGTTATTGATATAGGAATGCGTTTTACTGAATATTACAGGGTGGCTGTTTTAGTGCTAAACATTCAGAAGGTCGCCGATTCGTTTCTGAGGAAAGCCAGCAGATTTTCAAAACTGTACCCTGCTGAATAAAAAGGCTTTTTGTAATGTGGTTTATCCTAACTCAAAACCAGTAGATCACAGTCAGTATCAAAGCTACTATCTCATTCACAGGTTCATCCAGCTTCCATCCTTTGCTCATAATCGCCTTCAACTATATACCGTAGTTTGTCGGCGTCGTAGCATCACAATCTAGTCTAATATTTCTATTTAAAGACCATCCATTGCATTTTTCAGTTATTGCACTTAATAAAATCGAATACGAAACTCAATAATAGGTTGGCCGAAAATCAATCTGTAGTTGGACCAGAGTTCCGTCGAAGGCTCTCGAAGCGTTATTATTCCTCCACTCGGACATCGATTGGTTCTGGCGGGCGTCTTCAAATGAAACCCGCTTCTCCAATCACAATACGCGACGCATAAATCAATTGTGGGAATCAATGGAGTCGATCAGCTGTCCCTTGCAGTCCGACATGGTGTTAATTGACGTCGGGAATATTGATCAGGAGTTTCCGGACGTTGGAAAACCGTCGGAAAGAAATTACGGATATAATTGGAACGTCGAGCGCTGGTGACAGAGTTCCATAAATTGGGTGTCAGGAGGTACAATATTAATTGTACGTATTGAGGCTTGATGCGACGTGTAGTCAGTGTCCGGCTGTTATTAATCACTCCGCACGCGTGTACACGTACACACAAGCACACACACACACATGCACAAGCACATTCACGAACATGAGTCGAGATATTCTGTGGTAGAGGAATTTTCAAATATAACAAACCTTAAACGTTTGTACTGAGAATATAACGTGGTGTGACGGGTTTTAATAGAATTTAGTGACATCTAAATTTTAAAATAGAGCTGAAATTAGTCTCATTGCACGTTTAGGGTGCGAATCATTACCTTAATGATAGCGAAACACGGGTAATACTTCGTAATAGTTGATTACGTATATTCTACTCTTACATTCCAAGACGATACACTTTAATCCATAGCTTGTTTACAGGATAGCTCAGGATAGGCTCATTGCCTATCAAAAAGAAACAATAATCATTATGTTCACAACTTAATCAATATCTAAAGGGACTGAGAAACCACCAACCAGATCGTCGATCTGAAGGGTTGTTGCCAATACTCGTCAGTCATCGCGCACGACCCTTAATATTGCCTCAGTGTAATTGGCGATTGCAATTCAAACTAATCGCCAGTGTCCATCGTATCGGTATCATTGATGGTAGGGTTAGGGGGGAGGGGGGGGGGCGATGGCGACACCTCCTCAACAATATACAGCTCATCCGGCGTCTCCGAGGCTTACTCTATTCAATACTAGTTAATAGAGTTGGGAACTTGGGGCCTAATACAGAGCACAACTTGGCGCATACTTCCTACCGCCCCTTCCACCCTACAGCTTGGAATTTTCAATATCACCAAATGCGATCTCTTTCGTTCTCTCGCCCTTTATTGTATTGCAAATGTATTGGTTGCTAATAGGTTTCCTCCAGTATTACTCGGGCTTTTCTCAATCCGACTTTTTCTGCAGGAAACTAATTACTTAGATACGTTCATTATTTTGAGGCATTTTTGTGTGTTGACGGCTAAAAAGTCCACGTTTATCAAATCCCATACTCTCATATCAGAAGTTTGCTTCTGTTTGTTACTCTTGTTACAACGTCTGTGTTACTGTTTGTTTTTGTTGTTGTTGAAATCGTCGAAGCTGTTTTGGAGATCTTTGTGCAAGGTAGCATACAAGCATACATACACACAAACAAACATTTTTCATAATATAGTATAAGATTTGAACAGCAGCTGTTTTGAACACTAGTAGTAGGTTAATAAGTCTGTAACTATACACAGAAGTAAAGCCATCTAGCTGAAACTGCTTTAGTTTAATAACTACAGAACTACAGACGTCTGAATTGAACTCATTTGGTGTTTATAACTACTCAACTAAAAAGGTCTGCTAACACATAGCTTGTCCATTGCCTCTACAACTACTTTAACTCTCATCATTGATTGTGGTTGTTATATAAAGTCCTCAAAATGTACAAAATAAAATGGTATACGTCATGTACTGTAGTCAACAAACTATTCCTTTAATCTCAAAAGGTATCTCAGTAGACAGTATCGGAAATAAAATCTAGTACTGTAAGCCAATAGTATTGTACTTTATAAATTGGAACTACATATTCAAACTCGTCTAATCCAAATCATGTGCAATTCAGTGTTTCACAGAAACGTTTTCATCAAAGTTAGTGAGGCCCGGAGTATAACTAGTCGTTAGTATTTACAACAATCAGTGGCAGGAACCGTCTACTCCGGCAGTAATTAACCACTTGTTTTTGCACTCTTTTTGTAATTACTGTAATTCAATCTTTTTTATTAGACAGCCGCGGTTTTCAATCGTGACACAACCGCATCAACAAAATTCTTACTGTATAGTGTAAAGTTTAATTGCATTGATAAGATATACTACAACCTAGATACAATTTTAGCAGTTGAGTTGTTCGAAGGATAAGTTTGAGAAATTTAAAGAGAAATTTACAAAAAAATTGATTTGGAAATTACACTTTTCTCTTTTCAGATACATAGAACTTTTACAGTTTGATAAAATAATGATCAATAAATAAAAATAAATAAATACACTTTAATTCTTCTATGCTCATGACAGGAAAAACTTATTTTTGGACCAATGCTAATTCAATAACCGTTTCCATTGGCAAACAAAAGGGTAATATTTAAAAACCCGTTATAGCCAGGTGGCAATCCACGAGTGGCAGTAACAGTATAACGGGGATATCCTCTAACAGCCGATATAACGTAGATTTAATCAGATATGCAAACAGGGCCATCAATAGCTCCAATCCTTGCCAAATGGGACATAATTAAAACATAAAAGGCGAGCTTTTGACGTTACGCGCTTGTAAAAAGGTTACAACAGTTTGGGGAAGGGCCAAATGTCCTTTTCAGTATCGTTATTTACCACGGTCGTGACCTGCAGAGCCCTTATCAATATCAGTCATCTACCGCGAGGCAGCACATGCTGAGTACTTAACAGGATCTAGGATATGGTCCGGTTCAGAACATCGAAGACGTATTCAGTATCGTCCTTATCGGTTTCATTATCACCACACTCATGAGCTGCAGTGTCGTTATCAATATCATTATCTAACACAGTCGTGACCTGCAGGGTCCTTATCATTATCATTATCACTACACTCATGACCTGCAGGGTTCTTATCAGTATATCTACCACACTGGTGACCTGCAGGGTCCTTATCAGTATCATTATCTAACACAGTCGTGACCTGCAGGGTCCTTATCAGTTTCATTATCTACCACACTCATGACCTGCCGAGTCGTTGTCGGTATTATTACCAACCAAAGTGAGGACAGAGTTCTTATCAGTATCAGTAATCACTTGGGTCATGTAAAGTGTAAATAAACAGCGAAAGCGAAACTCCGCGGCCGAACCTCTGGCTTCAGTGTCGCTAAACTCATTACCATGGAAATTTAGATACCCTCTCCCCTCCCACCAGCTACCGACCAACCAACCCTCCCGACAGAATTGACCCGGATAATATCAATCTGATGCAAATTCAACTATAATATTAGCTCTCTGTTGTTCTACCTTTTAAACGAACTTGTTTTTACATCAGCTTGTCTTCACTGTTCAAAGCGAATGTTTGAATTGTGTTTTACAATGGGGATGTAAATAATTTTTATATAAATTTATGGTGTTCTAAAAGTTTTTATTTTTATTTTACTTTTCATTTTAATACATGCATTCTAAGTGGATAATATTTGCTATGGTTGGAGAATATTTGCTATGTGTTAATAACCGGAATACTGTTGGTAAATCTTAAAATAAATTTGCTACAATTTTGAGCAAAGTATGCGCTTGAGATCATAGCTGAAAAGGACCTCACAAATAAAAAGTATGTACTAAATATCAATTCTTCGACTATTATCTTCAATACGGTGAATTTAAGCAGGTGGACATACAAGGCAGAGAAGTACCGTTATATTGGTGATAGTATGAGTACGCTCTGCTATTAATTATTAATGTTTATGACTCCAGTGTCCCTTATTTATCTAATTCTAAACCACATATAAGTTCCGAAAACGGATACTGCACATAATAAATCAACAGACACACCAATCTTTTACATAGTTTAAACCACCAGAGTGCCTTTCTGCAGCTCATCTGTCACTAGTAAATAACTTTTCTCTGTTGAAAAAAATGACCGCTCTTGTGCCAAAAGTGATTAGTGGGGGAGGGGGGGGGGAACGGCGCGTGCGCACGCCAGATGCAACGCAGCTGCGCGGTGACTGCGTTTCTCAACATCAACACTGCGCACCCACCACCTGGTACTGTAAATAAATAGGGGAAGACTTCTAAAAATAAACTCAAGTCATCAGTTACCGTACAGAATACGTCCAGTGTTCAAAAACATGGTTCAAGACGATAAGTACCAAAAAGTAAGATCAATGAAATAAAGATCTCGCTTGGTATATTGCTGACTAAAGACACATTTGAAATTGTAAACATTACCGAAGAGCTCAAATCCTTTATACTAATTCACGCATATCCTCAAACCCACTTGAATGTTTGTATTCTTTTCAATAGATTTCCAATAGATTTTTTTATTTCTTTGATGCTGTAACTAATTAACTTACACTGACACTTACATACAACAATAAGATAAAGTATAGCTGTTGCAAAATAATTGACTACATCGTTGCAACTAACGACAGCTTTTCTCTTTCAGAACGTAATTGAACAACGCATGTAACCTCATATAAAAACACCATTAAACATAAACCAAATCTTAGATCAAGAAGCGACGTTTTAGCCAACAATGAGCGCTTGGTTGGAGAAGCAAGGGATGGCGAGAGGAAGGCAAAGAGGGAAGGGAAGTAATCAAGAACCGGGATGAATGCACTACCTGGAGTCGAATGATCATCCTTAATTCAATATCCGATCCGCAATATTGCAAAAATATAAATAGCTTGCCGGAAACTGGGTTGCTTTAAGATATTATCAAATCATCAACATCTCAGCTTGAAAGTTCCCTTGAATATTTTACAAGCCTTCCTTTTAAATTATGTATAAATACAGCACCACGCTAAATTTACGTGTAATGAAACCATCTTCGCCTTTATACGAGAATAAACCATTTTAAAATATCCCTTTATAGCAAATCATCGCACTCGAGAATCGTTCATACTTCGATTATTATTTACTGGAGCGTATATCAGTAAATCTTCATAAACAAATTAATAACGCTATCTAAATGCAGAATGGACACTAATTGTTAGTGGAATCCCTGTAAAGCTGTCGTGAGCTATGTACAATATTCACGTGTAACAATATTAACAATCAGCGGAAAGTGGTGTGTAATTGAGTGGTTTATTGAATGTGCAAAGGGGTGATTTGATAAAGTTAAATTTACAACTAATTCATGAACATGAAACTATTACCACTTGTGGATAAATTACTAAAGGTAGTATAATTGGTTTAATTGCAAGAGTAGTATTATATGCATATGATTTTCCTTAATTTCAATGGAATAATGGGACTATACATGGTTAAGTAGTAAAATTACTGATTTGGCATTTGGTTTACACTTAGCACACAACGTTAATTTTTATTCAAATAACATTATGTCTTTGCTAATTAGCAATGCATATTGTGACAAATTTGCCTTTAAAATGGTTATATCACCTACAAAAATACTGATAGGTACTGTAGCTGTAAAAGTGGGAAAAACTATTATATTGAAACAAAAGCAATATAAAATCCATTGTGAATTAAAAGTATGCACATTAGCCCTCTCAAATGGGAAAACCCAAATAATAAAACATAAAAAACGTTCCCAGGCGATCGGTTATTATTAAATCATTCACGAATGAATAAATCTTCTCTGGAATTCCCAATGTGTAAATCGCTTTTTGGTCAGTAACATTGATTTTGTTTCTGACTTAGCTTGTACATGTTATTATGAATGTGGTGTCGAAGTTACAAGCAGATGTAGGCCTATATGAGTCGGTTTTATGCGAAATGCTTTTTGCTCCCCACAGTTTGGACAGGGTGTTTGCGGAACGGTTCTTGTTTGATGTTATCTGGACAAGGGAACACCGGAACTGGAAGTTGTACTCCGTTATTATCGGGAATAACATACGAGCGACACCTTTGAACGTGGCGAGTAGCACAAGGCTGACATTGAAAAAATTATCACAGCTTTTTTTGCTATGAACGATGCAAATTTAAGCTTAAGGTGATCAGAAACAAACTGTATTTAAATAAATAGTAATAAATAGTTAGTTATAAAATTTCCTAGTTAATGCAGCGTAAAGTAGTAGATAAAATGGTTCAAGTATTCAAAACCAAAGTGTATTCAAAAATACCCACTCCAGAGTAAAAGTCGGATACGTACCAAATTATTATACGTAAGTGAAATCACGGTAGTGCATGTTTTTTTTTTATTTAAATATTCCCTGGTATGATACTGTATAACATCATTGCCTACATATTATTTTTGTTGCAATAAACAATGGATACTAACATGGTAGATGTCTCATCGTATTGTAAAATAAAATATGATGCATGTTTATAAGCTCGAGCGTGATATTGTCAACTGAAAGTTTTTTCCTTATTGTAAATTTACCTATACAACATGCGCTTTAACTTTCGAGTAAAGTACCACGGGGAGAGCGGAAAATTAAGTATAATAGTTACTATACGTTTTACTTAAATTAAACATATGGCACATTATTTTGGAAGAACAAAAAAACGAATCATCAAAGCACATACTACATACTACCCATAAATATACACGAAAAAGTTCAGAAAATCCATAAGAATGGGATCTCTCCATTATGTTTAGTACCTATATGCATACATCGAATAAGCCTTTCTTCTACAAAAACGAAGAAAAAACAGTAACAATAATAACAAAACTGTTTAAAAAACTATAAATACTTAAAAAGAATTTAAGAAAACAATTGTAACAATAAATATAAATAAGACACGTAAAAGTAAAGGAACGCCGGGCTCTTCCTAGCGCTAAGTGCCGTTTCCTGTAGCTAGTCTGGCCATCGTGTGATGCCAATTAATTTATTCTGCCCGCAATTCAGGATTGCCATTACAAAAAGGTCGGGTTTACTTAGTCCAATGTCATTCACCCTTTGGCTTTTAATTTGCTTAAGGTGGTTAGGGATGTTACACTTTGTTGGATATACACAGTTAATGTTTAACAAAGGTATATTCGGTTAGAGTAATTTAAGGGTTTTTTAGACCAAAAATATTATGTAGCTTTTGTAATGAAAATAATGTAATATTTGTTATTTGTGTGTTAGGAAAAGTGTACTTGCATTATTTAAAGTGTCTGTGTGTATGTATATATCACTAACAGTTAGATGAAAATACTTTCTTGCTAAACTAGTCTTGACCAATTTAGTTAACCAACCCTGGTGTGGATTAACGTCCGCACTAGTTAATACTAATACTATGCGCAGTGCTATCCTGATAATTAGACCAATTCGTTAATACCAAGGGAAAAATGTGGTTCGGATTCCACTATAAACTGTTGGTCCCTTAGTTGCCATTAGCTGTAAGGCCTATTAATTAACAGCTGTGTCTAAGGAGTATGTCGGCCTTAGTCACTAACAAGACTACAAGATCGCGCCACTCATCCTACACTCATCTCCATTCATAATTGGCTTAAAATATCTACCTATGGTCGCTATTTCAAAGAAAAGTATTAAAAAGTATTAATTTTACAATATATGCTAAAATAAAATTGAACCAGGGTAAAACAAAAACAGTTGTTGATGTATAATTAAAATTGTAAACATGAAAAAAATTTGATTTCTGTGTGTATCGAAACACTACATAAGCCACCAGTTAAAACATTAAATGACACCGTCTAAATAGCCAGCTTCTAAATAAGATAAATTCCTGCAAAGCAAAGTTGCTGTATAAAACAACTTACAAAGCGCATACGATTGTTCTGATGAAAAGCTAATTTGCCAACAATGGTGAGATATAAAGCTATGTTCCTCAAGTATTGTACAATGTTTCAGAGGTTAACCTTCTTGAGGTCGACAATAAAATGGAGAACGTTGGCAAGGGTTGAGCACAACAGGGAGACTTTGTTGTAAGTTTGCGTTCGAGTTTATGCACACATCTCTGTGTGTTGGAGGTAAGAAATTAGTTGAGAGTTGAGTGAACACCTAGGCCTGCTTGATTTGTTCTGGGGTTTCATTATGAGAGTTAGGTACAGATTAAAATTGACTTTGGTGAAACAGATTAGCTGAGGTTCTTGTATTAGGTAAGTTTTGTGTAACATTATTCGTGAACTATTTGTTTGGACGTAATTACAAATAGAATATTGAAATGGTGGTATTTAATTATGTTACTTAATTAAAAATAATATAGAAGCAAATTTGGACTATAAAACACCAATATTGTGCATTTGTTTACAAGAGAGTGCATTACAAAATTATGATTATTTTGTAAACTTTAAAGTATTTAACCAAATATATACTTTTGCTTGTCTATAATATGAAATTATTTGCGTCAAAGTGAAAAAAAAACATTTAAACAATATCAGCGCGCTCAAACATAGCCAAACTGAAAACACACAAAACCAAATTATACAGCAGCATTATAGTGTACTTGTCGTTAGGTTACAAAACAATGTGAAAAAGCGGATTAATATATTTATTATGAGGTGGATGTAAATGATATTAATACACTAAGTGAATTTATTGTGTATATCCGTCATTATTCCTTACGTACAAAAAAAATAGTTTACGGAAACAATAATAATAAACAAAGAACTTGAAATAAATATTTTTGTTTGGTATTCTACCAAGAATACTATGAGATAGGCTATAATGGTATCAAAATACTTCTCGACCAATAAATGTAATCACATGTATTGCAGGAGGCCGCTACACATGTCGTAATATGGTTTTGTTAAACAATTGTTCTTAATTCATGTAGGTTGTACAATTTCCAACTTTATTCCAATCGATAAATTTATTCTCGAAATTATCTTGGGTACTTAAATATTATTAAAAACAGATCGTAAGCAATGCACCTTTCCCCTCTGAATTATAGCAAGTAATTAATTAATAATGAAGAATACACGAAGCAAAGGGCGAGCAAGATATCATTCTGCAATGTGAAGATGTGCAAAATGGGCAGTGTACATTTAATTAGCAATGCTAAATCAGCATCCACCGTTAATGGGGCCCTTCCAAACACGGCGCTGCTGTATCCTAATTATATCAATTATACATCACTTAATTAAACAAACATCAAGTGGCATTTGCCTCGGACCTTCGTCTAGTAGGACTATTGTATCAGTTATAATTTTACCTTTACTGTGTTACGTTGTTTAATGAAATGTTTTAGATGTATCCAAATAGTTAATCGACTTAGTCCTCTCTGAGAAATAATAGTATATTTCGTACCTAGGGCCGAAAATGAGGTTTTGCCGGCTCGAGATAGTTTTTAAGTTCGAGACGAAGTCGAGAACTTAAATCGATCGAGAGCCGCAAAACCATTTCGGTCCGTGGTACGAACGCTATTTTTCACCACACTATACCCTATTACCACTATTCACCACAATAATAATGCACACTGATAGTCAACACAACTACAACTTTAAGGTTATGTGAAGAAATAATTTGAGGAATCAGCAAAAATAAAAATATATAGTTGCTAGGCAACGGTGACAATAACACAATTCTATTGAAATGCTATGAATTTTGATTATGTATTTAAAATGCATTCATGTTTTAAGTAAGTAAGCGGACAGCTGATTTTGCGGCCCCGGCCTGTAAAAACCTGCTCGGTCCCCAAATTATGGACAGCTGGCATCGCCAGCAAAACGTAACTTTCGGCCACCAATTAACGTATGTAATACAGCCAAAAACATGATAGTGTGGTGAAAAATAAATATCAGATTATATTCGTAAATGTTTTTTATGATGGGTCTTTTTAAAACTGTGATAAATTGATACGAATTTAAACTCGTGTAAAATACAATGTAGATATTAACCTTATCATCAAGTGATTATTAATTGTAATTTCAAGGTTCTTGTGCACTTAGGTACTTAAGATACAAAACATGATATAAATATAGAACTGACAATAAGTTTAATAAACAACTTGAGTACATTTAGTACAAATTTTAACACACCTAACACACACTACTTAAAACACTGACACTTCAGCTACTAAACACATCTAGTACAACACAATATTATTAAAGACCACAATACCAGTAAGCAATAGTTTAGACAGATTTTGCCTACGATGTTTATTTTGTTTAGGCCAAAAAATACACTTCACAAGGCAAATAATGTAAAACAGACAAAAGTCTTGTTTAAGGAAGTAATAACATGGTATCGCGCCACTGAGGCGAGGAATTATCGGAAATGTTAATTATTCATGAGAAATGATCGAGAAAACCAAATTTGCTCGGAGGAAATCATAAATATTTACAGTGTTTATTTTTAGTTTGACCCTTACAAAAGTAAAAGTTGTAGCAACATTCTACTGTAAACCACAATGAGAATGTTTATTCACGCTAGGTTATGTACTAATATTTTTTTGTAGTTTTCAGTTAGTATAATCGTCGCTTATCACTCAGTTATTAAATATACTAATTTATTACCCTGAATATACGACATGTTAAGTGAGAGCTTTAAATACTCCCCAAACATCTAGAAGGTAGTCGTATTCAACTATGAAGAAAGTCAATACATTTTATGGTCTCGATCTTAGACAGTAACAAAAGCTACAAAGTCATCAGACTCGATTCTTAACTAATCCTTAACTAATATTTTTGTTCAAATACGCAGCATCATGTTAATGTATTAATATTATGTAAGGACATAACAATAAATGAGATATTTAGGGGTGAAATGTTTAATATTTACGGGAAAATTGTTGAGCACTTTCAAATAGTGTTTGGTGAACTAGCAATTTTTAGTACCGTAAATTAAATTATTTTCATGTGCTATGTAAATTGTATAAGCTATCTTGGCAACAATTAAGTAAAAAATCCCTCTAATTTGTATGCTACTAAGACAAGTAAGATAATTTTATTCAACCTATAAAAGATTTAAAAAGTGAGGCTGATAGGGCAAGTCGGCTTATAAAATGCAATGAGAGTCTCGACTAACGAAAACTTCAATAAGTGAAAATTATATTTATATGACAAGCAAACGAGAAGAAGCAGCACGGCAATTTCCGAGTAGTTGCAGGCTATGTTAGGTTTGTCCCATCATACCCGCAGTTCCCGCTCATTTTAATTGCACAGCAAAAGTAATTAGCATTGAATACTTCTCGCCAATCCAGGGCCAATCAATTTATATTCCCGAACCTTGTTTCCCATAGCTAAAAAACAGTAATGAAAACTGTTCGCTTGTTTTGTGACAGGTAATTGTTTAACCCGGGGCAACATCCATGTGTGATTTGGTTATGGTCGCACGTTTCCTACTAATTTGAGCTCGGGGCCAATGGAACACTTGCTTTCGTTCATTGAGGTATACAATTTGTTGTATTCATTAGGTAAAAAAAATTACCATAATGATTTGACATAGTAAAAAAATGTATATAAATTTGTGATTAATATGCATTTTAGGGTTACGGCTGGTCATACTGAAATAGACTGCCGTCGCATATTTGCGACGATGTCATACGTTATTAAACAGCTCTTATCTTCGTAATGGTCTATTTGAAGACCCTAAATTTTATGCGGTGGTCTACAGAGATGTATGTGACATATGTGCGTCACTTGGTCTGTGGATATGATGATCATTGACGTCATATGATAGTTGGCAAAATTGTTTTTTACCTTGCTCCATCACTGGCCCGTGGTCTACGTGTACTGTTAACCAAGTGACACCCAGTATATGTGTAATATTAAAATGGTACCTCGAGACGTGGCAATGACCGTAGCGTCGCAAATATGTGGCAATCGGTAGCCAACGTGTTAATCAGCGTTGAATTTTGAGTAGAATGAAAAAATCTAAAATCGGGTGCAGACCCTAAAATACATATATACTGAATAATCAGAGCACATCATCAACGTACAGGTGAAAGTAAACAATATTTCCTTTTGATGTCGGCCAATCTGGGCTGGTGTTCTTCCAAAGGAAGATTTCCGATGAAGTTGAACATAGAGACGAACATTTAGCTGATTCAATCTTGTAAATATTATTTTCTGATAAATTTGAAATAATTCTGATTAAGCAAGACGCTTTTCAGTAAATCTGTTATTTTATCACTGTCCAAGGATCCATTGGTTCTTATCAGTCAGGTGTGGTGCACCTTGCCTTGTTATCAGTAGAGTGAAGAACGTTATCAAGTACGGCCCAGTAGACTAAGGGCCGGGGACATCGCTGCGGTATTTCGTGAATTGTTACACCATTGTTGACAAACACTCGAGTTGAGAAGGAAGGGACAACAGTTAAAATTGACGATGTGTGGAGTAAATAATGCTATACTTCTGGAAAATATACTATCAAGGCATGTTTGTAGCGTTGTAGTTTGGCTTATTCACATGACGTTTGAAGGTTCATGGGACGTTCAGCTTCAAATTTTTAGCAAGAAAAGAGTTAAAAGAGGGGTTTTTAAAAAGAAAGTCATCATTTCATTTTAACCCTATTTAGCTTTGAGGAGATCAATATTTTGGGTGCAAAGAGTTTTTAGTAGTCATTCAGGTAGTGTTATTTTTGTGCAAGAATTAAACGATAAAACGGTGAAACTATATACGTTATCTAAACAAACAAAAAAATTGTACAAAAGATAGTAGTAAAGGATTTTATAAGGTAATAATAATTCCATTTGCATTTGAAGCATGTCGAATTGATTTGTTATCTCTAGAAAGAATAATAAAGTTAGTTACGCATATAAAAGCCGACATAAAAGTAGGTTATCCTGTGTTGGAAGCATATGGAAATAGTATTAAATAAAGTGCGGTTTTAGCTTGGTTAAGTAATAGATGGATCGAACATAATATTTTAGAACGCAATGCTTTATCTTTAAGTTTTTTGAATTAAATACGTACAAACCATCCAAAGAATTCCTTGATTAAATGTTTCTACAATTATTTTTTCCCTTGTATTTCTTGTAATTTGGTAATAAAAAATCAACCTCAAACCTATCTACAACAAATTGCATGCATTTTTAAGACATTCATTTTGAGGAAAAAAAAAATTCTATATATCAGCCTCAAATCAGGATCCTAGATGCTAATTTAGTCTAGTACTAACAAACAGTTATTTTCATTAATTGTATTTTTAAGTGTAGACCAAGGCCCTATATTCATCCTTGCTAATTGAACATATCTGCGAGAAATCCAAGACATTCACCAATAGGAAACAAGAGTGAAAACTGTAATTCATTCCCTTATGAGAATAAAATGTGATATGCTCAATGCTCTTCATAGCTGTAGACCTATACATGGTTGTAAACTACAGGGTCTTTTATAACGAAGCTTTACAGATTTACAGCTTAACCTCTATACTTACACACCTGATAACGTTATTGCTCAAAATATATATTTCCATTTCCAATGTGAGACTGATTGGATCAATGATATCATCAAACACATGGGTTTGGGCAGCTTCCCTTACACTGTAGGCATCTATGATTCATTTACATAAAAATCTACTAACGTAGAAAAAATCACATTGGGCATGTTAGATCATATGGGTGGACATTATGGGTTAAGTTTCTAAACAACGTTTTAGACGGATTCTTTTCTAATTTCTCAGCGCTCGTCCTCCGTCCCCAGCACGCCCTAGGGAAGTCCGCGTAGTCTACGAGCACATTTTTCTTGTCTAGACGCAATTTTTGCCACGCTCATTAGCCTGACAGCCCCCACAGGAGCACCGAAGTGCTGCTTTATTCAACACTTCATCACTACCCGGCGCTTTAGAGGGAGTTTGAATAAAATGCCAATTTCTCACAGCATTTCCGCCTTCCCGGGAAACACGATTAAACGCGAGGAGTTACTGGTTGTTAGGTGGAGTTAGGGAAGGGAACTTCCATATCTGTTGGCACAAACAACCGAATGAAAATATCGATCGATATATCGATTATTCGTTGGTTAGGTAGGTATGTTTAACATAATTTAACTAACCAAACGATATATCGAACTAAACAATATTACTCATTCGGTTGTTTGTGCCAACAGATATGGAAGTGTGGCCAAGTTTTTATTTAAGTGGTTTTTAGTTGTGTTCTTTTTTTACGTATATTTGACAACGGAGCCGTTCGGTCGGCTTCACTGGCTGGTAACATCTAGCCACACATTATATTAGCTGAAGCACAGACAATGGAATAAACCTAAAAAAAAATATATAAATTAACGTGAATACATGTGCTAAGCGTGTTAAGTATATTTTTAACTGTCCTGAGGATTAGACTGTAACTAAATTAATTTTACAGTTATTGGAAAATAAAAATTACAAGTTTCGGTTTCAGAATGGAAAATTGCAGCTGAAGGTGAGTTTTGAAAACATTAGAAAACAGTAGCCGGATAACTTAAAATTACTTAGTTTACATTGTTGAAATATAATTGTCGCCACGGACAGCGACACGGAGATGATAGAAATAAAAATTAACCGTGAAAAGTTTATATTAATTTTTGAATTTACATTTTTGAAATTAATTTTAAAAGCATTACGTTCGTCAGTTTTCTTGAATACAAATTATTAATTAGTCAGAGGTTTAAAATGATCAGAGATATCTTTAAATGATCCAAACCTAGTGTGTAATGTCAAAAGGAACATAAATATTAACAGTATTTAAAATTCATTTGACTGGTTTTTGCCATGGATAAGGTTCATGTTGATCGATGACAAGTATAAAGATGTCTATTTGTAAGATATTTCTTGAGATCCTTCTTATTTTGTATATTTGGCACGTGATTGTATAAAGTTTCTAAAACTATGTCAAGTAAAATTTAATCCGTCAGATCATGACATATCTCACGAGTTACAACATATTTAGATCTTAGATGCAAGTAGATGAAGACAATAAGCCAGAGGGAACGCTGCCAGTTTGTTTAGATAAAACAACTACAGTACCTTACAGATTGCATTTAACAACTCTATTAAGAAACTATTCAAAATACACTGATATACAAAATTGTCAAAGGAAAAAAGAAAATTAATCGGATATTTTAGAATTCAACTGTTTTACAAGATGGGAAGTTTTTTAAATTCGTTACCAAAGTACAATTTAAGTAATCAATTTGTTTAAGTGGTTACTTCCCAAGGTTCTGTTTTCTCACTATATCTTTTCGCGAAAATTCAATTAGCAGCTCAACAGCAGCTTTCCATCACAGATATTTACAGAGGAACCAATAAACAGGGCCAAATTGCTGCTCCAAATTAGTCTCATACATCACTTAACGTAGAGCGGCGATTCCTTCAACTCCGGCACGCAACGCGCCCAACGCTGTGTACCATGTTGTGGGTCTTACTGGGAGCGGGCGTAGGCGAAATCTTTAAAAGGCAATTGTAAACTTATATTAGGTTTGGATAAAGTAGATGACTCTATAACATTCCCTTCGAAAAAGCTTATATAGTTGCTTATATCACAGAAAAGAAACACAAAAATAAATATAATTTTTGTTACTATGCGTCAAATCCTATCAGATAGGTTTGGTATTCTACTAATTGTATTTGTTTAACGTAATTTGGTAAACTCATGACATATTACATAAGCATAAGACCCCCCCCCCCATTAATGAATATTATGAATAGTATTGGGAAATAAAGCGCAAATTCAATGTTATTTCAGAAAATGAGTTAAACATACATTTATGAAGCTTTGTCTAGTTATAACTTTTAAAAAATATGCACTGGAATAAACTAAACTATTCCAGGAAACATCTGCCGGAAAAAGGAGCTAAGACAGATCATTGAACAGAATCCCAACTGAAATATATGGAAACCGACTAAAAAACATTTTTCAAAGCTTATTCTTCTTCCCAACATTATTCATATGTACCGTATGTGGTCAGTGTCAATTCTTAAGAATCTAATTAAAATATATATATTTGCTAATTTATATACATAATACATCGGTTCTGTTGTTATAAAACATAATCGACTTTTAACTGGATTATAGAGTCAAGCTAACAAACCAAGTAATGCTTGGAAATAACAATTCTACACTGTACAACTCATTTACAGAGTTTAGGATCTCGAGTCACACTACTCATTTAGGACCTCTCCTCACTTGAATTTCTAGGGGTTACTATCTATGTAATAATCTAATAATGTACTAATAATGTAATGTATGTAATAATGTACTATCTGCGTAATGTTAGTGGTGTTGAACTACAAACAGATTTACATTAGAAATGTGATTAAATTTTGTTTGGTTTTCAATAACGACTAAGTCAACACCTAAATCACGTACGCTAACTAACGTACAGAAAGTAAAAACGTTTCCACAAAAAATAAAGAAACGACGACTTATAAAATTCGTCCTTTTGTGACAAAAGGAAACAAAATAAAAAAAACAAAACATATACCCTCAAACACAAAAAAAACTGTAGGTTATGATGTATATTTTTTTTTTTAGTTAATATTGATAATGTTGATGTGATTCATTTTCACATTATCAATGTGAAGTTCATAGCGGTGATTTTGGTGTGTTCTGAAAATATTCTTTATTCGCATCATAAAAAATAATTAGTTCAAGTAGGATGCGTCAACATTAATGGATACTGTACCCGGAAACAAACTTAGACAGTCCGTTACTATTTTAAAACTAAACATTTAACCAGAGTGATTTTGAGATAGCAAGATATGTTTCAGTCTATTCGTATTATTAAAGCTGTGCAATAACATTTACTTTGAATGTGCTGTGTTTCACATATTGCATTAGATATGGTTTTGATATGGTTATCAAACCAATTCTTTTTAATCATAGTTGAAATTAATCGTCCATAAGATAACATGCCGTTTTTCTCTGAGAGCAAGTCTGTTAACAGCTACTGTCAGTAAAGAGAATGCAAAAGAGCTCACACACGAGGCGAGTACTGTACAAAGAGCACGTGGAGCTATGTAATATTGTTAAACTCAATAACAGACAAGGAATAGAAGCTCACAAAAAATATGAACAAATAAAATTTCAAAAATAGCTTATCAAGTAGTTATTACATTTATTTCAGTCAGATGTACCATGGTTTTGTGTAGAAACAATTTTGATAATGTAAGCAAGTACATGTGCTGCTTATAGACTATTAATATGGAATAACCTTATTTTGAAAAAAATAAAAACTAAAACTTTAAACCCCATCCATTTCAGTTGTGAAACCGTAACGTAATTCTATCCACCTTTACACGGACATGTTGCCCAAGACGTAAGGCCGTACTTGGTACTACAGACCCATCGTATCTAGCATTCCTACTCAAGCTGCCCATGTTATGTAGTGCTTCTGTTAGAGCCACACGTAAACAACCTGTACTTTACGGCTACCGTAACAGCACTTTGTTATCTGGGTCACCACAACTGCCTTCCCCTCCTCGACAGACTATAGCTTTATTTAGCACAGGCTTTTATAAAATTGCACAACGAGGCGGAGAGTACTTCATAAGTGTTTAACGATGTTTGTTTGAATTTTGTAAGTACTTTAGAGTATGATGGGGATATTTTAGATTAGCGAAACTTATTTGCCCTCTGTACTACTTTGTATCTAGTGATTTAAATTATCGGTTTTTATTTTGCTTCCCTAGTGTATCACAAGTATCAACTTTCAGAAACAAAAATACTGTCTGTTAAAAAATTATAAAATAAGTTATTTTAAAATACATGCAAATACTGCTCCCTTGGCTAAAACTCGAAAGTTCTCTAATATATTCAAAACTTATAGACGTTTGGTAAACAGAACTGCTTTCATAACAGGTTTCAGTTCCATATCTAAAAGACAACCTTGGTCACTAACCTGGGAAAATATAGCATAATTTAGCTCAGCTTCCTTTATAAAGTTAAACAAACATAGAGGCATTCATTTCGAAAGACTTTTTTTACTATACAACTAGGGGTTTTATATGATATGGGAAAATCTGGATCTATTATAAACATTAAATTGGGATATTTAGGTTATTAAAAAACTGTTCAGATTTGATTTGTTTGCAGTAAAGAATTTGTTTGTTAATTAGTACTTAATAAAAAAAACAGTAGACCTACTGTATATAATTTGTAAAAAAGGATAATTATAATCAATTTTTTAAGTAAAGTCGTTAAAAATTATTCTTTAACAACAATAAAATAAAACACTGTAAACAGCTGTTAAAACAACAACACTAATACTAACAATAATATCAGCTATAGCTTTCCCGAAACAATAATAAAATGTCGTCCAAATTGAGATAACATTATCAAACTACTTCGTAGTAGAAACTCCGTACGGATAAATCAACATGGCGCGGCGTGTGGTCACTGATAAGAGGCGGTGATAGCGGCCAAGTTCGCGGTCAAGGTCGACTGGGTATGAATGAAGCGTAAACAGATACAGGTGAATGAACGCATACACGCGCGCCGGCGCATTCCACTCCGCGCCCCGGGCATGCGCGCGCCGGTCCCGCCAAAAGCACCGCATTTCATAACATGCGCGGGAACGGGCCTACACTGTTGTGATGCACGAGCGAGTAAATTAGTAAAGGTCATCGTGTGGGAAGTTTCCGGTATCGACTGTGTGAATGAGGATTCTCTAGTTTTGCTAATTAATTTATTTTGTTTATACATCAGCGTTTGTAATGTAGTGGGAAAATATATTCATTTTTTATTTATCTTATAGTAGTTAATATTTTTTAAAACTTAAATCCTATCTTGTAATTTGTAAAAATTCATCCTATATGTTGAAAGGTGTTCTAGGAGAAAGATTGGTAACTTACTAAAATTTTGGAAACAGTTTTCTTATTCTATCTTAAGTTTTATGGATTTGCATTCATTCTATTGTTAATACATGAGGAAAATAGTTATCTTACGTTACTTATAAAAAGTCCATTTTTCTTCTGACATTCTGTAAATATTAAAACGAATTCTTTGTATAAACTGGGGTTAGGTAGTTATACCTATCTCACTAAAATATACTTATACTGAATTGCAATATTTTGTAGACATAGTAAGTATAATATAGGTTATACTGCTATCATCAATACGGTATGTAGCTTACGATACTTGTATTAAACTCGAGTTTAAAAAGATTTTGGAAACCACACGTATTACACCAGTCTACTACAATGTAGAAGTAATTTATCTAAATGCTCCCACAATGGATTGCTAAAGAGCTAAATTTACCCTAAATTATTTACAAAATACTTGAACTTAATTTTAACATCAACTGTACACGTTTAAATTACACATTTACATCAAACTTCCTACAATTAAAATTGTTAAGCTCTCTTTCACACCAGCGCGGTGCGGGACCGTCCCGCAACGGACGAATCTGTCTCTCCCCTAAATTTAACGACAGGCTGAACTCCGGAATTCCTGCACCAACTGGCCGGTGACCTCTTGGTCGGTCTTATCTGCAATTTCACAACGCGCAGCTGATATTATCAGGGGCCGCGCAGTATTGTCCGGTCAACCGTGGGAATTGTCTACGGTCCGCGCATGTGTTATCATCCATCGGCGATAATGCGCTGATTTACACGATAGAAAGCGCCAGGTTAATTGTGCACCGCTACGTTTGATTTCTTCATTCTTGCATACAGCCAGCCAGCTTGGAATTCAACAAGAGATGCACGTGAACATAAAGTAAGCAGTAAATTCTAAGAATACATGTATAAGCAAGAATTTTAGTTTTGAATGTGTCATCTGCTACATTTGATCTTTCACTCGTACTTTACCAGCCTTGAATACAATGAGGGGTGCAAAAATAAATAATATTTGAGCGGTACCCATACAATTCCTGATGGATGGAAATTAAACATGCTACACGCTGTAATTCGTTAACTGTGGTAAGCGTGTGTGTACACTTGATTTCTTAATCCTTTTACTTCAATATATTTGAATGTATTGAGAGGAACACGATAAAATAAATAAAATAAAACTATGGATTTTCACTTATTGATTCCTAATAACTGATCGGTAAAATAGCTTTAGATCTAAACTGAACTGAATCTTTCTGTGAGGACCACAATGTTTTTATTGATTTATTCTTATACCTTGGCAGCAACGAGAGGTGCACACAGGAATAAGAATTCGACGTTACCAATCTACACCTTCTGTGTGATTGAACAAAAACATTAATTGAATCAGTATATACATGTAATAACTGAAATGTTTTAATTTTATACATTGCTACAAATCACTTATTCGTGTTATCATATAACTAATCAGCAATACCTGCTTTTTTAGAAAGGCACAAAGCAGAAAGCATTATGCAGTAGACACAATGCTTTCGAAGTAATTTAACGTGGTATCTATGCAGAGATGCGTAGAAGGTATTGTTGGTGGAATGCGTACTTTGTTGTCATTGAAAGTACCAAGTATAGTGAAGCTGGCATCTTTAGCTGGTGATAAAGATAATGTGAAGTGCATTCATAAAACGTGGATCGTCATAAGAATCTGTGTGGTTGATTTTAACTTTACAAAACTATTCAACACCTTATAGTGATTTGAATCTGTAACCGCTGTATTTCGATATATTCGCGTAAGCCTTACTAGGAAGTTGCATAGTTTGAATGTACTAAAATTATTGTAAGAGTTTTCAATATTAAGGCTAATACAGTTAAATCACAATTGATTACTTTAAAATTAATTTCACTTTACACAAGGATGACGTACATGAACAAGAAGTGATAAGAACATCAAAGCAATAATGTAATATTGTGTCAATTACACGAATCAGCATCCGACGAGACAGTCGGATAATGTTACTGACTTTGTTTATCTTGAGAATTACAAAGATTTTACTGCGTAGCTTTATGAGATTAGGTTTACAAAACCTGCACGAATAAGACTTTAGAATAAGTTTTTATTCTAAACTAGAACATAAAATCAATTGATTGATTGTTTTACTGTCCTGTCTTTATCAAAATCGCAAAGGACAAGATTTAGAAAATAAGCTACATGAAAAAGTATTTTCCCTTATTTAAATTCTGACATCTAAAAACCAAAAAAGCAATTTGTAATATGTGATTCATCTTGTCGTTAAATATGGGACACTTGACATAAACTTATAATTATGAACACTGGTAAAAATATATAAAACTATTAAAATGGTGAATGTCTCATGGACTAATCTGTGTGGATTAATTTGTGAGAGAATATACACACTACCGTTACACACGTTCTACTCAGCACAATGTAGTGAGTAGTTTCGCAGGTGTGCTTGATGCTTACTCATGTTTTTATTGTGCATCAATTAAGTGACACAATCAACTTCAAATTAACAGCGCATGGATGATTAATTATTCCTCAAAGCGGGGGGTAACTCTCCCCCCTCCCCCCCCCCACACTTGATGTGAAGGCTTGTTCACATACCATTTTGTGGTACTGATCATTAGTTGACGCCAAAACTCGAAAAAACTTTATGATTTAATCGATAGTTGGCATTAATATTGACAAGACCACCAACGTTCAAAGAAGTATTTGATATATTTTTGATTTCGTTTGGCCACACTAGTATGAGTGCTGAAGTATGTACTTATATATTAAATAAATAGGTGAACATTAAACCTGTGTTGAAAACGTTTTTGCAAACGTCTACGTAAATCTGGGTGGGAATGGAAAAAAAACCTTTTGAAAGGTTTGAAATGTTAACATTATGTCTACAACCCTCACTAAAGGAGGTGAAATTTTATGGTTAACTAGAGAGAGAAGAACGAAAATTGTTTTTAGAATCCTTACAAATCAGCAAGTAAAGAATTGGCCAATGAAAGTGTATATCGTTGGTACCGTACAAATTTTAAAAAGTAACAAATTGTACTTCAGTAGGGTGATAATATTGAATTAAGAGCATATTCGTAACGTAACTCTTTGTTGTACGTAGAAGTAAACGATTCAAAATATCCTATACATTAATTAAACAGCATTCGTTAACATTGCACTTTAGAACATTCAAGTTAATTAAAACCCTTACTAGTAATTTAAAAATAGAGACATGATGAAATCTCACATCCAAAAATAAGCATTCGATCAGAAGCTACTTGTGGAACTGGGCGGGAGATACATGATCAAGTAAAAATAGGAATTACAACAAAGTAGTTTCTATCAGACAAGATTGGAAACATGAGTCTGGCACTAAAGTGTCAACAACTGAAGATTTTCTCTTACACGTGGACTTGTCAATAATTCTTAGGACAGCCCCCGTATTTAGAATCGTTACTACAGCTGAAACCAACATTTTTAGCGGGAAGTTACAAGATGAAATATCGTAAAATAGAACGTTATCAATATTAAAAACATTTATCCACTAGAAATAACAATATTTTCTTCAGAATTTGCAACTTTTCCAAGTTTCGTGGGGAATTATATTGAATGCTAGTCATCCCATGGATTAAAGAGTAGGCAGGTATACTTGGGGGAAGATTAGTATAAAGCTTAATGAATTGTAAAATATATAACAGGTCGTTTAGTAATTAGAGCGCGTGTATTTGATACTGTAATTAATATTTTAAGATATAATATACAAACTTTTTGGTGCATTTACTACAGATATCCTTTTTTAAATTCTCTACAGTACACAGACGAAGATTCTTCGAAATAAAAGGTCTTAAACCTTTAAATACACATACAACCTGTAAGTGATTTAGAAAAAAAAACACGTTTTACAACAAATGCAATATTAAAAATGGTGAATCTTATTGAATAATCAATCTAAGAAAGAAAGCAATTGAGTTTTACAGCAGGGAGCTGAGAAGCCGACAGAACATTCCAATCGTAACGTTTAATTAGAGTAACAATCCCTCTGAAGAGTAATTTAATGAAGCGATTCCACAGCTGATAATGTGCAATCAACAAAGCCTGGATTGACTGTGAACGACCTTGTAAACAATACAAAACAGCTGTTGTGGTTCCTCTAGTCTGGGGCTTTGATGTTGACAGAGATTTGCAGATCGTTTTGTTGTGAAAATTGTGGTTAAAATAAATTAAAACCTTTTTGTTTTATTGATTACTTACTTATAAAAGTCTTTCTCTAACAATTGGACTCGTCATACCTGCAACAAATTATTCATAGGTTAGATATTTTTGTAGAAGGGTTATTCATCAATCTGGTACCACCATTGACTATTGGATACTGAGGTTCGGTTGTTTAATAGTCAAAGGTACTACATAGCTGTAAAATTTTTATTAGAACCAAAAGTAAAGAAACTCCATTCATTAAATACAATTAAGTTAATTATTTTACATTATTTTGTTGCGTATGTTAGAAAAGTTGATTTAGTATTGAAATTTATGCTAATTATAATTTTAAGAAGCGTTAGGATATTTTCAATCATTTTTTCACTTCATTGCAATACCCGACCTAATTACTCAGTTTACGAAGTGGCAAACATATGTTTAAAAACCTTAGGTCAACATAATATAGGTTTATTCCTTAACACAACAAACGTTTTAATGTGACAATGTATTTTATATATCCAGAGAGATAAGATACAAAGGAGATAATTTCTTGCAAAGAGAACCGTATCCTAAAATACACAAAACATTAATGCGGATACCAAATACTGAACTCCTTTAACCATAATTAATTTTTTTCACAATAAGTGTTTTCTATCACACCAAATTCATATTTATATTTGTGAGCAAAAATGGCACCGATAAAATTGGGTTTTTTAGAAGCGGAGAGTTTGCAAAAAACGTGTATCCATCTTGCGAGGCGGGCCGATATTCTGTGGGGAAACAGTATTTCTGCTGTCGCCCTTATGTAAATATGGCTGCTATTATCATTCATCGGTGGCCTGCCCATATTTTACCACACGACAACGTAATCATGTTCTTCACCGATCCTCCCCCTCCCCCCTCCCACCAAAACCAGGGCCATCACACCCCGGGGGATTGTAGACTGTGGCCAGATTTTTGCAATCCGATTTTTAAAATGTTGTTTGGAAGCAGTTAGATTTGTATTCATCTCGACATTTTATTCGTTAATTGAAATAGCCAAAATAAAAAATACGGATAAGAAAATCTAAATATTTTTATTTATTAGCAAAACCTAATAAGCCACTCAAATACGGCATCAAACTTAGACAGCATCAAATACGGACAATATTACAATAGTTCCAGCTCGTTCATCACGTACTGTATTAAATATTGTTGCATATTCAAGTAAAACAGCTGACAGTCTTAAGATGTTTTGTCACACGAATATTTGTCACAAATGTTTATTTCAAGAGGGATTAAATGCTTTAAGCTCGTTTCTCTTTCCAACGCTATTTTCATTGACTTCTACCGAGGACCAGTATTGTACAGTAAAATCAGTTAACCAATTCGCACTAAATAGTTCTTATTTTGTTTTTATCAGATTTTTAAATCAACGAAAAATTTAATTGAGATCCCTGCACCTATTTCGACAAAAATTGTCTAGCATTTAATTGGAAAGGTTTGACGAATAAAATATATACAAATAAAGACAAATGTTAATCTGGCGTCCTAACCTCAATTTAACAGTATAAACTTTAATGATTTTTTGATAAGGTATGATTTTATTATGGTCCAAACAGTAAAGTAAAGAAAACTATTTAACATATAAAGTGATGGAAGTTATACATTACAACACACTGTATTAACTTCATGTAATGAACTTTTACAAATTAAAATTGACTTGCATGGTATCGTTTACAGCGTTGTCTTTTAGATTTGGAACTGTGAATTACTTAGACGAATAACATTTCACCATCGCTTTTACCAGTTTTATAAAATCACATACTTAATTATAAGTTTACGATAGTAACGGGCGTTAATGGCTTGTTGTGTCCAGTATTCTTCCAGCGTTTTAACATCTTGTGGAACAATTAACCAGTCGAGTACAGACATCTGGGATCCCTCAGACGCAAAAAGGTCGATTTCTGGTGGGAAACCGAGCATATAATGGACGTGATAAGGGCTGGGGGGGGGGATGTTGATAAAACTAAACTGCCCCGATGGCTCTTGAGAGTGAAGGGCTCCCTTTATCCCCCCCCCCCCCCACCAACCACACCTCCATTAGTCATCCAAGGAGGTTTTACTAAATACAATTTTATGTGGAAAAACTATTTTCAACATTGTGTAAACGTAAGGAATATCTTGTTCCAGTCTGTTTTGTTAGTGATCTCCGAAGAGGTTACTAAAATTATATTTATGTGTACGACTTATGAAAATTCAAGCTAAATATGTTTTTAGCATTGCACACAGCAAATGACTACTGTAGATTGCGAAGAGATTAATGGATCTAAATACTTGCTATAGGTGGTACGGACAAATTTAAATCCACATTTACATATTTTTTCCCCCTAAGACGCTAGGCACGAGCCCGGGATTGTATTTAACACTACTTCAGGCTAGACCTAGTTGTAGCTGCATTATCACTCAGATAAAATCCATTGGTGATTTGGCAAGATTTGAACCCGGGACATCAGGGACCGAAGTCCCACGCTCTAACCACTAGACCAGCTCGCTCCCCAGCATATACGACTATTACATATTATAGTTGATATAAATGTTTAACAAGATTTGTTAAGGTTTCCCCACAGTAATTTTAGCACAATTTATCTGAACACATTAAGCTCTGAATAATTTATCATCTCACACTGTTTTATTTAAAAATAAAACAAAATACACAACAATACTTATTTATGTACCATATTTAACGTGACAACATTAAAACATTAAAACTAGTTTACAAAATATAACTATTGTGCATACTCTGATCAATTCAAAACTAGAAATTTTCATCTTGGTTTTTATCTTATTTTCCCATGAAACTGTTTTCGGAAACATGTAGCCCCGCCATGCAAGCACATCCCGATCGCACGGATGTATGCTAACTGTGGATTAGTATAACATTCGTATGCAGACCACCTCCCCCCACACACAACCCTGGGCTCAAAGGGCTTTATAATTTTGTTTTGCATACAGAGCGCACCAAACGATTTCCTCAAGCCGTATTTTTACCGTTTTTTTATCATTAATCCCCCCACTTAGACTCCCGTGACGATTTTATGGTAACAGAGATAATATAAACAATATCTCTCGTATTATTATTATAACACGCTACTATGTTTTACGTAAAATTGTACCTGGTTTACAGGTAGAACGAATTAAGATGGGAACATTATTGTTATTGTAGTAGCCTTGACTATTAACCATGACAATGATTTTGTTGCTTTTGAGTTGAAATCAGTGTACAATATTGTTTAAATTATAAAAGAGGTTTCTATTGACCATGGCTAACTGATTGTGAGGCATTTAAAAGTCGAATTTATTAGGACAGCTGAGTTACATAAAAAATACAAAAGTAATAATTACATTTCACTAAACATCTAAATATAATGTAATCACTTTTACTGTTAACGTTACCCATTAACCGCAAAAAATCCAACTAACACAACCGCGTTTACAATTCAATTTAAAACACAAATGGAAGGATCTAAAACAACAGAACGCAGACCCCAATGGCTGATAAGAAAGCAAGGCTTGTTAAACAATGTCGCTGTGCAGTAAAACGGAAATAATCGCGGAATTCTTAGCAAAAGTACAATTTACGATGCAGTAAAGGTGGAGGAGCCTCCCATCCCATGGTCACGTCTCCCTTTAATTAAAACTACAAAGTTGAGTTTTATCGTGCTCTGGATTAAGTCGTCTCGCCAATTTTTAAAACTTTCTGTTCTACCTTTTTCCCCCTTTCCTTCTCAAGAGTTGGAATTCCCATTCTTCGAGGATTCCTGTGCTTGACTGAAGTGAGATTCTGTTGTAAGGGCGACCGGGTTATTTGCGTTTATTTTTGCACTGTGATTATTTACTTGTGGATGAGTGCTGATGTTTTGACACTGATTATTGGCTAATTGAGATACAGTAACATGCTAGTTATTCCGTATAGTTAGGGATGTTTTGCTGGCCTTAAGCACTCCTGACTTCGGCATGGAGCAAATTATATGATTTAACTTATTTTAAAACACTTTTGTGATTTTACTTATCTACTGGGTTGGACAAAATACTCTACAATAGAAGAAAAACACAATCAAATGTTATCAGACATTTAAAGACATTAAACAGCTGTAACTCAATAACTCATAAACTTGTTAATTGAACCAATTATAGACATATTTACATGTATTGGTTACGTCAAAATAGTATAATATACAATGGCATTAAACTTACAATAATAAAATTAACTTAAAGATGATCTTTACAAATCATTTTTTTCGAGGATGATTAAGAATCCAACCACAATATGAATGTATTTTTTTGCTACATCGAAACATAATAATAAGGTTAGACTGTATAAAGTAATAAATTACTGGATTGGACAAGTAAACTATACACAAGTAGACAAAATACAATAAAATGTTATCAGATATTTAAAGACATTATACTAATAAATTTACTATTAAATTACCTTAAATCTTTTCCTCTGCTTTAGGAAGTGGTCTTACGGCATTAAAAAAATTATAAAAATAGCCTTAATTGCAATAACTTAATACTTTTACTAAGTGAACCAACAATGTCGGTGTGTTAACTAACGACAACAAACCCGAGAAAAGAGTTTTGTCTTCCCAACATCCAGGCTTATCTCCTACCTCAATACTATACTGTTTCCAATACTTCCATCCTTGTTTACCTTCATCCTTCCCTGTTCCCAAGGGATAGTGTTAAGGTTTACCACTGGTCATAACCATTTGACATCCCTGCTTCCCGGTTTATTCCACTTTGCAATTTTATCCCAATCCGTCTAATTGAAGTGGCGCCTCTGAGATGTCTGCTCGAGTAAAAATTTTAATCCTGAAATGTGTTTAGAGCTTCAAGTACTGCGTTGGCCTTTTACTGCGCTGTTAGGCGCGATGAATAGTAATTATGTTTGTTTCATTAGTGCTATTTTACGATCAAGCAGTTGTTTTTATTATTTTTAAATTATGTAGACGGGTTTTACGTAATTGAAATGGGGTGGTCTGTAGTTTTATGGGTATTTGTGAAACCATTTTCACTACAGAATCAAATTGTTGATTTTTTAGACACAGTTTAAACAGTTATTACCAGTATTGATTATTGTATTGCCTCTAGTTTAAATTTATAAAATAATATTTATATTTTTTAGAAGTCAGTAAAAAAATGAATAATTATTAAATTTTTTTGTGGTTTGGTAAGTTCAAAAACAGTGAAGATAGTTTTGATAGTGATTTTTTTATGGTGAATAGTTGTGAATTTTTTTTTTTTCATTAATTGATCAATGTTTGGCGAATGGTATTGCTAATGGTGACCAAACTTTGCTCAATATAGCATAAACCACGAAAATCAACTCCCAAAAAACACCAAAATACACCTTTGATTTTTATTGCACAATAATATTTATAGTGTAATGTAAAAATAGTTTTTAACACCGATCACAAAGTAGGACAAAATGAACTAACTTAATATCCGAATCATTCAAAATATTAATTTCTCAGTTAGAGAATTTGACATTTTTACACCCAAATTTGCATATCTAGTCCTGGACATTTCTAACATTACTGTTGTAAAACACAGAATGGATTAAATACGACGTGGATAATCAAAGCCATCAGAACCGGGCGGTCCGATGGAGTCACAACCCTCATGTATTTTTTCATGAGGCATTCGTTATGTCCCCGATATTGCTAACCTTCGCACCGCCAGCTCCAGCGCTCTTCGCAAAGTTACACGTACCCTACTCAATTATTGAAACAGGAATAATATTCGTGTTGATAGAATTCAATCACATAATCACTGGTGGTCTTGACTTTTTTTTAGTATTATTCAATTTTACTTTTTTGTCTAAGACTATTAATTTATTTACATCTCAATATTGTGATAAATTTGTAAGATTTGAGCAGTATCACATACGTTTGAAACTATAGGTTCTATAAAAAAAATTGTTGGTTAAAGAGTAGTTTTAAGATATTGTTTTAGAGACTTTTTGGGTCCACTCCTTTATTATTAGTTTTTAGCCCATTCAACGTTTTCGTTTAAAATTATTTATCAATTGAATATTTCACAATGATTCCACTTAATAAGTTAATGTTGCTTTTGTGTTTAATGTTGCTCAACCTAACGGCAACAAAAGTAATGAAAGGATTGTACAGTATTTGTACATTATTTTCGCTTGATTTTCATTTTATTCCAAATACACTAATAAACTGCAACCATGTTGCATTCGAATTGCATTGAATAAATTTCAGGGAGGATATTGGACGAAAGAACTGTAATATAACCGCGCTAGCAGACGCTGAAAGTATTCCTGCACCTGATGCTGCAGTCTGTAAAATTCCTCCTCTATAAAACTCAATATAGACCTGAAAAGAAGTAATTTCTATCAACAATATTTGACTCTACAAAGATGTAAATTTTATTGTGGAATGATTTAGAGCATTAATCTATTATATTTGCGAATTTTTCAAAACAGAAGTTACTGTCTGAAAAATTGTATTACAATATACTCTTTCTAAGTTATATGAGCATTTTATTCTATTGAATCGTGGTTTAAACTTATATTTGTGGTTAGGTCAAAAATAAAAATAATAAACAAGTCAATTTATTTAAACTTTCGGTAATTTAAGTGGACATTTATTATTTTGTGTTGCCCATATTAGTTTGTTTATTTATTGGCTTAAGAATTAATTCCCAAGATCTGACATGATTTTATGTCTTTTTTCGTTTGATTTTATAAAGTTGTACATTATGATTTCTTAGAATTGTGTTAAAGTCAAGCCCGGTAACGTTAAATGGCCTTGATATTGTAATTAAAAACTAAAAAGTGAAAAAATTTTAAACAACGCGTGCAATGTATAAAACCGCATTTTCGAATGTAGATACAACAATTGACCAAAATGCATTATACAAACCAGAAACGAAATGTAAAAGGCTGTGGAAGGTGGGGTGACGTGACGTCAATTCCAGCGGCAAGTCGGGTCAAGAATTAATTGGAGCGTAGACTACAATGGACGATAGAGATGTGGAAAGAGGATAGATAAGACATGTCGTCCTTATCAGTGGCTCGCTACAGCCATGCCTTCTGAATAGTAATGCTTTAATTGCCGTGCCACCTTGATCAGCTGTCTTCGCCACAGCCAACGCCTCCATGATAACGTCGACAAAGGCGGTGGCTGCGGACGACAATGATTCATTGTGGACCTTTGTCCAATTGTGGCACTGTAATTTGTTGAGGAAACTTCTGAATTTTACATTTCCCTTCATTTTAAATGGGATGTTGTGTAACAAACTATTTTGTTTGCGGTTGAAGAGTCAATTCTGTCTACAGTTTTTATTTGATTAAGTATTACAATTATTTAAATATTTAGATAAAAATGTATATTGAAATATTATTTTTGAGTAGTGCCATTGCTAATTAAATTTTTTGTTTAAAATACCATTGCAAAAAAACGGAAAATTACCTCTTACAATAGTTTACACTGACGATTTTGCATAATGATGTTTATGTCAGATTTTTTCAACTATTAACCGCTACTTTCAGATTCTTAAAAAATGTCTAAATAATTTCTTATTTTACGGACTAAGCTGTGTTAGTGTTAACAACATTAACACCTTGATTTGTTAACAAGGTAAGTTGCAACATTTTCATTTCGACATTTGAACTCTTGCCACATTTGAAAATAAAAATTTTTAGTCTAGAATTGTATATATTCAATATATAATAGACTATTGTGTTGGGAAACTTATTCCTCCTACTAAAATCTTAAGAAAGGGCGAAATTTCAAAGACATCAAAAATTTAGACAAAAAAAGACATTTAAAAATATAGCAACTATTAATTTAAGATACTAACTATTTCACTCAATAACTTATGAACTAGGCTAATTATTAATAATTTAACCGCAAAGTCATTGGTTTAGCGTGTTGGTTTCAGTCGACCGTACCCGACGTTCCCTGAAGGCAAGCACTATGGGATATCAGCAATGTGGCAAAGACCAAAGTAGAAGGCAAGCGCTATAGGATATCAGCAATGTGGCAAAGACTAAAGTAGAAGGCAAGCGCTATAGGATATCAGCAATGTGGCAAAGACCAAAGTAGAAGGCAAGCGCTACGGGATATCAGCAATGTGGCAAAGACCAAAGTAAATAAGCTCATTTAAATGTTCACCCTGACATGGGCAATTAACAGACACGTTATGCATGGAAGCATCGCCCATGCATATTAACGTTATGAATCAAAGATGGCGTCTCCCAGTTTCATGCATACTCGATCGTGGGTGTGTACAGATTTCAAGAGAACCGAAAAAAAAATACAGGGATAAGTTTTCGTTTTAACCTGAAACATTCTTTAACGATTTTGTTGGTTATTTGAAAGTGTGAAAGGTTGGGACCATTATTCATAAATTAGCATCGTATACAATAATTATAAACCTAATTAATAGAGAACGTAAGGTAAAAACACAAACTTCCCAGGGAAAATATAATCTTTGTGTGAATTACCAATCCTTGCTTTCAGCGAAGACTGATTCACAGCTGTAGGTGGGCACCGAACACTCGGTTTGTGCCATTATCTCTTAGCCGAAAGCCAGTACTGTAGTGATTAGCGGGATTTGAACCCAATATTCCAGGTAAGTGGACCTGAGCTCCTTATCATTATACCAACTACGCCCCTAAATGAAAAATAGTCAAGCTACCAAGAAAAAGTAAGATATTATTTGAAAAAAAAAAAAACAGAACTGACACGTAAATTAGGAACACCCATGCATATTAAGTACACTCCTGAATATTCGCGTTAATATTATTAGTCTAAATCTACTTTTGTGTTAGAAAAACTAAAGACGATAAATATTTAACCGGAACATTCGAGACTTAACTTTCCGCGCACATCCAGATGTATCTCAAAGCAGAAGCGCAGCCAAAGTTAAACTTTCAACGTCCGTTTATAGAGGAGTTGTCCAGGTAAATTATTCATTTCCTTGAAAGCCCGAGAAGGAACACTTACGATTGCAAATGGTCGCCATTGACGCTATCCTTTGACAGCTGGGATCGATCTTTGTCCACTATCTTTTATCTTGTGTTGGTACAGTGCGGTTGTCTAGGACAGATAATTTTTTTTTAATTTATAGTTTGGTTAGTAAATAGAACTCAAGACTTTCATCTGTAATTTTAATTGTCCAATCTAATCCAAAACTTTGGTCAGATCACACAGACAATTGATGGCGTGTAGTATTCAGTTTCGGTGTAGTCAATGCGTATGGTTTTAGTTCTTAATAAAACCTATAATTTGAGTAGGACTAAAAAAATGTGTTGTAGCATGTAGATCAGCAGCTACTTTAAAATTGTTTATGTATTTTTGAATCAGGCTAAAGATCTCTTGAAAATGTTTATGGAAAACGTGATAAATAATCACGTTTTGTGGGTAATCGCAATATTTTTTTTTTATTGATGTTTTCTTACGTGTAAAATTTTTGTAGACTTATCCTTTGTTTACAGCACTCTTCGTAGTAAAACCTAAGCTTTGTTGAATAAAATTTGTAAACTTTTCCAACAACGTTAGTGTAAAAAAATTCTCATATGTGTATATTACTAATTCACAAGCAATGGTTTTAAAAGTATTGCTTAAGTAAGAATACCGTTGGAATTTACAAAAAAATATATTACACTTATTTACAAAAAAACATTGATTTTATTTTTAAAAAACTTAGAAATAGTATCCAGCTCTGCATCACCAAGCAATAAATCTAAAAACATTCCACAACTGGTGTAAAAGAAAACATTAAAATTAATAAAGCGGCAACTTTAACTTGAAATAGTTCCAAACCAAAGCGCCAGGGTTGGAAACTCGGAGGCTCATATATCAACAAATTCCTTACAGTTTAAAAGAGAGAATCCTTGTCCGTGTTAAAGCAATATCGGGTACAAAGAATATTTCACTTCGCTTCCAGGCTAGTAATTGTAAGCTGGACAGCGTTTCATAAACATTCCTTCAGCTTTCTTTGTGAAGGAATCCGTCTGAAGCAGCTTTGCTGTAACAATATTTCACTATCCACGTAATGCTTCCCACCAAGGACTGCTCAATCCCGGTGCATTTGATGGGACGTATAAAAATTCCGGATGCAAAACGCTCGCCGCATAGTAAGCGTCTTGACCAGGTGCGTTTCTTGTTTACGTTGACTTCCCCTTCTGACCCCCCCCCCCCCCACCACCACCAAAATCACCCCTTGACGGTCTTGACTTTCCGTAAACATGTCCATTATTTCATTAAACAGAGATCGTGTTAAGGGTGAACTCCTTCGTGTTGACCCTTCAGAAGTAACCGACAACTTCTTTGTACAGTATAAAATGCTAACAATATCTTAAAACAAGTTACTTAAGCTCAAATGTGTTTTAAAATTACACAAAATTAGTCAAGTGTAGTAGAAAATGGATGTACAATGACTATTTAAAAGGAAATTTCTTTGTATATCAATATGTTGTCCAATAATGATTTATTTACCTAGACAAATCAATTAAGAAAATAGGACGAAACAGCACGATTTTGTGTCCGCTACTCTCCTTGAGGACGAAAACCAGTACACATTGATATTCCGAGGTTAGAAATGAAGAAACCGTTTAGTATTCCAGAAGAAATTCAGTCAATATTGCAGTCATAAAGCTGCGCTGTCGTGTTATTTATAGCCGTTGAAATCAATGACTTTGTCGTCGTTGCATCTGTGCATGTCCGATTGCGGACATAGGAGACAAAGCGTTTAAACCCAACTACACGATAACCCATTCTTTAAATACTGCCCTGTCATTGGGCAAGAGACTGATTGTTGGCCTGCTTTGTGATTGGTGGATCTTAGGTACATTGTTGTGATTTCCACCACGTACAAATCAACATCAGCAGTCAGAACTCGCGAGGTTCTTGGAAAAGTGACACCTTTCTAAGATTAGGTTACGTCTTGGAGCCGGCGTAAAGAGAATCAGTGATGAGAGCGCTCTTCCCTCTTTCGTTACATTCTTAAGTAGCTCTTACCTTGAGCTGCGATTTGACGGTTCAGATTCATTTGCCACTTTATTGAAACACTTAGAGTTTAAAGAAAAATCTCTCTGAATAAAGTGGAAAAAAGACGAAGTAAATGAAGGAAAAGTGATCAGAATTATGTAAACGTATTTTTATTAGGCATTACGTTTTTTAGCGCATCATAAACATGAACAAGAAGAATTTTCTAAAACAATATTTTAATACATATTTATATCAACCACGTTTTAAATTACTGGATGGACAGATCCAATTATAGTATAGTCATATCTTAAAAGCTCAAAATTGTATTTATACGTTTAACAAATGTAAAAAATGATTCATAAGTCTTACTTATAGACTTGTAAGATGGCTAGTACAGCGGTACAGGGAAAAACCCTGTCTCGTTGAAAAGACCAATAAACCTATTCTACCACACTGTATGTGTTAATAGCCAAACTTTTGTGAGAACTCTAGGTAATTCTGAACCCCGGCCGCGGGAAAAATAATTCTTCGTCCAAAAGAATTAATTACCTAGAAAATACTAACCTAACTATACGTACTTATATCACTGTCGTTTTGTGTACAAGTAGTCACGACCAAAAGGTAAAGATTCAAAATCTATAGTAAATGTCAATCTGTCGATTTATAATGTAAAAGTGGAATGGTTGATATTTTTACAAATCCAGTTAATAAGAACTAAAATATAAATACTACATTCTATCAGCTTCATTAAACTAAATATAAACCACGTAAATTGCCCATATTTTATTGATACAAATGACGTGGAAAAAATCCAACATAGAAATAACAGAGGCGGTCTGAAATTTTACCACATTAAAGAAAAATGAAGCACGGTTGAGGAGAGTGCACGTGCTTAAATCAAATTTGTAGCTCTTGCTGCTGATTCGTTCTCTAACTGATTTTTACAGCTTTAAACTTCCTTCGTGCAATATGCTTTCGAATTTATACTTCCTGAATAAAATATCTATCCGGATACTGACGTGTACAACGTTTACTTTACGTTAAATGTTTACTGTGTTTACTGTGTTACGGAAGTTATGTGTTAACTTCCACGTATGCTAAATATGATGAGAACATTTTTCTTATCATGTATTGCGAGTATTTATAACTATTGACCTTAATTTAGCTAGTGCAATAAGGTATTTTCAAACTAAAACAACATTCTTTTCATTTCCCTAAAAATTAATTGGCCCGTTTATTTTTGGAGGATTTTACTTCGATAGAAACCTAAAAAAAATAAACGTTCACGCTCATTTCCATAATGCTTTTTTATTTACGAAAGTCACATCTAAATTTAATGTTGCCAATTAATAATAACTTATTTCCTTTAAACAAAGTTTCTCGTAACGCTCTCATAGCCAGGCGTGGAAAAAAAATGTTCATCGTCAAAGCAAACACCATTACCACATATGTATAAAAACCGTTAAGTATTGTTGATATTTAAAAAAATATTTTACAACAATGGCAATCCAAACGAAATTATTCATACCGTAACGCACTTGACACCTGGACTAATCGAAACCAGACAAACAAGCAGGGAGAAAGTGAAAACAGAAATGGAAAAGAGATTCGCAAGGTTGGCGAATGATGTAGAACATCCAATAAACAACGGAGGAATACGATATGCTGTTGCATACGACAATATTAATATTTGCCAAACACCGTACATACAAGCTTTGTGCGAGGCAAGAGTTAGGCTTTCTTGAAATTATTTCCAACCGTCTCACTGTATGACGTTTTATTGACGGTGAGGGTATTCAAATGTGTTACTGTGACTTATTTGATTCGGAAATGGCAGTTCAATGTGTTACAAATAGAAAGAATGAATAATATGATGTATATATTGCTTTTGTAACTGAGATCTTTTACATACTATTTAAATAACATGGTCATTTGTAAGGTATCCGTTTACGCATTAATTTGCTAAGGCTCAGTGCTTGTCTATATTGCCTAATATTGCGAAAGGCATTGTGGGATTGTGTACACCTGAAAAAAGGTAGATGGATAAATGTTTTAGTCCTTTGAATATTACGTAGACGGATTATTTTTCAGTGTAGACACCCAGATAGGATTAAATTTCACTTTTAGTATTTTTACACAAAATCATCTTATGTCCCAAGTCTCAAAATAGTTATAAACATTAGCTGTAATCATGAATAGACATTATTTATCCTATAATAGTAGCTTGCATTTATCTATACAAATCAAACGTATTTTTAATGTCTATATAGGAATCGAATTACATTATCAGTTCGAGAAAAACAATATATTTTGTTATAATCTCTTAATCAACTCAATATTTTTGTCTAGAACATAGCATAGTTCAGTACGGTTATTGTGTGTGTCTGGCTTCAATAAAACTGTACATAAAATTACTTCAAAAGTGTCCTCTTTGCAAAGTAAAGTTGCCTTTGATTCCTGATTGGTTTTCTAAAACATTGCGACTGAATCTTATGATAAAACTGCGCCTTAACTGCCACGAGTTGGCCAACTATTTTCGTAGCTGTCTTTTATTTAATTTGCCCGTAAGAATGCGTCACATCGGCGTTAGATTGCGATGGTCTCTGGTTTAATCGAAATTCCACTCGGCCGTCAATTTGCATGGGGCACCTTCGTGACACAGGTTCGGTTTCAAACATTCTTTCGAAAGGGTAAAAAGGGTTAAATTTACATTCTATAAAACTTGGAAGTTCTAAAGCTAAAGTTTCTGTATGCCGTAGCTTGAAAATGCCATAGGTTGAACTGCACTTTATTTATTTGAGTTATATTATACCCTAAGTGAGTGACAAAAATAGTAACTGAAAAATATGTACTCTTAACAAATATACGCTCCCTATAAACCATTTATAATATACCTACATCCTTTAGGTTTGGATGGTTAGGTTAGTTTTAACTGTTTAACTGTCATAATTTTGATATTTTTTTGTACAACGTTGCATTACTTAATTAAATTAAACGTTGCAATTTGTGTGTCATTGGTATATGTAACAAATCTGCTTTTAAAAGGACATTTTAATGAGAGCACACTATACTAAATACATTAACAATTTGTAAACTAAAAGAACAAGTAACTTTTGCAAATCCGAGTATTTTTCAAACAACAAAGGTAAGTGCAAAACAATTTTTGTTTTAATCAAAAGTTTAGTTGTATTTTATTATTAAACAAACAGTAGAAAGTAACAATTCGTTAATTTTGATAATAATTTGTTTGCGGGTCATTTTACCCATTGAGAGAAAATGTAAAAGAAGCAAAAGGATTTTTTCTACCACAAGTTTCCACTCTTACACCATGACAGTAATACATATTGAAGAAGATTATACAGAATAGTACAACCGTACAACATGTGTTTGTAATTAATCTTCAACGTATAAAGGTAGGTACAACGGTACAATAAACGTATCACGTGGACTAGTTAATTATGAGAGAAAGTTAAAGGGTTAAACACACAGAGTCTAGTAAACATAGAACATGTAGGGAGTCCGAGCACTGTACAGGGAAATGCTATTCTCTAGTTTGTATAATGATATTATCATAAATAGTTCACCTCAGTCATTAACAGCTAATGGTTATCTAACGATTGTATACAGTTTAATTTACCTCATCTATGTATTCCGTCGAAAATATGTAAGTACTACAATAGCACTGACAACGAGCAGTTAAGATAAACAATAATTCGCAGCCATGTAAAACTGCATTTAGTCATTTAAGAATGGTTTTTCAAAAACACTGCCCCAATGAAACAATGAGGGAATAAATACATTATATAAACCACAAGAATTTCGGTATGTACTTTTCAGAAAAATACAGCAGACGAAGGAAATGAAACATATTCAGCCTTGATTATAATCTAGGTCAGTTTCTTCAACATACTGTTTTTCCACTCTAATAACTTAAGGTAACCACGAAATATTGCTTCAATTAAAATTGTTTACCTCTAAATGAGATTCAAATTCAAAACTACATTGGTAAATGTGTTATTAAGCCCCAACAATATTCGGGCACCCGACAAACTGAAAAAGAAGGCTTACCACGATCGGAGCGTACGATCGTTAGGCTTACGTAACAATAGGAACTTGGGGTAAAACTCTAAGTCCCGAAATGTTTAGTAAAGTCTTAATGGCGATATCGTGCCCAGATCGTTCTGATGTCCGTTGCAAAGTTGCTCCGCACTTTCAGTGGATCAATTGTAAAGGTGACACGCACCGAGCAAGAATACTTTAACATTCTTTCTCTCTGTGATTACTTTAATGGTGAAAATCCGGTGAGATGAAATTGTTGCAGTTTATGTAAGGCCGTTATTTGGTAGTTTTAATTCGTAAAAGATTATGATTAAGATGCATTTTTCCTTTCGTCAGTGTGTAGAATTGGAGGACGAGTTTTATTACTGTATAGGGCATAGTTATCCTAGGACGTAAAATAGCCCACGGTACGGTTGCACGAGCCCGATAAATTTTTCACGTTACTTCAGGCTAGACCTAGGGTTTACGGCATTATCACAGATAAAATCCATTGGTGATTTGGCAGGATTTGAACCCGAGCCCTTGGGGACCGGAGCCCCGCACTCTAACTACTAGACCAGCTTGCTCCCCGATAAAGGCAATACTAATTTCACTGGGAAAACATTTATTTTAATTTATAGTTTTACGTATAGTGACTTAAGGGTTTGTTAATTTATAAAAAAACGGGTTTTTTCCAAAAGCGCGGTTCATTTTGACTTAAGGTTTATCACACGTATATAAGGGAAAGTATATTTCTATTTACCTCACCTCTATTAGAAACAGGACAGAGAGAAGAGCTAACAAACACCAAGGTTGGTATTGGTGTCCTACAACGTTAACTTAATGTTAAAGCAAGCACTATAACATTAACTCAGCTGTCCAACCTTTCCAATTGGAGGCCTGCAGTCAATGTGAAGAAATTGAATTATCCAATATCGGGATGCAGCTTCGAGTATGAGATTTTATAAAACAATAGAGAAAAGTAGGGCGCTATGCTATAGAGTAATTTTACCCTATAGTCTGGCTGCTATTGACTTCAAGTCCGCATGCAAATGTTTCACAGGGTCTAAATATGATGACACTTAATCACTCTTGAATGTTTCAACATATTACAATTAGTATTTTAGTTAATATTTACATCATATACACAACCATTTTAATGGCATGGCTATAGTGAATTACTAAAGTAATTAAAGCCTCGTATATGTTAATGCAAACCCGTTAACAAACATAAAAACATAAAACGGCCAATTAACAAAATAAACAACTCGCTAATTACGTGTAATAACCAACTATGTTTTGGCGGATGAGAATTGCATGTAATCAAGTACAAACCATTACAGTCCGTCGTGTCGAGCATTCTAATTTGCGTAGAAACGCATTGGCTACACTGCAATTCTCTATACGTCGAAGTTTACTATTTACTTTCTTTAAACCAATAATAGCCACAAAGATGACTGAATTCAACTCTAATGGTTGTTTGGTACACGTGGGCATTTCAGCTTTCAAGTGGGACCCATTAAATTAGAGGTAGCGTGAAAGAGGGCCATTATGTTGTAGGTGTTTTTATGAAGCTATCACATCTGCCACCTGGCCAGAATCCCAGGCGATGGCCAGATAATAGCTTGGATGAGGAGTCGTTGTGGACTACGTCATCGTATTTGTAAGGGAGACATTTAATATATAGCATAAGGTTAAGGTTTGGATCTTTATTTGACATGGTTTATATTGGAACATTCCTGATCAAAAATCGATGGTGAAACCAAGTATAATTTTTTTTTTTAGTTTTAAATATAAACCAAAATTTCCTGTTGTGAATACCTTAATCGTAATATTGTATCGTTATAATCAAATGTAGCCATGATACCTCTTTAAACGCCCTTTCAAAAATCGAATCATCTTATTCACTTTTTTTTACAAAAAGCTTGACTGAAAGACTTAAATTAAAATTTTACGACAATGATTTATAATGTAACAGAGAATATTGAATTGGTTTATTAAATATCACTACTTTTTCTCTGTGATTATAACTAAGAGAAGTATAGAATATGTATTTTTATAAACAAAAGTAACCTATTCTTTAAAAGCTTCTAATGTAAATGTTGATTAAACGTAAAAACCTGAGGAAAATCGTCAGGCTTCAAGAGAAAATGTAGTAATTTAACATTTGTTGTTAATCTCCGTGCTCCACTTCTCGACACGCGGAACAGTGTAAGCCAGTCGTACACTGTGTCAACATGACACGTATAACAACAAACCTGTGTTGACTCATAAGTAAATTTAAACACTAATAAAACAGCGGGGTTGGAGAACGCACACAGCGCAGTCTACCGTGTGACTTACACACACATTAGGTCCCTGTGTACTTTTTGAGTGAAATTAATTACGACCATAATAACCTCCTACGGCCGAGCCTGAACAAACTCCCGCCTGGCCGCCGATAAATTTCAACCGTTTGAAAGCGGAAATTAGCCGGCTGTAAAATATTAGTTTATTTGAAAACGTAATATTTCAGCCTAGGGGTGAGTGACACGGGGTTACTGAGGACATTTTGACCCCCACCTACATGAATTATGAATAGCCCCACCCGTCTAACCCGAGGTCTGGGTAAAAACTTAAACTTTTTCTACGTTGAGTTGGAAAATAAATATGTTTTTAAACTTGAAATTGTCTGCATGCATTTTTGGGCATGAGATTATGCTGAAACACCGAATTTAATATTTATAACTATCTGTGTACAACATAGGCTATAATAAACAAATTTTTGGGAAACACTAATATGCGGTGCTTTCGGATTTAACTTATATTGGGCAAAAGTATTGTAGTGAGTTCGAAAAGGCCCTGCACTAAAATTGGAAATAACTGTAGGCCTATATACTTTTACCGTAAAGTCTTACATTCGCCAAATATAAGATATTCAGCAAATTTATTGTTTCAACAAATTGTTGCGTGTTTCAATTAGATAAGGCACGTTTCACTGCGACCTCTAGTCTACATTTGCGCGTAGATTTTTGTCCATACAATATCCTTGTTAGACACCAATCACACAGCTACAAATCGAGTGTAGTTCGCCGAGATTGAGAGGATTTGTCCACAAAATGATTTCTCGCTCAGCCTCACTCCAATATTCATCGATGTAGAGTACTTATGTAACACCGATTTCCGTTTTGAGTCAAACATTTCGCACTTCAAACACTTGAATCGGTAAAATCTACTTCCGCGTTTCACTGTATGCATATGCTATGAACGAGCTTTAACGTCAAAATAATAACAACAAAAATTTATTTTAAAACGAAGAATTCTTTTTAAGGAAAGTTTTTAAAATGGAAGGTTTAAGTTTTAAAGGATGTGTAAAATAACAATTTAGCCATCAACATGGAGGCAACGCCGTGGTAATGGCATTGAAAGATGCTGAGGTTTTTGCCAACCAGGCTTTTCTCATCTCTGGTGTTAATGGCCGAAAACTTTTACACTATACGAGATGTATAAGCAAAAAGATGGAACGAGGTCAGAAGACTGGCGAACATTTAAAGGATTTTGTAACTTAACCTAATTATATTCAATGTCTTTTAATTATTTTAATCCTGTTTTAAATTAGCGTCTCAGTTGTAGGCTACTTGCGATGTAAATTATTTATTTTAAATATTTTTAGAATAAAGTAAGGAAAACATGTAGATTAGTTTTTTGGAAAAAGGGTAGTGATTAAACATACTTAACAATCACTTTAAGATCTGGACAATTTTAATGTATGTTCTTGAAAGAGTTCGGAAGATTATTATATGAATATTTTTAATACACAACCTTTAAATATATTAACACAAACAAAAAGGCCTATTTATATAGTATTGAGTCTCCTCCTTGCGTCATAACTAATTGTAAAGTGCAATATATGCAAACTTATCTAAAATAAGAAAAACATTAGGCATCAGTGCAACCAAATTTAAACGAAAACTAAAACATATACAAAGAAAAAAGATATATATTCAAAATATGATGAGAATTATACGAGAACTTACAATATAGACTACAAATTCAATATAAATGTTTGAAGAAGGGATTTTATTTAGACATAACACCCTTACATAATACTTTTCTATTTCCTATAATAACCTGAACACGAGTTACACCTCTTCTAAAATAGAATAATTATTTTAATTTCACAATTGAAATGAACTTTGGAAATATTAGCCACATTTGTCTAGGAAACAGATTATTGGAAAGAAAATAAGCGGAGAGTTTGAACACCGGAAGTAGCGAAGGGATGGGAGGGGTGGGAAGGGGAAGGAAGAGTACAAACTGTTTCTTCCACACAAACATAGCTGTAGACCGCCTGTAGTACTTCGTATATTGTGCAGACTGTCTCGTCATTATCATTTTACTACTTTGATTTTACACCCCCAGTTTATTTTAGTTATAAGTTTTTCCCCTTTGGTTGATTTATAAGATGAAAATTGCGCTCAAATCGATAACACGTTAATAGATTTAAAATTAACACTGTTTCCTTTTTACGACGTTGTAGACTTTATTTTTTATTTTTTCCTATGTAAACCAAGATTATTTGGGAGGTCTATTTTACGAATTAGTCTGTATGCCCTTTGCATAATCATGGGACATTTTTCCTAATCCCTATTTTATAATATTTTGGATAAAGATAGATAACTGCAACTTCTAGACGTGTTTTAACGCTTCAATATCATTGTATATACATGAAAGTAGCGCACCTTATGATTTAATCTCTTTATAAGTATTACAGTCTATTTCCTGGTGATTTATTACCAAATGTAATCAACATAAATTTGCTTCTAGAAACAGTTTCAGACAACCCAGTGTATCTTATTGCCCAACAATAATGTTTTAAATGCATTTAAATTTGTATTTAGTTTGTACTTAATTAGTAAATTCTATTCAATGGACCCGTTTGTATAAACAACTTTTACTTACGTTGAAAGTCTACAAATTTAAAATTAAATACGAAACCTGCTTGAAAAATAAAGAAAATATAAAGACCGTTCGGCTTGTATTTACTGAATTTTATTCCTCTTCAAAATCTTTGAGCAAAGCAAACGTTCGCCTAACAAAAGAGTAATTTAATGTGTTATTTGACAAGTGAAGCGTCACAGCTTCCCGAGCGTTCCCTGACGACGTTCACCTAACGTTACATTCAACCTAATGATGTGCAGCATCACATCCCCTCAGGATACGAGCCTTGTCAACTTCCAGCCAGATATGGGTGAGCATGACTATATTGGACAAGTTTTTACTTGGTGCCAGTCACCCTTGTGGGGTACATCACGCTTCTGAATAATACTCATATATAGAACAAATTACGCAAAAGAAACCAGTTAAACAACAGAGAAATTGGGAAAGATGTTGGCTGTGTAGCTGTATAGTACTAGACATTGTGGCAAAGTAATAAAATGTAGCAAGACAGTATCGCAAAGTATAGCAATAGTTAGCTTGTTCGAGTCTGTGGATAAGGATGGTTCCAATCTTGACCGTATGTGCCACTGATCGTACGGCTTTCGATTGACGATCTTGGCTATAAATTATGAGCTGACGTTAGTCTGTTACTCGTTGCACACATCCGCTCATAGGAATTAATATTTAAGCATCCTGTTGTGTTCTAACTTACAACAATAATGTAGTAGTTACTTAAAGAAACAGTAGTTTCATTTTTTAAATTTCAACCAAATTTGGAGCAAAAACAACAATTATGAGCTACCATACGATTTACAAAGAACAAATCAGCTTGAGACCAATGCATTTGTTTCTATTTCGTAGTTTTGAACATACAGCATCCGCATAAAAATCTAAATTGATTGCATACAGTAGGAAACGTCAACAAGTTTTGATATATTTTATTTTGCAGACCTTATTACCTAAACCCACCTAAATCTCTGTGACAGATTTTTGTGGTACAGCTATAATTCAAGCTAAGAACTGGGATTCATATACTGCTCGCTGAAAATCGGATTGGTTTTATTGCTCGTCATAAAAATAACACGATGAGTCGCCCGGTGAGGTAATATCACACTCGCTATCGTAGTTTGCAGACAAGAAGCTGTAAAGAGATTGTGGGAGAAGCATTTCACTTGTAAAAATATTATATTATAGTTACAATTTGACTTAGCATTTAGTGGCAATGCGATCGAAATTAATAGTATGTGTTTTAGAAACATGGCGTCTCATATTTGCATTTCTTTAGCTGCAACTATCACTAGAATAGAATCATAAAATTAGAAGCTAGGGTAAAGTTGAAAATTACAAGAAATGTTTTAAGGCCATAATGTCTGATTAGTTAGTCTAGACACAGTTTAGATAACTATGAGTTGGTGTAAATCTAAAAGGCAGTTGCAAATTCCAAATATGCTGACAGAAAAATACGAACATGCTCACTGTTTATTCTACTGTATCACTATTCTGTGATATGACACGAATCTGGTTAATTAATCCCAGTAAAACCATCAATTAATTGCTATAAGAAGAACATTGTGATTACAAGTTCAAAGCCGCGTCTTTAAAAAAATCTTACAACACAGTAACCACTGGTTTTTGTTTTTTAAACTTAATTGTGACTAACACTAACCTAAAGTTTAACTCACTTTATTTTACTTTAACGCGCAAAACAGTGGTCAATGGTAAAACACAGTTAAGGTTTAAAAAAACCCTTTAACATAACTACTTGCGATATCAAGATGATTTACTTAAAAAAACTCTCAACTAGGATCCAGACACAATTGAAATAGTCGGCAACTCTAGTTTATCCCAATAAATTACTCAGTCGTAGAAACTGTTGTGTATGGTACAGTCCGGTTTAGCCACATAACAGCAGATGTATTGTATGTAGGCACCACCCTGCGCCTCCCACCACGGCCAGGGCATTCCCCACGGCGTTGTCACGGCACGTCCTTCTGTCCTGATTGAATGCTAGGATTTGTCCGTGGCCGCTGCAACTTCAATTTGTCACGGTTATCCCTAACTTTCGGCTAATAGAAACCGGCCGAACCGGTGATCAATCAGAAGCCGTAACTGCCCCTTTAACTCTCCTCAACTCCCATAAAACCTCCCCACCTGGCCATTTGTCTGCAATCTCTTTTATAGTAGTCAGAAAAACTCGAAACAGTGTACAAGTTTTGAATTGTATAATGAGGGGTATACCTTATCGTCTTCTGCTTGAAGGGGAAAGGGGGTTTACGGCTACAATTATTTAATTCAAAATAAAAAAAAATTTTCGAAGTAGGTCAATATGTTTTTGAAAACTCGTCCTGTATAATTAATTATTTACATACCAAAATAGGTTAAAACTTAAAATAATGTTTATTGCATCAGCAAATTCCTAATTTTTAAGATAATTTCATTTTATAGTTCATTCGTTTGAAGGTTCTTACTTTATTGTTTCTGTAGTGGTTAGAAAAATAGTTTATTACCAGCATTGGGTGTTTTTAGGAAGTTTGGTTTGTTTGTTTAAAATTTGTCGATGAATGTTTATATTTCATTCATGGAATAATTTGTTCAGTAAATAAGTAAGTTTAATATAGCTATTTTTGCCTATAATGAATTGCGAATTGATTTGCGCCATATGAAATTCCTATATACAACATGCATAATCACAAGGCAAAATACATAACTTAATACAGTATGTAGGCCAGTTTGAATGTCGGATAAGCACCTACATGTTTGGTTCAATTCAATGGGGTAAACTAACCTAACCTAACCCAACTATACAAGACGATCAAAATAAACGAAACTAATTTACTAAGTTCTTACTTGATTTACGAGGAATTTATAAATAGTCAAGTGTTAAACATAATAACATTGAAACCAAGCAATACTGGAAGGGTGGCGGGAAACGTACTGTATAAAATAATTTTATGTCAGCAACAAATCTAGACAGGGTAATAATATGTGATAAAGACACGGTTTATCGTGATATAAAGTGTTATAGTGTAGACGCTGACAGTTTTATAGAATCAAATTACATCTCAACGTGGTTCATTGGTTTCAACGAACATACATCGATTATAAAACATGGTTTGAACGCTACAACATATAAGCTACAGTCGCATGTAATACATATTTGTTTGTTTGTTTTGGTTTTTTTTTTAGAAAGAGGTTGGAGGCCTCTATTAACCTTGCATTTGCCCGTCCACATACACTATTTACCCGTGCGTGGAACGTATCCAACAAAGCAAGGGGTGAGCCGGTACAGTTTGAAGGTGAACTGTACTGATAAATTTGTAGTGGCAGTGACAAGGATCCGAACCCACGACATCGCTTCCTTGAGCCCGAAGAACGTGACGCTACAAACTGAGCCACAGACACACCAATATTAGTTATAAAGAAAGCGATATGTATTTTAAAATAGTAGTGGTAATGTAGTTTAGGTGAATTTATTAAAATCTGTATTAAAAAAAAATCAAAAAGAACGATTTGCAGCAAAAAAAAAGTAAAAAATTCAAATTGAAGCTAGTTCACCTAGGGCATACGCTGTAGCCACTTTTGTGTTAAATCTCCAATTTATAGCACAGTAAATACATAGTCACTGAATACCACCGAGTATGTTAAATCTTTTATTTACATGACATTTTCATTAAGACTAGTTTTTTTCTTTTTAACAAAGACCTACTGTAATAGTCTAAAACAACGAGTAAAAGAATCTATGTAGTTAGGACATGCACCAGCATAATTAAAATATAAAGAAAGCTGCCTCAAAAGCAAAGGAAAGGCCTGGAGCAGTTCAGAGATGTACGGGCTCTTTAAAACATTCTGGAAGTGTTTCTTATACACACAGTGCTATACATAATATTTGTATATTAAATAAAATTAGTTTTTTTATTACAGTACTTACATTTTTCACAACTTACAATTTCTGCACGCTAACATACCTGGAAATAAGACAATGTTTAGATATAAAAATTCTTTAAAAAATGTCATAATCGAGTAAAACATTTTAATTACGATGGAGCACATTTTAATTGCTTTTCCGTAGGAAACTATTATCGCAACACTTCAAAAGTAGTATCAAAGGTTTCTATACTGCATGTTTAGAAATTAACAAATCTTATTTATTTATCAACGGATACACCATTTTTACAAGAAAATACAGAGAAGTATATACAGAAGAAAATACAATGTGTCTTTGTGACGAATGACTGGCCAGTACAAAAGTAGTGAAAAAGACTGGAAACAACAACATTTTACAAACAAGACATACAAGATAACCTCAAATAATGAGTGAACTATAATAACAAACTATCAAAACAAGTTAACAATACAATAGATTCACAAAACAAAACCAGTTGAGCAACATAGAACAATAATGATATAGCAATACAGTAACACCATGCAACTTGAGTAAATCGTGTCTTAATTTATGGATTAAATGAGTAGGGCAAGCAACTAAAAGAGTGATTTCCTTTGTGATTTCAGTTGGGTTCAACCATCACTAAACACATCGACGGTTTCAAGGAATGACGATTGCAGATAACTGGAAGATTTTTTTTATTTCACATATAAAAACATCCATTTTGCGCACCCATTTGGTCTACCTACCAGGATAATCTAGCGATAAAGCACTGGCAGAGGCTCTGATATCATTGTTCAATGTTCAATACACATATACAATACTGCTACCTCAAAATTAGGTACTATATACAATTTACCATCGTAATAAAACCTTTGGAGTAAAAAATATACCTGAAAAAATAAAAATATATAAGTCTTATAACACTATTGCCGGGACCACGTAAGTTTGCAGTTGAGGGAGGAGCCTATTTACCATATGGTTTTGAATGAACCAATGAGAACCATGCGATGTTGACAAATCTAATAATACCAGCTGATTTGAAAATATTGCTTAGTACATTTAATTAGTGTTGTCAACGGGCGATGTGGCAACGTCGCACTAGCCTTGTCTTGTGATTGGCTGCCACCGACTGCAAACTTACGTGGTCCCGACAATAGTTATAATATATTTACACTTATACTGTTGAATCACAAGACGATAAATACATATGAAAGATGGTAAGTGGTGATTGATTTTGATTGGACACTCCAATCATCATCAGACCCAATAGTCGAAAGACAAGAATCAAAATGGTGTCCCTTATATACTATTGGTTACCGTAAGTACTGGCCAATAAGTTTCTATGAGTACAACTGGAGTCAAAATTTACATTATCATTAATGCAATTATTTCTATTTTTAAAATTGTCCTTGTAAATATACAATTCTTCCCAAGCATGCATCACATTTCCTTTCTTACAATTCTTTAAAATACATACATTGTCTTCCATTTTTCCTAATGAGTGGCCATTTTGTATCAAGTGATGTACGAGATTTGATCTTTCCGGTTTGTTGTTGTCTTGTGATGAATTAAGTAATCGTCTATTACGATTGGTACATTATACCATCGATATGTAAGCGATCGACAACAAAGAATAAGAATAAGAAAGTTTATTGCCATTGACCAAGTTGTACATAGGAATAGGCATTGTCAAATTACATTAAATAAAATAAAATATCACTAAACATGTTCATATCTATAGATAACAAAGATTAAGAATAACGATTGAGAGTTTTTGATTTACAGTATGAAAGATTCGGCTTTAATTTTATAATTCATAAAGTCCTTAACTGAGTAAAATGGGTTAGCTATGAGCCAGTTATGAATTTTTGACTTAAAAAGAGGAAGAGGAAGGCTGTCTGCCTGAAGAGGCAAATAAATAGATACGATAAATAGATACGATCGATACGATTGCCACAATCGAAATTTACGGCTGTTTACAACGGTTGATTTTTACTCCCTAGGGAGTAAAAATGCAACTTCAGGCCGCAACGCATGCATTAAAAACGGCTGTTTTGCTGCAGTAGGACGAATAACTATTATTGTAATAATTGTTGTAAAATATTTTGTAAAATCAAAATAATAACTCCATAAAATATTAAAAGATAAAAAGTTGATTTCAAATGCTTCTCGACCCGGAAGTGATTACCCAGTTTGTTCTCACGCTGCACGGTGGTGGCCGAAATGTTCCTTAGACGCCTCTGGTTGATTTATCTCCCTGTTGTATTTGTATCTGTCCTGGCAGACACAGGTGTTTAATGTTGCCATCCTGGTAACAGGTTTCCTCACCTATGACCTCACTTCCTCCCCCCCCACCCCTCCATCTTGTATCCTCTTCTCAAACCCACTCTTGTATCTTTCCCAATATCTTTCACTCACCCTTGTTTTCTCTTGCTTTTTTGACTCCTTATATTTCTGTTTGTTTTGTGTTTCAACTACATATATTTATGATGATTATGTACTTAGCTACCACTTTGTTGATAACATGTATGATTATGTTTATTAAATTTTCCTAAACCGGTTGTTTCAACTGTTTTTTTGTTTTTTTTTTAACGGTGCGAGGACGTAGAGAAGGATAATGTGGTTCTGTAATTCTACAATAGAAACCGTAACTCTTGGTTATAGAAATAAAATTATCTTGTACCAATTAGTTTCGTAAAGTGCTCTATGATTAAATGCAAGGCTGTGTTAAAAATATAAAAAAACTTCGGTTGTTCAAAAAAATATTGTAACAATTGTAGTGTTTCTTTCTTGTTGGCTGTTTCTTGTTTTAAAATCAAACTAAATCTTTGGATAAAGAATTCTATTTAATAAGCTACAAGTAAGTTTGTTGACTCTAACATTGTTTTACAAAAGACAACATAATAATAATTAAGAATCATATGACTTTATAGTCATATGTCAAAAAGTCATATGTCATTGGCGTTGAGTCCAATCAATATTTACTAACCATGGTACTGCCTTGAAAGTTTTTACGTCCACGGGCGTAGCTCTAGGGATGCTTAGGAATCTGACCTTGTCACCTCAGTAGGTACAGTAGTTTTAGTGGTTACCAAACAACAAGTGGTAACATACAAGTGGTTAATAAACAAGTTAAAAAAAGATAACACTAATTCTGGAATAAGAAAAGTAAAATTGAACACATTAAATTTTATCAAAAATGTCTTTAAGAATAGTACAATTGGAATATAACTTTATCGCTATACCAACTGCATTTCAATTTTGTAATACTTTACTTAGTTATAAAATTGAAAGTGATCTGGCAAAGAGCGTTTTCATTTGGACCGTGGAACAGTTAAAGGCACATTTTGAGATGAGATGGTCCGGCACACAAAGCCCCCAGTTTATGCTTACAGTCCCGCATACGTTTGTGGGACGGGCCAAGTTGCTCCCTCCCCCTCAAATTTATGTTCTCCAGGCGATATGTTTCCCCATTAGACTACATGTTCACGGCCCTCAGTATTCTAAACACACTCTATCCCATTTAAATATACGTTTGTAAGATTACTACACTTTTGATTGATTTGGTTTCGAAATAGGTTAAGGTTAAAGGTTAAATCTGTTTATTTTCCATATTTACAAATTGCACATACAAGCTTTACAAACATTTGTGGAAGATATAGGTACCTCTTTAAATACATTAGATACGTAGATACGTACATTAGATGGATTAAATACGTTAGAGGTTTTGTTTTTGCCAAAACTGTTTATAATCTACGTAATATTGCGAGTAATAAAGAAATCGGTTGTTTTAAAAGTGCTTAATGTCGATGAGTTAGTCACCTTTCTTCGAATTGTTGCAGGTTTCTTCAATAAAAGTAGTGCTAGCACATTTTTCATCAATTGTTTTAAAATTAAAGAAAACCGAAAAAATCTATAATAATTGGTAATATTTGTAAAAAAACGTTTTTGTGAATATTTTCCACTCATTTCTCAGTTACTTTCTAAATTTATATAATAGTACAATAATTCCTAACAACAATTTGAAACGAACACATAAACAATTACGAAAACAACTGCATCCGTAATGAAAATGTAATATCCATCAGATAACTAAACAATCAGGTTTTAGTTTACTTTGCAACCATCACTATGATAAAACTGCACGTTTTGATCTGATAGTACAATCTTGTCTCACTAAGCTTTGATTCAATATTTTTTGTTCTAGGACGCTAGGCACGAGCCCGGGATTGTTTTTCACATTACTTCAGGCTAGACCTAGGGGTTGCGGCATTATCACTTATATAAAACCCATTGGTTACTTGGCGGGGATCGAACCCGGGACCTCAGGAACTGAAGTCCCGTGCTCTAACCACTACGCCAGCTCGCTCCCCTTTGATTCAATATTAGGCAGTGTAATCCAGCACAATATAGGCCTACCTATTTCATTAGTTAAGACACTCGATCACATGCAATCATTTTGCAATTTTAGAGTATACCTTATCTTAAACACATTTTGTCAGACAAGTTAGTTTATATAAATGATTTTAAATCGGAGTAAATTCAATCTTAGATAAGCCTGGGTACATAGAAACATTTCTTATTATTCAAAACAAACATTTCTCACTGAGACCAAATACAAAAGCGACGAAAGACAAACAGACCAAAGTGATTTAATATTGAAAGACTGCCATAAGAAAGTATTTGGTAGGATTTATAATAATTTATCCCTATCTGCACTCCTTTTTATCGGTGTAAACCTGATTTACTTGTTTCCATAGATGTTGCTACACATGACAAAATCTGAAGATGTGTACGAGAGTTTTGCAAACATATTTTTGTCCAGTAAACAAAATAATGACTTCTGACCTACTAAACAAGACAGAGGTTCTACAATAATTCATTAAATCCATTGGTCTCATCAATAACTAATAGATACCTCCTTAAATAAAAAATACGCTAAAAGTAGTGCAAGTTTTTGCTTTTACCAAAATATAACTATGCATAGAAAATGTTTTTATAAAATCACCAGGTTTAGCCAATATTTTTTTATAAAACCACATAGTACTTTTAAACGGATAGCCTATGTGTTGACGTAAAATATAGGCCCGCAAGATAAAGGTGGCCGAGAGGGCAATACCGGGCAAGTGTTTTATTTGCCGAGTCCTCGAGAACGGCGAGTTGATATGAAGCAGCCTCAATAGCAATAACCCAACTGCTTATTTATAGAGCTCTAGTGACTATTGGCCTACTGTAGCCGATGCTGTATAATATTGTAGTGGCCAAGTTGAAGCGTCCTCAACGCCCACAGTGTTATGTTTTAAATATGATTTTTAATCCTCTAACTCCAGAGAAAATGTCCAACGGTCACGTGACTAACGTAAAACATCGGGTTGGTCCTAAAGGATAGTCACAATTAAAATCAATATAAGACCACAAAAATAAATAACCTAATAAAAAAACAAAACAACAGTTAAACATAAGTAATTTGGATTGTTTCCATTTAATTCCATAAGAAAATATTATAAATTATTTTGGAAGTAAAAAAATCATTACATTAATTTTTCAAACATAAAATCCCGAATACTTAGGCTGATTAAGAATATTTATATTAGATCAATATTTTGGTCCCGCATAAATATAAAATTAACAAATATTTGTAAAAAAATATACTTACTTATCTTAAAAAAATAGGCAATTGTACAAAATTGAACTTAAAAAAAAAACGACACAAACCAATAACATAAACTAAACCACTAAAATTCAATAAAAATCATCTGCTACACTACCCTAAACGCACTCGTGGAAAAATAAAGCAATAAAATAAAACAGGGGATTTCCAATGTGGGACCGCGGGAGGCGTGGACGGGTATCATAAAGCAAGGAATATTGCCGCCGCTGTGCTGTGGCCCGACCCCCTCGGATATTAAAAAATGGGGTAGTTTAAGACACGAGATAAATAAGAGTTAGCTGGCGCAGTAATGTGAACGAATGTAGGCTTTCCTGGGATTACATAGAAACCCGTTAACTCCGGAGAAGCGACGTTGCGTTCAGTGTTACGTCTTGTTGGTGTGCGTTGTTTAATCATCTGTGAGACAGATTTTCATTGTAACGTTCAGTTTGCTATTGTACTGTATAAGTGGTATGTCGACGAAAACTACTGCATACAATTTATTGGTTGGTCGTATTTTTGGAGATGCATTAGGTTCAACGGGGTACTAAAATATATTTGTCTGTGAAAATTGTGTTTTCACAGATTTATGTTATTCACACGTCGTATACAGAGGTATACGTGAAAATAGAAGACAGTTAGTGGACTCTTCAATGGATTTAAACAATTAAGTATGTTATTATCATCAGTCGGTGGTGTGGATGCACTAACGAGTACAGTCTTTTCCCAAGTTACGTTTTGAGTTTTGACAGGTTTAAAAAACAGAAAATATTAAATTTTTTGAGCCACCAACCAAGTGTGTAAGATAATTAAGCTGAGCGAGATTTAGCATTGACTTTGGATACTGCAAGTAGGCATCTCATGTATGAACCAAAGCCAATTGAGAATAATCAGTTAGTAGTTACATTTCCCAAAATTATTGGATTAATATGCTTGCTCCGCTCAATATTGTAAGCAGACAACTGCGTTGTACACTTAGTAAATTGTCGTAGTACACATACTGTTTACCAACACCAAACCTTAACAGGTACTAGTTGTAAGCAATAGACTACTGTTAATCCTTAATATTTTATCACAAAAATACAACATAAGAATATAAATATATAAACCAGTTATATTTTTTCTTATGTTGTATTTTTATGATAAAATATTAAGACAAATAGAAAAAAAGCAATTGTTTAAGGTAACAGTGATTATGAGCGCACAGAAAGATCCAATATTTCCTTCGGTATATTTGAACTAATTGACTAAATAATCAAATAACAACAGATGCATACTAATAATATAGTTCATTTTAACAACTTTTGATAGTAGGCTATTTATTGAACAATAAAATAAATTCAAAATAATTTCAAATTGACTTAAAAACTATTTTCCAAAAGCATTTGTTTCCCTGGCAAAAAGAAAACGGCGGAACAAAAATAAGTGTGACACAAGGATTATCACCCTTGCGGCGAATAGAATCACCGGATTTCCAATAAACCCAAATATTTATGCCACTACTGCTCCTGTTAAAGTTTCCACATCAATTCCAAATCATCAATTGGGTTAATTCGGACTGATTAGTATTGTTAGCTGACCTTTGAAGTAGGGAGGTGTGATAACAGAAAAAATATCTCATCGGCTGAACTGCCCTTTCTTTTTATTTTCTGTGAGGGGTTAAATTATATGGTTAGGTTTATCAACGGTATCATGTGCCGTTTACGACATGACAAGTTTTTCAACAAAATTAACAATATATAAATTGACAAAATAAACAAAACTTATTGGCAAAATATATTACATCACGAATACTTAGACACATTATTAAATTGCACAAAAGAGCTCTCGTTGGCACCCATCATGTTTATCGTTGTTTTTTTATATGAATTCTTTTATTAACACAAACTTTTGATGTCCGGACTACCTTCATAACCACATAAACTATTTTATTTCTAACATTGTCTTAAAGAATTAAATAATTGTTACACTTAAAACTAATTGATGAATAAAAATAAAATGAGAGGATGGTACAAAGATACTACCACACATTTTATAGTCCATAAAAATCCTCTATCAAAATGGTATGGGGGATTTAGACATATATTCTACCTAATATCAGCTCTTTCGAATAGTTAAAATCACTCCTCTGCTGTTCACAGCCCTTCCTATGTATATTTAAGTAGTTATAAGTCAGTTCAGGTTTAGTAAAGAGACGATGTAGATCCTATTTAAGCTCTGCGGTCAAAACTAAGGGTGGTAACAAGATAGAGCTTTTCCGAAAAAGATATTTTCTTTTCACTCTTGCATCGCAGTCATAAAAACATTTTGTGTTAAAGTGCGTAAAAGAGCAAAATACTTTTAAATATTTTCTACTTACAATGTTTCAGTACAAGCATACTTGTAGTATAAAGTTCCAAAACATATTCCAACATAATGCGTACATGTGCGTACCAACAGAATTTTCCCACGCACCTAATAATAAGAAGGATAATAATATAAGATGTGATCAATTTATATTACTCTTCAAAAGGATATGAAATTCAACAAATGGGTTTTAAATTCAGTTTACTCCCGTGTTTCACAAACATTACAAAAGTAATAAGAACAAAGAATAACAGCTCTTTTATGCTTCTTCCAAAGTAACTTACTTCTTTCCTTTGGTAGTTATCTTTTATAAAAGTTCATGTTAACAATATAGTTTAACAGCTTTATTAGATCTTAGGGTTTAATTTGTTTTATTCTATTTTAGACTTTTAATCGAATAATTAATCAGAGTTTCAAACTATGTTATTCATTTAAATTGTGTTGATTTTTAAATGTAGATTAAAAAATAATGGTTGGCATTAAATGTTGATTGTGTGGTTTACTTCAGGGAGAAGCATGGTAATTTTCAATTGTATATTTCAATGAGTAATTGCAATTAAGCGAAGACATTTTAGCTTAGTAATAACTGAATTGTAGGTAAATACCTAAATGTACGAGTGTAATATACAGAGTGTTTCGAAACTCTCTCTAGAAACTCCGTGGCTTGTTCCTTAGGTCAAAACAAACAAAACATATCATATAAACATATGCCCTATCTCGCTTAGTTTTTTGTCTGTCGGTGTGTATGTATTTTTCACATAACTTTCCATAACTTTGAAACCACTTGAGGTAGCCTAACAACTTCAAACTTGGTACGAGAATTATGACTAATAGGAAATATTCATTTGCAAAGCATCAAGTTTCTACTTTGTATGATTTCAAAATGGCATCCATTTTAATTTTTCAAATTTTAATAGTTACAGAAAACCATAGGATAATTCATGGTTTAAAGCTAATAACAATCATAACAAAACAGAAAAAGATAACACGTAATGAGCATCTGATAAATTATAAAATGCAGTTTTAATACCTACTTCATGGTAAATAATTATGGGGTAGTAAGCATGATTTTATATGCATGAATACGTACTAACAGACCTTTTTTACGTATTTACCGTCTTGTGAGTAAACAGTATAAGTGTAAATATATTATTATAAGTTTCAATTAACGTATTTTTGTGCTTTCCGGTTATTAATATTTGTGTAACCATTTTAAGTCATGTTTAAACTAAGAGATCGAAAACAGAACTATCATATTCTAAACCATTCCACTAAAGAAAGTGTTTTTGAAACTTAAAAGTTCAAATGACTTGGGAATGAGTAAATTTTCTGGTCCAGCCACCATGTCAACACTCAGCAATACAAGAGAGTATGTTTAAACCATCCCCCGTGACAAACGGTCCAAGACCAGGTCAATCAGTCCTCTAGATTGATGGCTGATGTTAATGCATTAACAATACCACTGGATGGCGCTAGACGTATCTTCTCCGCCATATATCTTAGCCTCTCTCTCGCTCTCTTCCACTACCCACTTGTATTCATCTTCATTCAACGTCTCCGCAGTTTTATCATTTCCGGACCGAAAGTTAAGTGCTTTCAGCGTTCTCTGTAGTGCGTAGTTTGTCGTCGCGAGTGCTGTTAAACTGGGTTATTAGAGATGTATGTTTAAATAAAAAGCTTTACGGTGCTGTAGTATATATATCCTAATTTAATTTTTTGTTTGATTTTATGTCTAGGGAGCTATTTAATGCAGAACAGTATTGAAGAATACTCTAGATGTAGAGCGCGGAGCTACAGTTCCAGAGGTCTCGGGATCAAATCTCGCCAATCATGGATTTTATCTGTGATAATGCCACAATCCTCTAGGTCGTTCCCGGCAAAAAATCCTAGGGGAAATATAAAAATACGGACACGGTATACCTACTCCTGATAAATATGTGTCCTACTTAAAAACCAGACCTGCAGTTTGAAGTGAGGTCCGAATCACTCACTGAACTACGAAATTAACTTAAGACTATACCAGTGTTTGGCTGCATTAGAATATGTACTACTAAGAAAGACTTCCGGAGTTTTAATCACTAAACCAGACGCGTCCGTTTTTATAGTCTAACATGTACTTGGTCAATTTGTACTGCTGTGTGGTCTTTTCAATTTGAATAGAATGTTAATATTTTAGACAATATGTAAACGATTTCCTGTGCTTTTCATTGTAATAGTTTGCTAAAAAGAGTATTTATATTCATCAGTTTTCAAGTAGTGATGTATAGTATATATTGACAAAATTTAAATGTCATATAGTATTTACAACAGGTCTCAGACATTTCCAACCATTTTAGTGGAATAAATATTAAATAACATTTTGTATTTTGGTAGAGTAAAGATTGTTTGCCTAATAACCCAGAAATTAAACTTTCAAAATATTTGCAACCTAAAATACCTCAGGCATTATTGTAAACCCAGTCTCAATGTCAGTAAAGGTAAGAATATTGAGGTGTTTGTCAACAAACTGGATTTCTGAGGTATGATAAATAATTAGTGAAAACTACTGAGCGAAGAGCCCGGGGGCAACTCGTTATACCGAGAATATGCTAATGCCCATTTAAAGCGGTTTCAAACAATTACAGACGGTTTGTATAGTTAGACTTGCCACTTAAGGTTAATTAAAACACTGTTCAACTACTCTACTGTTGTTGATTCGTTTTTGTATTTTGTAACTGCTTTCAAAATACAATGAGGGAATTGAACAATAAATTTGTATCATCACTATATAGTTAAATTGATTAAAACTACTGAAACAAATTGTAGTATAATATAAATGGTGGAATTTTTATCATAGGCCTATTACAAATAACATTACATAGAAAATTAATAATATTATTTTTACAACCAACATAACAAAACGTATTGTGGATTAGCAAAGCAAATCTGCACCAGCAGTAAAATAATAGTATTAAAATCGTATGCGATTTTATTAGAACAACTATGTTTAAAAAACGTTTTCCTCAAGTGAAAGAAATATTGTTTTTATTCCTGGAAAGGTGAACTTATAGATTTAGGTGGCCTCTGAACTACTGGTCCACGGTATCAGCTCAAAGCTAAAATCTATTGGTTATCGTCAAGTTTTGAACCCAGGCCCCATACAGTAATCCCTCGCTCTTATCAGTGCTACTAATCGCACAATAGTAATGTTATCCAGGAGAAACAACTGTTATAAGATTTAAGCAGTTAAAACACAGATACAGCAAATAACTAAATTTTTAGTTTCTGACGCACGTTCATTGTTTCAAGTTAATGTCCCAAAATGTAATTCCACGCTCACAAGATATGTAAGATGTTTCAACGTAGATTACGGCGCGTAACGCGAAGCTTTAACGTTCAGGGGAGCAAAGCATAAGGGATGGCGTCAAAAAGCATGATCAAAAGGACCGTGATACATACGCGGATGGAGTAGGGGGAGTGGTAGCTACCGGACTATGTCCCAGCAGCTTCTTTGAGTCGGTACTTCATATTTATGTGGCATAGCACGCTTTGAAGATAAATAATATGCTAATACGGCGCACACTCGAACCGGCCTGAATGTATATTAATGCCGTTGGCCGTGTCATTCCACTTTCTCAAACAAATTTGCGGCGACTCACTTGCGTGGAAGCTTGATTCTATCGGTGATCAGACGAGTGATTTTAATTCGTCAAGTTTTTGAAATTGGGGTTTATTACAACGTTAAACCGTTTTGAATCCATAGTATTGGTTTTTTGCATGAAATATGAGATAATTGATAAACTATTGTAATAACCGTGGGTATTGTAATTTTTATATTTTTAACTTATATAAATACGTAGTTTTTGTGTAAATACCTATGTTTGAATAATATAATGAGCTAAAGTATACGATCAACTAGAAAGTAAACATTGTGAGAATATTCACGAAAAACATATAGGAATTTCGTAAATTACTAAGTTTAGAGTTAAGGCCTTTTCACACCGGCGTACTGGACGTACTGTACGTTTGGTACGTTTTTTTTTCAACAAATCGCTGTCCATGTTATCATATGGGCTCGTTCACACCGCGCGTACAGAACGTACTGTACGTACAGTACGTACGCGATGGTTTTGTGAGAATCGCTCGGAGAGCGATTTTTCTAAATCGTACGAGGCGTACGCGAGCTCGCGCATGCGCAGTGGTCACACCAAAACCACGTGCTCAGCCAGTGTTACTTGTCTGACTGCAAACGAACAAGTGTACGTTTTGGAAGTTTCTGTGCGGTGTGAAAGGACCGCGTACTGTACGAACTGGCCGTACCAAACGTACAGTACGTCCAGTACGCCGGTGTGAAAAGGCCTTTAGGGGATAGACTACTTAAAAAGATCTGCTTGCATCTACCTAGTAAGGTAAGTAAGTCTAAGGTTATCTTGGATCTACTTAGATAGATACTTGGGTTTTCAGTGAATGGTATTTACCTTTATTGTTATTTCCTATAGTGACTATACAGGGTTATTACAAATGATGTTCCTGAATTTGATTATAAATATTACTGGGTTAATTTGTTTCAAGACTATTTTAGTTGGTACCATTGGAAAGAAAAACTCATAAAGTTTCATTTACATTGGTTCGGGTGCATATCAGCTGTTTGTCAAGTCAATTGTTGTAAGTGTTGTGTAATGGCTGAATTTGAAGGCAGGAAAGCTTTTTGTCAGTTGGAATATTACATTAACCAATCTGTTATTAATGTGCAACGACACTTTAGAACCAGGTTTAACGATTATCCTCCTAGTAACCACGATATTGGCAAGTGACACTTGAAATTTAAGAGAAAAGCTGCATTTGAATGTTACTTGTAGTAGGGCTGAACTTAACAATGCGCTGCCTGAGATATGGAACGAGCTCGGTGGTCCGAATAATGACACACCCCTGAACTTGCCTACAAGATCTCCGGACATCACCCCCTTTATTTTTTTCTTGTGGGGATACATCAAAGATAAGGCGTACACACCACCAGATAGCATACTTGAGATCCAGCAACGGATTACCAATGCTATCGAAACAATAGATCAAGACACACTTTTCAAAGTCTAGCAAGAGCTTGACTACATTATTGACATCGGTCGTACCACAAGGGGTTCCCTTATCGAGCATTTACAATTCTGTGTATCTGTGTCAAAACTTTTTGAGTTTTTCAAAAGTTGTAACCATTTTATTTCTTTGTATAACAAATAAAACTATATTTTATGTATGTTTGAAATCATGAACATCATTTGTAATAACCCTGTATTGCAAATTTACCAACCCTTTCATTAACTTATTTTGATTTTAAAATAAAATAAAACTTACTCAGGAAATATATTTAATTTTACTAAAATAGATTTATATGTATTTTACTTACTTAATGCTGTATTCAATATTTTCTTCATAAAATAATATATTCCTAAACTGATCATAGCTATTTGCTTATCAGTTCACAATTAAAGTAATGAAATAACAAAATGTACATTTTCCGATTTAGTTATCGGAGGCACATTAATGCCTTCAATGGCGTGCACGCAACACGAACTTTGTATCTATATTGCATACTCAACCCCTTAACGGCCGATAATGCTCCTCACATTTATTCGTCAATGCTGGAATTTGTATTTTTTCTATTACTTTCTAAATATTCAAATAGATTCCGTAGTGTAAATGCATTATCACCATATAAACTACTAAATTTAATTTTATTACGGACTATTAATTGTATAATTTTATTTTCCTATGTTGTAAAAGATTTACTATGTAAACTGTCAGAAGAATTGACAACAAATTAATATTATAGCACAATAAATAAATACCTTTTACAAACGAAGCGGCTTTAGTGAATGGTAATTAAATTACTTTATATGCATATGACTATAGTTATATTGCTTTAGGGATTAGTTCCATAATATTTTTTGAAGTATTTTAGGTTGTGCTACGTGTTTTTATTGTAACGAAACTTATCTGTGAGTTTTAAATGCACAGAATAACATCCTAAAATATTTTTGTACACACTTGGGACAGACATTTTTTACAAAAAAATTTACTTAAATAGGTTTTTACAATGTTTAATTTTACATTACACACTTTATCTCCTGTAAAATATCTTTATCAAGTGCAATCAAATATTTATTTACTTTCCCCCATTACTACCATTATTTGGCGCTACTCGTTCTAATATTTAAATTTTGAATACATCTCGGTATTTCTAAATTAAAACTATGAATTGCCATGATGAGATCTGACGATGCCATTTGCCATTGGATATTCATTAATACAGTAATACTATCTAAAAAGTCTACCAAAGACAGTAACTAGGCCAGGATTTGGACCGTTCCTTTTCAAAAACTTAAAAATTCCATTGGTGTCAAAAAAAAAAAATTACACTATTATTTTAATTTACAAAGTAGTTCCTGTAAAATTGGTAAAGGCATCCCACAGTGCCACCTGACCACTGATAACAGCCAGGTTACGTGATAAGTAGACGAGATCCCTGTATTTTCATTACCAGGCCGCCCGCCACCGCGCGCCTCGCTCCTTCCCGGTGTATTTATATGCTAATTTTGATGTCTCCCATGTCCTTTGTTGAACCGTTTCTTTTGTCCCACTTTTATTGTCCCCGGGATCCTGTTCCCGCGGTTTTGTCATTATAATGGCGTTTCCGATGTCTCTGTTTCAGAGTCGATTGGTGTTGATGCAGCGTTAACGATCGTCAAGGGGAATTCACACCGGGGCTGCTTGGGAAATTCGGAGCTTTTGGGTTGGTTTGAGTTGTTACTGTTATAGTCACCTACACAAATTTAATTCATGATAATTTTTATTTTTAATTTTACGGGTGTCGGGTTAGTCAGTGGAGATTTCTGACAACGCTTAAACAAGTAATATGTTATAAAATTATACTAATTATTTAATTTTAGCTTTGGACTAACAACAAGCAAAGCAATTTTGGAGCAGTACTACTGCAGTTTAGACCGGCTAGCTTAGCCTTATTCTACCCCATTTTACATCTAAAAGCTGTGATATTTAAGTTATTTTGTATTCGGTCTTTTTTAACTTGGTGTCTTTGGTAGGAAATCTTAAATGCTAAATAATAGTATGCATGCATTTTTTTCATAAAATCGCCCATTGTTTGTAATTAAAATGTAAACAACTAAAATGGCCACCATTTTGAAAGCTTAAGTTGGATCAAGTTAAATGCTAAATAAAAGTATTCGTGACACTTTCTCATAAAATTAGCAATTTTTTATAATTAAAAATTTAAACAATTAAAATGACCGTGATATAAATTGTTTAAATTGGATCAATGTAACTTTTATAACATGGGTCTCTTTCAACCTAACCCACATACCAAGTTTTAGAAAGATCGGTAAAAAACAAAGATCAAATGTTTATGTAAACAATACAAAATGTTGGATATGGTTATTGAAGTGATTTTGAAAAAAGTTTCTTGATTTTCTCTTTATTTTGACGCAAGGAATCGCCACGTAAATTTTACCTTCACCATTTTTGAATACCCTGTTAAGAAGATAAGAGAAGCTCAATATTTATGTGTTAACTGAGTTTAAAATCGACCCTTTATACGTTTCTTTATGAAATAATGAAGTTATAATATTGTAGCGTATGAGGACTAACCAACATTTGATTGGTAACGCTACACATAGATTACTATGTATTCTTCAATAGTACGTGAAAATTAAAATTATTCTACCACTACTCACACTATGATTCTAACTTACCACCCATTATAAACAATAAAATATTCAGCGCAAAATTAAAAATAAAAACTAATGACCAACGCAACCACCAATCTATTCTTCGGCAAACCCACTAAAATTACCAAATTATACTGCTTATAATGCAAGATAAACAAAGTCCGTCGCGGCACGAACTGAACTGCGACCGCAGACGTAGTGTACGTGAGCGGCGATATATCGATATTGCGATATAGCGGCGATATATTGATACAGAGGCGGCTCTTCGTAATTATCAGGTTGTGAATGGAGCGCAATTTGTGAGTAGCGCGCATGCGCATAACGGCAGGCGCATATTTTCCCACCGAACCTGTCTGCGCACTCTCTTATTAAATAATCCTGCCAGACTGAGTGACGCCAAGCGCCGTTCCACGGGCTGAGGTCAACGCATGGTGTTCATAGCTCGGGTGTTCACAGGTGTTCATTGCACAGGTGTTCATAGGTGTAGCTGTGATTGGTGTTCATAACTCTCAAGGGTTCATTAGTAAAACGTTATTAAGTTTTTCCGTAAATAAATGTTTTACATTCTCAGGAGTTGTAGAAAATTGCAGTTGTAGTTGTGTGGAGGAATTGGAGATAAGCCTACATAAATTTTCTTAGTTCTCAAAAGATGGTTCATAAATAGTTCCTTTTCTCTATAGCTCTCAGTGGTTAGTACAAGTGTTCATAACTAACAGAGGTTCATAATAAGTGGCCTTTATCAATGTTCAAAACTCTCTTGGAGCTTTTAAGTGGGAGAGTTCTAATGAAGTTTATACATTTTACGTGTAATTTTCTAAAGTTCATAACTCAACTAGAGACTTTTTGTATACAACCTAAACTATTCATAGTAATTTTTTAATCATACAACTAACAAGCTACCAGGCAATTGTAGTTAACAGTTATTGCACTAAAATACAATTTTATCAGGTTAAACCTAACATAAATCAACCTTACAAAAGTAACCGATAACCTTTAAAAGTAAATTAATTTCAATAGGTTGAAATAATGTTGTGCAGCTTTGCATACTACAGTATACATGAATCTGAACACTTTTAGGAACAGCAACACACGAGCATCATTAACTGCATAGAATTTCGATATTAAACACACAAAAACAAAATAAATCGGCCACGCCGCATAATAAATAATCAACATTCCTCATTCCTGACTCATTGTAAAACAAAACAAATGACGCCAGTGAAGCGAGAGATGAATCGGCTATAAACAGCTGAGATTATATGTCAAGGTCCGAGCTCACTTTCCCAGGTGAACAACCTGCCGGCCTCATGACGTCACCTCACTGTTGCCAACATTTGTTTACATCAGCTGTTTAATTGTTGACATGAAATTGTAGATAAAAACGTACCAATGAATCGATTATATTTACGATAATTTTGTTGATTAAAGATAAAATAGTATTCAAAAAGATTGCTAGCAAAAACAAATTAGGATGTTATGGTATTTGATTATCGTATGCATTTTACGATTACGTGATATAAGTTAATGAGAGTAATTCGTAATAAGGTTTACTATAATCTTATCACCTGGGACCATATTCCTTAGCGGTCTTTTACTTAGGAAATTCAAGTATTACTGATTCAGTCCCTAGTCTGGGACCATTCCCTATTTTCATTGGACAATCATCAAACAGTCCTGTCATGTTAATTACACCAAAACACCAGTTATTAAAAAAATACACAGTCCCTATAACGTTAGAAAACGAAAAAGCCAAAAATTAAATAAATATCTAAATTGTATTAAACGATTAGTAGGCCCTATAGTATTTAAAACATAGGACTTCCTTGAGATACGGGCTCAAATCCTGCAATAACCATCACCATTCAGCGTGATGATAATACCAATACCTGTCGGTTTTCAGCCCAAATACTTTCGCTCTAAATATTTAGAAACCCAAAAATGTATGGTCTGAGGGAGAACAACACACCAAACGATAAAATAACAATATCACCAACTGACTAACTACAACTAATTTCAACAGTATATTAATAACTATGAGCCTTATGCATTGTCAGAATGCAGCAGGGGTCGTACCTAACATCATTACTTAAAGGGAGGTCAAAATCAAATCAAGACCGACCGTAAAGCCAATAGAATGACAGGAAAGACATAAATCTCCGGTGAGGTGGGATAGAACCGGCTGAATTGACCTGTATTCTGCCAGCTGCAAAATCTCGGACTTCGCCAATAGGGGATGCAACCAACCGAACTGACTTTGTGGTATTGAACTACGAGAAATAATATGTGGCAAAATATTGCTCAAGAGGGTGAACACAAGTGCAGATAGTTTTAATACTGCAAAATATGTGGTTTATTGTGTGTAAATTCTGAACTTTGCATTATTAAAGGGAAAGAACACTTTTCTGAACAATATTGTTTGTATGTTTGCTATTCCTTGTGTAAATTTTTTTATCCATGTCGATTCTAACTGAAAGAGTAATGAGAAATAATTTAGTTTGAATGAGGACGTAAAGGTAGTTTTTTTCAAAAGGTTACATTTATAATGAATTCCTTTAGTAACAAAAAATGTAATTATAGTACGTTGTAGAAAGTGTTAATTAACATGTTTCACTGGTTTAATAAGCACATTAGTTAAGATGATGATGTTTTTTATTGTTTTTCATTATTTATGCAAAATGTATAAAATTATTTTCTTAAAAAACTTATTTATCAACTAACGTGTATTTTCGAAACTAATTTTGACTCTCAGTAAAGTCTCCAAAAGGTTACCAAACAGAAGTAAAATAGACGCATAGTACACACTTTGTTGAATGAAGAAAGATAAGCTCCAAAAGTAATTTAAAACTAAAAGTCAAGCTAAAAACCATTTACGAGGTGACGATAGAAAGTACAGTATCACGATATGGAATAGGTTTATGATGGAAGGGGGGAGGTACCAATGCAGGGGGGGGGGGGGGTTGACAGGTAGTTTTGGCCATCACGACTCACGCGACCAAGTGAAATGGAAACTCAATTTGGACAGGAAATAAATAAGAACAGCAAACACATCTGAGAGATCGACTGTTCTGTGTTTACCCAACGAGGAACGATCTCACTGTTTATCATAAACAGAAACTCGATCCAGCAATGTTTATTTGTATTATAGTATACCTCATACCGTACCAGAAGTGTAAATATTGGTTGAGAATATCATGATACTTTAGGGTACCATTGTGTTTATTTGTCAAATTGTTCCGTTTATTTTGTATATGTAACCGGATGACAAAGATGTGTAGTATTTTGACCAAAGTAAGGTATGAATATGTTTGAAATTCGCTATAAAATTTTCAAACTTCGTTATGTGTGCGTTTCCGGCTGGATAACGATAGTAAATTTTTCCGTGTGTCTGTAAATATTTTCATTGGTTTTGTCTGAAATTCCTAACTTGCTACATAAAACGAAAATAAAACTGCTCCCTATGCGGTAGCACGACACACAATTTCAAAATTTTTTAGAGTTTCAATATTGAGTTTTTAAATCTCGGGTGGGTTGTGACAATATACAATTGTAAAATTCAATAAATTCAATAATATAAAATGTGTTGCCCAATCAGAGCAAATGAAATCTGTTAGCTTTGGTAATTTATTTTATGTTACCAGCTTATTTAAACAATATGCCATTATAGGAGTCAAATTCCTCAGTTTGAAAGATTCTAACAATCCTATCATAACAAAAGAATTTTGAAAACTTTAAGGAGTTTATGTTGAATCAATTTTAAAATAATAAATTTCTTTGAATATGCGTTTTTGTGTTAAAAACCCTGTAGGACTTACTAACATGCAATTGAAAATTAAAACTATCATCGAAATTCATATATCCAGATTTCCTTCGAAACTCCAAAAAGGTTCAAAGTTACTTATGGCATCTGTGAAAATATTATTGACTACTTACTTAGAAACAACTATTATTTGGATAGTGACCAACGAGAACGAAGTGATAAAACAAACTGTGACATTTGTCAAAGTCAATTACTATTACAAGAATAGTATTTAATTAAAACAACCACACAGTGTACCTAGAAATACAAAACAGTGACGTAAATTAACTGAGGCTCCGGTGAGGTAGCTGCTGAGTGCTTAATGAAGACAATTATGGAAGAAGTCAAAGCTCGCCTAAGATGCGCCACTTAATTAAGTGCGAGGTTAATGAATGATTTGTTACGCTTAAATGAATACGTAATGAGGTGTGAGGAAACGCTTCATCCATGAGCGCCGAGCAGTGCGGCCTCCTCTGTCTCCAGATACTTAGATTATTGTGTATAAATCTGTATTGGAGATAGTATTGTTTGGTCTGTTTGAATAAAATGAGAAGGTTATAAAGCACCGAAATTCACAAGAATAAAAAGATTTTACAGGTCAAAGCAAATTGCAATTTATGTGTTTTTAAATATTTTTTTTTTATATGAGATAAATTTAAAAAAAGGGTTTTTGTCACGACATCGAAAATGTTTTAAATGACCCAACAGCATAGAATAAACAAGTTAAACGTTACACAGTACCGAATTAAATATACTGTAGAATACCAGAATTCCTAAGATAAAATAAATAATATCCCACTGAAATCATATGGAGTCATATTTTGGTAGCATAGTGCATTTTAATTCATTCGGTGATGCTTGATTTCTACTTTAGTAATAACGAAGTGTTTAAAATAGCTTAAACTACCGAAAAAGTCTGATACCACATAATTTGGTTGTAAAGATTTATAATGTTTTGGTCGTTCTAAAATTCTGCAATGTAGGACACACTGATATTGTACGAAGACATATCAAGATGCAAGATTATGAAATCCTGTAACTCCTTTTTAATCGAATAATATAGGATTTTAGTAAAAAGAATCGAAAAATAAATTTAATATCTTGAAAATTTAAAATGTAAACATATTTACACCTGTGCATAGTTCAGATAAGGTGTTAAAGCGACAGATAAGTTGACAAGGGTAAGCCCATGGAGGGAAGAATTTGGCGGGAAAACAACCCAAAACCAATCTCCATCGGATGCAACAACAGGTTGCGCCGAGTCAACAATGATACACCTGAGTAACAAATATTGACCTACACGATCCGTAATGTAGACTCCACATCGGGTTGGTTGCCAACTACACTTCATCTACACTTTATTGTTTCAACTTACAACTTTGTGGCAGTGGTATTGGTTTCTTGGTAGGACTGAACAAATATGATGACGAGAATAATTGTCCGAAATAGTTGTGTGATCGCGGGTTTGTTGCACACACAAGATAAGACAATGAAACAATTTACTTCGTAAAAGGTGTTAACAATGTGAAATCTTTGAACCAGATTCTACGTATTATGTATGGATTCTATATAAAGGGCCAAAATAAGGTTTATTATGAAAATAATGTACGAGGGGCATCACAAAAAAATTGCATTTTTGCATGGTTGGGAAACCATATGGTATTTACCTGTTTGAAATTATATGAAATTTGCATTGTTGATGGCAGATTTTATGGTTAATTCGTATAGAGTACCAACAAAGAATAAGGCTAATTATGTTAATCATGCACATTTAAAATCTCATACCAACAGACATGTGTTTTTGATGGATTGGTATTGAGAGTTGTATGTTATTAGAATCAGTTACAAAAGGTTATAGTAAAATACATTAAAGTAAATAATGATCATAAAATATTAAAATATATATTACGTCAAAATAAATGAGTGAAAGACTTTAGCACCACAAAAATTGTAAAAGTTTCTATCTAATATTGTTATACATACATTTATTTTCCCCGATAAGTTGCATAAAACATTTTGACTGAATGAAATCTGTGTAAACACCTAATATTCCCTCAGCCAATGGTTTTAGAAAGATGAAATAAATTGGAGAGTACACCTTGGAAGATGGCAAGTTCTTTCGTAACAAGAGAACACGGTTTATTTATCTAGGAGCTATTTAAGTATCTTGTGCTGCAAATCCAATCGAAACTTGGCCAAACTTGAGCACAAACTTGTACTAGCAAACTGGGTCTAGTTTTTAATTAACATCATCTGCTCTGTAAAGCCAACATTGCTTACGCATTCGGACAACTCGAGTTATTCAAATACGAATCCATCCCACGATTAAAATTAACCAAGAATCTATGATTTTAAATAATATAACAAAGCCAATCAAGCAGTTAACACATACCAATGAATACGCGAAACCCCCATAATAAGGTTCTGTATACATTTTACATACTATACGTATGTAATGATGAATCAAATAGTTAAATATACACTACGGATAAAGTAAATAAAAAAAAATAAAAATAAAGTAAACGATAACTCAGCATCGCTTTATTTAGTACTGTAAATATTACTTTTAGATTTGTTGTCTATTACTTGATTCATCTCTAAAGGATTGCTTAAGAAAATCTATGTAAGGTGTAATATGGAAATGTGCTAGTATCGTTGGCAAACACCAAGGATTAAACTAAAATAACATTGCAGGCATGTTTGCATAAATAAATCATTTGATTTTATATTTAATTAATCGACTGGCTGTATGATTTTCGGTAGTAAAGTCTTCCTAAAAATTGTTCCCCATAGTACAAGTTTTAGAACTTTTTAACTTTGTCAATTATCCTATGATACTATGGATCCTATGGACCAAAAAATATTTTATTAATTATTTCCCAAAGAAATTCTTTTTATAATCTTATTTCATCAACGTGCTGAATACAACTCACACTCAATAGCATCGGTATATCTAGTTTGAGCCGAAGAATATTGAGTGAATGGTAAATACCACCTGTCTACGAGATATCCTGTGACTAGACATTTGTGGGGGGTTGGGTAAGGGGGAGGGTTAAAGGGAGTTTGGGGGGTGAAGCATGTGACGCTATATTACCATTTTGTTTTGTGAGGAAACTGTATGCAAACTATCGGATACATTCAGCGTACTGTCTGGGTATTTGTGACCGATGCTACATCGACACTACTGCACACATTCACACATCCATGCATTTTACATTTTCAACCCAACAAGTTTAGTAGTTTAATACATTCTAAGACTTGGAATACATATTATTCCAAAGTACCCACAAGCCTTTGAGAAAACTACAAGTCCTCCCTCAAAACCATATACTTAAAATGTTCGTCATGAAGAGAAACCTTACGCAAAACTCCAATCCATTATTTCATAAATTCCCCTTTAAGGTCGTAATTCCTTTCTGAAGGGAATTTTCCATATATCTAATGTTAAAATACCTCAGCCATACTTAATTTGTAAGTTATTCTTTCAATGTATTACCTTATTAAAATCAGGTGTGATTATTTGTTTGTATTACTGTATTCTGTTTTGTTTATTTCAGCTTAACTTAACCAATCAATAGTTTTATTAATACTTATGAAGTCAAACGGGGTGAAGCCCGTGGGTAACAGCTAGTATGTTTTTAAGTAATAATTCAAACTTTTTATCAGGAAAATATTATACATTAGGATTCCTAGTGTTATTTTTTATGCATTAGGGATATGTGGGTTTTGTTTTTAGAAAATAAAACTAAACGATATTATAATTGTATCAATTCTGATAATTGAGTGGACATAACATTATTTTTGTGTTCAAAAGTTGATTTCATTTATTACAGACATTACAAACACCTTTGCTACGTAATATGTTATGATAAAAATACCGGGCTTTAACACTTAACACTAAATTATTTATCCCGCAGTTGTTAGAAAATGTTATTGGTTCTATATTTCAAAACATAAATTAACAATCACACTTTATCAAATAAAATTGTAAACTAAATAGACTGTTACAAAAGAGGCTTATCAACAATCTTTTGAACAAATCAAATTCAATGTAGGCCTAGTTACAACCACGTTACAACTAAATTAAATTTTCACTACGTTAAAGAAACTATATTAGAATGTTTATTACTTCTCTGCACCTGTTATTTCAGTAAGGTGTAACTTTAGGGAACAACTAAGAAGAATTCAACAATAGTTGACCGGTAGCGTCTGGTGACGGCAACTATCCGTCGCTGTCCCAAGTTCCAATATAAAGCTAATGTTGCTCCACTTTGTCCTGAAGCCTTTTCACTCAAGAAGTTCTCGGATTCAGTTTGCCTCTAGTTTTATTGAAGTTGGAAACATCGAAACATGTGATTAAATACTGAATTTACGTGTTGACCTTGAGTGTTATAGGTGTAAATGGGGGAACGATCAGTAAGGAAGTGAATGTTGGACAAGTAATGAACGTAAATGTACAGTTTGTATACTAATTGTTTCTTTTTTGTAGTATAACTTTAAAGATCGTATGTTCTTGAGCTCCTAGTTCAAATTCTGACGATGCTTCTTGTGTATAACTCTGAAAATATAACCTTCGTAGAAAAGTATAAACCTTTTTTCGTTTGTATATATGAAATATTCACCTAATTCTATGGTGATAGACTGTTCTCTTTAATATTGTGGATGTCTATATTTCAGAATCAAAATTCAATCCTAGATTTTTAAATCTAGATTTCATGGAATTCAGCAAAATGGAAAAAATAACCTCAAACAATGATATGTCCCAAATAATCAAATGATAGTAATAAAGCCCCTTACCCGTTAGGAATGGTGGAACATCACTGCAGACGACACCAGATACCAGACACCACATCGTATCAAGGCTATTTTGTTTACCACAGACCGTGAGATTGATTTTACCCCAACTTTGCCAACCTTCCACGCACTTTAAGTGCAAAAGTACACACAACTTTGTACCAGCGCCCAACTTTTCTTGTCAGACCGCCCCAACTTTGAGTCGGTGATTGATTTTGGCGCTTTGTCATCCTACAGTCACTTTAAAAATCTAATTTCACTTCAGGGAAATTACTTTTAGGAATATGATTTTCTCGGTATAAAATTGTGTATTTAGTATGTTATAGATTTTTCAAAGGAGGTTGGTGCCACAATATACCACAGGGTGTAAAGCAAAGAAAGGGGTGTATAAGGGACTGTAGTGATCTATGGTAGCGTCAACGGGATTCGAACCCACGACATCGCACCTTGGTTAAGCGGTCCAGTATTTAATCTTTTCATATTCTATATCAATCAAACACGTATCGTAGGAGTAATCTTTCACTTATGGATCCATAACTCCAATAGCGATGGAGGAAAATATGATAGTAAGCATAAAATCACCATTATTTACTTCCCAAAATTTAACCGCATAAAAAAACTTATTCAAACGTATGTTCGTAGTTTATACAATTTATTATATTTCCCGTCAACTTTGTACAGGGAAAGTATGAAACCAAAAAGTAATGTTTTTGTTAAAAGGAGAGGATATAGTATAAGCAAAAACGTTCATATTTAAAAAAGTAAATACCACCAACGATTTGACAAAAATTACGCAAATCTAAAGAAAAATGGTTAGTTGCTAAGAAAAACAAAACAAAAAATAAATGAATAAAAACAAAGCCCAAAAGCACCAACACCCTGCATTTTAATACAATACTTTGCAAAACGAAAGTGGAATTGACTTCAATCCAATCCTCGATACAACATTTGAGTTATATGCAACAATTACAAGTGTCAAGACAGGTGAAGTTATTCACAGAACACCGTTTACATCTAAAGTTGAATAGTAGTTCTAGTTAGTACACGACGTCACATCCGGTGAGAGACGTCACTTCCGTTTACCTTCCCGCCGTAGGAAGTGTCACGATGACGTCACGGTAATGATAACATACAATTCAGTGTAATGTAACATGTTGACGAAACTTGAACGTCGTAGGTGTTTGGTTTGTAAGTTTCGACAATCTATTTCGGATGAGTTATAAACATGTGCTAAATTACCTTTATTGCACTAAGTGAAAATAAATATTTTCGGATGTTTTTCAAATTACCTGCAAAAATAGTGGCGATACAAATTTGAAAGGAAAAGTAAATTGAGGGTTAAAAGTACAGTGTCATTCATATTTAAAAGAACCGTCTTATCGCTATTTCAGAAATTATATTTTAACTGTTTTCATATGTTAAGAAAAGTATAGCACACTTTAATCAGTAGAAAAATAAAATAGCTTAAGACAATTTTTAGTACTTACAAGAACGTTAGTTGAAATAGTTGTTCCGAAAATCCAATCTATTAGAGAAAGCTATTTCATTTAGGCCTTTGATTGAGTTTAAGTTAGTTAGTACCTGCATGAATTAACATTTTAGGCATGCAAGACTGTGTTGTTGGATATTAAAGACCTTATCAGTTTTGAGACCAAATAAAAATAATATTTACGTTCTTCAAGTAATTATTATTTCCATCTTGCAATTGGAATAAAATAATTACACAAATATTTTATTCAAAACAAAACGAGGGCGTATTGCGAATAGCTAATTGCTCCCATTCAGAATCGATTCGTAAATAAAGCCAACTCAGTCAAAAGACTTTACAAGGGGCGGGAGCCAATCGCAGAAACGTTATTAAAACGTAATCCCCGGATAAAATAGCCAGCGGAAGTTTAATATAAAAGTTTGGAGATCGATTGAAGGTAGTGATTAATTCGTGAACAGAGAGAGAACGAAGATATCGTCCGGGGGGAGGGAAAGGGGGGAGTCAAGACGAGACTAATTACAGATACTGGATCACGGATTGCAACTGTGATTGGCGGATCAAGAGCACAGGTAGCCGGAAACTATCAGCTGACCACAACAATGGTGTCTCAACAGCAAACAGCTGATTGTCACCACAATACGTCTACTTGGCCGTGTCTAATACGCTTACACTGATCTTTAGATTCTCTTTGCATTGAGCGAGTGTATGTAGGATGTTACATGCTTGAGTAGACATGGATTTTACAAAAACAAAAGGGTGACGTTAATTGTTTGGATTTTAAGTTTCTTTTATAAGAGGGATTAAATGAGCTTATTCAGTGAATTGAAGAGGAAACCATGAATATTTTTAAATCAGTTTATGTCAAGTCCCTTACCAAATTAGCAAGGACTCAAAAGGATTTAGATGTCTTCCTTTTATTACAGCAAACTAATTGTGTTTTTGGGATGAAAACCCTAACCTCCTACGCGACAAAATACATAATTTAATTATTTTAGATTTCAATAGAGTTTACAAAATTGTTATTAGTTTGTTTTCGGATGAAGATTTCATTACTAAATGTTCTGACCTTTTCGGTAATTTTGCTACCACGGGTTCAAATATTATAGTTATTTACCAATTCTGCTTATGATTACGTTTTTTCAGGTTGGGTTAGGATAAGTTAGACGAGGACCGAGTTATAACCTAAACCTTAGTGTGTTGTAGCACACAACACTGCGTGCAATTTAAGCTTGTACTGTAAAAAAAACAATCTTCAACTTACCTCTCATTGTTGAAATTATTGAAAAATTTACATTTTTAAATCATGTTTGAATCAACTAAATAAGTACACGTTAATTGTAATATTTAGCAAACAGGTTCCATTTTCCGAAATAAAAACTAAGCAAATTACAACACAATACCCAATATTGCTTGGTAAAAAACAAACCGTCCATAGTTTTACATTACGAAACACTTTGGTGTAAAAATAGCAAGAAGGTGTGAAGACAGGGAAACGCGATAAGCGGAACATCCAACCTTTCAAAACAGAGATAAGGGGAAGATAAAGGCCCACTTACTGCGGCAAGAGACATCTAATCTCGAAATGGGCGCCATTACCTGAAAAAATAAGAACACATTAGGCGTTTGATGGGTCTGGGTGAGTCATAATAAATAATACTAATCAAAAATAAAAGGCCCCTTAGAAGAATGGGCCGCCATGTTGAAGCAGCAGTTAAACTCGACTTTATGACGTTCTTGGAGACGAATCGCTGAACAATATGTCCTTCGGCAATGTGTGTGTGACATGGCGAGTGGAAAATAATACCTTCAGGTGTAGATATTGGGACGTTATGTAGTAAATGTCCGATCATGAGAAAAGTACGGTAGGTTAAATTATGTTTACAGTGAACTACAGTTTGAATTTTTTTTTGGCAGTAATGGGTTGTCCATATTTTACTAAGTCAAATGTTTTGTTCTAGTTGGTAGAAGAGAATTACAATTATTTGTAATAAATTATCCATTGCGATAATAATTTTTGGTAGGAGTTGTTATTGTTGCAACAGTGTATTTTTAAATTGTTTGTTATGGATTTTTATCTTTTTGAAGCATTCTTCATACGTGATTACTAAACGTATGTCCACAAAACGATATACACGAATCATATAGGTATTCACAATGATCTACTGATTGGCTTTTATTGTCTGTGCTATTACTAGAGTTTTCTATTTGTATCGACTATTTCCGCAAATAAGCATATTGAAGGCAAATCAGCGTTGTACCTGCTTACCAAGCTGATTACAGTAATATTTTACAATATTCAGTAACGGACAGAAAACTGTGTGTATTTATTTACCTAAGACTTATATTGATCTAAAATAATAAGTTTTTGCATTGACACAATCTGAAAAACATAGTTATAACAACATATAGTACCCTATTGCAGGATATACTATACAAGTACAAAATCAGCTTCTTGTTTGAAAGCAGATTTTATTACAATGCACTGAACAAATATTTATAAATTTAAAGTCTTAAATGTGAGGGATATTTGTTTGTCATCATCTTAGCGAACATTATTATTATCATAAAATAAATAAAACAAAGAATTTTTACTTTTAAAACCACCACTGAAAGTTTATTAAGCTTTATAGTAAACACCTTAATTAAAAAGAATACAATATTACATTTATTGTCATGAAAACATTTATAGTAACTTGTTTGTTTTAAAAATCACAACAATGTGTTCAACGTCAGACACAAGTAACATTAAGCAAACATATGAAATAACGAGTGTTTGACATTTATTCAGCTAAGGTTGGCTTTAACGAGGTCTGATATCGAGTAACAACTGTAATCATGTGATTTATCGATAATAAACATCTGTTATAGCATTGTCACGGTGTGCGCTATTATATTGTTCAACAATAGGTCCGTGTGTTGAACGTTCAACCTACGAGTAATTTATATCTTTACACTGTAATCCACGTGTTGAACTTCCATTATTGGCAATATTTGTTGTCGGAGCCTTATATTGGATAATCGAATCGCTCCTAATGCAATTGAAAATACTTTTGTCATTATAATGCGGTCAGAACAGATTTTAATTCGTGTGTCGTGGAGCTAAATCCTAGGGAATAAAATACTAAATATTAATTCGAATTTGTAAGTTAATTTTGAAAATTTAGAGATGGCGAGACAATTATTGTTAATTTTAAAATGTGTGTGTGTGTTGTTGTGTTAAAAATGTGTGAGTTAATTGAAAATAAAAGTGTTTGAACACAAATATCAAAGACAATATTCCATAGATCTTCGAAATTATTAACAACTGGCCACAGAAACAATCGTTATTTGCCGTGTATTTTTTTCCCTTCTAACGAAATATTTAGCGGTATTGGGAAAATCATTTTTAAATAATAAAGAGTATTCATAAAAAAATAGTTTCATTATAAAATTTTTCGAAATGATCACCTTTCTTGAGATACATGTTTTTTATTTAATTATATTTATACCAAGACAGTTTATGTGGTTCTAAAAATTAAATAACAGTTAGAAAATTATAAATATATTTTAGATCTTCTTGGCATTATGACAGTCTAACCTAATAACATATTTGCCGAAATTCAACTAAGTTAATAGTCTCGTATGCATCAAGCCACTATCGTATTGGGACGTAGGAACAGTAATACATTTTAATAAATCAAATAGTCTACAAAATAAAAAGATAAATAAAAATCATATTTCAAGGATGGTCGGTAGAATATAATAATACTAGGGGGGCGCAGGCAGGGGGTTGAGAATTCACCGTCCACAACTCGATTTAGCGAGATCAATCATTCCGATGTGGACATAGCTACCGCTGGCCACAACCCCTCAGGGGGGCAGGGGGGCGCAGGGGGACACGATCCCCCTTCAAACAAGATCACCTCAGGGGGTGGCCTGTCTTCATCTGGAGAGACCGCTCCTCGAGAGAAATAAAATGGGAAAAATTAACCTCCAACAGCTTTTATTTTCTATCAGAAATTGTAATTTGAAAATGTTCGAAGTTTCGAAATTTTACAAAATCGCAGATTTATTTTTTCTTATATGCGTTATATTTCATCGATATTTATTATGCGGTACGTATAACTAACAATGTATTTCTGGAAATATTGGTCGAATTGAGACTGTGATTGAGGTACATAACAAATGTGTTGGAAGATGTGGGTTTTGTTTCGGAAAATAAGGGGAGTTATAAAACATTTTTTGTAATTGTGTTTATTCTTTCTTAGTCAAGAATCTTTTTTTTTACCAAAAATTTTCGAAAAAAAACCTTTGTTCAATTAAGTTTAACTACTATATATGACGACTTTGTGAACGGATTTCAACTTAACAAAATAACCGAAGAAACATCAACACAACTTAAAAATGCTTGTGTTTAAAAATAAAGGCTCCAGAGCTCTATATGTCCCATACTGTACTACTTAGACAAAACATGGAATATATTAAATGTCCAATCCAAATTACACAGGATATCTCGTCTTGTATCGAAACCCGAAACTGACTCAACACTGCAATTGCAGTTTCCAGTGCAATGTGCAACAATGACTGCAGTCGGGTCACGCGGTAGACAGGATGCAACTCCTAGACATCCTCGTCCTCCGTAGTCTGTGTGACGTCACGTCAGTGTACCGACTGTCTGGTAGTAATAGTCCTTAGTTGTAATAAACGTCAACAACTTCATCCTCAATCATATAGGTTGTACTTGTGAAAATTGAGTACTTTTAAACGTAGATTTTCCTTAGAGTCATTTTTTGAGTTGTGGCAGCTAAATTTGGTTTTAAAATGCTATTTAATGTGTCAGCATAATCTAAATCTTAAAATGTTTCCGTACATTTTTTGAATTAGTTTAAAAAAATAACTACCTTTTAGAACATGATTTTTCCCCCGTAATTATAGCGTTTTGCAATTGTTTATATCTTCATGTTTAAATAAATTAACTCAGTTAAATTTAGTTTAGCCTATAGCTAAAAATTGCGCATACTAAATCGTTTTCGTAACACTCGTGATTAACGAAATGGTTGGTGTTATGAACCAAATGAGAACCACTTGGAAGTATAAGTTATGAAAATAATAAGTTTCTCCCTGTAACTATGACTTAGGCGTTAAATATGTAAAAACTTGTAAAACATGTAAAAATTCCAAATTCTTCGGCCATTGAACTTTTTTACTCTCTGTTAGCAACGTTCATCATCGCCAGTCAGCAAATTCTAGAAAAATATTTAGACAAATTTCATGATAAATTCGTACGTTGAAATTACAAGTTGCCTACAATCAGTCGTCCATACAGAATAGAAACAATACAAACCACCCAATAGAGCTCACGCACGCGCAGTGGCAACCCATTAATCATAGACGGCGAAACAAAGCCATTAACTTGTACAAATACAAACGGTCGTGTAAAACTTGCTCAGTGTCAATCCTTTATTCAGCCTGTAATTAATAGTCTGGGAATCAAGGGTTTTAATTTACGACAGCATTGGCCGAAGCTAATCCATACTCCATGAGGCTGGTATCGAATCACTATACTTTATATTAGGTTAGTAGAATTGAATTTGGCGGGTTTATGGCAGATCCGGGCCAACCAATATCTTTCTGTTGGATAAAATTGGGGTTTCGTTGTTTAAAATATGAAACACTCATTACTTTCAAGTGTCGTAAAACCTAGTAAATCAATTATATATTTAAGAGAGCGCCGCGCATTTGGGTGCGCTTAGCTGTTTAGCGCTATTTAGCTGAATAAGAATGGAGAGCGAGCTTACAACATAGAATGCAACCCCCCACGAAAATGAGAGGACTTTTCAAAACTGTTTCAAACTACCGTATGAAGGTAGGAGCAGCTTGGACGATGGAACAATGTGATTAGTCCACCGTACCAACGAGTAACTGTCCTTTAAGAACATTGTCAGTTTTTAAAGTTCGAATACAAAATTTAAGTGACACAATCCTTTGGGAAAAGGGGCTATTTGACTCTTAAACATCAGAACCACATTTGTTATAATATGTTTATTTAACAGTGTTTGTGTGTTTTTTTTTTTTTTGCAAATAGTTATGATAAAACAAATCACTTGGTCTCACATGTTTTTAGTTGATCAATTGTAGGTAACTTATTCTCAACATACTACACGAAAACATACGGGTTCAACATAATTTTGTACAAAGCAATAAAAACTTGCGTATACTTAAGTGTAGGTCTACACACATCTATAATACACAACTTCAAATTAAACCACACCACAGCCCACTATGGATGCAACCGAAACAATCCATTAGACTATTCACACATTCAGTCCCGCAGATCGATCGGGCCGGAGTGAAACATCAATCGTGCTTCGGCAAAAAAGTGGAAATGAAATAGGATTGATCAATGGTCACCGAGGGTCCTGCGGCGTTAGGACGTGGCCAGCACATTTGTCCTGGAGGATTTACATAAGAGGTCCTGAGTGGTATCTCGTATCTATCGCAGGTGGTGCTATCATAGCAGCTGTATGTCAAGTAAACAGCCTGACGTCCCCGGGGTGGCGCGGTTCGGCAAAGTTTTGGAGGGAGTTTGTGTTAGTGAAAAATGCATTGTTGCGTAAGAGAAAAATGGAATGGTCGATTGCAGCTGGTTGCAAGATTATATAAATTGTAAATGCGTATAAACTATCTTCATTTTTTTATATAGATTAAAATGGTATGACTGAAACAAAGTTTGAAGTGCCATTGTGGATATTTTCAATCACCTGGTCCATAGACAACAAACCCATCAACAATAAAAAGTAAAATTTAAACATTAAGTTAAAGGCAAGATTATTGTAAGGATAGTTCATCATCATAAAGCCTGTTGAAGAGGGAGGGGGGAGAATCACATATTGTTTTAAGAACAGGATTTAACTAGTTAATCTTTATAAAGCTAAAATACAAATAGCATCATGTTTTGCCAAATTCAAAGTCTTATATATTTAATTTTCTTAAATCCCTAAAAATCCACAGATATTAAAAGAATAATGTTTATGAAATGTTAAAAAGAGTAATTTTTATGCATATTAAAAGAGTAATAGTCATAAACATACTTATTTGTAAAGGTACCATAGTATGATAATTGTTAAATCTTATAAAATTAGCCAACAACCAATAGAGATAATGTATCTTAATGACACAGCTCTAAATAATACCATTGCATATTGGGTCAAAGATAATACAATCTAAACTTAGCAATTTCTTGTTATTTTTCTCAAATTTAAAGAAGATCAAGCAATATCGGTAAATATAATTCCATTAGTTTCAGGTAAATAATTACTATTTATGAAATTCTGTTTATAGAAACTTCCAACTCGAACCTGTTAAGCTTTAGAGTAGAAAGGGGATTTTCTGGAAACAAGGGATATCTTATCGTTAGAAAATGACTAGAAAGATGTCACATGGCGTACCCTCCTGATACCTTATCTAATGTGGAGAAGGGGTTACCGGTGATGGGGGGGGGGGTTGAAAGGTGCTCGTTTTTACGTCCCTCTCTCGAACATTACAGCCTGAATGTTGACTTGAAAGTTAAATGACAACAATTTAGTTTCTCCGTTATCAAGATGCGTACTTGGTTCGTAAAATAAGTTTAAATAATGTCCTAAAAGAGAGATAAGAACTGCAGACTTGGTTCAGAAGTATTACATGGGGTTTTCTTCAAACAATCCCAATTGTAAATTTTATGTTCAAAACACGACAAAAAGTGCAGTAAATGATAACAGTAGCGTCTTTATAATATAGTTTCTCCCCAATATTTTATACCTAAATTTAAAATTAACTTAATGCACACAAATATTTATGTAGGAATTGTATTTTGGTTTCAGCACGTTCACGGACATTTGATTCACGTACGATTACAAGAATATTTTTGAACTGAAACCTTTTTCCCTTTATGAAATAAAAAGCTTATCTATGATACTATAACAAATAAGGAGGTTACAAGATGGTGTTCCCCACGTAGGGTTGACTCATCAAACATAGTCTTGCATCATCAACCGCTACAGAGGCCAACATGCATTTCCGGCCACTGATATTAATATGTGTCAAGTTTCCCAGCATCATCGTGGGATGAATGTTGAATCACTCCCCTGAAATAGATGATTCAAACCACGAGAAAACTCTTGCCAATAAAAAACTTGTATGAAGAAATGTGTACAATCATGAAAACATATAAGTGAAACCTTAGCTAAATTGCTGTTGTGTTGAATTTAACTACAAACTGAATTGCGTTCTTATTTATATGAGGTTTTTACAGGTGATTATTTCAATTATGAAATTGCATACAGTTCAAACAAAAACTATTATACGATAAAATGTTTACTTTAATTAAACTTAAAATAAATCTACATTTGTTATAAACAATATTTTTAGACTAAATAGAAATACACATTTCTCAGAAAATAGTCCTCAAAAGATTAACCAAAGATAAATATAAAGAGTAATTCTGTTATCGTCAGATGGGGGGAAATCGATGTAAAACGACACATTGGACGAACCGTGATGAAATATAAGCGTATAAACTGCTATGACATGTTGTCGGGCCATTTTAAGAACCCTCGGGAGTGTGGGAAATAAAAGCAATGGCGTGATGTCTCATCTTCTACCCACACACATGCACGGTTACACACACACACACACACACACTGTCACATGATTAGAGCTTGGGAACTGTCCGATGCAACAGATGTGTGACGACAGCCGCGGAAATAGATTTTATATATGAATTATTGTTTTATTTAGAGTTTAATTTCGTATGGATTTCAATCACGCTTAACTTTTTTTGTGAAACAAACATAAGTGAAACTATCCTAAATAAATAATGAATTCACTGAGGTAAAAATACAATTGGAGGTAGTACTTGCACTGCAACTTAGATAGAAAATTAGGACGCTGTAAAATTTTGTTATGTTGGTACCAATTAGGGGATCAGTTAATCGGTTCATTACTTTATTGCTATACAATCAAATAATCTCCTATTCCCCTAGTTTAAATGTATCACAAAGTGGTGGCCAACGTCTTGAATTTTTTTTTTCAGTGTTACCACTACTGGAGTTGTCTCTAGCTTAGTAAATGAATTTTCTGTCTAGAGGTAAGAGCGTGGCGTTTCTGTCCTCTAGTAATGAGCAATGTGAAAAGCCGTGTTCCTCATGTGGTTCGGGGCCCATTATGTAGGAAACAAAACACGATATATCTCTATTCCAGGCAAAATACAAATGTGGATTCTGCTAACAAAAAAAAGAGAAGTACAGTAAATTAATTTAGTATGTAGGCCTACATATAAAGTATTTGATTCGGAATTATGTACATTTAACCCCAAACTACCATAAGGCAACTAGAAGCTCTTGTATCATGTTTAACAATGGCATTACATAAACTGAAACATTACGAAAACACCAGCTGAATATCAAAGGCTAATACGCGATCGTACGACTACGATCAGAGATCAGATGACGTTTTATGCGCAAAGAGTGATCTTTGTGTACAACCGCAAGGGTTCACATGACTGGGCAATCAGCTGATCATCTCGCTACAATGAACAGCTGTTACGGCCACACGTGTCACAGTTATATAAAACCTAATAATATTGCTTCTGAAATTGAAAGTTAATAGATTATGGATTTAAATGTTAAGTATTTTTTTATGTAAGGCTCGTACCTTAAATTTTCTACTCGTGTCGTTAACACTATTTGCGCGAGTTGCGTACACTACTTTACATACGACGGTGTTTTAATTACTAAAAATCACTACTCATAACTTCTAAGAGAGGTTCAGCTTTTGTTTATAACCTCTCATTGCCACTGACAGTGATGCAAAGAAACATTGTATCAATTACTAATTGCACCAATCAATAATTAAATTGGCCTGAACAGCTGATTAGTTGAATTTCGAATCATTACAATTTTGCTTCTCCTCTCTCAATCCTTGAACCTCATTAGTCCGTTACCCGTGTTGTTATGAGTAAAACTATGCTGTTAAATGGCTACTTTAAAAAAAAAAACGGTCGTAGGTAAAATTTATAGGTATTTAATTTTAATATTTTACGATATTAGATTAGTTCACTGAATATCCACTTAAATTATACAGTTTATCCAAATAAAAATATGAGAACGAAAAAACTATAGCACCATATAGCAGGATGATGTTTACCTCATTTCAACATGTAAAATTAAAATAAGTTATTTGTAAGTGTTAAAAAAAACTGTCAAAACTAAGAAAGACCACTTTTTTTGGCAACTGTTTCAAAAGGCGTGTGAAAAGTATTTCAGCCCTATTTTAACCTATTTCACTTCCTTTTAATTGATACTTTATACATGTTAAGAATCTTACGTTAAAACATGTTATATTGGATTAATCAAGCGTTATTCCAAAACAAAATTGGTCAAAAATTTTATGACAAACTTGAATAATTTTTTTTCCACTCACGATTAATTTATTACGGTAATAAAACCTTTACTTTAGAACTTCAAAATTAGGTAACGTATAAAATTCACAAATGCTTCACTCGTACAATAAGCATTAGTAAAGGCTTTTCACAAAGCTAATTGAAAACTGTAGACAGATAAGCCATTCTGTAAGTAAACATATTGTCCCTGTAACTGAGACAAGAGGCGATCCATTACTGAAGATCTAAGTGTCCGTGTAACAGTGTTAATATGAAGAGATTACCGGTCCATTCAGATCTGGAAGCTGCCTAATCCTTGATACCGTCTGAAACTAAACCTTTCACAGCTAGGTGCCGGGATTACGTATAATCCATCGGCGTGTGTGCGTATAAGTGCGTGTGACAGCGTATATCTGAACGTGTTACGTTATCGAAACAGTCAATACCTCCTTCAGTGCAAACAGTGTAGCCTATTGTTAGTAATTAGTCAGTAATACACATCTATACTATTATAAAAAAGAGGTGGTGTCTGTGGGTGTGTATGGGAAAAGTAAACGCGAAAACTACTGGTCGGATCGGGCTGAAATTTGGCATGATGATAGCTCACATTCCCGATTAACATATAGGCATATTTTTATCCCAAAAATCCTTTCGGGCTCCGCCCCAGTGGCTCTGGAGTTTCCCATGTTAACCTTATGAGAAATGAAATTATTGAATCTTAACAGCTGTTTCAATTAAACAAGTTGGTTCTGTTCTGTGATGTTCAATAGCATTAAAGTTACAAGGATTACCAACAGGGTGCAGCACTAGCACTATTATTTCTTTTACATTTATGACAACAGCTAATTTGCAACCAAAAGGTGAGTGAGTGTAGCGAACGAACTTCAACCTGGAGGCGAGTGAGCGTAGCGAACGAGCTAACCTGAAGGCAAGTGAGCGTAGCGAACGAGCTAACCTGAAGGAAAGTGAGCGCAGCGAACGAGCTCCAACCTAAAGGTGAGTGAGCGTAGCGAACGAACTTCAAAAAGAACCGAAATTTCTTAAACCATGTCCTCACTCATAACTGCTATAAGCATTTGATACTTATATGCCAACCCCGTACGAAGGACGGGTACTCTGCTAGTTGTTAATAAAATGCATAATTTTGTGTCAACTGATATTCTTTTGGTTGACTCGTAGATGAATAGAATATTACAAATGCGAATGAACATAAAAATACAGTCAAAGGTAAATTGAACTACAAACAAAATGAGTATTATAATTGGAATACATGTATATTCGATTATATGACGCCAACACAAGTGTGATCCCAATGCGGAGACGATTGAAGTTTTTATTATATAAATAGGTTAACGTTCCTAGTGTTATTCTTATCGTCAACTAATTCAAGGAATTGCATGCTAGGTTTGAACTTTTAGCTTTGAACGGGGGTTATGTTTAATAATGTCTATATGTGTGATCAGCGAAATGTATCTTTCATACAACACATTCATTTCACAGAAAACAGTTCATTCAAAAAGTACAAATCCGCAAATTAATAAACAACATGCAATGAAACTCGAAACATTCAATCGGTAGAAGAAAAATAAACAGTATGAAATATAACGTTATTCTACTAGTGTAATAAATTGGAAATCACAAAGTTTAGTTTGAACCATAATAACGGTGAAGCATTTTTTTTGTGTTCAGATTTTAGGAATTTAGATGGATAGGAGACACAATAATCGTGATAACGTTAATCGTGAAGCATTTTAAAATTCTTTCAGCCTGAAGGAATTCAGAAATGTAGAAAACAATAGTCAACAGTGAACAAATAAATCCACTCAACAACGCAAAGACAATAGGGCACAAAGAAACACGAGCATACCAAACCTTGCCGAAACACGACCTCTGACATTGGAGGGCTCAGAGACAGAAACATGACAACCATGTGAACTCATCGTTGCATCATCACATTGTTGAATGACGTCATCGACTGTAGGTGAAGAACATTTGCATCTACACGGCTTTCACCAGTGATGTCATGCCGAGGAGAATGCAGACAAATCCAGAACAGGCTGAAGGCAGATTCTTGGGCGACGTGATTCAAAACACCGACGACGGCAGTCGGTAATACCAGAATGGAATACTTTGTACTATTCAGATCTAATTCTCAAAGCAAAACGAACGCTATATTTCCTATTACAAACATTAAGTAGCGAAGCAAGGTTTATCAGCATAAACTGGGTATTGTTCAAATAAGGTTACCATTGAACAACAACTTAAAAACATACAACATTTTAAGAAAGGTCCTCTACTTTACAGGTTGTGATTTTTTCCGAAAACAACACTTGTTCTATTGATGACAAATGAGATCGATTAACGTGAGCAGGAGTATTATTTACAAAACCCTTCTAAACGTATTACACGTTCTTAGCGTATGCGTGCATGAAATATCTATTCAGAATAAAAAAAAATACATTTTAAAAATATATGCGAGCATTCTGCTGAACACTAACTGTATTATCAATTAACTTGATGAATTAAGTTAAATTTAATACCGGGCGATCCTTTGTAGTTTTTATTAATGCAGATTAAATACAATTCAACATATTCTTAGAGTAAAATTCAATTCGCAAAGTTATAATTGTAAAATAAACAACGACATATATCTAGAAATAAGGCAGAGATTGTTATTTATCCATTGTTACCATCCAGGGATCAAAATGACGTGAAAAAGAAAATTTGAGTTCAGTTGGAATTAATGAAATAGTGAAGATCGCATACTACTGTGACTTGAACGTTCTCTATGATAAGAGCAATATTTAATGTACTGACGTTTGAGTATTTTAACATACCTAGCACCTTCTACGCTTTATGAAAAGATCAGAGCTATCGGCCACTGCAACACACTTTTCAAATGCAACAACTTATCCATCCAGTTATCCTATTTCTATTTAAGCCCCAATCTAGAACACTGGATACAAGACATCCGGCGGAGTAACATTTAGCTATTTGCATACCCGGGGAGGCAAATCTTTGGGGAATAACCGTTCGAGAATTAAATTATAGATCCAGCACGGTTGCCAAGATGCTATGTCCCTGACTACTCTGCTATAATGTTTAATAAACGAAACAACCACTATTCACTCAACCACTGTAATTGATCACGTTTAATCTTCATACTTGGTTTATTTTATTGGATTGGTAGGTTAAATTATTAAATGGATTTTCGTAGAGGGACTCTTAGTACAGATGAAGTTATTGCATTATTTTTTATTTTGCTAGTTGAACTCACCACTTTATGATTTTCTTATCGGACCACTAAAGTTATTAAAGTGATAAATGCCTTTAGAGACTGAAGGGAATTTAACTCTGTGCACATGACAGAAACATAACATGTAAACTTTTAAAGAGTCCAAAAGCATCTATTGCTGGGACACGTTAGTTTTTGGCATCATCGGTCTTCCATTTCCAATTAGACTCTTCTTCAATTTTGTGTATTAGGTCATCAACAAATTAAATAAATATAGTTAAATAGGCTGTAACAATAGAAAGGCGGTCCCTCCAAAGTGAAATCGCGTTTCCCGCCAAAGCAGACCGCGCGATGCTACAGGTAAGGTTGTACGGTTGTTGATCTGTCCCACATAAGTAAAGGTCATCCACTGACTTTACCTTCCCTGTACGTTAATTGACTTGATTGACGCTTGACGCATTGTTATGTTGTATTGTGTAACTAGTTACTAACTGGTTTGTCGTGTGCAACAAATTGCTTTCCAGCTCAAGTTTTCTAGAATGTCAGTAAACAAATTTGCAAGAGTTGTGTTATGATTTAAGAGTTAGATTTGTTTTATTTCTCAACACAATTTTATGGTGTTGAAAAGAAATATACTCGTTATACATTTATTGTTGACATAAAAAATATCAATTCCTTTCTCTTACAAACAATAGCATCAATCTAGAGATGTCATATATTCATTTATAACCCGGAGAGCTATCTTATAATCATATATTTATGTAATGTAGTTTTGCGCTAACCAAGGTTGATTTTTGTCAAGTGTTGTATTTATTTTTACCAAAAATTAATAATATATCTAAGCCCTATCAATGGAAATAAGTTTTCAATCCAAAAGAACTAAAACATGTGTAGAAAATTTGGAAAAAATAGACGTATCGTTATGTAAGAAAGACATTCAAAATTTCACCAGCGTAAATAATAAAATAATCACTAATAAATAAAAAATATGTAGGATCTATGTACTCTCCTTACATATTTAAAACAAAATAAGGAAAATTCCCAATGTAAAACAAAACAAGATGTGTATTAGAGGGGCAAGCATGAGGGCTTCCAACAGGTGCCTACAGTAGGAGCTCTTCAGCGCTCTCCACCAAAACTTCAACCACTTTTGAACACGTTTTAACAATGAAGGATTCTGTAAGCCCCATCCACTGCACATCACAGCAGTTTCCATCGCCAGAAAAAAAAACAACATACATGACATGAAAGGTAAAATCTTTAATCCCAGCTGGTAATATTTTGAGCTCCAAGTTTACAACAGTTAATAAAATTACTATATTGTTTTATTTACTACCCAAAAATTTTATGATACAGTTGTTTTAGTTACATATTTCAGATTTTTTTGTCAAACCTACATGACTGATGTAGATTCATTTATTTTATTCTACCAAACTTAAGCGTTAACAAAAGCTAGTTAAATTATTTTTTATATTCAAGCTAATGTATTTATCGACGTTTGTATGCATTAGGTATTTTTTATTACCTTTTGTTGAGATTCCTACTAAAGCGTATCTTTTAGTTGGTCACCTGTAAATGTATTAACCACGTATAATGAAACAAACTTGGCTGGTATCCGGTATAGTTAACAATATCCAAGTTGATCGGCTGATATGTTTGGCTCGCTGATGCGTTGCCTAACATAAACATGGATGTGCAGCTTCACTGACATGGCTGTAGACGGTTGATTGTCATGAAGCTTTAAACAATCAATACATCAAACATTGCACTGATCATGAAGTCAAACGATCAAGTCCACCGTAGTTGGCGATCGTCCCTATTGTCACACATAACTGTATTATTAATAATACCAGATTAACTAAAATTACTCTTTCATGACATATTGATCCCTGAATGGTAACAATTGAAAAATAACTATGTCTCATGTCTAAAGATATGTTGTAGTTTAATGTAAAAGTGGGACTTATAAAAATTGGAATACCTATCTTTTACAATAAAAACACAAGCAAGAGAGATGTCAACAATTAATGAAGAAACTGAAGAACTGTTGCTTTTTTGCAAAATCTCACTTCACTAAAATTTACCTACATTTTTTTTAAACAAAAATCTACCTTTGGTTTAATTTGTGTTCCAAAAACGTAAAACACCTCTAATTCCTTTCAAGGTCACACTGAATTTATCCCTTGGAATTAATTAAATAAGGAAACTTAATGAAAACTCATTCTCTGCGATACGATATTATTCAGTTTCTCGATAAACTCTCACATTGTCTGTAATCAAACTGGGGGAGGGAGAGGGAGGGGGGGGGGAGAGGGAATGAAGTGGCGAACACTTCTGGCGAGTATGTTCCTGATAATCAGTTTACGTTGTTATCAATCAATCCGAGAACTTATTAACAGTTTGCTGGATTGATGGTTTCCGCTCCTTCTTCGGAAAACCGCGCACTTTAACCGACGTTATTTAATTGGGCTATTTATAAATCAGTTCTCACCCTTAGGTTGTTAACAGCTCTTGGGAGGGGGGTCTAAAAGTTGTAAATAGTGTATATTTTGTATAATGTGTATTTGGAGATACATAGAGTAGGTTAGAGAATACCATTACCGACAGAAAACTGTGAAAAGTTAGGAATGGCTCATAGGATGACACATTGTTTAGTAATAAAGCGATACTATATCTTCTATGAATGAACAAAATAATCCAAAACTGGTCTTTTGTTTAGAGGTTTGACGAATCAGGGACACGAAAATAATCCGTGTATGTGTGTGTGCACTGAATTGTATAACTAAAGCAATACAAGCGTTGAGTAAATCACATTTTTTATTGGGATTAAACTAAGGAGTGGATAACCAAATCCAAATAAAATATTAGTTTAGACTGAGAGAGATAGCCATTGTAGTTTTTTCACTGATTAAAGTATACGGACCAGAATCTTACCGGAATATTTTATCAATGAATATGTCTTAACTTCCAATTCCTAAACATCAAAACGTTTAGAACCAGAATCTCATCATAGTCGAACCTGTAACCATTGGGTGCACACTTTATACAAAGCTACAAATCAAAACCTTCCATAACACCTACATAATATGTATAACATTTACCTGCAAGTTTAAACTTGAAAAGGTTAAATCAGCTACCCTATAAGTCATAGGGGTCATGTTTAACACAATGAGTTCATGGTTCTATTACAGAGTAAAGAAACATCTATGGAATCATAACATTGTAAAACATCGAGTTCCGAACTAGAATAACCGATGGGAAATAAAAGTCGCCATCGCGGGGTTTATGAGACGAGAATCATTACGATGATCAGCATACAGATCCATTACGACTCCTGACCCAATGGGAAGCTGTCCAGAAATCTCACCTACATCTTGTTTTGCTCAGCTTTTACTCCTATCTTTCTTTACTTGATCCGCTTTCAAACTTGTCACAGTAAGGTGCAAAAGAGCATATTTGAAAGCAATTATTTTTTGGAAATTAATACGAGAAAGCAGAAAATTAATTGGTAATGTGGGAGGGCCTGAAATAGTATAATTTATACATGGTCGCACTATAATTTCACAAAGAATTTACAGATGCTATTTTATAACCTTTACACTTTGGAAACAAATGAATCCCATTCTGAGTGGTATTAATGCAGGTGTCTTAAGTTTAAATCCCCCAAAAGTTTATAGGTTTATGTCTTGTCCTAGTGAAAATTGTATATACAAAAGTCAATATGATTGTATCATAGACCTTAAACAGTTGTATAAAATATTGATGGATGTAGGACTCACACTACAGTACTATGCTAGGTATAGGCTACGTGTAGTTTAACTCTTAACCTGCATGAGATTTTTTAGGTTATGTCAAGTGTCTGCATTAAGGAATGTCCGGATTAATGGGACTGGACGAATTAAACTGGAAACGTTTCTACGCCAACAATAAAATCCAGGCAGTTACAACAATAAGATACTCAGGTAAATATTCCCGTCCCAACAAAACAACAAATCTAATACAAAGACAACTTCCGTAAAATCTTTCCTCGCAACTTCCTTGATTTATCACCCAGCGAGCCAGTTTGCAAGTTCACATTGATTCGAGTCGTTTTTCCCTCAACATTTCCGACGGAAACCGAGTTAAGTGTCAAGAACAATAAAGGTTAGTCGGGCCCATTAAAAGTCACCATCAATCAAGTGTTTGATGTACATTGTCGAGTTGAGCAGCTGAGCACCCCCCAGCACCCCCCTGCACCCCACTACAGGCCGCGACGCAGACGTCCAAACTTGCATCATTAACACCAACCCTTTTTTGCACAGGACGATCCATTAATATTCTGCTGGTGCGGCCTCTAATGGAGAACCGGGCGGAGACGCGCCACCGCATTGTCAAGTGGCGCAAACTTTCTAGATTGTACGATTTTGCGACAAGTAAAATGGGTAAAAAGTTCAATAACGTGGAAAATTGGCATTCATTGGTGCATTAGAGGATTGTGTGGTACACTATGCTCCCCTTAGGATACCACATCACTAAATTGTCAAGTGTCGAAAACTTGGAGATTGTATGACTTTTCGACGAGAAAAGGAGGTAAAATAATATAACAAGATTACTCACAAATTGCAATTTATTGGGCTTGTGTACACTAAATTCCTCTGTTACTGAGGGTGTCTCCACGACGCATTGCCAAAACTTGTTCTTAGATTGTATGATTCTGGGACAATTACAAAGTTTGAAGTAAATGATTTCACTCCAATTAGCTAGTGTATTTAAAATATTCTCTACTCTAGGCTTTTTGCCTATGCTAAGTCATCATGCTTGGCAGTGTTCGCTCACTGAAATTCAATTCGTCACAGATTTTACCTACTCCTTACTGTGTGTCGACTAATGTTGCCATCTTATTATAGGGTAGATTTCACAATTTGAACATTGCTATTTGGGTTACAATACCATGGGACAAGCAATACCTTACAAACTGTAATTTAAGCCCATATTTGGTAAAAAGTGTTACAACAATAACAATTACACGCTCTTCACGTAAACCAAACCAAATCATCATAGAATTGTCTTCAGCTAACCAATAAGAAAGTGTGTTTTAAAGTATTCTAAGCTATATTGGAAGGTAGCGACTACTTCAAGTGAATCCAAAGTCAAGTATTATACTCAGAACATGGTTGCATCACATACGTGCGAAATAGAATGAGACACATGGCAAGAGTCTATTGAAGGAAGCAATTCCATTCACAATGACAAGTCTCACCACGATTGAATGATAGAAGGATGCACCAACCGCATATTACGTCGTGGAATGACCTTGGCGGTGGCATTGAGGAATGTCCTCGCATCGTGGAATGCATTGGGCGCATCTCACGACGTAGAATGCAACTGCAACCTTCGTCAAACAATCGTCAGTGACGTCACAATGCAGGAAATGAGGATACTTCTTCTGTCTGGGAATGGGAATGTCCTCGTGCTAGTGTAATTGCTAGATGAAAAATAGGGCAAGTTAATTATATGAGGGACACAAGGTATTATGTCAAGTAAATTAGTTTATTAATTCGTTTATTTTACGAATAAGGACAACTTTAGGTGATACTATGTCTATGCTTTGCGTTTTATAATGGCTTACAATCGGTAGTAATCTTGTACATACGTAAGGATAAATTTAGAAGTTTCAGTTTAGCTTTTACAAATGTCACTTTCCCAAATTAAGTGTTTAACCTATTGTACTTATATAGACGCAGTAGTCGTGTAGTTCGGAACCTTAGTAGGATCCCGCTATATAAAAATTAGGCGAATTTAACCATCTTCAGTTTTGGAATACTCCCTCCACTAAACACACATTTACCTACCACGTAATTCTTTTAATTGTCCTAAGTTTAGCAAATTATGCCCAATGACACAGAATCGATTGCTCCGCTACTCCGTACAATTGTGTTAAGCAATAATTATCAAACTCGACACGGCCAAACAGCTCGAGGAACTCTCAGAGACAGTAGTTCTACAACTTAGTTAAGACGACGCCTAACTAAGAGTCGCAGTCTTTTAGTGACATTGCATTAAGGGGCGATTGGTAGAGTTCGGCATTTGCGCCCCCAAATAGGTGTAGAAACAAATTAAGATGGCGCTGAGTTTGCCAGATAAGTTTTAATATCAACTTCACAGACGCTATAAACAATTATTACTCCGAGAGCAGTGAGCAATGCGGTTAAAGTTCACCTGGTAGACTTCATGTTTTACCGAGTTGTGCTTTGTTGTGTAATAAAACACAATTATAACTTGTGTTTTGACGCAGTGCTTGTGTTCCTTACCTTCTGTGTTTGTGTTGTAAAAGAGGGGTTTTTAGTATTTTATTTGTAAAATGGTTTCGTTAAACTATCATTTAACAACAACTAGTAACGTTTTAAAAAAAAAAAAACTATGATAATAGTATGGAAACTCAATGATTATGATCACATTACTGTAAAGATAATGGAATAGTAGTGTTATTATTTTTATTTTCAAACTTTTGTTTAATTGATTTAAATTAACCGACATGCCTTAATGGCTGACTGAAATAATTTTGGAATATTTGTATTTATATTTGCATTTTCTTGATTATCAGGTGTGGCTGTATTAAACAATGCTTTATAATTCACAGTGGGGGGGGGGAATTATTTTTAGCGGTTTAAGTTATTGTTGTGAGTATGTCTTAATTCTTCAATTTAAGTAATTTAAGAAATGGTAGTAACAAGAAATCCACTGTAGCCTGTAGAGGTCGGGAGGCTGTAATGTAAAGCCCCGACTGTCGTTTCTCTGCCACATCACCCGGCGTAATTGAATACTTTATGAATTCTTCAAGTTGTTTTGTCATCTTTCATTACTACTTAAATTAATAAAACAACCGAGTCTGTTTTTTGTACTCCCTAAAGTACATAATTGAACGTTCGTCTGTTTGGAATGAATTCGTCAAGTGGTTTCAGCTCTTCCGCTAGTTTATTTTGTGGGTGGAAATTGTGTTATTAGTGTCATTTGACGAAGTGGTTTTAGCGAATTTCCCTTAAGGGAAGTATCCATTGCCGTTGGTGGGACGGTAAGACATAGACTCGGGACCGATTTACTTTGTCATTTTTATGTTCCCACAGGCCAAAAACACTTTTTCTTCGTGTGTCGATATGCGCGATAACTCGAGTAATTTTGGTCACCTTTGATTGAATTTGGCTTGAAGGTGTAGGGGGGATAAACTAGAATGAGTTCGTGAACCAGCAAGATCGGTAGTATTTAGTTTGTAAGACGTTTTAACGGGGTATTCGTCCTGTGTTCGTTTGGAGGAGTTTTTACCTGCTGTGAATGGTTATAAAGTTTTTGTCACAGAATAAAAAGGAGTATTATTTCTACTGAGTTAAGGAATATATCTTCTATTTGGTATTCGGAGTAATAAAAATAAGTAGTTGAAGGAGACACGATGAGTAGTAGTGTAAGTTATACTCCGAGTAGTACCCACACTAACATACTCATTCACATATAGTACTAATAATCACTTGTACGTTCGTATTGTGATCGAGAAATCATAGGCTAATTAGAGTATGTTGACGTAGTTCATTGTCAATGAGTTCATTGGTTTTTAAATTCGAGTATTGCTTGAAAAGTACGATGTTTAAACGTTGCCAGCTTTAAAGGCTATACCATTATAATTATACATAAATAAATACCATTTACTTTACAATTAATTTATTACTAATTTATTAAATGGTGTCGATCTGAGTTGTTTATATTTGTAGTAATGGTTACAGTTAGAGAGACGGAAACGAATGTAACTGAAGAAAAATTGAGTTTATTGAAAAAAAAACATGTAACTTAGCGTTTCTGAATTATGACACAGTCTCGAAACTTCTCTAGGTTACATGTTTTCCCACTTGAGGGATTTCTCCCTATTGGGACGGAATAAATAGTCGTAGAGACGAGTTTCACTATCCTTCTCAAATGACCAGCGACCAGCGAAGTCAGTCACCACTCGCCAGTCACCAGTTGCTTGGGATACCACAGAGTCGACGAAGACTGTCAAGTGCAGACTGTAAGTCTTCTGTTGTTAGAGCGGTCTTTGAGGATAAACGTGGAAACTGGGAGATGGACCATCTTGTAAATAAACTCAACGTACCTTTCCGTCCCGGAGCAATATGAATGTAAACATGTATACTCTCGTGTTGGTTGACTGGCGTTAATACACAGTACTGTCAAGTTTTTATTCATAATAAGGTTTGATTGTTATCAACACTTTTCTTCGTTTTAATCCACCGAGATTAAGGCAAAGCAAAATTAAGGCAGAGAGGAAAAGTAACTTACTTCTCTGTGGTATAGGCCGATGGCTATAAAGTACGTAGGCCTATCTCAAACATTAGTAAAATTTATATTGATTGTAGTTCAAAATGATAAATAAAAATCACACCCGTTTCCACTACAAAATTGTTTTTTTCACTTATCCAGGTGTAAAACAATGATGTTCACAATGTTTTATTTAACACATACTATAAAAATACACTTTTAAACCACGAAAGTCGTGAATCGAGAAGGGGAAAAGTTATAACCGGCGGAACAGTTAAGAGGGGCAAGGCGCTAATAGATTTAGAGAAAGCATTTCGCAAAGTATGTCTCATTAAAACAAAAAGTGGCGACCATATGTTTTCAATGTGCGGGGCCGGATTGGGAACTCCCCCTGCGTCGGGAGGGGTTGTCAGATGGCGACTTTTGTTTTAATTCTTCCCTTCCCAGCCAAGTTGCTTCCATCTTCGCTATATTGGCGAGGCTGTTACAAAAATAATTCTTGTAATGTTGGTGGCATCTGTGGCACGAGTGGCCGATAAATCGACCAATATTGCCGCCTACTAAGCCCGGCTTCCAACTTGGGCCAGATTTGAATTTAAGGCCGCCGCAGTCATCGCCGTTCTCGAATACTAATAGATGGTTGTCTCAAACCCTCTCAAACATTCATTGGTTGGGTTAGTCATATGTTCGAAAATACGGGAAATAAATGTTTAATTTTTCAAAAATTTCTTTTATACACTAGAGGCATTTTGAAATTTATCTATTGTAAAAAGTAATATAGGGTTTTTATAAATAGTTAATTTTTAATTGGTCTATTGAGCCGGATATGCGTTGTAGAATGTAGCTGTGACGTTTTTATTAGCAAAGAGATTTTGGAAACAGGTATCAAGTTAGCAACGTAAAAGATTTACAAACGGCATAGTTCTTCAGTAAAATCCAATTAAAAAATTGAAGATTTAACTAGTAATCAGTTTTCAGCGGAAAATTTATTTACAATAGGTTCTGTGGGCATTTTTCAAATCCATTTAGAATTTTGAATCATTGATTAAGCTGGGAACGTACCATTACTTACACTTTACCCTACACCTATAAACCAACACACAAACATATAAACACATCTATAAAGTTTCAAACATGAAAACACAGATCTGTCGAACCACAGATAAGGGAATAAGTTTTTACCTATTCACTTGTCTGTAGTCGAATCTAAAAATATGGCTTTGAAAGGATTGTATTAATAAAAAGTTTATTTTAGTATCCCCTTTGATAATACTGTACATTACAATGTAAAACGTTTAAAACCTCGAAAATTTTTGTTCTATACATATACATCTCATTATTCCATTTATTCAAGTATAACTAAAGAGCCTGCATTTGTTTGTAATAAAACTACTTAAACCAAATGTAATCATGATCTAAGTTATGTACAAGCAATACTTCTGTGCCAATCACCAGCATTTTACTGGGAATTCTATTTGGTTCGGAAGCTGAATCCCATTCAACAACAGTAACCAACTTGGCCTAAACTGCAAACTATGTTTAACTTGTGACCGTGCCTAATCGAGCTCTACTTCGGCTATAATTAATTAACTGTCAATAATGAATAACTTGGTCGCTAGCTGAGGAAATGCAATTAAATTTATAAGTTTGCCTTTACTAGAGATGAATTTGATTTAATACGGTTCTTGATTGTGGTTTAGCATCGGAATAGATATTTCTGTGAGCTAGACATTATCTTTCCATGTTTCAAGTTGCAGTTAGATTTAGTAAAAACAACATAGTTGATTTGAGCCTTCAATTGAGTTATGCTGTCATCCGCTGATTTATGTTGTATATTTAAACTGTTTAAATTTAACCAAGCTGAAAGATCAATAAATGTAACCTATACCACTTTTATATCATCAACTCATTCATGAATAAAGAAAAGTGAAAATATAATTATTACAGTGTAACTCTGCGATTGACGCTTTCATCAGTTTCATCTTTGAGTATAAATGTTACGGCTGGTCCATATAATTGAAATGTCTACTTTAGCATAAACATCGAGCAGTCAAAGGTTATAGAATGATTTTTCAATGAGATGCACAATAAAAAAGAGTACTTTTGTGATACATTATTACTTATAAAAAATCAAATTAGTTTTGGTTTATCGTTTTTATATCACCTAAAACCACGAATATTTGAACAGAAACGATATAGTCCACAACCATAAACACATGATCTCACTGGTCCGAAAGGAAACATGATTTTATTAAAATGTAAATGGAGCTGTCAAACCAGCTGTTACGGCATGAATTCGGTCCAGTGACGTCATTTGTTTATGTTTATAATCCATACGGTTTCTGTTCTAATATTCATGCGTCGTCAAACATTTTATTTCAATATGTCAAAGATAATTACAGTACTAAAGTAGAATTTACCACATAGGCTACACAGCAAAAAGGAAACTAAATTGAGATTTGTGAAACTCTACTATTTCCTTGTATTTGTGACCGTCATATAAGCAGTGAAGTACGCAACTGTCATATCAAAATAGAATTAGAGAAACGTCAGCATCTTAGCGGGAGGAGCTTTGAGTCTTTGATCTCAGTTGTATCGTCTTGCCGGGCTTCGTCTTACTTAGAGAGACATCTTGTCTTCGTCGCGCAGGAAACAAGAGAGACGCAGAATGGCTCAAGAACCACCTTTGATGTAACATGCTGAAGAGGTCCAGGCACTTGAAATATGCAGCGTCATAGGAAATAGTAGGAAGGATTTGTGTCAAATGTAAAACTGTGAGTATAAAAAAAGGTTAGTAAAATACTAGAATTTGGATAATTTATTTTTAAAATCTTACGAAAACTGTTTTTACAACTATGCTGTCTCAAAAGCTGGCACTGAAAATAAAACTAACCAAATTTACCAACCTTTGTCTTCAACTTTCAAATGGTTTAAGCGGTTCTTTCGTAGATCTATACTTCCGAAACCCGGTCGGTTTAAGAACTCAGTGACGACTGTAAAAAAAATCTTATGTGTTTAAGAAAACAGCCGAATATTTACGGAAACCATACCAGTAAATCAACTCAAGTGGTTAATATTACCAATCAATGTGGAAACATTTTAAGATAAAATAGCCACAACTCACCATTGTCACCGCCAAACATAGTACAAAAGGATGTTTTAAGGTTGATCAAACAAAATGCGATGTAATGGAGCGACGAAAAAAACACCCGTTAGGAGAAACTATTCAGACCATTTTCGCCGGAATGGAATGAAAACCAAAATAGGTTGTGGGGAGTTGGGGCTCATTAACAAGATGTGGCGGCATCAAACGTCCTCATTTGGGGCTGCCCCCGCCCCGCGGCGCTCCCCCAAAACACAAAACCCATTTAACACATCAGCTGCACGCGTGCACAGTTTTCCATTTGCGATCGACCGCGATGTGATGTCTTTCCCGCAATCGGCGGAATGAGACGGAAAACATTCACAATAAATCTGTGCAGGAGGTTACATTTCAATGGTTTATCCGTTTATTTTTACATTCAGTTTATCAGCTGTTTATGTGTGACATGAAAAAATCTGATGGTAATGGTTACTACTTTACTATACAACCAACTGAGATAAGTAAAGAAATCGGCGTGTTCAACCCAAAGGAGTGAAGAATGAGCGTAGAATAGTTGCCTTATGTAGTTTTGATACTGAGCAAGACCAATTAATTATATATTTAGCCATTACTTCACCACCAAGACCATTTATTAAAAATGTCTGACTTTTCTCAGGATCGAACCAGTATCCTTTTATAGATAGACGAGCACTATAACCACACAGCTACAGACAGAACAGAATTATAGAAGTGTTTAGTTGTAGAAAGGTTAGCAACATTACAATAATTAATTATAATCATAACATTCCACTAAAACCCAAGTAGTTCGCGATGGATAAAATAGAGAATGTTAAAAATAAAGGGAATTTTAAATTTAAAGTTTCTGTTGAAAAGCCTTATACACTGCCCTGCCATTGAATATACAAACATTCTATTGTACCACACACTTGTTCAATTATAAGCTCTTTTTTCAGTTTTTTTCTTTTTTTTAAACGGACTATAAAATGTTAATTAGGTGTGCATCGTCTACATCACGGTAGCGAGCCTAATCAGTAGTATAGTCATGTAGATTTAAATTCAATAACGATTTGACTGCGAAATACTCAAGGATTGAATTTGACCTCATACAACCAAACCAAATACTCAATCTCTACAACCGAGACATTATGAAGTCACTCGTCTACCCCTATTTCCTTTTAAAAATCGGTCCATAAAAGCTAATTTTTGGCGGTAAGAGAAGAAGGAGATAAGTAGGAGCACTATTTGTTGGAGTGGAAACCTAAGGAGATTTAATGGAGAGACTGAAGTAAAGGGGGTTGGTAAAGGATAAGGGGTGAGGGGGGGGGGGTTTGGGAGTTGAAGCTCCCCGCAAGCGAACAAAAACAGAAACAACCATGAGTAGAAGCGGGCTTTCATCGACGGTTCCCTACTTAACAAACAAACAATGCCCTATTTTTACCTTTTTCATCCAACGCTCACTTGATGTCGTCGCGCCGGCAGAAAGGAAGTACTTGTTATTGTTACATTGTTTGGATAATTTCCGGTTTCTCATTGTCGACTAAATTGCATTAAACTGGTAACACCTTCGTGGAAATATTTATGTTTCTCGGGACAAATTGGCAAGAATTATTTAAAGGACAGTGAGATTGGGTTAGTTGGGTATGTTAGTTTTAATTAAATAGTTGTAGGGGATTTAGTTAATTATTTGACATTTGATCGCACACATATATTTGAAAATTGTTGATCATTGTGAGATAACTGTTATACAATAGGGCAAAGATTTCATAGAAAAATACGTAACGAAAAGAAATTTAAAGGTACATTAGTTACAGTTATAACAAGTACAACAATTATATTGGTCAAATAGAAAATTTAAATTGACAAATTATGAACTTTTCCATGTTAAACCTGTATGATTTGTCCTACTTCTTTAAAGCGCTACACTTGAAAAGTAACTCGCAATACTGAAAAAAACCACATTGATTACTCTTTATGTGTTTAGTTATGAAAATACTTACCTCCATTACTAACAGACTTCGTATAGGCTATAGGTTATGTTGTCGGTATCATTCAACTTGAGCAATAACGTTTATCATTTAAATTGTTTCGTTTCAGATTAATCACAAATTCAGCTCACATTATCACTATTTTTATCTTAAGATAGTAATAATAAGTATTAACCTAACAAAACCGCATCACTGCTAAATAATTGATTCGACACTCAGCAAAGCTTCGCATAAACAATACAAACCACAACATTGTTACTCTATGGCGAGGGTCGAGTGTTTAACAGCTGACGATAGTGATGAAGTAGGACAGTTGAGCGTTGAGCATGCGACACTTGTGACGTAGTAATTGTCCAATTGCATTCAATAAAGTGTCTGCTGCTCTAGAATGCTCTCTCGCGGACAAATTGGAAACTTATTGCAACGCTAAAATCACCTATCGAGCCAAATTATGTTCCTGGTACGTTTGCAAGGGGGGTGTATAACGTTGGGAGGGTGTGTCGTATAGTTAAGCAAGCTCAGAAATTAAGAGTTTAAAATTATATAGTAATTATTTAATTAGTTTATCTCAATCATAAGTAAGAGTAGTCCCGATTCATTGATTCAGTGTCTGATTCGAGCTTGTGTCCCAATCCGACTATTGAAAGCGAGATTCCACATTTGTTTATATTCTTACAATCCTATCTTAAAAAAACAAATATTCAAAACGGTGGAACAATAAATGACAAAACCAAACCGTCGAGAAAAGGTTTTTAAAGTAGCCTATCTTATACGTAAGGTTAGGCAAAATTATGGACACTGCCTATTAAATTTTCAATTGGTTACCCTGTGAAAACCTAACTTCAAAACACAAAACATTTTTATAGTGCTTAAGTGAATTTGGTGGTCGGTATGAGAGTTTTGCCCAGGACCCCAAAAACGGGTACTGTATTTTGGGGCGGCTAAAAAATGTAAAATGTTAATCCTCATTTGGTGGCATCACGTTATTAAGGTCTTCAGTAATGAGAATAACGTCCGTGAAAACCAGAGAATATTTCGACCCAGTTCAAAATGACCGCAGTTTTATATTTTGATCAGCCTGAGCGAACCCACATAAATGTATTTTCAACACATTTTCAAATTACCGCCTCGTAGTACTGGCTTGCGATAGAGAACCGTAGTTTTGCTAATATTCTGCTCTTATAACGGTCATTAAAATGGCGTGTCACTCTATATTTTAAAATTTTAAGCTACTTCCAAAATACACTATTTTGGTAGGTATCTTGGGTAAAATTATCAAACAAAAAATTCTTATACTTTGAAGGTGTACAGGGTTTCCCTAGTGTAACCTATTGAAGAGAAGAGGATCAATTCCTTTTCTGAAACATGTATAATCATCATAATTCGTACTACCCTAGAGTTTAACTCCCTCACGTGAGAAGACTGTTTCACGTCCGAAGCGAAGGCAGGAACACAACACCGCCAGGCATAAGATAATGCGAAGCCGATACATATTGGCTATCAAGACGGGGATACACGTTTATGTTGGCGATTATTGCTATGGCTATTGCTGAGATATACCTTGACTGACATGTTATCTTGGGGACGAAACAACCCACACCAGGGATGCCTGCGCCATAACACTTTAACAATGTTTCCGCTTTCTTTCATTCATGGAAATTCTGCGTTATTACACACCTTTTTGGAATCGTAGATTGTGAAATAGCTGACAATAAGTCGATTACAAAGTGTTAAACAGAGTTTTGCTTTGTATATGGTTAGCACTGAGAAGCTGAGGAGGTAAAAGTACGTGATTTATGTACCCGTAATGTAAAAAAGGTTAAGGTAACAAAATTTAGGATTATGAGTTCAGGAAAACACCAATCACAGATATGTTGAGCAAAGCACACGCATGAAAACCTGTTGAAAAAGAATGTGATGAGCCGGATATATCTATATACTTTGTGGTTGTGGCCAGACAATATTCCCTAGGAATAATCAATAAACACAATAATCACAGCAGTATTGAGACCGGACGGGTAGGTGATAAGCTGGCTATAGCTATAGACTCCGGTGGTTGTGGTCAGACAGTATTCCCTAGGAATAATCAATAAACACAACAATCACAGCAGTATTGAGACAGGACGGGTAGGTGATGAGCTGGCTATAGATATAGACTCCGGTGGTTGTGACCAGACAATATTCCCTAGGAATAATCAATAAACACAACAATCACAGCAGTATTGAGACAGGACGGGTAGGTGATGAGCTGGCTATAGCTATAGACTCCGGTGGTTGTGGCCAGACAGTATTCCCTAGGAATAATCAATAAACACAACAATCACAGCAGTATTGAGACAGGACGGGTAGGCGATGAGCTGGCTATAGCTATAGACTCCGGTGGTTGTGGCCAGACAGTATTCCCTAGGAATAATCAATAAACACAACAATCACACCAGTATTGAGACAGGACGGGTAGGTGATGAGCTGGCTATCGCTATAGACTCCGGTGGTTGTGGCCAGACAGTATTCCCTAGGAATAATCAATAAACACAACAATCACAGCAGTATTGAGACAGGACGGGTAGGTAATGAGCTAGCTATAGCTATAGACTTCGGTGGTTGTGACCAGACAATATTCCCTAGGAATAATCAATAAACACAACAATCACAGCAGTATTGAGACAGGACGGGTAGGTGATGAGCTGGCTATAGCTATAGACTCGGTGGTTGTGGCCAGACAGTATTCCCTAGGAATAATCAATAAACACAACAATCACAGCAGTATTGAGACAGGACGGGTAGGCGATGAGCTGGCTATAGCTATAGACTCGGTGGTTGTGGCCAGACAGTATTCCCTAGGAATAATCAATAAACACAACAATCACATCAGTATTGAGACAGGACGGGTAGGTGATGAGCTGGCTATAGCTATAGACTCAGTGGTTGTGGCCAGACAGTATTCCCTAGGAATAATCAATAAACACAACAATCACAGCAGTATTGAGACAGGACGGGTAGGCGATGAGCTGGCTATAGCTATAGACTCGGTGGTTGTGGCCAGACAGTATTCCCTAGGAATAATCAATAAACACAACAATCACATCAGTATTGAGACAGGACGGGTAGGTGATGAGCTGGCTATAGCTATAGACTCCGTTGGTTGTGGCCAGACAGTATTCCCTAGGAATAATCAATAAACACAACAATCACATCAGTATTGAGACAGGACGGGTAGGTGATGAGCTGGCTATAGCTATAGACTCCGGTGGTTGTGGTCAGACAGTATTCCCTAGGAATAATCAATAAACACAACAATCACACCAGTATTGAGACAGGACGGGTCGGTGATGAGCTGGCTATAGCTATAGACTCCGGTGGTTGTGGTCAGACAGTATTCCCTAGGAATAATCAATAAACACAACAATCACATCAGTATTGAGACAGGACGGGTAGGCGATAAGCTGGCTATAGCTATAGACTCCGGTGGTTGTGGTCAGACAGTATTCCCTAGGAATAATCAATAAACACAACAATCACATCAGTATTGAGACAGGACGGGTAGGCGATAAGCTGGCTATAGCTATAGACTTCGGTGGTTGTGGCCAGACAGTATTCCCTAGGAATAATCAGTAAACACAACATTCACATCAGTATTGGGACAGGACGGGTAGGCGATAAGCTGGCTATAGCTATAGACTTCGGTGGTTGTGGCCAGACAGTATTCCCTAGGAATAATCAATAAACACAACAATCACATCAGTATTGAGACAGGACGGGTAGGTGATGAGCTGGCTATAGCTATAGACTCCGGTGGTTGTGGTCAGACAGTATTCCCTAGGAATAATCAATAAACACAACAATCACAGTAGTATTGAGACAGGACGGGTAGGTGATGAGCTGGCTATAGCTATAGACTCCGGTGGTTGTGGTCAGACAGTATTCCCTAGGAATAATCAATAAACACAACAATCACACCAGTATTGACACAGGACGGGTCGGTGATGAGCTGGCTATAGCTATAGACTCCGGTGGTTGTGGTCAGACAGTATTCCCTAGGAATAATCAATAAACACAACAATCACAGTAGTATTGAGACAGGACGGGTAGGTGATGAGCTGGCTATAGCTATAGACTCCGGTGGTTGTGGTCAGACAGTATTCCCTAGGAATAATCAATAAACACAACAATCACAGTAGTATTGAGACAGGACGGGTAGGTGATGAGCTGGCTATAGCTATAGACTCCGGTGGTTGTGGTCAGATAGTATTCCCTAGGAATAATCAATAAACACAACAATCACATCAGTATTGAGACAGGACGGGTAGGTGATGAGCTGGCTATAGCTATAGACTGCGGTGGTTGTGGTCAGACAGTATTCCCTAGGAATAATCAATAAACACAACAATCACATCAGTATTGAGACAGGACGGGTAGGTGATGAGCTGGCTATAGCTATAGACTCCGGTGGTTGTGGTCAGACAGTACTCCCTAGTGTTCACTAGTAATTGTCCAGAAACACAACAATCACAGCAGCATGGAGCTGGCTATAGCGATAGCCTAGCTGTTGTGGTCAGACAATGCCAACATTGGGCCTGGCTGGAAGTGAAATTACACACGTAGTGTGCGACTAGTGGTTTCGCTTGCATTTTGAGCGCGGCAAGCACTAATCAAAAACGTTTAAAGAATAAGATTGAGTTTGTTTTACTCATATTTACCTTGAGAAACTTACGATGTTAAACCTGATCAATCAATATCAATGCAGATTTGCATTATTGTAGGCACTCGTTTGAAAGTTCTCTAGCTCGCATGTTATATGATTCGTTTATAACTAAATACTCCTCCCTTTGTATGTTAACAAATATTTCCTTTAATATATTTTATATTTGTCACTCGTTACAGTGAGTATATTTATCTGCGTCCCACAAAGTAAATTAATTGCATACAACACAATACAGTACCTTTTGTCAAACGTCTACCCCATGTCAACGCTGGTTTTACACAAATTGCATTTCTCTAATACACATTTATCACACACAACTGTACACTGCGAGGCGAGTATCACATATGCAAGTGACCAGCTGATCGCTAGTGTCAGATTGCCGATTCTGTAACTGTTTGCGCACAAGTGACGATATAACGATCAATCAGTCTGTAACGTCCGATGTTAGCATTACAAATTACCGACGGCCCAATATACGGGTAAACAGTAATAACTGAGATCTGTGTTTACATTAGAGAACAACTGTGCTGTTTGCGTTGGCGATAGAGAGAGGAAAGTATACTAAGTGAATAATGATTGGAAAATATGTGTTAGGGGTTTTAACTTTAAGTAAAGATATTGTGTGTATATTCATTTACCTGTTTTATTTATATTAGTCCCTTTGTTACAACGATTTTTTATGGCCTACCTGTACACCTTAGGACATTAGCATACAACCAGGAATCGACTTATAATAATTTAGTATGACAATAGAGTTATGACAATAATACATTGTCACAAGTCTTTAATGATTGTCGGAACATGAACTAGGGATTTTGGTGACTGAAGCCGAAACACAATACAATGACTGAGCTCAGACTATGCTTGTGTTGATAGTAACTTAAATTATCAATTATTAATAATGATGTTGTTACCACCCTTCTTTGTTACAGTACAATTAAAAAATACGCACCCAGATGGCGTACCCATCTCAAACAATTGATAAATAGTTATTTGAAGTTACCATCAACACAAGCATACTAAATATCATGGTCAACATTTCAAACATTGCATATTATGTAGTTATATTTGGCTATAAATAAAACAGAAGTCAGCTTGGCTTTTAAAATATATGACAAAAACAAAATGTCTGGTTTATTCAACTATCTTTTCTTTTTCCTTAGGCAAAGGTTTAAAATTGAAATCACTTTCCTTTTTATTCATCCTTCAATATATTCATTAGTTTTTATCCAACATGTGAAGGTGTTCATAAAAAAATACAGGTTCCCCGTAAGTGAAACTACCAAACTGTGTATTGTTACTATTTTTAACCAACCCAACGTCCCAGGCCCTACCTTACTGTTATCACAGTCTCGCAACCTCGGTGATAACTGATAAGAGGTCTTTCTCAGCTGTTATCTGACACTTGTATGCTTATCCACGGCTCTGACACGGCATGAAATCCTAGCAAGGCATGATTTAGAACAGTCTGTGTAAATCATGCGTTACTCAACCTGTAAGCCACTAAGGTAAACTTCATTGATTAGTTTACCTTGGGAGCAACACCCTGCTGAGTTCCTTAGTCATCTTGCAGTCAATATGGTAAATTCGTGCTTGAATGTACGCAAAGGTTTATTTTTTAGTAAATCTTGCAAATGTTTATAAGTTTTGTGATTTCACTTCTCTTTTACCATACACTACATTATTACACAGCAAGAATTAAGATCAAACAAATTTCTTCTTAACCTAAAGTAATGTATAAGGAGGTATTCTACATATGTTTGGAAATCAGACAAAGATTATACTTCATAACTAAAACCATAAAACTGTGCTTTATTAATAAGCAATAACAAAATACCCCAATCATACTAACTTCAATGTGTTCGTTAGAATTGACTGACCGTTGGCTGCGTTAATGCAAAAACATTGTATCTGAAGATTTACATTGATTTTTTATGTTGAATTTTACTGCAGCACATAATTCACACAACATTATTATAAATAGGGTTAAAATATGTTAAAAGACTAGTAAACTAAGTTACCAAAGCCTTATGTTTTTTCGTGTTGCTGACTGAATTTTTTTATAACCTCGATCTACTACAACTGTTTTAACGCTAATATGTGAAATTTATATTATTTTGTGGAACATAAAAGTACAAATATATTTTACCTTAGTGGAATTGTAAAAAGATTACCTTAAAAAAGTTTGTAACAAAAACTACAGCCACACAATATCTTCAAAACTGTTCAACGAATTCATAATTTTTAGTCGAAAAGAGTGAAGGACGGGTTCAATGCAGACAGTGTTAATCACTCTAACTGCATCGTAATTGCGTCTGAAATTAATTAGGCTTTTATAATGGCGCTTTGTTTGCAGTGGTGGACAGTATTGATAAGCGCGACCCTCTGTGCTAGTGTGCCGGCGAAATACGAAATACTCGCCATCGCCAAGTGTTAGAATATCTTCCTGAATACGTTATATAACTTGCTGTTATATATTCAATAAATATTTCAGTAAGTTCTAAATGACACGAATAAACAATTGAAACGGCGATTTAAAACGGGGTATTACCCTAAACTCAGACATAAGTCCCTTAATTCTGCTACGAAAACAGCCTCCAATACTAGGTTATAGAATAGAGTAAATAAAATGTTCACATAGGCCTAGCATAAAAAATTACTCTGTATCCATCTAACATGTGCCAATAAAAATTTTTGGCTTTGAAAAATAATGACTATTCGGAAAATATAAGACAACCAATTCAATTTGAATCAATTATCATGTCAATTATGAAGCTAATATAAACACCTTGAAAAGCCGCGAGAGTAAGAGATTTTGAGATTGACTGCAAGCCCTTGTAATCAAAAATGAAGAACCTATTTCTAAAAAAGAAGGCGTCGGATGTACGCTTTAACCAGGTTTTGAACTGATTCAAAAGATGTTTGTGTTTTTAACCGATTAGGACCTTATCTATTGTCCTGAAGCTCAAAATGGTCATCTCTACATGTAAATGGCACAATGATACCTTGATGTTTTACATTTATTTTAAGTGTAGTTTTTTATGTTTAGATTTTGTAATTTGTTTACGCTGAAACTATTTATCGAGTTTCTATTTTTAGATCATGTGTAGTTTGGTATTCACAACAAGACTTCTGTGTTAGTTTCGCTAAAATGCCCAGCCCTCCCATTTTTAGCTGTTAGGTGCGTCTTGTTTATTTTCACTGTTAGTCTTTCAATTATGTACCGCTAGAACCGCTAAAACCATCGTTTGTACAACAAGCGGTAGCGTTGTACTGACTTGTTCAAAGTTTGGAAACTACGTTTTAACCTTATACCTCTGTTGGAGAGCTTAATTTAAGATAAACTCACAGATTAACAAACACTTCTAACATTATTTTATTTTCATGAACTGAACAAGAATTGTGTATATAAAAACTAAAAAACAAAACATTGGCAGATGACTAATTTAAATCATTTAAATAATCAGCTGACAAAAGCAAGTAAAGACTATTTGAAATAAATTCATTTTACCAACATCCTCCCTTTCTTAACTTTTTTTTATGTCTTTAAAAAGCGTCTGTTGCGAACATATAAGTTTCCACCAACTTGTACCACATATCTTCGATCTCTTTCTTTTTTTATAACTTTACCTTCTACCCAGGGATCCCTTCTCTCTTGAGGTTTCCTTTGAACCCAAACAACTTGTCCTGGTATCAGTGGGGCGAGGTCTTTAGCTCCTTTGTCAAAATATGTTTTGTATGCATCTTTCTTTTTATCCCACTTTTCAATTACTTTCACAGGAACATTAGGACGCAGCAGATCTTCACAAGTGGGTACAAAGCTTTTAGTTCTTCTAGACATTAACAACTGAGCTGGACTCTTACCAATTTCTTTGAGTGGTGTATTTCTCAACTCAAGAAGAGCCTGCTGAAAGTCGCCTTTGTCTTCTCTCACTTTTTTTAAAATACTCTTAAATATCTTTACAGCAGATTCAACTTTTCCATTTGCCTGGTGGTGATATGGAGAGGAAGTAATTATCTTAAATTTCCACTCTTCTGAAAAATCTTTAAATGCTTGACTTAATATAGGGGTGCCACTATCACCAACTACAATGTCTGGAATGCCGTATCTTGCAAATAACTCTTTACAGAAAACAATCAATGATTCAGAGGTACATTTTTGTGTTTTCCTAATCTCAAAAAATGACGAATAGTAATCAGTCACAATAATGAAGTGAGTTGAGCCTTCTTGAGCAAAATCAACCCCGATTCGCTGCCATGGTCGTGATGGTGTTTCTTGAAGTAAGAGGGGTTCTTTCCGTTGAGTCGGTGCATATTTCTTGCATACTAAACATTTGTCAACTTCTTTTCTTATATCTCCTGCCATTCCCGGCCAAAAAAATACATCTTTTGCTCTCCTTATACATGATTCAACCCCTTGATGTGAAAAATGAATACTATGGACTAGTTCAATTGTCATGCTACTTGGGATAACAATCCGCTCTCCTTTGAGGACAAGTCCGTCTTCAACTCCAAGCTCTTCCTTAAAAGGCCAGTAATTCCATAGCTCCTTGGGAACTTGAGTCTTTCTATTAGGCCAACCATTTATAATCACCGGTATAAGCTTCTGAAGCACGGGGTCTTTGTATGTGTGTTCTTTCAGTTGGTTTAAACGCTCATCCGTAACATTTATGTACTCTAAGGACTTACACTGTTCAAACTCCTTTGTCGAGCTGTTCATTGAGGTTTCAAAAATCATTACTGAATTGTCCTGCATACTGCATTCATACTTAGTTTCTGGGGCGCGTGACAAAAAATCTGCTAAAAGCATTGTTTTACCTGGTCGATAAACAACAGTAAATGTAAACTTCTGCAATCGCAGCAACATTCTTTGCAACCGCTTAGGTGCGTTGACCAAAGGTTTTTTGAAAATAGTCTCAAGAGGTTTGTGATCAGTTTCTACCGTAATATCACACTTACCGAACAAATACTGTTCAAACCTTTCAAAGGCAAATAGAACTGCCAGGCATTCTTTCTCGATCTGAGCATAGTGGCATTCTGTTGGATTTAAAGTCCTTGATATATATGAAACTGGCTTACCATTTTGCAATAGCGAAGCACCCAAACCAAACTGACTTGCATCACATTGCAACGTCACAGGAGAGTCCTTATTGTAATACTGTAGGGTTGGAGAGTTGGTCACCATGTTAACTAATTTCTTGAAAGCCAATGAATGTAATTCCTGCCACGTCCACTTAACATCTTCTTTAATTAGAGTTCTTATTGGAACTGCTACTTCTGACAGTCCTGGCAGAAATTTACTTAAATAATTGATAAATCCCAAGAACCTTTGAGCTTCCTCCTTGTTCTGAGGCTCTTTCATATTTGAGACTGCTGATATCTTGTCAGGATCTGCTTTCAAGCCATCACTGCTCAAAACATGTCCCATGTACTTAACTTCCTTCAGTCCGATTTTAAGCCAATGAATGTAATTCCTGCCACGTCCACTTAACATCTTCTTTAATTAGAGTTCTTATTGGAACTGCTACTTCTGACAGTCCTGGCAGAAATTTACTTAAATAATTGATAAATCCCAAGAACCTTTGAGCTTCCTCCTTGTTCTGAGGCTCTTTCATATTTGAGACTGCTGATATCTTGTCAGGATCTGCTTTCAAGCCATCACTGCTCAAAACATGTCCCATGTACTTAACTTCCTTCAGTCCGATTTTACATTTATTCATGTTGAACTTTATATTTCTTTGTCTAGCTCGCTCAAGCAATGCATGCAGATTCTTGTTATGGTCCTCTAAAGCTTGTTCATCTGTGTCTCCACTGCCGTAAACTACGACATCATCTGCAATCGTAAAAATTCCTTTTAGTCCTTCCAGCTCTTCGTGTACTCGCCGTTGAAATTCTTCTGGAGCTGACTTTACTCCGAAAGGCATCCTTAGCCAGCGGTACCTCCCAAATGGAGTCCAAAATGTCGTTAATTTGCTTGCCTCTTCGGTTAACTTTATATGCCAGAACCCATCTTTTAGGTCTAGAGTACTAAATATCCTGGCTTTTATAAGTTTTGGAGCAACTTCTTCTATAGTGGGGACCTGATAATGTGACCGCTGGATAGCTTTGTTTAGTTGATGTGGGTCAATACAAATGCGTAACTTGTTCGGTTTCTTAACGACAACCATAGCACTGACCCATGAGGAAGGTTCCGTTACCTTACGTATTACACCTAATTCTTGAAGACGTTGTATTTCACTTTTTATCTCATCTTGTAAAACCAGAGGATATCTTCGAGGTGGAACCACTACAGGAACAACAGATTCGTCAAGTCTAAATTTATGTTTACCCTCAAAGCATCCTAGACCTTGACCAATGTCTTGAAAAGAAGATAGAATGGAGCTTGGATTTGGAGAATTCTTTAACTCAAAAACATCCTCATCTACTGCAATAAGCCCTAACCGTAAACAGTCTTGAGCTCCAATCAATGGAATATGCTTCGTATTGATAACTTCAAACGACATTCTTTGCTTAATATTCTTCCATATAACATGCAATGTTATTTTCCCAAGAGAAGCCTTTGAAGCACCACCATAGAAAGTAAGCGTTGTATTACTTTTTTGGAGGACTGGACGATCAACTCCAACCAGCTCCTTCAAAATATCGTAACTCATTACATTGCATGTCGCCCCGCTATCAAGTTGACATTTTAGCATTCGATTACCTTTCCTAAATGGGACTTTCAAATGGACGAATAGACGTTTTTTTGGAATGTCATCTTCCATTTCATATATGTCATTTTTGTCTACATAATCTCCAGGAATGGTATCTTCACAAGCAGAGCTTACTACTTTAATCTTTTCTTTTGCTTTAAGGCACATTTTAGCAAAATGATTGTTTTTTCGACATAAACTACACGCTTTTCCAAACGCAGGACAGTAACTTGCTCCTCTTTGGTGTTTCCCCCCACAGAATTTACACGAAAGAAGTTTTTGATCACTGTTTATTCTAAACGACTCATTAACTATATTTTCCGTAGAAGGTTCAGTCTCGTTAGTTCTACGTTCATTGATTTTTTTAGCAAGATTACTAGCCTGCTCATCAGAAAGACATATGCTTGTCGCATTATCAAGAGTCAGATCTTTTTTTGATAAGAGCCGTTTTCTTAAGTCATTATTTGATAAACCTACTACTAACCTATCACATAAGAGCTGCTCTTCAATTTCAAGCCTAGATAAATTTGACAGTGACTCAAATTCACATTTTCCTATCATTTCATGTAACCTGTTAATATACTCTTTACAAGACTCATTTGGTGATTGTGTAGCACTATTAAACATAAAGCGCTCAAAAGTAACATTCTTAGCATTATTAAAATAATCATCTAGTCTATCAATAATCTCATCAACACTGGCCTTGTCATTGCATATTTTATTTATTAGCTGTAATGTTTTACCTCCAATGAGAGACTGGAATAAAGCTACCTGAACTTTTTTGCTTGTTATCTTGCTGCATTTTGAGCCACCACACGCTTCAGCCAAAGTTAGATAGTTGTTCCATTGGACCTTGAATAACATCCATTTCTCTGCTGCATTTGTTTTGTCCGAAATGTCAAGTGGATCTGGTAGAGGTATTCCATTCATTATTGTAATTCTTCTAATAACCTGACACCATGTTGGAGAGCTTAATTTAAGATAAACTCACAGATTAACAAACACTTCTAACATTATTTTATTTTCATGAACTGAACAAGAATTGTGTATATAAAAACTAAAAAACAAAACATTGGCAGATGACTAATTTAAATCATTTAAATAATCAGCTGACAAAAGCAAGTAAAGACTATTTGAAATAAATTCATTTTACCAACAACCTCATAAACAACAACAACAACGTAATGACGTTACGAGGTCATGCGTTTAAGTGTGTTTTGTGAAATGTAGTGTTCAATGAACAATTCAATATTTTTAGAAGCCACGCGTTAAAATGTATCTCGCAATATACAATATCTCATAAATAATTCTACGATTCATTTATTTTATTTTAATGTGTTTCTTTTCCAATCTTACTTAACAAGAGAAAGTTAACTATGGAACTGAAAGAAGATGTTAAAAAATACACAGGGAAAAAGATTGTAAAAATAATTGAAATTGGAAAATAGAATATCTCTTTTAGACAGTAGTTGGAAAACAGTACATCAACGAGTAAACCAGTGTATTGCTAATTGATTAGATACGCAAATTGCGGCAATTGCAATAATAGATATGTTGCTGGGTGCAATATCAATAATAATTGATTTATATGAACAATACATACAAATCGACTGATTATGCAGATTGTAATTATGGTAGATTGGTTATGTAGTTCAAAGGGAATGAGTGCGTTAAGCATGTCTTTTCTGTGGTACAATGTGTGTTAGCGAAAGGGTTAGAATATAGAATACATATTCAATCAAGCAAACAAACTATCTCTTACTTCTGATCTAATGTTCTTCTATGTACCCGTCTACGATAAAGTTTTGGTTTAACCGATCTAGATTTTTGTGGCAACTCTTTTCTATATAATTTTTTTAGTTATTTCATGGTGAAAAGTATGAAAGATACTTCTTAGTAATAGGTTGTAAACTTGCTTTGGGTATATGTAGTTTCAATATTTTGTATGCAGTGTTTACTACATAAGTTATTCCGAGATGTGCTAGTTTGAAACCTTATTTATTGCATTTTCAATAAATGATTGAAATTCTTACACTTCTAACTCCTTAAATAAATATGTTAGTAAATGTGAAACAAATAACTAAGTATTACCATTCCGAAATATGTTCAATCAACTTTAACGAGTATAATTATTAACTCACAGGAGTAAAGATCGTTTCTGTTTCAAATGAGCTCAAACCTTACAAACTTTCCGAAACCCTTTATAAAGGATTTTACGAAAAACTAAGAACGAAAGACGCGAAACGAGAGTTCGTCTTCTCCGGAATTTGAAGGACAACTTTGTTAACTAGACAAATAAAGAAGAACAACAAAGCATACTTTTAAACCAACTCTTTTCTGTTACGATTCCAATTAAGTAAACAAAGTTGAGAGTTTAATCACGCTGCTGATTCAGCATATAATTTATCAAATCAAATACTTCTTGACAGGGATTTATATCTACATATGCAACATTTGTCTTCATTTTAGAAAGGGTTTTTCAAAAAATAAATTAAACCAGTTTTAATTTGTTTGAAAAAAATACCTCGTATAGACATGGTAATTGTACAGGGTGTGTTGCGAAATGTAAATTTCACTTTTAAATATTTATACGTTAGAGCAGTGTTTCAACTAAATCAATTTAAACATGCGATCTGTATTTTATATTAAACACAATATTGTATTTCAGCAAATACAATAAATTATATATTATAATTCACTGCGCAAAGTAAGCTTGTATAGTATACCAGCGTAAACTATAAGTAAGGTTATACAGTAGTAGTTTGTGAAATTAGTACAACTAGTGTACCTGTTGCTCGAATTCGAGCAATTGCGAAGCATTACAGGCGACTCAAAGATTATGGAAATACTCAAGATCTACACAACAGTTAGATATAATCAAAATCTTTTGTAAATATCTTATCTTTTTTTTCAAAAAGCTTATCTGGTTTTTTTAGTGTTTTCTACAAATTTTTCCCTCTCATAGCCGCATTAGGTTGTCTATGACAACGATTATAAAGGGAAAAAAAATATTTCTATTTCTTCTACTTGGTTGTGTTCTATGACTTTTTCTATGTTTCCATTGTTTGCAAATCGATTATTTCAATGAGTGCTCAAGAAATGTAGAACAGTTCAGTTTTATTTTTAGCCTATATCTAATTGTCCAGGATTTTTCGCTCTTTTCCATTGTAATTATTACACCAACCCAAGTTTCGTCTACAGATGCAATATGCCAACAAATATCACCTACGTACAATCTCCAAGAAGTGGTAAAAAAGGCAGAAACCAACCCATTGCAATACATATAAGTTAACTCAAAAAGAAATAATTTTAAGAGTTACTGTGATATTAGGATTTTCCACTGATTTGGTAATAGAACATTGTATTGCAAAACATGACACGATGCAGAAGAAAATCCAATTTAAAATCAGAAAAACCCATTGCAAATACTGTACTTCATTTTGACAAATTCAATAAATCACAATTTAAATATTAACAGCTGTTTCATTAAAAAGTAGTATAGAATTATGCATATGGTCGTAATGTAAACAAATCTGAAGAGGCAACTTTAAAGGCTTCTGGGGCAGAGCTCCAAGGGAATTTACCTCGTTCCTCTTTTGATGGCTCATCTACAGACCAAGACCTTTCTTTAGAGACCCTTACCAAGTTTCTACGCCAAGCCGTTCTCTCAAATTAGCTAAGACAAAAACCACATTTTCCTCCATAAGAATAACATGGGATGGGAATTTAAAGGCCACTGGGGCAGAGCCCCAAGGGAATTCACCATGTTTCTCTTTTGATGGCTCATCTACAGATCAAGACCTTTCTTTAGACACCTCTACCGAGTTTCTACACCCAGCCGTTCTCTCAAAATAGCTATGACAAAGAAAAACAGTTTCAAATTAATATATAGATACGTAAATGAAAGTATAGTCGCAGTCCGAGATATGATAATTAAGCTACATCAAGTAGAAAACAATACAATACTATTAAAGATTACGGTTTATGTTACTTGATACCAAAGATTTTTTAATACTTAAGTTCAGATCGTAGCTTGGTTTGTTACACATAAAATGATCATTAAAGTTTTCATCATATCTCTATGATACCACGAACCAGGAACAAATCTAATAAGGTTTAAGTGTTAAATCCTTAAACTTCAAGTAATATTTCAAGTAAATCGTTTTAAACGCTAACTTATAAAAATAAATTCAACAAATAGGATTCCTGCACATGCAAAATTAGATTGCCAAAATCAAAACATAGAAGTCGCCTACACTATTCCATCTATTGTAATAGCTAGTTATAGAAAATGTGTAACTTTTTAAACTGTTCTTTTATAAGGGTAACAATTTAGTAAGATAAAACTATTCAATTTAATTCATATTTTTCAAGCCTAAATTCAAGTAAAGTCGTTTTACAGTTAGTGTTTGCCACAGTAAAACTTCATGCGTATCTCCAAGAAGTATGCTATTTATTTTTACTTGTGTGACAGTACACACGATGGCCCCCAAGTGATCACGTTCCAACTATAGGAGTTTCCCAGGTCTCCTCGGCGACGTCGCCTCTGATTGGTTTATAAAGACATCACTTGAGTGGCTAAGAATGTCCTAATCCTGCACACAAACCTCAACTACAAAGACTCAACTTATCTCGGGATTAAAGGAAGACTGCATGTGATTTCCTATCTGAAAGCAACCATTGTGTTTCATTCTTAGAATGTTTCTTTGGTCTCTGAAACGTAGTATCAACTTACTTATCAGAAAGATCCCCCCTCCTCCAGACTCCAAATGTTCTCTGGATTTTCTCGTTCGCTTTAATAATTACAGTAGGCTTCGGATTCTATTATACGAATTGATCTCTTTCTACTCTTTGTTTGGTTAACAATGATTAAAAGAAGCTGTTAGCGGTTTAATTTGTTTTCAAAAACATCTCAACGGTCTCTTTGTAAGTGGTATTTGTCAAAGTCTTAATTGATGTATATATTTTACATCTACATTTATAAAACTATATCCTTTGGATTATAAAGCGCACCAACATGTATTTCATATTAAAAAAATAAAGATTTGGAATGAGAGAGGCACCTTACGTTCATTTGTTACCAACTGAGATCAGCCAATGAGATTTATAGCCACAATACCGTTGCATTCAAACACAACGATCAAAGCTACTTTTTAACTTGGGTTAAAAACTGAACCAAACTGAGCAATAAAAAAAAGTTATAATATTTTCTCAGGGTCAAAACAGCGACCTCTAGATTGATATGGAAGCACTAAAATGATTCAGGTATCAGATATATATGCTAAACAAACTTGCCTACTTATTGACTAATTTGGAAATCTCTAGAGGGTTATTATCTGCATAATTTGGTTTGGTCTTTCAAAGAGATAAGAGAGTTAAATGGGCAATATTATTTTAACCGGAGTAATTTTCATTTCTATATCGGTGTATCAAAAACTAACAGATTTCTCATTTAATCTACTCTAAGTTCATAAAGTTTTTAAGTTTCGTGTAGTTTTCTGAATATTGGTTCATCTCGTAGTTTAAAACAATTGTGTGTTGTCGTACGGAAAAACTTTTGCCTTAAAAGCAATAGTGCTAAACGATTTCATAGTATTACTATTCTTTATTCACTGCTACACTAATGCTGTATATGAGTGGTTACCACAGGTCCTGGCACACACCGCTGGGAGCACCATGTAGTTACGGCATTAGCGCTAAGTAACTACACGGCACTCCCAGCGGTAGGCGCCAGAACCTGTGGTAACCATGGTAACCGCAGCAAAGCTGACAGTCTATATTTAATTGTTTTTGTCTATGATATGAGTCTAACAAACATGAAGCACAAGGCTGAAACGTGTCGAAGCATGTGTTGGCCAGAAAGTTAGATGATGATGATTGGTGATGAAAATAACCACAGACTATGAAGGTCACACCTGGTTATGGTTATATCCAGTTACGGTTACATCTGGTTGCAGTTATAGCTACATGGTCGTTCTAGGTATTTCTGGTTACAATCTGTCACAGTTATCTTTACAGTCACGTTTTCGTCATGCTCATTAATGCTTTTATAAAAAAAAGAAGTAAATCCATACTGCCAAACAACATACGAATGGTTATTTACTTTGATTCACTTGTCAACTTTAAATCAACTTTAAGAACTTGTTGAACTACGGGTTTGCGATTGCCAATTAGTTATTTCTGCGAAATATTTACTGGTGTGTTCGAGAGATCAACTAAAATAAATTACTCGTTAATAGTTTATTACAAAAAAAATTTAATATTACAAGTTGAGTGGATTAAAACAGTTTGTAAATTATATCATCATTAACATTAAATTTACAATTAGGTAACATTGGATACTGAAGAAGGCATCCCATCTATAGGGACCAGTTGTTACTTTTTTGAACTCCAAGAAAACACCGTTGGATGAACGTCTATAAGGAGTTCATTAATAATTGAAGTTTTATTTTCTATAAGTTTTTCTCATTACTTTATTTTATTTTTTTTTTGAAACGATGCTTTAGCTTACAATGGTTGCGTTTCGGTTTGGCATGAGAAGTAAAAAAGCGTGTTACTGCTGAACGCTCTGTCAAAGGCTCAATTAATTAATATTATTTATAGTTTTTACTAATAGAATTTGGCCTAATTTGTAATGTATAATGACCTCTCCTCTGGCCTCATATACTAATTCAAATTTTAGGTTAAAAATAAAGGAAATGTACTCGCTTATAGAAGTAATGTAAGATTGTCTTGCTGGTTTTTGCTTATTATTTGTTTGTATGTTTTAGGATGAAAGTTATTCTAAAAATCAATCAATATGCACAGAAAAACTATGAAATGATAAAGAAGTTTCAATTGATTTATTCTTAAACAAGTCACAGCTATAACATTTAATGGAGAGTAGTCTCACGGTCGCGGTAGTCCAAATCTTAAGATTAGGGAAAATGATGAAGTCAACTCACATCCTTCACTAATCTTCACATTAAATTACGGACTCGTGTGTTGGTGACGAATAAATACAATTAATTTAATATATACAATTTCAATTAGGCTAATGAAAGGACAATTCACATACCGTTAAACTCACCACAATAAAACGCATCACATAAACGTAAAACTCGTTTTGCAGGGTTCTACATGAATATTTGGATGATAAAAATCCCTTTGTCCGTCAACCGTAAAAAGTATATTCAACACAACATCCCCGAATAAAAAATAAAAAAATACGGCATCGCACTTACATAAAACATATTAAATACATATTCGAGGCAACTTGAATGAATATTTAGTATGAATATTTAGAGAACAAAACTTCCAGGCTTACCGATCACAGCCACCCTATCCGAGGGATCTGCAAGACAAGACTTGCACAGTTGCGCGCTAATCCCAGACACGGCATATTAATTGTGGGCGTAGCGAGGTAGGCGCGTCGTGTGCGTGAGTGTGTGTGCGAAACTACACTGTTTGGCTTGGGAATGAGCCCAGGGGTTTATTTGCATTTCATCCCTAAATTCTAACCACACTTAATTATAACGAAACAACACACTACGCGTCTCGTAGTTAGTTGTTTGTTTTTTAAACGGGTGAAAATGTTACGGTGTATCGCGGTGAAATAAGTTTTTGAAAATGTGTAGTAGTAGACTAATTTAGGTTAGAAGAAAATGTAATGACTAATTAATTTTCCCTAAAAAAATTCAATGAAATTAAAAAGTTAAATATAACTCGTCACTTAGGAAGCAGTCATTTTAAATTACATCTACTGCGTTGCAGGAACTTTCGTTTAAGCTTTTAATTATGCATTTAAATGATTTATATTGTTATTGAAGTTTTGCCTGTAGTGAATGGTTTAACAAAATGGACAAATAAATTAATTACTGCGTTGTTGAGGTAAAAATGTTGTAATTGGCTACACAATGGAAAGTAAATAACTAGTTTAGGAAAAAATATATGAACATTTATTAACACCTTGTGATTGATTTATTTTAAACTGTGTTGAGCTACATTACGTATAATGAAACTGTGTTGGGTATTTACAAAATATTTTCAAAAAAGTATCTACATCATAGAACCAGAAATGCACGTATATACAAATAAATACTAGGCAAATCACAGACTACAGAAATATTTTGTCTTCGAACAAAGCTGTTAATAATTTTCCTTGCCCAAATATTGCTTTAGATAGCCTCTGTTCTTCAATCACTTAAATTAAAGAAATCTGGATTTTTTACCATATAGATTTTCTTAATTACAATTACAAACTTATATACACATTTAAGAGCAATGTTGTTACTAAACGGCCTGAACTGAACTAAACTCAAACTGAAAACAATCTAAATAGACTGTCAAACATTCTGAATTAAAGCACGTATTGTCAAATACAACTCCCCCAGGGCAAAGTTTCCAAGCTGGGTGGCACGTTTCTTAATAAGTTTTATGTGAAAGCCAAAAGTTCGTATCCTGTATTGGATTTGTTTTGCGTGAAGTCCATGAAACATTAGATTTCTCAAACAACGAGTTTTTAGTATTCATTTAATGCCACAACTTAATTTACTATGTGGTAAAATCGTGTGTATTATTGTTTGATATTGGACCAATGTATACACATTTGGGATTTTGGTAATCTTCGTTTAGTTAAGATTTATAAATATAAATGTATAATATTTAGACTAAATTTAGCTACAGCTTTTTTTCTAAGACATAATAAGAATTACTTTGTTGTATAACTATTTAAACCTTACTACATGATAATTTCTACTGGTTGGATAAGTATTTTATTACCTGTACATAATAATGGAAAACTCTACAATATCAAGATGTGGATATCTCCTTGCGTAAAATTACACTCACCTTTGTAACTTTAAACCATTTATGTTTACGTTGCATTTTCCAAATAAATTCATTTATAATAGTTGAGTAAACTCAAAATGAGTTATACCTAACAAGTAAGTTTATAAATATTAACATTAAACATAACTAGGACAGGCCCTAGTTTTATTTTTACAAATTAAAAGTTAAGTGTACACAAAACTCTACAAATATATACTAGAGGGCAAACCCCAATGGTAGGCTTGGATCAGTATATTTTTTAAAGGTTAAAAAAAAAATAGAATATATAACACGTAAACATGTAATTCAATTGACAATAGCCTCTCTAAGAGGCTAAAGCAGTCCGACAAATGCAAGAACAGTGGAATTATGAGCACAATTAGCCATATTTAAATGTAAATGTGGCCGTGTTGTGGAGGAATTACATTTGTAATTCAATTAGGAGATGTCCTGGAGTAACGGAGTGATCTAAGCCCGTTCTCTCGACCTTATCATTGATAATAAACAGCTGTGATTGTTTAGGCAATATGAAACGTGTAGAAGCTTTTGTGTAGATAACCTATAGAGTTTTAATGGGTTCTTTGCAGAATGCAACTTTTTGGGCTGTATATTGTTGAAGGAAGTTTACAATAAAATGTAGGAGGACCTGGGGAAGTTTGTTTGATGCATTATAAAAAATTCTATTAGGTCAGCGTGAAATTTGTGCCTTGTTCAAAATCTTAAAATAATCAAGTGTCTTGGGCTTTTGAAGGTACTTCGTAAAGCCATTGACTATGGATACCAGTGAGATTAACAGTTAGAGAAAAATAAATTCTCTTTCTCATACTTCAACTTCTAAGCATTCAAGGGATTACAATTTCAAAATTTGTGTGACAATGAGACTGGTATATTTCGATTGCTTAGTGAAGTAGAAAACCTTTTACATTGTAAAATAAATTATAAATAATAAATCTATGGAAAAATACCAACCAAGAAGTGATAAGCATTAGTAAAACAATATTCTGGGCGATACAATCAAGTAAATCCGAGTTTGGAAACTACCGTAGAGGAATAAGTTATCATATAAATAATAAAAACACAGTTTCAATATACAACGTAATTGAAAACAATACGAATAATATCAAAACAAACCACACAAAAGACATAAAATAATTCTGAAACGTTTTTTATTGGATGGTTTGGTCAATAACGCATGAACCAATTTGGCAACATCCTAGACGGTTGAGAAGAAATCCAGGAGAGCTGTAATAGCTGCATCTGATCGAAACAAACCAAATGTGGGACGCCGTGGTGCCGGCAATTATCTCCATTTCCGGTTACCGTTGTCCACTTCCGTTGCAGGTTTGCTATATGCGCTGCGGTGCATCTCCTAACCCCCCCCCCCAGGGGTGAATGAACTTAAAATTTACACCTTGATTCAAAATCGTATCTAATACTCGTATTGTAGTTGTCTGAAAGATAGTTAAAGCAAGCGTAACTCATTATATTATGAAATCGAAATTGTAACTCTTTTAGTGAATAAAACGAAACGCTTTTGCGAGAACCATAATTCGTTTCATTTGGCCAAAACATAAACATTTCCTTAAATCGCATTACGTTATGCAATAAAAGCTAAGCTTACATCATTTGACACTGTTGACTATTCAAACCGTCAATAAATAAAATACAGTTCTACAGCTCCAAACCCATCCAATAATTGCTATTTGTAAAGCCAACAACCATTAAAATCGTGCTCGTCAAGTTTTATAATATTTAATTGACATAAAAAACATCTTCAAATGCCAGTGATCGAACCCGGCAACGTATCGGCTGTGGCGACTCTCATACGATATCGCTTCAGTTCATTTACGAGGCCCTATGCATCACTATACACAATTCCGATCACAAAAGTACTAAAGTAAAATTAAACTCCACACAACGCCCGAGAGACCCGTATTGCCTGATAGGACGGAGAAGCTGCATTAACGCTACGTAGAATGACATTTATTGACACGGTTATTGTGGCGGCATGCGGACGGTAATATAATTACTTCATCAGCTAATAAAGATAACGTTATTAAAGCGTAAAACGCACGCTTCCCTAGTGGTGTATCGGCCCGCGTGAAATACGGTGATTAGACAGGGATGAGGGAGAGGGTAAAAATACATCGGGTTGAGCACATCAAGGCCTACGAGATTTTTTGGTGTTGGGTTGGTAGAACCATTGACTTTATATGCTGTATCTGGTTTGACGAATTATGATGGGTTTCATGTACAGTTATATTCGACAATTTTTATAGGATTTGAGGACAAAATTCACAACGTGCTTTAATATGTGATTATAATCTAAAAAAACAAGCAATGAGTTAATATTTTACAAATTATAGATAGGTTGTCACTTTTAAAGGTGGTAAAATATTAAGAACGACGTTCAAGTCACTTATATTATATTAGACAGAAGCATACCTAAACATTGTCGCCAGCTCATCCATTTTCAATAGATTTAATCGTCTGCAGCACTCTTACCTGAAAGTAGAACAAGTACGATTACCATTTGAAGTATTAGAAGCGAACAATATTCTTTGGAGTATATTACGAAAAAAAACATACAATTTTTAAACACTTAAAATAGGATTTTTAACAAACCTGAAAATTAATTGAAAAAAAATATATTAAAAAAAAGAAAAAATTAATTTAGAAAAAACAAATTTAATTTTAATTTAATTGGGAGAATTAAATTTTCATTTGGAATTTTTTTTATTAAAAAAATTAAGATATTACATTGTAGCTTAGTAAAATCAAAGAATAAGCATTTCCAACGTCATATGTACATATTAACCAAATGTGGGTGTCTTAAGAAAAACGCTGAATAAGGCTTATATGTATTGCGTATTATTGCCAAGAAAATTTAAAAAAATTATTTACATACTTAATTAATTACTTACATGAACCAACTTGCTAATCTAATGATAACATTTTTGTCTTAACTTAACTAATCGATTATAAACTAGTATACATAAAAGTAACTATAGTTTAAAATAGTAAAATCAAATGTACTTTTCATACTCTTACTTTTCTCTCTACTTTTTTCTCTTCTGTCTCTAAAGCCTCATCATAAACACTTAGTAAGATATAGGAAGTTCCCGCTATTTCCGAGACAAAAACACGAGGGAAGTGTGCTGCATTAGGTTAGTTTATTGCATAAATAGTGTGGGAATGCAATAAAGGATGCAGACAGTTCAGCCAATTCCCATGGCCCTGTGGCTCACACTGGTAACAGTGTATCCCAGAACCTCTCACTTAGGACAAACAAGCTTTGGTTGCAAATGTGTGTTTGTGTTCTTTACTTTCCTACACGAAGATGTTCGAGTGGCTTGAAATTCAGAAAATTAGGTGGTGTTTATAAAATTAAATTAATATCTGGGAGAAATAGTAATTGCAAAGCTAGAAGTAAAATTTGTATAAACCACTTGCAAAGGAATGAGGATAACTTAAAAGTGGAAACTTGTTCAAGTTCGCTAATAACTTTTTAGTGCATGAAAACTAGCTTTCAATTTTTTGAGAACAATACACTTCAGAACACGTATAAGAGTGACGCGCCAAGTGATCGAATACCAAGCAGTAGTAGATATATTAAGAAGGTATATTGATCCCAAAAACATCAGACGGTTAATTTTTTGCTAACATTTACACTTTACAGTTGAGTTCGTTGTATAAAGTTTATGTTTAAGGTAGCTTCGTCCACCCACATCCTAGATTATCTAGCGCTAGCGTAGAATTTACGCTTGTTCACTGTCCTCAATGTTCGCTCCTAATTTCTCGAAACCCTAAGTATGAAATCACTTAGCTGGATCTTAAGGATGTAAAAATAAATATTACTGCAGTACCTATTTCAACGCCAACTGAATGTGGAGCGGACAGAGCGGCATCGATTAGGCATGGCACCCAGGTGGTTCAGATGCGATAATGTCCTGTATATATGACCCAAGTGGTACTGTATACACATTGTAGACATAAAAACTGTATACAGTATACTTCTTTTTGCCAACTGAATGTGGAGCGGACAGCACGGCATCGATTAGGCATGGCACCCAGGTGGTTCAGATGCGATAATGCCCTGTGTAAATTACTCAAGTCATATACACAACGTAAACTACACATTGTATACAGTGTACTTCTTTTTGCCAACTGAATGTGGAGCGGACAGTGCGGCATCGATTAGGCACGGCACCCAGGTGGTTCAGATGCGATAACGTCCTGTATAAATGGCTACGATTTATCCAAGTGCTGCTCAATTTACGTCGTCTAAGACCGAGATAGCTCATGTCGTTTTGTCGCTTCTGTCACGCTTTTTTCCCTCTTGAAAGCCTCTGATTGCAACAGGCATTGTATGTAAACAATGTAAATTGCTCGATCAAAATTATCTCAGAGGACGAAACTGTTCCAAATTATTGGTTACTCACTAACAGATTGTGAGCCTCAAAATCATTGTAGGTATTTGAAAAGAGCAATAACTGAATAATTCCTAGCTTATTTTTGCAACGGGGTTGAGTAAATACTACAAAATGTTTCTAAATACACAAATTACGGCCTCCTTATTTAGACAATTCTTCTAAGAAAGAAGCGTTTCCTCTCAAAATTAATTGAGGATTTTTTTAATTTTTCGATAACACCAATAACTCATATGATTGGATGACATAAATTTATGATGCATAAATGACACACAAGCATTTACACATACGTCATCATACGTATCGTGAATATCTACATCTAATGACAGATACATCTGCAACTCCGTGTGAACAAGCAATACGTTCGCCTCCAGCCTCCAGCCCATCGCATTTACTGTTGGTACAAAGCATCGTTAAGTTTTATGTCTCAAGTAAGTGTTGAAATAAACCCTACCTGACATCGGGCCCTCCCTGCACGAGTAACTATCAGTTAATTTATAGTTAGATTGTTAGATAACTACAACAAGCGCCCGTGTAACCTTTGAGTTGGTTGATTTCCGTTTTACTGTAGAACCTCGATAACAAGACTCTCATGGGGATTATTAAATAAGACTTGTTATCAAGGTTGACTTCTTATCGAGTTGTGCAATAACATGTGATTAGGGGTAAAATAAATTATAGGGTATCTAAAAATGACACTGTTTTTCAAAGATGACTTGTTATTGAGGTTCCACTGTACCTCAATTACACAGTGCTAGCTCAGCGTTGTTGTTGTCCGTGATATATTTTTTTTATAAAATAAAAAAACATTGCAAGTGTACCTACGGGTTTCAATCAGTTTGAACTAGTTATTATTATTAAGTTAGAAAGAAATACAATTGTCATCAGTTACATGCTCAATTCCAAACAAAAGTTTGAAACATTGTTGTGGTATCAAATACATAATTTAATGGAGTTTTATAACTATTCAATTTTGATCTCGCATTATCATCGTATACATATCTTGACACACCTAAAACAGATTTTTATTTTTTGTAATTTTATCTTGCAATTATTATTTTCTCTTTTTATAATACACTTGCTAACTAGGACAACCGTTTTCGTAATTTGGACTTTGTTGCAACTAGTTTTGTTAAATAAATTGATTTTTGAGTACTGTATTTTGGAACATATGAACTAACCTTTTTTATATAAAACTGCAAAGTTAAGAGTTTACTTAAATCCCTGAAAGACACACACAGAGAGTAATATGTCCAAGGCTTTTATATAAATAAAAAAAAAATCTATTAATAAACAAAATATAACACAACGATAAAGGTAGTAAAATTAACCAACTCGCTTTCCACATACACTTGGCAGCTGCTGTATTTACCGGGCTTGTTTACAGGAGGTTAAGAGGGCAGAAACGTTTTCTGGCACGGGTGCCCACTGGGTCAACACCGCCCCCACACAGACGCTGTCGCGACATACGGCCAGCCGCAGCCGCACTGACGACGCGCTATATATAGGCCGAGGAGCGGAAATAAATACCCGTGACGTCACGGGAGACGTAATGGACCGGAACTGAGCACACGACGCGTCGACACCTACCGTGTATTTGTATATGTCTGGGCAACATCGCCGAGATCTTCTACAATGGTGTAATCGTGTCGAGACTTTTGTCACTCTATGTGAATAATTGATATTCTGTTGTGTCTTTGTATAATTTACCCCATGTTCTAAGTTTGTAATGAGGAAAATAGATACAATGTTTACTCAGCATATTATTCTGTTGTCGATATAGATCGATAAATACTTTATAAATGTATTGATCGGAATATTTAAGTACTTTATAATATAGGATCTTTTAGCTTGTCAATAAGCAAAGTGCTCTTGTATATTGTCTCTATTGAACTATCTTATATTATACAATACAGTAGGCCTATAATGTAGTTTTGAATGATAGCCTACTTCCACTATATGCACATGGGTGTTGGTATATACAAATTTAACCAAGCAATTTGTTGTAACTCCAACAATATTTTAGAAAGGTTAGTTGTTTATTTTGAGAACTATTCAAATATAACTCATACTTTTCTTTCAATTAATATGTTGTAAAAATATTTCTAAATATTAAGTAATTGACGCCATTCTGTATTTATAAATCTGATAAATCATGAATGAAGCATTTCTGATTCTGATTAAGGTTTTTTGATGATTGACACAGCGAAACTTTGATTGAATTCGTGAGGATTATAGGACATTGTTTAAAGTGTACATTTATGCCTACTATCGTATGAAGAGGAAACTTGAAATTATTTTAAAATCTGTTGTTAGAAATATTTTGAGCATTTTTTTTTTCTTTCACCACAATCTCTGTTTAACGTTATGACTACACTTTAATAGAGTGTGACCATTGAAACGTTCGCATCATTATTTAATCTGTTCCTTCCGAACATGAATTACTGTATATTAAGTGGTCCAAGATGAGAGTGGGCTGTTTAAGACCCACTTATCACGCACAGTTGACCTTCTAACATATGAGGGCGGGTGACTGACTACGTCATTGGGTCAATTGTGGAATTTATGTAGAATCACCCCAGCGACAATGATGCGGGCACAGAGATCGAGGAATCGGACCGAAATAAATAGATTGTTTAAAACTGATTACAAATTTAAATGTGTGTTTCTAATATTGTGGAAAGATCAATTCACTATACCTATGAACGGTGTTTTCTTAAAATACTACGTAATTGTTAAAGGAAATATTACAAATTATGAGTCTTCTGTACTTAGAATTGTTAATATATTAAACTTCAAGTAAAGTTTTTCAAATTTAAATTGAATCGTTAAATACTGATTTCACTGCTACTCCAGTCACGATCTGTACTGTTGTAAAAAGAAACGAGTCAATGTCACCGATAAAAATTAAAAAATGGACCCAAACCTAAGTTTACTGGAAAATAATACTGCCCTTTTTGCAGCTCTCGGCTAAGTACGGTACTTGTAATGAACTAGTTTTGTTAATAATAAAAATTGACAATTGAATACCCACAAAGTGCCAGTTAAATAAAATACCAGGACGGAATCGTCTTAACTTTAATTAAACACAATAATCTGTTTAAAAATAACACTGACCATCTCTGACAAAGTTTAGGAATGCCAATAAATGACTCGCAAAGAGTGGATTCGATTGTATCTTACTTAAGAAAACCCCATCTTACAACAATATCTATACTTAAACAGGAACATTCATTAACCGTTTATTATACCTACACAGCAGCCAATTACGTATTATTACAATGCAATGGACGATAAAGTGAAGGCAGTTATGTCGTTTGTACAAGAAGTGTAGGCACCAAATTATACATTGCTACCAACCAACAATCATTTCTTAATCACTACTTTCACACTGAACCAGACTCTGTTTACCTACTTTAGGTGAAGTAAGATGCAAATTATATATAATCTCCCATTTTTCATTGAACAACGTCATTTTCCTTTGTATCTACAGTTTTACATTAGTTTTGTTTGAGTCAATTTTTTATGAAGTACAGTAGTGTTTTTCTTAAAAACTTGCCCAAGTCAGAAAATCTAACAAAGTTTTTAGATTTTTGCTGATTTTGAACTTTTTACAAATTAAGTGTTACCAACCAACCATTTACTATATGTTTTGTTAAGATTAAGAGTCACACATAAAAACAATTGCTGAGATAGCTTTTAAACAATTTGCTTGAGTTATTATTTTAAAAAGCTGTATTTAATAGTGGTTTATGTCTAATACAGCATTTATTTAGGGACTAGGGCCCTAACACTCTTATTGTTGTATAAATACTTATATTTGTTGGGCCTGTATACCGTTTTGCACTTACCTTACCACTATGCAACATTTATCATGGTTATTTTTAGCACGCAATACACAAGAATTCTGAAAGTATTTATCCGTCAATTGTTTCAATAACGTTTAGTTTAATCAAATTCAAGAGATTAAATTAGGTTCTTTAATAGGTAAACTGCCATTAGTAATTGAAGTGAAAAAATTCGAAGGTATGTTTTTACAATGTCCAAAAACAAGGTAATAAACTTGTTGGAGATGTTACAATATATGGATCAATTGGAAAGCTCCATGCATCATTGGACCCAATAGACGAATGATGTACGATTGGAGAGCTCATTTGAAATTGACCACAATTTAGCAGGTTTATACGAACTAACGATACTATGTTTGAGCACAGTGCAAGTGTAAAAATATTTTAACAGTATTTTTGATTGCGGTTATAAATTATCAATGTATACACCTGAACAAATACTAAATATTAGTGTTGTGATATTTACATGTTGTATGTCCTGTTACAAAACTACGCGACACTAGCTCGTAGCCGTTTTGCACAGAAGCATGCGTTCGTGGGTCACAATATTATCACTAGGTAGAGTCTTTGGCTATGGCAGGATTTGAAGCCGAGACATCGGGGACCAAAGTCCCGTGCTTTACCACTAGACCAGCTTGATCTTAGTTAAATAGTTTACGTGCAAAAATATAATCGATACAGTTTTTCCTTTAATTGGTTGCGCCTCTTTCAGTTGGTAAAAACCAGTTTTCAAAGTTACATATCATTTATGTAGTATATTTTAAAACCTTACTTGAAAAAGTTCGTTCCATACAGGATCAAAAATACATGTACTACCACGACAATTAAGTCCATGCAACTCAGCACGAAACTAAAACCTACTCGACAACTGCCTACCAACTGAATACATAAACAAATTACACCATAATAGGCAGTTGCAGGCGAATGTAGATAAAACAACCCTAAAAAGCACCATACAAAGCCGCCAGTGGTTGATGCAGTCTGCGTGTCGCAATACAGTTAACGCTCTTTTCGCCGGCACAGAGTACAATATGGTGAATAACAATGCTCTAGTGCTACCGTAATGTGTACTCCACCAACGCTCTGTTATAATGTATGTCTCTGTATAATAACAGTGTCGGCGTTGCATACCTCGTCATACTCTGGCCTCATGGAGAAAATATCTGCCGGGCTCACGCTACATGCAGGAGTTGTTATTTAAACTGTCAGCTGTGGTAAGGAATGTGGGTTAGAAATTTGATAGAAGAGTTAGGTAAAATTTTAGAATATTAGGGATAATATTAATTGAAGGGGGGGGATTTGCACGTCGATTGTACGGCATTGCCTATTGAGTAGGCATCTAAAATAACCGTGTTTTTGTAGTAAAATACAATTTCCACATTTTCCCTAACATATTATAGTGGTACTGATGAACAATTTTGTTATGCTTATTTTAGTGAATTTTCCATATAGGGAATAAGCTATTTATACAAATAGATAAGCAGTATCTATTTAAATTTCTGCTAACAATTAGTTATTGCCACATTTAAAGTCCATAGTTTTTATAATACCCATAAACTCTATACTCAGACAAACATTTTCTTGAGTAGGATTTCAATTCCAATTTTTTTAATTATAATTAGAGAAAATGATTTATTTTGACGTAGGCAAAGTCTCCTACATTAACAAGTTTTACGTTCTTTTACAAATAACATACAGTACTCCTAACAAATTGTCAATGAGAGATTTTACACATATGTTTAATTGCCTCAAAAGCTCCCAATAATTGACACTGTGTCACCAATAAGTTTACTGGGCAATTCTAATGCAAAATATCACTAAAATTAATTTTCTGAGATTAAAAATAACACAAATAAAAAATTTGTAACTGCGAATTCTTCTAACATAAAAAATTGACATGAGAGTAAACAATTCTCAAACTCAAAAAATTAAAACGAAAGTTAAATAGTTAGTAAAAGTAACGAACGGATGATAGTAGAGGTGCCTCAACTTGTAATTAATTGACTGACAGAAGTTTGATGGCGAGTGACGCAGAAATATCGTAGAATATCATTACTGAGAGCGCCAAGCGCCACTGTCGTCTGTAGCTTCATTACACTACTACATCAAACTGATAACAGCCCTTATATTGGGGGAAGTAATCAATTCTTGGATATGCAGTTTTGATTGAATTTTATAAAAAATATTCACAATTTTAAATTTTGTCTAAGAATGATGTAGTTTAACTTACTAAAATATGAAAAGGGTATTTCTTGTTGAAAATTGGCTTTTGTCACATAGAAAAACTCCGGAAACCTATATTAATGAAACTTGTAACAATTTTCATTACTGAACTTCAAACTTACTTACAGAGGTGAACTCATCAATCGTCAATCGAATAGAACCCCACATTACCTGAAAAAGAAACATATTTTAAATCTTCGTGAAAGGTTATAAACATAACAAATTTTATTATTATATATGTTGTTGATAAGTATGGCGAGTTGGTGGCGGTAACGCCACGACTTGGGGTCCAAGGCAACGATGTCGTGGGATCGAATCCTGATACGGTACCATTGTGGCCGATGTGGACGAGCGAATGCAAGGTAAAAGATGTCCCTTTAAAAATTAGAAAAATCTTACTTTTAGCTTAGGTGACACAGATTTAACCCACAAATTGACCCATAAATTCAAAAAATTATTTTAAGACCTCTGCTAGGCTATCTGAATCGATGTCTCATATATGCCAGGTGAGCTTCGGAGTTGTGCCTGTGATGTTCAGTGGTTCATACTACTCCAATGACCATGGACACGACTATCCCTCCTCGACCCGACCCGCACATTCCTTCATGTCTGACAAGGCTACCTGTCGGAGATATGCCAGGTGAGTTTCGGAGTTGTGCCTGTGACTACTACACTGACCATGGACACGACTATCCCTCCTCGACCCGACCCGCACATTCCTTCATGTCTGACAAGGCTACCTGTCGGAGATATGCCAGGTGAGTTTCGGAGTTGTGCCTGTGACTACTACACTGACCATGGACACGACGATCCCTCCTCAACCCGACCCACACATTCCTCACATGCCTGACAAGGCTCTCTGTTGAAGATATGCAAGGTGAGTTTCGGAGTTGTGCCTGTGTGGTTCAAACTACTCCACTGACCATGGACACGACGATCCCTCCTCAACCCGACCCGCACATTCCTCACATTGCGCGGACATCTGACAAGCCTCTTATCGCGACCAATCACTCACAGGCTGAAAGTTAAATTAATTGTCTCAACCGAATCTCTCATTCAGCCAATTTAAGCCTGATCTCGGCATTCCCCGACCATATGGCCTCTCTCCAAACATCCCGAGGGTTCTTTGACCGTGAAAAACGTTCCAGACTCGGAGGCGATCAAAGACCTGTGAAAACAAACTGTTTTATCGAGATAAAAGGTTTAACATTTACAACTCGTCTTGCTTTTACCGAGGCCGATCCGTAAAGAATTATTTACTAGTTTTTAAACCAACGTGTTATAAAACTGAAGAACACAGGTAATTATTATGAAAGTTTCAAACGCCAACGTAAATAATACTGTATCTGAAATAATAAGGTATTATGTCGAAATACATAATTAGTGTCGATTACTTTAGAATGACCGGATAACAAAACCATGTATATCTCCATGTATGGCAGGAAATGTACAAAACTAACTTGGTACACACCATTGATATTTTAAAGCAAATATGATCGGTGATGCTGGGAACATTTATTTACGTGACCACGAAACTAAATTTAAAATTTTCTGAGGTATGTATGCGCACTAGCAGTTGTAAGATGCTACAAGTGTACACAAATATTTGAAAACCCTAAAAATATATATTTTTTATCCTTATTACAGTGTTAGATAGAAGATTTTTATAGATGTAAGTAATTATATTAAACATGACGAGTTATTATGCAGACGGCCCATGTATAAATAGCTTCAAAAACAGTAATTAATTTCGATGCATTGTCCAAATATATTTCGTGTAATAATATACGTGCGAAATTCGACAAAGGCCACTCATTTTACTAACCCAGCAGAATTGTCAAATATACTCTGTTAGAAAAAGTCATAGAAGTGAATACAACAAGGACTGCATACTGAATAAAATTAACATAACATAAAATGCTGTTTCACAATCCAACAAAACCAAACTTCACAACTACATTTTAATTTAAACTTGGTGCAAAATAATAAAACTTCTCACACAGAAGTCAAATACAGAAAGACATACTGGAAAAATTCAACACGAAAACTTGTGCAATTAAACTTTTATAATCTCGCATTAAGCTTCGTCAAACCAACGGGGAATTTCTCAAGTCCACAAAAACATCGGACAAATACTGTGGCCAGAAGTTTATTGAGTTAGCTCTACGGACGACTTCTGAATAACATTGATCTCAAGTTTACCGTCAACATCGCTGCGGAACACCCAACACTTCACTCAACATGTAATTGTATTAGATGGACGGGGATGGTCTTGAAGATGGCAGGTGCAAACAAATACTGTAGTGCTGTACACGCTGTACTCTATACAGTACCATTGCCTTTGAATGAGTAGCATCTCATGCTTTTTAAAGTTAAATTTTAAGAGCGTTTTCACGTACAGGTAATGTATAGGGGAGTGTTGTAACTAAACATATTTTTCCTAGTTTTTTACGTTCTTTAATAGTGCAATTTTCACTTTGTGTATGATATAGCGTAACGAGGAATACAGTAATTTAAAAATGAATCAGTTTGAATAATATTTTGTAAGTTTGGGGAAACCCGAAAATTTGACAAGGACAACGACTATGACCTAGTCACCGAAACTTCTTGTGCAGGAAGCAGTATTTTGTTTTTAATTAATTCTGCGTATATCCTGAGCATGGGACCATTTTTGTGTCGAAACTAGTTTCCTGTGTGTAATATTTTATTCAATGTCCATTTGTGGTTCGAAGTCCTTTACGAAATAAAGAGAAATCATTCATTAATAATTGGTCTTCCTAAAACAGCATGATATTCAAACCATCTTTAGTCGATAAAAAAACTTACAATCTTCAACACTGCTTTATAGAGGTTTAAAATATTTCTCAAACAATATAAATCCATAAACACAATACCTTGTAAACTATCAGCATCGACAGCTTATAAGCATAAACCTTGAACAGCATGGTGCAACGATGACGTCACCACGATTAACCTTTCAAACACGAGTCTCATCATGGCCAGATGTTGTGAGGTGAGTTTATAATTAATCACAATATAAGCAACAGGTCGCAGTCATATGTCTTCACCTCAGAGTTGTTATACAATACAATACAGTGTATAGTGTGGACTAACCGAGGGGTTAAGTGGCTATAGGATCTCAAGTAGGGTAAAAGTCCTCAGTGATGTGAGTGTTGTTTAATCCTGATGTATGGAGTTGGCATTTTAAACGTTTGCTCATACAATATGAAACGATTACGATACTTGTTGTACAATATATTGAAGAGTGTCGAGAGTAGTAGCTGTGAGATCTTGAGTCCTTGAATTGAACCAGAGGAGGAAAAGTTGATATAGTTATAAGCCTATTGGATTTAGGCATGAGCAGTCGAAACAGAAAATTGTATGACACCCGATATTGTCTAGAAGGAAGTTTAGAATAAGGAGCTTGTTTGAAGTCAAGGATAACTAAGCAAAATAATGTAAGCTTAGTTTATTCGGTTGTCTTTACTAATTTTAAAAATTGAAATATAATTGTTCAAGAAGTTTTGCCTACAGCCGGGGTTTTGATGACTTTGGATAAGGCATCTTTATTTTGGTTAAATTTTCTTTTGTAAATTAGCTTGAATTTTGCCAGGAATGAATCAAGTAAGCGCTGTAGCGAAACCACAGATAAGTGCGAAACGTAGTAACGTAGATTAATATGTACAAACTAGGATATATAAAATATATGTGTGGGTCTAATACAATATAAATACAATAAAAAATATAAATGGAAATTAAAAAAAAAATTGTTACTAAATAATGTAGTTGATCAATTATTATTATATAAATGAAAAATTCTAAATATTAAAAACCTGTAAATAATCGGTTCGTATAACACCAACATTATATAACAATCATACTGTCTTCGTTGACACCTGAAGACATGCAGATCAAGATGCATTGATCAGTCAGGTGTAGTCAGCTGATCGCCAGTTTCCGGTGACCGGAAGTGGAAATGTGACGTCACGGGATATCCTCGTTTAGCAAGCGCCGCCGCCGCGCCGTCCGCCAAACAACTCGTCACATGTTTATGTGCGATATGCCAATGTATCTGAGTAAAACAGCTGATCGGAGATGAAGTGTGAGAGGTGAAGAAAGTTCTATTGGTACAGTACTATATTCTCATTTGGATAATGTTCAACTCCAAAATAAAAGTTCAAAACAGTCAACTAGTCAAATATAGCGCACCCCCACATACACGAATGTATCGTTGTTTATTGCCTAAAATTTGTCTATGAACTGCCATTTTTGTAAAAATTATGGTTTCAAATACTGTTTAAAAATATGCCGTATTGACATTATACTGAAATTCACAAAAAATCTAATACAAAACCAATAAGCAACGAAAGATTCATCACATTCACACTTTGAAAAATTAAATTGCTTACATAAAGTTTTATTATAGACAATAACTTATGAAAATAAATCTTTGAACGCTTAATACAATACACCGATGGATTATGCAAGATATCAGCGACAACTAATAATTACCCACCGAAGATAAAAACAATCGTCAGATAAACAAAACGTAGTTGGAGGGGCTTGTAGCGTACAGTACAATGAGTGAGAGTAACAACAGTAGAGGGGGGAGTATGACGTCATACGACTGTAGGGGTGGGGAGAGAGAGCTTAGAACACAACAACATTTACTGATAACTACCCCTGAAGTTGGTAGAGGCAAGTACAATCGTCAGATTAACACAACGTAGTTTGAGTGGCTTGTAGTGTACAATGAGTGAGAGTAACAACAGTAGGGGAAAGGTAATGACGTCATACGACTGTAGGGGTGGGGAGAGAGAGAGCTTAGAACACAACAACATTTACTGATAACTACCCCTGAAGTTGGTAGAGTCAAGTAAAATCGTCAGATAAACACAACGTAGTTGGAGTGGCTTGTACAGTTCAATGATTGAGAGTAACAACAGTAGGGGAGGGAGTATGACGTCATATGACTGTAGGGGTGGGGAGAGAGAGCTTAGAACACAACAACATTTACTGATTACCCCTGATGTTGGTAGAGGCAAGTACAATCATCAGATAAACACAACGTAGTTGGAGTGGCTTTTAACAATGAGTGAGAGTAACAACAGTAGGGGAGGGGGTATGACGACATACGACTGTAGGGGTGAGGAGAGAGAGAGCTTAGATCACAACAACATTTACTGATAACTACCCCTAATGTTGGTAGAGGCAAGTACAATCGTCAGATAAACACAACGTAGTTGGAGTGGCTTTTAACAATGAGTGAGAGCAACAACAGTAGGGGAGGGGGTATGACGTCATACGACTGTAGGGGTGAGGAGAGAGGGAGAGCTTAGAACACAACAACATTTACTGATAACTACCCCTGATATTGGTAGAGGCAAGTAAAATCGTCAGATAAACACAACTTAGTTGGAGTAGCTTGTAGTGTACAATGAGTGAGAGTAACAACAGTAGGGGAGGGAGTATGACGTCATACGACTGTAGGGGTGGGGAGAGAGAGCTTAGAACACAACAACATTTACTGATAACTACCCCTGATGTTGGTAGAAGCAAGTACAATCGTCAGATAAACACAACGTAGTTGGAGTGGCTTGTAGTGTACAATAAGTGAGATTAACAGTAGGGGAGGGAGTATGACGTCATAAGCTTGTAGGGAGATAACTCATAAAAAATACTAAAACTCTAACTAATTATATTTTTTTATCTAAACTTGAATATTGAATTAGGGATAGAGGTGAAACGTCAAAGATGTCTATAGGGTATTGGAATGTGTTGCAGTAAAAAAATGATTAAACCTGAACTGTTAAAAAACAACATAACTGTGTGTGCAATATTAATACTGCGCAAACCGTCGGACCGATGATCAAATATACATGCATTGCGGTCGGCGGCGGACTTCATTGGTCAGTAATCAATGTGTCTGCTTTGACAGCCTGTAGTATGCTGGTACTGCCCTACCGCGTCCGTGGACACCATCTCTTATTGGGAAAATATTGCTCTAACTTTTATAATTAATACAAAATATAACTGGACTAACAATACTGTTGTTTAATTAAATAGTGATAGTGAACATACACATTTCGAATTTGTATTTCCATTTCGTTGTCTACTTTTTTTGTGTAAAAATACAGTCTACAAAAGAGCCACGTTTCCTACTTTTGTCTTTTAAGCTATTTGATGCATTTTAGTTGGACAAACATTGTACAATTATTGTCTTTACACCATTGATAACGTTATGAAGTCAATAGCAGTAGCATAGCAGTAGCCTACTTCTATTGTAATTTAATAATAATATTTTATCATTGCGAAATAGTCTTTACAAGACACCCACAGAGGAATACAGTTTTAAATATGACATTGTACTGTATTTAAAATATGGGTACTTTCCTGTTAAAGGGGACATTCATTATTATCGATGATTTTTTTCTCGATATATTGATGTTAACAAATTGAAACATATCAGCTGACAACTACGAAAAATATTGTTCAGTATCAACAAACATTAATGAAATGAAACTGTTCTAAAAAAACCTAACATAACTAACCAAACTTGCTGTAACATTTAAAAATTCCGTGTTTATAACTTGCGTTTTATATTCAAACCCAAACGGAATTTTTAAATGGTATATCAAGTTTGGTTGGTTATGTTATGTTAGCTTAGAACAGTTTCATTTCTTGATCCATATAATAGACTATTTTAGCCTAACCAAGATCAGTTAGTTGTTGTCAATTTGTAATGGATCGGAAAACAAAAACATCAATATATATAGAAAAAAATCATCGATAATAATGAATGTTCCCTTTAACAGGAAAGTACCAAAATATGTTTACTGTGCTGCATATACTCGGATAGTAATTTCCCCCTTAAAAATACATGTCTTACATGTAATTAAAAATGTGAAATTAAATTATTGTAAATGCTTAGTCTAAAGGATGTACGTCTAGGCAAAGGGTTAGAATTTTACGTGAAAACAACGTTGATGTAAATAAGACAAAATTACTTAAATAACCGTGTAACTCGCAAATTCCCATACTCTCTGCCCAGAAAGATGACGCGACGACTAGCGTGTCGTATTTAATCTGGGGAGAAAGTAAAATTGTATATAGAGAGAAGGAAAACAATAAGCAGTGGGTACAATCAAAATGCCCGTGGCTGCCATTGTAGGCGCAGATAGATGGCGTGAATATCGCCACAATGCTGGACGTAGAAGGGAATCTGCATTTCTATTGTGTGGAATGTAGATAATAAATATTATATGTGCCATTTTACATTTCGTCTTCCACGTCAATAATGTGATTCAGTGTTCTAAGCATGATACACAAACGGAAGAAATAAATTAAAAAGGTTTGTGTTAAAATTTCATTAATGTATCTCGTTGCTGTTATTAAAATTACTATTACAATTTGTTCTAAAATTGATCATATCTTTGGAATTTATTTCTTTGACTATCAATGTAATATTTTCTCAAAATTAATATTTTAACGTAGGATAAACCTTGCTGAGCTAATCATTTGTATTATAGGCCTAGATCGACGATGTTTATTAAATATTTTACAAGGTTTGCGGGCTTAAAGTCTAGAATTTAAACTTTAAACGCCACGAATGCTAAAACTGTATGGTTTAACGCTGTTTGGAAAGAAAACATCGCTTAACATGAGTATTCAGACGCCATCGAAGTTTAATTGAAATTACCTCAACTCTTTTAAATTACCTCTAATCTCTGAAAAAATTAAATAGTAAATTTATATTATGTTAGGTAAATCCATAAAGAATTTAGTTTAGATATTGCAAAGCACCATACAATAAAAGCAAACAAGACGCACTTTCTGTTCCCAAAGATACAGGGCACGCAACAATAATTACAATCAATTAAATTAATTAAATAATTGCAGAACGAAACGAGTTTATTGATCCGATCGATAGGTCGAACTAAGGATCAGACCGTTCACATGATGGGAAACCATGCGTGTGAACTAGGTCGAAGCGAATCTCGTTATTGATTAATTATGATATTTAATACACAACGGATTGTGATATTAAGGACGTTTGTATTGGTTTTGCTATATTTCCATAAAGTTAAATAGACCATAAACATGGTGTAATAGACATTATTAAACTTTATTAACTTTCAAACTTAATATTTAGTTCTATTTAATTAATAAAAAAATCTTACTGAGTTTACATCAACATTAATATAAACATTACAACGTTAAGAATGCATTTAAAAGTAATAATGTGAGAACGAAACCAAAAATTATTTCTTGACAACTGTACCAATAGCTATGTTGTTATTAATTTATTAATTGATAATTTTATTGAAATCGAGGATACAGTAAATTTTATACAGTGTATTTGGTATTATTTACTACACTACTAAGTATAAAATAAAGTTATTAATATTTACATTTTAATAATGATATTTTGTAATTCCTAACAATAATTTCAATACAGTATTTACTTATTTGTTACATAATTTACGTAACCATCCAGGTGTTATTGGCCTGATCTTACAGACTTTGTCAATAAAGGCAAAGTGAACCCAGGTGTCTTAAGATTATTGGGTAAATGATGATCATCTTCTAAAATTAGCCGTTCATATTCTCTAAAGCGGCTGTATTTAATTCATAGCTTCCTTCGATAGTGACACACAAACCATAATGTGTAATCAAGAATTTTTTGTTGCGAATTTTGCATATAGGGAATGAGCTATTACCGTACGTTTCATGGTAGGGCCCGGGACCGATTTAATTGTTCGTTTTTATGTCCTTAAAAGAAAAAAACAGAATTCGTTAAAATGCATATGTATTTATTATATATGTATGTGTCAGTAGCGAGTTAATACGAATAGATTATTTCTGTTTTGGATAAAATTTGGTACAAACGTGTTGTTTATTCGAACGAGTTTGCGGACCAGCATGCACTATGAGAACGGGGTTGTATGGGGAGTTTTCGCAAGTATTAATGTATTGGGGTTCCCCATTCTTTAACCCCAAACAAATTTCTTTAAACATTTAAATAAAAGACATGCCTTATTACCTTCCCTGTAGCAGCAAACTTCAGTACTCATTACAGTTAATGTTTATGAAATAGGAAATAAATTTGAAAATTTTAAGGAGATATTTTAGTAGAATTATTATTTTAGAAATTCTGCCAGGTAAACTGAATTTTACTTAGTGATGCGGCGGGGATATTTCATTATGATTGTTTTACTAAGGAAAATTACCATATCAATGGACGATACGATATCGTCAGCCCAAAAATCTTTGGAATCGCAACCTTAAAATTAATTACTTATTATCATTATAATCGTTGTGCCTAGACCAACAATAGCTGCACGACATTAATAGATGCTGATAGAGCGCTCTGTACGGAGACACATCTACTATCAGCTCTACGCTACTGTGCTGATATCAGCGTGACGTCACAACCACACAGCTGATATCAGTGGATCATCCCGCCTAAGTCACGGGATACAACCCTTGTCCCGAGGGAACTCAACTACAAAGTAAATTTCCTGTCTGCCTCTCTTCCGGTAACACCTTTCCCTCCTACATTCCTCTATTACTGCCTTAAATATTTTTAGTATAATATATACAAAATTCGTAACTAATTACGGCGTTAATGACTTATTATGATCGTGTGAAGTCCAATAGTATTTTAACAATAAAATATTTTCCTAAACAAATAATATAAGTTGATTAGTATTGTTTGTTATCTTCCACATGGGGACAGGTATTTTGCATTACATTTCAAAGATGTTGATGGAATTTATATTTCTAATACATGTTAAATGAGTGTATGCATCAATGTCAAAAAACCGTGTGTATACATGCAGATTTATAACATTTTTCTCATATTATATGGTAAATCTATTCACTTATTTTGAACTTAAGTTGACTTAAAGGCGAAAAATGATTAGGTAAAGATTCCATACGGTGGAAAATTGTAGATCAATATTTATTAACATTTTAAAAGTCTCCACATCCTTTAAATTGTATATTTAATTTCAAGAACTTTTAAATGAATTTAAACAATAGTTCAAACATGGCAATTCTCAGTTAACATTTTACGTACAATATAGGACATACTACATAATAGCATTTTCAGCTTTAACATACAAGTCATCTATTGGAATAGTATGTACATAATTGAATTTATTTTTCTCTCTAACTTAAAAAAGCGTGTTGAGTATACATTATAAAAAGCTACACCACTGTAACAAGTTTTTTTACTACATATTAGCACATACTGTAAAAAATAATATAAAACAACCTCCTAAAACGGATAGAAACAAATATAACAAGATGGAAAAATGTAATTACTATATCGATAAGATTAATCGCACATTCACAGATTACACACTCAACTTGATCTGTTTATTAAATATGTTTACTTGATCGTCAATAAAACAAACATGAGCAGGGATTGTAATTAATTAGGTAAATTGTCGGGACCGTTGCTCGACGGCAGATGTAGTATCGTTTCAACTCCAAACTCTCATTCATTTAGGAGTATTTCCCTTCAGGTTTAGGGTGGATCTCGCTTGCACCCGGAAATTATCTTTGTAAGAAGCTGTTAACAGATTTCTTGATATCGTTCTGTAAAAACTGGGTGAGGATTTTCTGAATATTGCAATAGCATTTACGTTGTGAATTTATTTTAAATTTAAATTCGTTTTTAAAGAACAAGATTCATGGGGATATTTCTTATCCTTTAAAAAGTTAAAGTTAGTCTTTAAAGTGTTGAAAAATATTTCCTATCCAGCAAAGAGTAAAATTAAATCTACACTTTAATAAGGTGTTCGGCCTCCTTTTCTACTACAGTATTCTCTTCTTATTCGGGTGAAGTACACCTTAATATGCCTGTTAAATATACCTACTTAGCATCTCAAAACAGTATAAGTCACCAGTTATTTCCTACCATACACCCCATTTTCAATTCGACATAATATATGTAAATAACTCACCATTTTTTTAAAACTAATTCATGACACAAATAATTACTTAGGCAACCCCGAATTATCTTCAAAAAGATTATTATGATTCGTTACAATTGAACACTGTTGGACAAAGCCCGAGTACAGTGTGCACTTATAGTAGCGGAAGTCTTGGAGTCGGGGTTTGTACAAAGGCGTCTACATGAGCATCTGGGCCAACAATACGATTTGACCGTAAACCCCGGGCTGGAGTGCTTAGCCATATTAGTGTCCAGCATCTTGCATTGTGTTTGATTGTAACTAAGTTGTGTTTGTTCATAATGAAACTCTTTTGTGAAATAATATTTCAATGGTCAAATGGGTTTGTAAACAGATTTACCATGGGTAATTGAATAACATTTAACAGTGGGTTCCGAACCACCAGGTTGTGACGTCATGCTGGGACATAATTGATTATTGTGTGCTGGTCTTATAGGTTAAAACCGGGAAAAAAATATTGTATTTCCGATTTAACTATAAGTAAGAAATGTAAATATTCGTTATAATCAGATTAGGTTAGGTTTTATCTTTAAATAAATAAGTTAGTAATACAAAATTATAACTGACATAATTTCTTACGGTTCAAGTGAAGAGTTTCTACAAATATCTTGTTTTTAGATCATTTTGAGCGCATCTGATGATGGGAACTACTCGAGTATTCAAATGTAACTTGGTACTTTGTAAAAAAATAAAGTACTTATCAATGTTTGTTCGGACGACTAATTGTATAACGCAGGCAACCTAGTTGATTTCACTGTAAAACATTAAAATTACTCTTTTAACTTTTTAAATCTTTATACAACAACAACAGTAATCAACAAAATAATTTATATTTTTGTCAAGTAGAGAGTAAACAATTGAAATACGTGTCAAGTTTGTATAAACTTAAAACACTATAAACGAAGCTTTTTAGTTTCTAAGTGGATTTTCAGAGTATTATTCAGAGTAAAGTACTAACCTTATAATCGAGTTTGATATTTTTTCACCTTAGAGTTTAAGAGAAAAAAAATACATCTTATTCAGGACTTGCATTTGAAATAGCTAAAAGTTTTCCGATTGGTAATACAAGCTGCTATACCCGTGCTTTGCAACGGGAAGAAAATGTGACCTAGAGAGCTATTAAAGTGGTGATGATGTGTGTTTTAAAATACAGCAACTCTATGATTTAGTTTGAAAATATAAACTAATTTAAAAGTGTAAACCTACTTACTTTCAAACACCTACTTTTAATGTTGATAGATCCAAAAGAACAACATACCTTACTGTAGCAATAGCATCAATTGCTTCATATTGATGCTTCATAAATGACCTTAATTCTTCAATTTTAGTCAAGCCTCTTTACATGTAAATGTAGCTTACTATATAAATTACAAAATGAAACTGTGAGCAATACAAAAAAAACTTATATACAACCTTTCTAAAACCAAACATAACCCTCATCAATCAATACAAACATATTTTTCGAGTAAATAAACAAACACCAGTGCATTGTACTGACCAGCTGTTTCGTTAACTAAATTAAATTAAATCATTTAAAATTTGGAAGCATGCCAGGCGTAGCCCTTTGGAAATCAGCCTGTGGGGCAGAGCCCTTAGGAAATTCGTTCATATCAATACTTTTCGGCAAATCTACACACTCTAAGCTTCTTTTTAATGTGCCATATGTCTATATTTTTATTTGATAAATGGCCTTAACCGTTTACATAAAATTTGATTGTATAACTTTAATAATATAATAGATAATAGATTACACTATAATAAACCCAATCATTTAAAACTTAAAAAGCAAAATTTTCACTTTCATAAATATTACTGTGTTTTTCAGCAACAACGTTACACTTCCTGATATAATATGTATTGGAATGACACAACATCATTAATTCCCGGCGAGCGATCAATCCAGCAGAATGGCATTTTGATTTCGTCGCCAAAGACACCACCTCGCACTGCATGTAGCTGACGACATGTCGGTTGTCGCTGCGACAAGCCTCTAACTGATTGTACATGTTCTGTCGTCATGGCGACATGTCGTGATTTCAAATTAATATCCGTCGTTGTTTGCAGACTTGCCAAACCAGTCACTCGCACCACTTATATTACTAATAATATGCCTAGGAATAGGTTGTTTGAACACTACTTTACTGAATTTGAATTTACATTCGTTATTATACAGTGTTTTAAAATTGTGGATGTACTGATTTTGTTTGTTTGACGGGTGTTAAAACGTAAACTTGTATATGTAGGCTACCAAAGAGTAAGACTCGTTGACATCTAGTATATTAGTATTTATTTATTTAAAAAATAATTATTCCTAACAATACTAACAAATACAAGTGAAAAATTCAATCAAACTGTAAAACCTAACTTAAAAACTTCAGTAGCTTAAAAGAGCATAAATTTTATAATGTCCATATAGAACTTTGATAATCATCCACTGCTAATAATGTTAACTCAACTGTATGGGGTTAGCACAATGGAACGATAGATCCGAATGCTAAAAATGCTCTGCTTTCAAAATGTCTTAACTCATTTAAATTTATTGCCAACCGTGTGAAATAACTATGTAATAACCTAAACCATTTCTTGTCTTTGACAAAAAATCGAAAAAAAAAACAAAAACCATTTGACTTACCACCAATTTCCTTAACCTGTAATAAAACGAAAACACTTCTCAATATGTGATTATATATATGACGATATATATGATTCTGTTAGATTTTTTATTCGTCCAATATCTAGATATTTTAGTACCAGCCATGTATAACAAGTTGACAAAATCTTTTACTCCTAGGTGAGTAACATATTGATTCTGGAATTGCAAAGTAGGTTAAACAGTTTGGGTCAGTAGTGAGGTGGAACACAGTGTTACAGTGACCTTAAAGTACTTATGATAAGCAAATCAGGTCGCAGTGGACACTGCTTGTACACAACATTTACTGGGGTCTGACTTTTAACAATTTGTACACGGTTTGTATTAATTTATTTCCTTTAAGATTACAAAAATGTATACTTTTATTATTTTAGTTGGTAAAATCAATTACATATTACGGTACAATGATGTTTGCAATGCCAACTAATGATTTCTTTACTGCTAAATGAAGTTTGTAGTTGGTAGTTTTCATTCATTGTAGTTGAAAATAATCATGATTCCTCTTTTATATACCCGGTTCTTTTGCACTTTTTAACGAGTTAGGGACGTCCAATTTGAATATTAAACTTGTAGAATGCAGTCCAGAGAATATAAAACTTCAGAAAATAAATTTCAACTTAAATTTTACTTTTAAGGAAAATTCAATTCGAGCGTTACGATACACAACAACGAATCTGAAAAAATGAAGCAGTTTTCAACAAATGAACGGAGATCGTGAGAACTGTACGATAATTAATTGATTGGTATAGAACCAACATGTTGGCAAGTTTAAGACCAACTTTCAGCCAGTTAAAACACACAGTTGGCAAACTGGCGAAGCGAACCTACCGTTTCCTCTTCCGGTTTCCAACTGCACCGTGAACCCGCAGGTACATCGTAGTCTGTGCAAAAGATAATCCTGTTTTAAAGTAAAACAAAAATAAAAAATGTTGAAAAAATTCTAATTTTTCGTAGCGTAAATTCTTGGTGTCTTTCTAAAGGACGACGCGTTTGACAGCTTGCTCATAGTACATTTTGAGCTAAGTGACCTCAAATTTCCTAAACAGTGCTAACTCAAATATTCATACAAAATTAACATTTTTTGTGATACTAAAGAGATTGGCTGGGTCTGTAGTGGTTACACTGTATTGCTCGAATAACATTTAAAAAGTTGCCGGATAGATTCTAAGAAAAATCAGTAGAATTAATTATGGCTCGAAACTATACCCACTACTATATATTACTATATTACTATATATTATAGGTTTACCAGATAATTGGGCTTAAAGTTAATGATGCTGGATAATTAAACAGCTGATCTTAGTAACAAGTTACACATATCATCTCACTCCAATCTAAAATCATCATTCATTCATATTTGGGTTAAAAACGCACATAATTGGCGTTTCCATCTCATTTGATACTTATTACCACAGACAATGGAAACCATTAAAATGGAACATGGAACAATGGAAACATTAAAGTATTATATTGTCTGTGCTTATTACAATGATAATAAAAATCTGATTGAGAAAAATACATTTAATTGATAACAGACGAGCACTTTGGTAACGTTTTGACAATAATTACACGTTACTTAAACAGTTTGTCAATAGCGTTTATTTAAGAGTACATATCTTAAGAATTTGAATAAAACATCTACAAATCCAACAAATGTTTCCATACACAAAACACTTTGTGTGAACAAATATTTTACCGGTAAACATCGGTTTGAAACCGTGTGGAGATTTTATTGAAGACTCGTCATAAAGAAGCCGACTTTAAGACGACCGGCAAAGTGGTGCTAGGGTATTCAATGGGTAAAACTTTATAGCTCATAGTGGAAAAGCGGGGGAAAAATGCTCTACTAAGTTTTATGAGAGGGGATATTTAGCACCACGTGTATAAGGTAGTATGGCCTCTATCTGTACCTACACTTTACTGTGGGGATTGTGGTGTGACGAAAATTGTGTTTATGATGGAAGAATTTCCTAGAAATGAAAGTTGTTTCTAATATTTTATTTATTATTAACTCAATTTTTATGATTATGAACTTTTATTCGTGTAACTTTCGTGGTGGTTTGCAATATTTACTATCAATGACCAGGATGGGGGAATCATTAGTATAGTGTAACATGAATACACACTATTGAAGAATATGTTTCAAATGAAAGATGGATATTAAAGTTGAATACGAGGAAAGGCGATCTTAATCATTTTATAACTTTGCGTTCAGATTAGATGGTTCAACACGAGAGGATTTACTTATACCATAGATAAAAGGAGTAATCTATGCTTATACAAACCAATACATCATTGAAAAGGTAAAAAAGTCAGTCTTTAAGAGACGAAGGTGTATTTAACTTAGATTATAATACGAGAAAGTGCCACAGCTGGTCTCGTAATAAGAGTGCCGGTTTGATTCTGAGAGTTAACAGTTGCATTAAGATGGCTATTAAAAAAATTTAAATCATAACAAACGACAAATTACACATTTGAATTGATAGCTTCGAGAACCTTTTTCATCAAGCAATAACGGCAGTTAACTATGTCAATGGTAAAACAAAACGCGTTATCGAAACTATTATAGCTCATTGAGAAGCAAGTAAGTAGTCAACATTGTACCAGGAAGTTACTTTGTATCACATTGGATCTATTATAAGTGTTAAAGTGGAGATAAGAGGCGTAAATGGCCTTTACTGAAGTTGTAAATTTTAGGATGGCTCCAATTGACTGTTGAACTTTGAACCATAATCACAGCTTATCTAGAGTGCTGATATGGTGAGGCTTAACAACGGAAATATTGGACAAGTTTCACAATCTTAACTCATTAGGTCAACGTTACGAACAGATTTGTTTTATTTGAGAGGAATTGTTTACACAAATCAACATGTTTATGATACATAAAGGTTTAGGGAGAAAGGTTAGGTATTTAAGAGACAATGGTGGATTTATCTCATATTGTAACCTACAATTACGAATGTTTGGATTCACACTTTATTTATGGTTAGGTTAGAATTATCCTATGTTGGTAACAGTTCCAATGGTGTACCTCAGCACAATACATAAGGTAAATCACTAAATAAAGAGTAAATACAGAAAAGTAAAATACTGTAGCCTACTTCTTTGTGGTATAACCATACTTCTTTTAATCTATAGTATAACCTAAAAACTTTAATTTAGTTGCTTACAATAATCAGTATTTATTTACTATTAGTGCAATACATTAACTTATTGTTACGTTACAAATTGTGTAACACCTTAAGTGGTAAATTGATGTCGAAGTGTAGCAGAAAAACTTAATAATTAGTAGTAAAAGTCAGGGGTTTTAGAGTGTAATATCAAAATACAGCTCTTTCACCACCTGACCTTCAAACTCGAGACAATTCAACACAAAAATCTTTGATACCAAACAACTATGGAAGGATTTTAAAACAGGCATTCACTTTATAATGAAAATATACAATGATTCGCCTTCAATATCATCTTCGAATAAGAAAATCCACTTAGACTAACATTAACAGAACTACAAATCTTCTCAATCCACGGAGTCGAAAAAATTCAAATTTCAAGAACACCTTAAATGACTTTAACCAAGCAAACTGCTTAAAACATTTAAAAAATCTGCCACAGCTTAAAACACGATAAAACAATCAAATATTCCCAAGTTTGAGCGACAGGTCCATCACCATGGTGGAGGTGGATGGGTCAGTCGTTAGTTCGGAGGGAGGGGTTGAGGGTTTAAGACGACGCCGAGAAGATTGTTTTACGGGAATTTGACGAGCAGCGATAAACGAGCCGCGAGGGCTAGGGACATAACTTCTGGGCCTTAGGGGGTAAAATTACCGATAAAATCGGATTTGATACCTAGGCGGGCTTAGCTGGCTTAGCCAGGTGCTTGCATAACCTTGAGTCAACAATGAATCATGAGACAATCTGTTTGACTAAGAAGGAAACGGGTTGAATTCCTGAGTAATCCTAACAAATTGGGGTCCCAAAGGGGTAACTCTAATTTTGGGGTTTTTTTCACAAAAAGTATCCACGTGGTCCAGTTGACGGACAGAATCGCTTGAATGTTTTATACTAGAAGACGTAGGTAGCATCTAAAGTATTACACTAGGTGTAAAACTGTTTTGACAACTACCTGTTTCGCAGTCAATGTTGCAGACTATTTTAAGTTTTCAATTCCATAAGGCACGAGAAATATGAAAAATGTTGCCTTAACCACTTCTGTAGACACGCGGGAGCGACTTCACTATCTTATAACTGCCTCCACCATTGACTTGCACCGTGACAGTACTTCCCCCTCACTGATCTTACTATAGTTCACCACCGGTTGAGGTATTTTTCAAACCAACTTAAAATACCCCCGCTGCAGCAAACCTGCAGACTAAGCGAATTTCCATTTGACTGATTGGATTTACACTGAAATGTCTACTTAAAAATATAACATTTATTCTTGATTTAAATAGAATTAGTTTAACAAGTACTTAGGTTTGCTGCATCAGGGAGGGTAAAACTGTTTTTTTTTTGTAAAATGTGAATAGTTAGTAAGAAATAAAAACATTTTCCAAATTTGATCAAAATATGTTCACAAACAAGCAAACTACAACAGTTTACTTATTCTCCATAAGAATAACATGGGAATTTTAAATTTACAATTTTTTTGAATTTTCTCCGTAACCATTAGGCGCATAGTAACGCTTCAATATACTAAATTATTTGTTTTTTTAAGCTCTACAAAATGGTTTGGAAAGAAATTGCTAAATCTTATGTTTTTTGGGTCAAAAATGGGAAAAACCTATTTTTACCCCATAAAACCCCCCGTAAACCCCCGTTCCCATGGTCCGATCATGCTGGATCGCGAACTCGTTCGAATAAACGTACTTTTACACGTTTGTACCAAATTTCATCAAAATCGGATCATTTTTGCTCGAGTTATCGTGCTGACGGACACATATATATATATATATATATAAATATATAAATATATAAATATATAAATATATAAATATATAAATATATAAATATATAAATATATAAATATATAAATATATAAATATATAAATATATAAATATATAAATATATAAATATATAAATATATAAATATATAAATATATAAATATATAAATATATAAATATATATATATATATATATGAATTTGAACGGATGGTGTTTTTGGCCTCTAGGGACCTCAAATCGAAAAAAAAATCGGTCCCGCGTCCAGGTCTTACCATGAGTACTACGGTAATAGCTTATGGGAAATTCGCTAAAATCAAACTAAAAAGAATATGAATTAAATCTAGACAAGTAGAGCTTTTGAAGCGTTGTTACTGACAAAGATCACATGTATTTTTACGAAGTCACTGGGTATAATAATAACCAAGTTAACTATCGTAAATTGATGTAACTAATTGTATCATCTCTTCAAAACACACGTTTAGTTTCTTAAAGACTTTGTCCATGTTTCTATTAAATACCTTAAAAAATGCATTGCAAGCTATATGCGTAAAAGCAATGATTAGTGAAATTCAAACATATTATTTCACATATAAAGAACAAGATTATAGACAATCCAATAGTCTATATTGATAACATAGTCAATGTACAGTATTTTAATGTTGCCTATACGCAACAGAAACATCGAGATATAGCTATAGTGTGATAATTTGCCCTTGCAAAAATAACGAAACTCAACTGCGCAAAATAAAATAAACTAATCATAATTTTACCAAGAATTTCTTCACGTTGTAATAAACAGCTAACTTTATTCGCGTAGGATAAAATTGCGTCAATTTCAACGCCCATAAAATACAATTTTAACGAGACAGAACAGCGACGTTAAAAATGTCGATATCTGAGATTATTAATGTAAATGATTGGCGTAGAGTTATTTATGGAAAGTCAGTTTATTGCGGCTGGACATGTCACGTTGCGGCTACCTTATATTTTTCGTTGCAGATGTTGGAATAATTCTCAAAAATATTAAACAAATTATAATCCTAAAAAGGGGGGTTTCTTTGCATATTTTATAGCAGGTTCACTTATTCTTAAATGCTTACCCCACCGTTTGTATTTTCAATTTTAAATTATCCTGTAACTACTTTCTGACCAGTAGAACTCTGAAAATAAAGTTATATTCTTGAAAAGTGTGAAATGTCCCGAATGTGCTATACATGCCTCTTCCACGTGATATTTTATGTTGTTTTCTAGGTTCTAGGCGTTAGGAAACACTTGTTTGAAGTAATCCTAGGACAACACATTTGTTGCAACACCACACACTAATAAATACAACTATTATGAAATTCCTATAAATTATTTCCAGTAGTGGAATTTCGAAAATTGTTTCATGGGTCAATAAACAATAAAGATTTAACTGCTAGCGAACAAAAAGCAATACAGTATCTTTAAAAGCTTATTCATCATTATTAAAAATACAGATTTACTGATGGGTTACTATTTTCAGATAACTATATAAGTGATTTCATTTCCAGTGTGCCTGTAGGACCATCATGGAAAATACCCTGGAATTTCAGTATTTGGAACCATTATCAGTTCTATAGAACATTGTGATATTTCAATTTTTTCGTTTTATCGAGAAATTCGTTTTTGTATAAAGTATATACTGTATTAAACTAGGCTAATCCCTCTAACTAATTCAGTCACTTATTTCAAATAGTACATAATTCCTGAAAGTATTTTCTATCAAGTAGTCATTCAACAGATACATGTATTTCTGTAACGCATAGAGCACGTGACGTAGGTTTGCTGCTGATATCGTGCTGATGGAGGCGTCGAGTGCTGAGCCAGATATTAGCCTCCACTTAGCCGATCTGCTGATCCACACAGGAAATTAGTGCCTCAGCGTCATTCTTTAATGGTTTTATAATGGGCAAGTGGCCAACGATTTACTCGAATGGGCTATAAAACTAATTATGGTTCATTAATTACATTGCAAGCTTGTTTACAAGGAGTTGAGATACTTGCTTAGCTTAATACATTAGTTTTTACAATGTTGGGTGGTTTGATTATGAATTGCTCACGTGTAACAATATTTCAATAGCTTTCGTTTGAAGTATTATTGTTGTTAATGAGCGTTGATGCATAAATTACAAACAATTGCCTCTTTTGAATACTAAAATATCATACGTAATCATAAAAAAACTAAAATACTGCAAGTAACATAATACTGCAATTACTAAAACGTTGCTGCGTGCGAAATCTTTCGTTAAATAATCCGTTACCGTAGACGAATGTGCTAGACGGTTGTTGTTACACCTACTAAAAGATTAATTTCACAAATGTTTACATGATAAAATGAAAATGTTTCCTTGACTATTTTATTTACGATACATAGTCCGAGTCTTTTATTATTGACACATTTTTTTTTGCATTGTTTTGCTAAACTGTGCTATATTTTATTGCACTTTTTTGAGTAAGAATGGAGTTCTTAAATAAAAAGTATATTCTCTTAACCTCGGAGACCTATACTTAGTGTGGGCTTTGACTCAAGTTCCGGAAACATTCATTTTAGTCATTAATGCAAACCTAAAACATATTTGTAGCATATTTCTAAATACAGTACTCCCGATTCCTACAATAGGGGGGTTTCCAACAATTATTCAACGTGAAAAAAATTACCCAAATCTGTTGCTATGGAAACATAAACCAGTATAATCCCATAAAACATCCCATTTTCCCTCAAATATCCCACGAACGGGAGAACCTCTCCACTTGGGTATAACAAACGAAGACTTGTAACTTGTGACCACAATGTCCCGGAAAACGGAAACCGCTCGGGCAAATCTGGCGTTCACAAATATTATCAGCGCCGGAAACGACTCAATCAAATTTGACGTCTTTTATTATTCATTCTTTTTGCTCGGAGCGGTCCCGACTGATGTTTCTTACGATCTAATCAACCTTCGGAACTCTCTACAACTGTATTACGCCCTATTTGTTTTGTATTTCGTTTGTACCAAGTAGCTTTTACCCTGACTTATTGAGTTACCTAAATTGTCTGTCGCATTCAAACGTTCATTTCAGTTGAATTTGCTAACTGAAGATTTATTATGTAAAACTTTGTAGGGTACTAAAATTGTTTCATTTGAAGAATTTTGAATAAACCTATTATAAAGGACATTGAAAGTATGTGTAATTTAAGTCTTTATAGTGACAAATATAAATTGTGATTTATACATTATTTGTTATGATAACTACTATATTAACAGAGCAGCCTTGCCAATAAATGTAAATAGTATTTTTATTGGCAATCTGAAATTCATGTATTTTTCCAAAATGAATCCCTAAATCAGCTTGATCGACAACTGAATGATAAAAAATTGGCATTACAAACATAAATTTGAAAACATTTAGCGAAAAAATGTGACCAAAAACAATATTAAAATCTAAAATTACATTTGAACACCTTTTGAGGAGTAAGCCTAGGAGCCATAGATAAGACATAATATTGTGGTCTGCTGGTGACGTAATAGGAAGACAGCAGTCTATTGCTTCTGAATGGGATCGCACTCGGCTCCCTGATGAATGAATGGCGGTCCGTACAATTACGGTCGATTGTTACGACGGCGTCGTCGTGAGAACCGATCACGTGACCTCACACACACACGCACACAAGCTCACGAGATCACACTAGCCGTGTGGTGGGTGTAATGAGGTATTATCGTAATTTTAACTTGAATGTTTGCATTGTAACCAACTACTTACTAGGCTACACCCACTACAGATAAAATGTTCAAAAATAGCTCACATAAAAAAGAGCAGGCGATGGAATAATTGTTTGGAACTAATAACTTTGCCGTTCAAATGAAGTAGTTTTGATTATGTACTTTGCATCAGAAAATAATCTTGACAAGCGATCTTTGATGTAACGTGGAGTGATATGGCGAAGGTACAATGTTGCGTCATTGTCACCGCTAAGACCAGGCGTTCTCTAAATATTTGATGTGATACTACAGAGTACAGAGAGAGACAGAGCAAGAAGGGGTTTGAAGGAGGGGGGGGTAAAGAGAGAGTGTGTATGTGTGAGTGTAAGAGATAGAGAAGGCAGTAGGGGCGGGAGTGCCTTATCCCCTTCTCTCAGAATAAATGTTAACAGAAGTGCCTAAGATGAAAAACAAAATTGAAACGAAAGACGCGTCAATCGACCAATAACGAGTTTCATAGCGATGGATAAATGGCATTGTCAAACCGCATTATGACGACTCATCGTCCGACAGTTAAATTATTATTCTATCCGAGTGTCTTTTTGAAATTTCCTGGGGAGATTTCCGTTTTGTCTCCGTATCGACGGGATTTGTCACAACGGTGATTGAATGATTGAGGTCTCCGAACGTAACGAGTTTTTCGCCATTATTTCACACCTGCGTAATAGATTATGTGAACGATATTGTAATAGTTCAAATTGCATCAAATGTTTGAAGATGTGACCTTACTGAAGCTTTAAAAATTTTATGTCAAGCAATTTAAAATACTAACTGTTAAAATACAAACTTTTATTTTAGGATCTTAAATAATTTTGGCAGAACTTGTAGTCAAATAGGCAGTCAAATTTATGCATCTACATAATAAGTTGTATTAGCCTATACCAGCTTACCTGCAGAAAGAATCTTTATTAAATGAGCGTTAAAATGAAATATATTTCATAGGAATTAACTTAAAAGATATCTTTTAACTCTCTAAATTTAGAACTCTAATTATCTATGGCAAAATTTATGATTAGCATAGATGTATTGCTCAGAAGAAAAACGTTCATTTAAAATTTCACACTTTAAATATTTAATAGCAAAGTAAATAAAGCATACTTTTTTGGCGATATATTCACATTCAAAATCAAATGTCTCCATATCTTTAAATCATGTACAGAACTTGACCATTACGCGAAAATACGATTCGCGAACATCTTCCACAACTTATAAAAGGAGTCCACAGAGCGAAAATCGAATTAACCACTGGAAAACTCACTTACCAAGTCGTCCTTTAGTAAATGTAATGAGAGAAGGGGTGGGGGTTAATAGCACTGTTGTTGGTGGGGGGGGGGCTGCTAGCCGCGGGGTAAGGTGTAGTCCCCCTATCAGGGGGTCATAATCATGTTAAAGGGGCGGGGGTCAGGATTCGGACCTGCACTCTGTAGAATTAAACTGGATAAAAGGCAGAACGGACATAGACATCTGCTCTCCCATACAATACAATACAAAGGAACTGTAAGGCTGCATGATTCCATCTTGGGCCTGCCTCAATGCAAACTATCACCGCCCAGTCAAATGTGGTAAAAGATTGAATTTGTCAACTGACAAGAGTTGACGTTCGGATATAAAGCATTGATGTTTTATGTTGGTATTGGCCTGCTTATATGCTTTGTAGAACCATCTCTTTACATAGTAGAAGCTATTTTAATACGGTTAAGGAAACTGTTATGGAATTAATTACTGAACCAATTGTAAAGAAAATCAGACGTCCCTTCGATGTTTTAGTATCATAGCTAATTATTTGCTCCCTTATTTATATTTTATATTTCACTAAACATAAATTGACTACAGTGTATCATTTACTAGTTTCCCCCTTTAATCACAAAAAAACATCTAATGACTTTACCGTGTTTACTTTCTCTTTTCCATCCATCTTTTTCCTGTACTTTTAATTCCTTCATTTTTGTGATTTATACATTTGTCATATTGTTGCGACCGAGTATTCATCATTCAATTGTTTTGTTGAACAGGTTCATACAAAAGATTTAAATCAAAATTACTTTAAATATTACAATATAAAAAACACGAACTTCCAAATCTCTCTAAAGACACTCCAAGATACTTTAAACTCTAAACATCAGTTTGAAAGTTTACCTCATAACCCAAAAATAAATCTTGAAAACAATTTACAAAAACTCGAATAACAATTTGCCGCCACGAGGAACTAGCGATCCAGTAGTTCTCAACGACAACTGTTATTCATTGTTAAATGCATGTCGTGGGTTATGTACGGCAACGTCGCAAGACCTGGACCCACGCCAGGGGAAGTGGCAAAAACATTCCGCAGATATACGATTTAAAACCTTTCGAAAGTGGGCCACTGTTATTTCCTAAATGGAAGTCGTTCTCTAAATTTATTATTTTAATGCGTTCGCAACGTAGATCACTCGGTAACTTTATAACGGGGACTTCTGTGGTTACAGTACCAATGAGTATACGAAATCTGTATGAACCTGGAGTTGACAGATGTTTGAGTACTGGACAAACGTTTTGAAACTAGTACAAAAGGCTGAGCACGCCCATGCTAACTTTCGGCTTTGAAAAAGTCACTTACTAAATTAATTAGCATGAGGTTACATTAGGCTAGGGACTAACTAGCAAAAGTAGCCGCAACTTCCGAGTCACCCAAGATGCAAGACAGGAGTTACCCTCCCGGAAGCACGAGAAGTTGAGAAAAGTCTGCATAAAACAGTGACCGAACGACCATTCAACTTTTGGCATGCACATTAAATTCATATTTGAATAAAAACTCCAAGCAATTAATGATAAAATAAACTGATTAAGGTAACAATTGTGTTTAACGAATTCAAGCAGAGAGAGCAGATTGGGAAATAAATTACAAAAAAGAAAATATGCATAAGAAAACTACGAGAATACACATTTCTATAGTTGCACACTCTAATAAGTGCCTATATATGCACTTAATGAATTTCCATATTTCTTCCATTCTACACAAACAATCTCAGTCCAAACATTGTGTAAAATAGATGAACAATGTAAAGATTAATTCTGTAAATTGTGCAACTAAAACAAATATGTTCCTCGGCTCAATACACTGTGCGAGATGGAAAAATTTTGTAAAAATAATTGTGCCATACGAACACCAAGTTCTTTACATTTTAATTTTATAATTTTTCCCTAATTTATGTTTAATAACATTGTATAAAATGGAAACTTTGTGAAAAGATTGTGGAATTGTATACACACTCTTCAACATAATTATAATCCAAACAAGTAATACACCCAGATACATTGTGTAAAATGGGACAACCATCAAGAAACTGTTACTAAATAATACATCTCTCTTTTTTATTCCACTTCAAAAACAATTAGCCCAAATGTATACAGCAAAATGCAAGTCTTGTAAAATATGCCATAAATACACAAACTCTCTGATTTGCACAGTCATTGCTCCTAAGCCCAATACATTGTGCAAGACAGAGCAACTTGATTATACGCCGTAGAAGCCCGGGGCGTTCTGATATGGCGGGACTAAAACACAATTGTCTTCGTACTTAGACCCATTGTGCCGTTGATACAGACGTGACTATGACGGAGTGAAAGTGGGGTTCGGTGAAAATCATTTGTTAAAACAACAGCCAGTGTTGTTGGCTCTAACAAAGAGAGAACAGTTTATAATTCACGCAACTCCTCTGCGCGACGTAGGTTCAATGACGATGTTTCTTTGACAATTGGCAACTGGAATATAGTTCGTATGGATAAATTATTTCACTAGGATTTAACTTTTTTAAAACCTAAGTCATCCAATTTTATCGCATATTGTTGGTGTAAATTGGTAAAAAATTTAGTAGGGTTAATAATGTAAATATGCAATTAATGAACACCTCAGGCTGCTTATTACCTAATTACATAGTTAAGTATCTTACATTAACTTTTTGTACTTGAACATTTTCCAATCATGCACAAAAGCATACCAAGTTGTATCGCAAACAAAACAACAATTCCAGACTTCAAAATATTATCTTCAAACGACACAGTGTCTTTGTTAAGGTTTTACGAATCTGTCTATAATTTGGCATTATTCACCTTAAAGCGTTTTATAAATATACGGTAAAATCTAGAAACAATTCCCAGGATGTGTTTTAACGGATGGAACCCAAGAGAATGTTCGAGTTGAAATTTAGTTTACAACAGATGGCCATTATTATTCGGCGAGCGGCCGAGCGAGTTTGATAGGCATGTACTGCAACTCATGTTAAGATTTAAGGAGGAAGTTGGGAAGGTTTTGAGTGGGATCAGATGGGATTTTGGAGGCAAGTTTGGTGAGGGAAGCGATTCATATGGATTGTTATATGGGGATCATCGAACGTCAATATGGGCGGGAACGCGTGGTTTATTGAATAGGATAAGTCCTTTATAGGCTAGCGTGGAGATTTAGAATTTCCTTGGAAACATGGGTGTCGATTCGAACACGTTTGTCAGTTTAGTAACAATTGTCTGTTCGGTGGCACAATTGAGTGTTTTTATAGAATATTTTGAGAAAATATTGTAATTTCTTTTACATGATGTGTTAACGATGGCATTGTCCGTAAGAAATTATGTGGCAGTCAAAGGTTTACTCTTTGCAGTCAAAATGTCTCTACAATTTTAATTTAACTATAATCTATAAAAAATAACCTCTCAAACGTTATAACACATTCACACAAGGGTTTACAAAAATATAAAACTATTTATTAAACGAGTTATATTTTCAAACATTAATTCTTAACTTGACCAAACCGTTCTGTAAATGCAATTTAGTACCAATGCAACATATACACATACAAATATCACGTTAAGATTTTTTAAACAAAATTCAATTACCAAAACATTCATTTCAAAAGGTGATGGATACAAGAATTCTTTAAATAACAGTTGCTTCCTATGTACAGATTCAGTTATTACTTGTTTTGAAGTCTCTGCAGTTCAAATTAGATTTCAAACGACCAACTTTAGGAAATTGTATACGGATATTTGAGCAAAAGGGAATAGGTTCATAAGGAATGGATGTTAAAAAGTTTAAACCAATCTAACACAAAGAAGTTCAAGACAATACAATAAAACACAAAACTTGGAAAACTATGTAGGATGAATGTCAGGGATAGCGTAATCTTTTCAACCATACATATCGGTACTTTGGATGGATAATAGTTTAACATACAACTATTATATTAGGTTAGGTTATTCGTCAAAGTTTGAATTAAATTTTGGATTTTAGGATAATTCTGGCATCGTAGACAGACAAATAGTCGTTTAGGAGGACTGTCGGACAGGCAAGTACGCCTAACAATTCTTTACACACCGTTGACTTTTTCCCACTGCAGTTGTAGTTGTAATTGTCACAACCGTGACACAGTTCCCACCCCCTTTAAATCCCCCCCCCCCCAAAAGGTGCCCACTGACCGTAGTGGCGATCACAAGTGACATCCGCTTATTTGGGGCCACACTATTACTAATTTGAAGTAAAAATCATTACAAAACATAAACATAAACATAGAAAAATAAAACTGCTTGATGAATGATGATTGTTTCAAAATACTACAGTTCTACAACAGGATGTAAATTCATTAGTTAGTATTTATCGCAAAGGAAATTAAGCATAGCATCTGCAAAACGTTAGTCGAGTTGTAAAAGTATAGGGTTGATAAATAGTTCAAATTCTCGTAGTTCGCAAGAAGTAAATAGCTTTATTTGGGCTGGATATAAATATCTACGTCCACTCTCAGTCATAATTATTTACTACATGTTTTTAGACATTTAACGCAAAAAAATTATATTTTAAAATTTTACTAATCGTTACTAAATAATGATAACATGATTAGGTAAACTAATTGACCTTTCAAAACAAAAGATTCTAAACGATTCAGCACAACAATTGTTAATTCGCCAACAAACTGCAGCGCCAATTCAAAGGAAGAAATCACAGTTTTGCGCCCTCAAAGAATGCACATAACCGGATCACAACGCGCTGTAACGTCCACAAAGCATGGTGCACTGTAAATCACGAGTAGATCGTTGTATAATTGCAGATGGACCCATAAACCGGGGACTGTCCAGTAAATCAGAGTTTAGGCGAGTTTTCTGTCACTTGCCACCCAACCAGCGCGTCAGCGGGACTCAAACATTAATCCGAATTTTGGCAATCAGCGAGTTGAGTTAAAAGCACACCAAAATACGCAAAACGTGGGCAAACGTGTTTTGTTCCGGTAAAAGCACGTTTAACGGTATATGAAATTCTCTTGGTTCGTTTTACATTATAGTAAAGATCGTGTGGGATATCCACGGACCTAATAGGCGATATACAGTTACGAACACAGAGTTCCTTTTAGGGCCACATTATTAATTTATGAATCTTCAAATAGGTAAGCTCACCTTCTCTATCTTAAATCCAGAAATATGTGGATGCCATTTCAAAAATTAAGAAGAACGTAAACATTTTATGTGCGAAGCCAAACGCTTGTAGAATTTACACAAAGTTTTAAAACGTTTAAAATTTCTTTTGAAAATCAACCATTTTTAAGATTTTAGCTGTTACAAATGTAAGCAATTTTTCAGATCAAAATTGGATGTTCTAATTTATTGTTTTACAAAATTATAACTAATAGAAGCCTTCAAATGTATTGTCAAAACCACAAACCCTTGAACATAAATTAACAACATTAACACACAAACAGAACATTGAACATAAATATTAAGGATTTTTTACCCCGCATTTTCTAAGTTGGCAGCAGTCTTTGTGATACTTTTATACAAAACTAAAATTTTTTATATTGATGCAGTAGTAGAAGTCCACAATCTAAATTTAGTTTAAATATGTAACAAATGAAAATGGGTGTTTTAAAAGTAAAAAATTTAAATTTAAAATTGTATACGATGAGTAAATTTTAAAATCAGATACTAAAACTCAAAAAGGTTGAGAAGCAGAAAAGCGTTAAAAAGTGAATATATGTCGCAAAACTTTGGGTTAAGCTGTTACATCTGGGATTAATAAAACACCACAAGCTCCCACGAGAACCGGGTCACACAACTTTGGCGATCTGAGTGAAATATGCTAGACAAAAACACTCAATATCTTACTCCAATCAATGATTTTGGTGTCATTTTCCAAAACTTGATATTTTATGGTCAGAACCTTGATATTTGTGGGGCTAAGTAGGCCAATGTGTGTTTTTGGGTTGAAGCATAACTGAGCAGAAGGTGGAGGTAAATTTTGTTTTAGGAAGTTGGTACGTGTTTAGATCTTCCCCAAACTTCATAACAATAAATATTAACGGTGTATAAAATTGGTTGCGGAACTTAATGCATTTTTTGTTCACTAAATCTAACATTACCCATATTCTCGTATAATGGAAATTCAAATTAAATATACTAAATAGAGACTTAGTGAAGTCCTAGTTTCATTATTTAATGAACCCATTGTTTAACTCACAAGGTCAATGTAATTTTGTCCTCTAATAATACTTGTCTCTTACCATAATAAGCAATTCTGTGCTATCAGGTGTGGAAGTTGCTCGAATACTACTTGAACTAACTGAATACTAGAATAACACAACTGTTAGTAGTAAGGATAAAATTATGTGGCACAAACAAAACAACAATCCTTACTGTACTAACATTTTAATTCTTGGTAACTTACAGTTCAGTTAAGGTTTTAAAACTACAATTGGATAAAATAAATGTTAAAGTTATATGTAAACCATTTGGAATTTAAATAATAACAACAAAACGATCACATGAAACATGGGTCAGACATAAACACAGGTTAAACGTGCAAATGGACATATAACGAGGAAGGTGGATAAGGCAGACACTGCCTGGGGTGCATGTGAGGACATAAACAATCAAAAAACCTGAGGTGAAGCAGGAGCGGCCCGAGATAGCCCTTATCTGGCTGGACCTCCCCATAAAACCAACAATACGAGCTACAACCCCCGAGTATCTTACGTGGGCGTTTTAGCTGGAAAATTATTATAATGTGGTGTAAACCGACTACATAGTGTAAACGTGGGCAAAATACAATTTGTTTGCGATACATTTTGCTAGAAATACTTTAACAGGTAATAAGTATCATAAACCATGGAAGTGGACGCATGTTATCGTAGTACTAAAAGTTAGGACTTACTGTGTGGAGTATAACAAATTGTGGAACGGACCACAAGTGAAAGTTTCACAAATTACTGGAGGTATTAAACACGATGGGACGTATTGGATAAGAAAATATTGAAAGAGAGCACTACAGCATTGACTATTGATACTTAAGTTGTATCAATGGTCAAAGATTACAGTAATACGTACACTTTATTCACAGAATATTTCAAGATATAACCCCTGCGGAACTTAGTTTCCAATCCACAACCTGCTACCGAATGCCAGAATACACAATGTTTTAATCTAAGTTTTACGTCATTATGTTTAAAAACAATGATATGCCTAATAATAGAATAAGTGGAGAAAAGAATAATAAATTCTCAATAAAAATAAAATGCTCTATGAAAGAGAATAGTATAGATACTCTTGCGTAGAATAGACATTTCACCCCAATGTCAAAGTTGAAGTTAGTTTAGAAAAAAGTTGCTGAACCTAACTACTGACTAATAATTATGTTGATAAATTGGTTTTCTGTCTTATACACCAATTATTTAACCGAACCATATCCAATACCTATCTTGATGTATCACACGTTAACTATAAAGGTCTATTAAAAAATAAAAGAATATTTTCAAAGTGGGGTGGGTTAGCTAATTCAACAATGCTCTATTTAAATGAAACACTCGCTACTGCCCAACGTAACTGGTATCCAAAAACCCATCTTTGAACTTAAATCCCAAACATTTAGTCCATGTGTTTTATACATCAGTACTAAAAGTCTGTGGTATACCCTAATAATGGTTGAATTGTTTGGTTAAGTGTAAGTGGAGTAGGTTGGATTGCGTGGATGTGGGTATCAGGTGATAAGATATACATATCACTCAGATAAGGTATCAAACTGCATCCATCTAGTGTGGAGAGGTCGTGATTGCCTTGTCAAGTCACATGAAAACCAACCCTAGTTAAAAAACTATTTAAAAAAATGAATTTGAAAATTTAAATCTTTCACTGCATTTAAACTTTGTGTTTGTTTTTAACAGTGCCTGACAACTTTCTAACACCCCCCCCCCCCCCGAGATGAAGAAGAGTGTACGAAATTAAATTTAGATACTCAAGTAGACATTCTTACTCAAGGAGAAAATAGTAGAAGGTAGTGAAAGAGAGAACAAACATTGTTAAAATGTTGCTACGAAATTAATATTTGTCTAAGTTTTAAGTTTATTTAATACCTTTTTATACACTTTTACATATTACAGCGTATCCAACGAACCGATATAGTGGAGTACACTAAAAAAGCTTAAAAACATCTTTCCACAGTTAGTTGAACAAGCATCTTAATATCCTTGTTATTAGGTTAGAGGGTCTATAACGTAACATCATCATCGTAATGAAATACAAGACGATTAAACAAAAAACAACAATCAACTCTAACAAAAAACAAACAATAAACTGAAATAAAGGACAGGGAATACATCACCTGAGCAGGCGACAAGATAGGAACAATTGACACAAGTAGGCTCAACTTGAAAGCTGATACACTATCAGCTGTTGTCAAACACTGTAGTATTACAACGACCAAGCGTCCTTTGACATTTCTTGGATTAAATTTTACTCCTAACTTCTCCAGTTAAGCTACAAAGAAGCTTTTACGGAAATTTTAGAGAGAAAGATAAATTGTATTCGGCGTGTTTCTTTGTGTTTAAAAGTCAAAGTTTTTACTTTTTAACAGTTTGGTGAAGAAATGTTGAAAGTAGTGAAAAAGGTAGGTTGTCGTCAACGTTATTTGAGAGTAGTTTTTGTGTGTATAAATAAAATATGTTTCAACAGGTTACCTGAAGTACGCATTTACTTGACTGAAGGTTATTAATTTAAGATTATTGAAATTGGTTATTAACAACTATATTTTTTGGCAAACTAAAACTGAGAGATATTTTTATTCTGTTCCAAGTGACAAGAAACGTATAAGAGCTTTAAAAGGGGGTTTCATACATAAATAAAAAAACCTGATGCCAAAATAGCTGATGTTCAGGGAAACTTCTACTAAAACGTTACGTAATAGAGGTTGGGAAATGTTGTAAATGTAAACGTTAAGGAAATATTGAATTACGAACAGAGCGACAAAACATACTAGGATATCCCCAGCCCCAGGAGAGGGCGCTCAAAGGATCTATCGTAAGTTTCCAATACCGCGGTGGAACAACGAACTTCGTCACGAAACTGAGATAGATTATATTTATGTTTGGTCCAAAAGGCAATATAAGTGTACAAAACTCGTCAGTGTCGTCTAATGTGGTAACTTTGTTAGGTTTATCGCAGACGTAAAGGTTTTATGGAAATATGAATTTCTTAACTGCCACTCTATGGTCCCAATAACACACTGAAATGTTCAAAGCGCGATTGTTTAAGAAGTTTTGTGAGTTAAGAATGTTCTTAAGCTACAATTTATGGCGTTGACGCGAATATAGTTCATTGCTATTAAGGATGAACAATGTGTAGAGCGTCTGCTGTTGCGACTGTTGGAGATAGTTTAAGCTAATAGTTGATACTTTTTTTAGAGGTTGGCGGCCTCTTTAACCTTCCATTTGCCCGTCCACATAGACTACTGTGCGTAAAACGTATACAGCAAAGCAAGGGGTGAGCCGGTACAGTACAAAGGTGAAGTGTACTGATAACATGTTTGCAGCAGTGACCAGGATCCGAACCCACGACACCGCTGCCTTGGGCCCGAAGTCCGTCCGTTACCAACTGAGCCACCGACTCACCTAAACACTATGGTATGTTATCCATAAATATAATGTCAAACCAATATTTTTTTGGTGCGAACCAATCTTGTTATGAGAAGGCAGAACTATTTTCATTCGACATAAGTTCGATAAAATAGAGAAAATAACCAAAGGCCGAATTGGATAAATTATGGTTGGCATCATAGCAAAAGTACACAACAGTTTAAAGGTAGGCCTATGCATTTTCTAAATTGGTAAGACCATTTGCAATCAGAAGTTTCATGATTTTTCCAACCAAAAGCTAAAAAAAACAAAGCTTACGCAGATAAAATGAAATCTTACACATTAAAAATCAAAACTACACGTAAAAATCTGTTTACAAACTAATCACAGGGCATATTATTCCTTCAAAAACGCATTTGCCACCACTTAGGATAGGGGGTGATCTTTTAGCGGTTTGCGTCCGCTACAGAAGTGGGTTTGAAAATGGCAAAACGATTAGTTAGTGAAAACAAAGGAGAACACGGCGGAGTAATCCACACAGGCTACTGGGTCTCCGGATAACATAGAATGCAAATTAAAATTACTCTTTGGGGAAGGAGCTAGGGGTTGAATGGGAGAGGGGGTGGGGGTAACTGTTATGTTATCAGTGTGTTTCAGTGATTAGGGAGTGCAATGGTGCAATGGTGCATGGTGCACTTCAACCTGCATACTGTGTTGCGTTCTATAATGTATGGTTATTGAAAATGGCTAAGCGATATGTATCGGCTAAAGCTCATCGGAGTTAAGTGGTTGTAGCATAGTTGTTCAATATTAGCTATTTACATTGATGGTTGAGTAAATCTGTAACCAAATGGAATGTTTTTTCTTACTTTAAGTTTAAAAAGTTTGAAAAATATTTGGCCGTGTTTATTATACCTATTTTAAATATAAAGAAATTAGGAAAGGCATTAAAATTTATTTTCAAACGCATGAATATGTTGGCATATGTAATATTACTATCTTTATTTTAATTGGAATTAATCGTCATTTTTCTTGAAATCAACAAATAATTTTAAAAAAGGTTATATGATAGCCGTAGTAAAAATTTAAAAATGTTAACATGTTTCAAATATACACTCTTTAGTGGTTATTTTCTACTTGGCGATATTTTCACAAATGCACAAACGCAATATGAAACGGCAATATGCTTACAGAATGCAGGAAATATATAGGTGAAAATTACTCATGCGATTATACAAACTACACATAGACTAGACAAAGAGTCTTTGAAATTGTTTCAAATAATCTGCTCAATTTCAACTTTTATTTTCAAAAGAATTGTTTTTTCATATTACTCTGAACTACTTACGAGGGCAGCATCAGCCTAAAAGAAGACCTTGGAAAGCTTACCTGAAAACAAACAGAAATTGTTAGACCTTTTAAATAGGCTACCTCTGATATTTGTGGGATGAATTACTAAACGATTCACCTAACACTCACAACTTATTGTGGAGTCATAATCTTATTATTTACAGTAAACAGTTAAAATATTCAAGAGCAAAAGTTATCTGTCTTTTGTTTAAATCTATGTAACAATGTATTGTTTTGAGTATAAAAGTCATCGTGCAAACATAGTACTGTCAGTTGCCAAGACGGTTAAGCGATCAGAGCCTTATGTCCATCAGATCAAAGGTTCAAATCTAGCCATATTACCAGGTTTGCAGCTGTGCCCCAATGATTTCTGAGGTCACCGAATCTCTGGGTCTACCTCGATAAAAAGGTTTTATATACCAGGGATATTGGGTATTAGAAGACTCCCTAAAAGTAATTCAATAAAAATAACTGCCAGTTGTAACGGCGGGGATTATGAGAAATTCAATCTCGTCGGAAACGGCATTCAATTAACTATGTAAACGAGAGTATAAAGTCCGATTAAATATGAGCAGAGTCGATCGCGCTATGCTGCTCGCCGGGTGAGAATGTTATGTATTTTTAACGAGAAGAGCATCAATGTATGAGCCCTTATCTAACTTCCTGGTGATAACGCTTTGTACCCCCCTCGCAAGGCACTCACACCCTCGATAATTTCCTTAATATCTGCATCCCGAAATCTGAGTCTCAGACGTGGGGGAGACGTTGCCCTCCAACCCAATGATACTTCCGACGTTTGCAAGACGTTATAAGAAATCTAGACGAAGAAATCGGGGTTTAAAAAAGTTTTTTGGATTAAAATAAACTCGTGACCACAGAACTGTAAGGTAAGTTTCGGAGAATGTCTTATTCACAATTCACAGTACCTTTTATGTAAAAACCCCTAGGTCTATTTTGTCCTTAAAATTACGTACACACTACAACTAATTTCTGACATGTTCTCGTATACCTAAGAATAGTATTTAGAAATTAAAGCTTTTCAGCTAATTTTGACGGATCTAATCGTGATTTGATTATTCATCTTCTTACTTGGACAATTTCCTTATTTTCGGATGAATTCAACTCAACCGTTATGCATATAATTAAACAAATATAAACGTCAATTGGGAATGTTATTCATTTATCAATTTGTCAATTAATTCATTTATTCATGTAATTTTTTGTATGTAAAATTTAGAAACACCCCCCTTTGTGTTAGGCCTACTTTTTAAATCTGTAAAATTGGGTTTTAAAACTTACAAACGTTCCTTTGAAGTAGGGAGAAATTCTGGCCTCTATTATTCTTATAAATTCAGGATGACATCAATTTGATGTAGGAACGTGTAATTAGAAATTAATAATGCAATTCCGTTTAAGAGACTACAAGAAAATAATACAAACATTTTTAGTATCTTCACAATCGTGTAAATGGACATTAGATACAATGAGGATGGGACAGAAGGATCCATTTACTACAAGCACAGTAGCGGCAACAGCGAGTCACCATACAAATGCATGCAGTTCGAAGACTTGTACTTTTATTAACAACATCTTGCCTCGAATATTGCTTCCTTTCTGGCGCAAAATGTGTCCTTTACATCGAAATGCGACTGTTTGCTCCCCGGACCTAAATGAAACATCACATCCAGTTGGTGATTCCAAGTTTACATTCGATATGGAATGTAAATGGTCATAACATTGTCATACAAGAGGAACAATATATGATAATTGATTTACTAATAGTTAATGCTTTAATTGTATACATAGTAAGATTGTAATTACGATTTGAAATTTGTCATACAGGTTCGTATCAAAATTGAACATTTTTCAAAGAAATAAAATTAGATATTTTGTTATTACAGTATAAATATGTGTTCAAATTTGATGCATTTAATAAAAACAGGAATGGAAAACATGGATGATTCTACTGCTGGTCCATTTTTAGTTAGACTATAATCATCATTGTAGTGGTTAAGCTTTTTTAGAACATTGTGAGTGTGCTTGCCTGACTGAGTGAATTAAGTTACTATGCAATTTAATCATCCCTATTTTTTACTTTTCACTCACTTAAAAATTACAGAAGTTTAAAAGACTCTGTAGGATGTGTTACAAGATTGATTATTTTTCTCCAAAAACCATGTCAGTATAGTTTGAATTCAATTTCACTTTAGAAAAATACGCAGATGGAATCAAACTAAGAGCCTGAGTAACAAAATTACCTGCTGAGTACAACATTTGGATCATCATATCTAGACGTGCAGTATTATAATCATGGGCATTGCAATCACTATACCAATATCCACAGTTGACGAGTTCGTATTATTCCACTTACACAACACGGTTGCTCCACAACTATAATGAGATGAACTCGTGCCAGTTTATGATGTGTTTCTCATATGAGTTAACCCATAGCTCTGTGGCGGCCGATGCGCCATAATGTACTGCGATAAAACTAGGGACGAGCCGAGTGCATTATTGCGTGCATCCACTTACGGAATGCAACTGATCATCTTTATCCTCTTAGAGGGGTTTATTATACTGCAACAACACTTTTATTACTCACATACCCTTGTTTATCGTGCTGTAAAAACCACCTTTAATAACGTTCCCGGGGAAAATTATGATGAACGTTTTAGGAATATTTAACAATTTGCATGCTGAGTTATCCCCACAAATAATGGTTGTATGAATATTTCAATGTGTTTGTAATTAATCTTAAGGCGATCTTTTACTTCTTTTCGCAAACATTGGAAAACATGAAAACATACTTATTGCAATAATTGTATTGTATCCTTACTAGTATTTTTGATTTCCATTGAGTATTTTCGTATTCCATTACTTAAGTTAGGTGTTAGTTAGTTATATTTTGTAATAAAAACGTATTTAGTTAAAACTTGACCAGACCTTCATAAATATATTCATGAATGTACTTCTAATATAATTTCGTTATTCTCCTAGTTTTCAATAAGAGCGAGTTTTTTGAAGTAAATTTAAAAGAATTAATACTGTATTCATTTAAAAGGAAAACAACCCTTTTACAGTCTTTAAATATCCCATGTATAGTTTCATTCTATTTATAACAGCGTCAGCAGGAAATGAAAAGTCGTCATTCATTTTATCAACTATGTAAATTGACGCGATCGGTATTGGTCTTCCAGGGATTCACGCACAAGTTACTCTGATGTCTGTTTATCGGCTGAGCTGTATTTTGTAGTTTCACTGAAACATAAACCGTTTATTGGTATTCACGAGGACGGATATGAGAAGATGCAACCGCATGTTTACGAGCAATAACAGATTATCGTTAACCGGCGATTGGGGGAAATGAAAAATCAAAGTTAACTACAGCGTACTGCCCACTTGAGTGTTGCTTTTAACCTTTGGCCAAAATATCTTCTGTTCAATAAGAACTACTCAAAATCTTTAAGGTAAGGAGAAATTATAGATTTTATTTTGCTTCACTCAATCTTGCTTCACTTTGGGCAAAAGGAATTCACTTAGTTTGCAGGTTTCCTGCTAAAAGGGCATTTTTTAATATATAAGACTAAAAATTTAATGCAAAATTAATTGTTAATTCGTTTAAATATTAATTTTAAAAAATCTGATATTTGCAATTGAGATGGTATATTTACATGCGCAACAAACTTGAAAAACCTGAAAATATTGTTTTAAATTACAGTACTTAGCAATTTAGATTACGTTATTCGAAAAAGGAGTAATTATTTTTTCCTATGTATTATGACGAAACTCTTGTGTGTTGGTGTCTTAGTTAACATTTATCTCATCTTTTATAGGCCTACATAAGGTTGTCATTAAGTAAGTGGTTTCATCACTTTGGTCCATATTATTAAACAAGTTAGACAGTCACACTATTAATTTGTTTAAATCACAACACTCGAAAATTAAACAAAATGGTGTTAGGTTATTCGTTTGAAAGATCATATTAATCTATATATTTAATACACAGTTGTAACACTGTTTTCTCAGTAATTACTAGACCGGTCTAAAAGATTTATGGCTCAAATTAAAGGGGATAGTGCGTAGATTTGCCGAACTTCCCTAGATTTTACATTTTTTCTAAGGGCTACGACCTACAGCCCTTCAAAAGTTGAGTCAATACAATTCCTATTGAAGAGTATAATTACACAGTTTATAAATTATTCGTCAGCTGTTCAATATTTGTCATATATTTGTTATTATTTTTATAACCTCACTTTCAGTATGTAATCATAATCTAGGAGTTCCTGTTTGAAAAAATAACACGATTTGGAACTAGGAGTGTATTTGTTAACTTTTTATATCACAATGCAATATTTGTAGCCTATGTTTTGGTGTAAATTTTGAATTTTCGAATTAAGTGTTAGTTTTCCTGCGAAGTGATCTGAAGAAAAGTGGTAATTGAGTTTAAATATTTAAGCAAGGAATGTGAAATCATACCCATAGTAGGGGACGGAAACTTATGGTTTCGATCAATAACATTTATTCTCTATTGCCATCATAGGGAAATCTGCTTGCAAGTTGTAGCCTACAGAAAATTGCTAATGAGTGGGAAACATAGAAACATTTTACTATAGGTGATGAATCTTACTCAAGGTCAGTGTTTGACCTTTATGGTTTGACGTTCAGCAGAGCCAAACTTTATTTTATAGAGATGGCGAGAACGCTGTATACGTGGAACTATAATGTATATTTTGTATTTTCGAAAAATGTGTTACTTTCCATGCGAAGTGATCCAAAGGAAAGTGGTCATCTATACCGTATATTAATTTGAAACTGTTTTTCTTTGTCACAGCTATTTTGAGAGAACGGCTGGGTGTAGAAACTCGGTAGAGGTGTCTAAAGAAAGGTCTTGGTCTGCAGATGAGCCATCAAAAGAGAAACATGGTGAATTCCCTTGGGGCTCTGCCCCCGTGGCCTTTAAAGTTGCCTCTTCTGATATGTTTACATTACGACCATATGCATAATTCTACACTACTTTTTAATGCAACAGCTGTTAATATTTAAATTGTGATTTATTGAATTTGTCAAAATGAAGTACAGTATTTGCAATGGATTTTTCTGATTTTAAAATTGATTTTCTTCTGCATCGTGTCATGTTTTGCAATATAATGATCTATTACCAAATCAGTGAAAAATCCTAATATCACAGTAACTTTTAAAATTATATCTTATGGAGTTGACTTATATCTATTGTATGGGTTGGTTTCTGTCTTTTTTACCACTTCTTGGAGATTGTACGTAGGTGATATTCTTTGGCATATTGCATCTGTAGACGAAACTTGGGTTGGTGTAATTATTACAATGGAAAAGAGCGAGAAATCCTGGACAATATGATATAGGCTAAAAATAAAACTGAATTAACACTGTGCTACATTTCTTGAGCAATCATTGAAATAACCGACTTGCAATCAATGGAAACATAGAAAAAGTCATAGAACATAACCAAGTAAAAGAAATAGAAATAATGTTTTTTTACACTAAAAACACTAAAAAAACAAGATCAGCTTTTTGAAAAAAGATAAGATATTTAGATAAGATTTTGATTATATCTAACTTTTGTGTAGAGCGTGAGTATTTCCATAATCTTTGAGTCGCCTGTAACGCTTCGCAATTGCTCGAATTCGAGCAACAGGTACACTAGTTTATCTAAATGTCTAAAACGAAAAAGTTAATACTGTTTGCATCATCAAAACCAATACTGGCATATCTAAATGAGGATCTTTGACATCGTTCGTGGCAATATAGTAATTGTAACGTTGGCAAAACATGTTAAACTCACACAAAGCTAATGGACATCCAACGGCTGCATTACCTTGGTAACGAAATGCATTTTAATTTATCCATTACATTTTGTTAACCCCAATCGGAATTAACAACGCTAGAATGAGCTAAACATGAACTTTTAAAACTGAAATCAAACGGAAAGTACATTTATGTAATGTTTCAAACGTGTTCATACGAAATGTTGATTGTTTTCAATCAATTATTTACTATCATTGGTAATTGTTAAGAGTTCGATATAGGATGTATAGTTGGAAATGATGATTGATTTTCTTTTAATTCAAATTTAAAGTGTAGTAGTATAAATAAAAACACGGTCAACAAAATAATCAATAGTTTGATACACATATTTGGCCATACTTCTAGCAATCTAGATTTTTACAATTTCTTGGTTTGCTTATGTATTAAAAAAACACACAAAAATATACATACATACTTTTACAAACTGAAATACCTATAGCCTCGATTTTAGAGTTTTATAAAGAAGAAATAATTAAACGATTTGTATTATTTTAATAAAAATGTTTCTAAAGTCCAACATAATTAATAAGAAATGTATAAAATTATGTCTGTGCAACTGAAAATATTTTACAAATTCACTGATGATTTTTTGAATACAAATACGTCTCATAAAGCATTAACACTTCAAGTTGAATGAATTCAAAACTGTTTCAAAGCCATTTATTTACGGAAACAGCCAACCCAAATGACTAAAGAAGTAGGTCTTACAATAACCATCTATTATAGATTAATCACATACATGGAACAGGGGTAATGCTAATCTAGCTGGTATCATAGCGACGATAATAGACCATTATGGGCTATTATGCTCATCGCTATACAATATGCATTTCCTATTGTCGTAGCCCTCGTATGTTAGGCCCTCAAGTAGTTTGGTCGATAAGTTTCGTAATTTCTGGACCGATTAACTTAGTACTCAGATCACTGATTTGGAACAAATGGATAAACAAATATTGGTATTTAGGTATTTCTTCAATTCGTAGAACATTTTCAAAACCAAAAAGACATGTTTATGTTCTAGAAAGGTAGAATAAAAAACACACTCATAAAAAACTGTTATGACTGAACTGATACCGAGTATTGTCTGACTAAAAAATAGTTGGTGAATACTGTAGTGGGATTCGAACCTCTAACCTCAACTCTAGATCAGACTTTCATGGTTTACATTGTTGTTATGATTAGATAGTTTTGTTACACATATTTGAATGTGCTAAGCAGTAGATTGTGTTTTATTGCTTACTGTTAAGTTAAAATCAATTTTGTTCCTGGAAATATTATCAAATTGAAAGCTGAGGGTGATAAAGGATATTCTAACCTATGCTTGTTGAAGAGAGGTTTCGAGCTCCAAACCCGGCTACACCTGCACTGATACTAATGAATAGATTATTTTTGTTAAAAGATCATCGAAAGATCTAAGAAAAGTATAGGAAAACTTAAAGTGTGTAATTCGATTTAAAATTAGTCATCCATATTTAATCATTTCAAAATCACCTGTTAAAAGAAATTAAAACTATTAAATAATGTTACCAAATCATTTTTTATCATTCCAAATTCGTACAATTAAAATCGTAGTTATAAATTTTATTGACTTAGTCATATGACACTTCCATTAACTTTTAATTGGGTTTTAGACACCTTTTTCACCCATTAAACAAGATTTTAAATTGATATCGATGTTCAATTATATCTAAATCGCTGCGATTGGCTTTGTGGGGCAAATTACTCATGACAAAAACGTAATTAGGACTACACGTAATAATCCGAACGGAAAAACGCCCGTGTTTGTGAGACAATTAGATTATCTTATTAAATCAACCAATCGAACGACACGGAAATCTAACTAAATAACTATGTAGAGATTAAAACCTGAAATGGGGTTTTCATATTAAAAACATAAAAATTTCTCGGTTCAATCAATTAAATCAAACTGATGTATGAAAAAATGTTAAAACAATACTACTTACCAATTTAAATGTTTAAACATCTTGATTTGCCATAGTTGGTTTTTACCGTTATAAAATCACCTAGGGTTCAAACCCTTTTTGGTTAATTTAAACTTTTGTTTATTTACTATATGTTTATTTTCATTCGTCTTTTACCTTTGTTGTAAATTTTCAGCTGTTTCACCGGTCACATTATTTAAGCTGAGACTACATTATGATCCAGTTAATAATTCAAGTACGAGTGTAGATAGGCGTAGCAAGTAGTGTAGGTGAGTTCAGTTCAAACTGATTTGGGATTAGATTTACGTTTATTCTAGTAGAAGCCTAAAATTAAATCAAGCGTATTTTCCGATGTATCAGTCCTGAGAATTGTGACATTGTTACTGCCACCTCATGTATTTCATCATGTATTTAAGCAATGTTAAGGGTACGTGGGTACATGAAATAGTTCCAACATTCAAACAGCTGATTAACTTACTCAGGATCGAATGAGCGACTGTACTATTATCAAATTCGCTGTAATTAAATTATGAAAATGTATAAGTCTCCTTAACATCGATGCTACACATTACACATATAATATTTTCTGTATTCAATGATAAACGAAATCCATAGACAATTACATACATTAAAACACAATTAATTAATTACTGTAGTTCTTTCTCTCCCACACTTTTATCCCAGCAATCTTTCTCAACCCACTCTCAGCCAATCAAGCATTGGAGTATTTGCTATCTGTGATTTAATCCAATCCGACTCAGTTTTCCAAGCGTCTTCGACAAACTTCAATTAGTAAATCAATTAGAAATTTCTAACCAGTTCGAATTTATTTTTGAATATTTCAACCGGTTCGTCCCAAGTCATTAGAGTTAGAGTGGCGTTATAATTGCGATTGATGTTTACAATCAAAGCATCAGCGGCAATTGCTCATGCATTGTTTTCGTCTGATAGATTCTGTCTTTCTTATAAGAAAGTAAAATGGCGATAACACCCGAACAATGGCAAGATTCTTCTTTTCTTTTCGACGTGGAAGAAGCATTTGAACGCTAAGTAATTACTGAGAGCAAAAGATATTACGGAACTTTGACATTTAGTTGAGAATATTGTTTAAATGTTTGGTTTTGGTCCAATAATAAAAATTAAAGTAATTCAGGTGTGAGATCGTGTATATAACAATCCAGGCTGAACATTAAAGAGTCATACATTACTTTCATTGCCTAAAAAAAATATTTTTATTTCAAATAATTAATATCAAACATTACAACTTTCAAAACAACAGTTTTATCTACAACGTATTATCTACGCTGTCCTCGCCGGTACAATTCCCTTAAGCGGTCTTGCCGCGACGGTGGAATTAGGATTTATTTTTCGAGGGTAGCGGCAAGACGGGGAGCAAAGTAGCTTAAAATGGACCATTACACTAAGCTTGGTGGGAACACTACAGCATCCGATAACTATCCGACATGTTGGTAATACTGGGGCTGATCGGCGGCGGATGACGCTCCCGTCAATTCCGCCATTCCACAGTTTAAACACACGTACAGAAGGTTCCCAGGGGGGATTAAAAAAGGGTTGGAACTGTGGTTAATGTTGTAAAAGGGGATTTTTGTGTCGTACGGAATGCGTCTATAGTTGCTTTTAGATCAAATTTTGGCTTCGCTGTAACCTTTTTTGTTTATTAAATAATTCAAATTTTTAAAAATATATTGATTTTACTAAAGGGCAGCAGTTATTGTAGTGTTAAATACATTTTATCTCATCGTCGACATATTTACTTGAAAAAGTATAACTTATAAATATGTCTTTAAAACTGTATCTTTTCACACGACTACTAATAATGATGTAAATTCTAGGCAGAGTTAAGTATTAAAATGTGATCTAGTAATTTTTTTAATAAAAATTCTCATTGAAGTATTAAATAAATAAGTTAAATTTTTATTAAAACGGTATTTAGTGAAAATGCCGTATATAAATTCAGGTCAAAGTGAAGGTTTCATTATAACTCCATCTAAAAACTTCAACAGAAATATATCTTTAAACTCACACATAACTCAAATTCCATGAGCACTACTTCTTATTCGTCAAGATTTAAATACAGTTATTTCAATATAAAAGCATAAATTGCAATTATGAATCATTAAAGTCAAACCGATAAATCAAACTTTCTAAATACCTAAATCTAACCAACTCGTGAAATCAAATCAACCAGAAACGCGATTCAATGATCCTTCACGAGACAACCGTGTGACTGTCCAACAACAATGCCACTAATTATATCATGACGTCATAGTTAAACGGATCACTGCAACAATGTGCTGTCAGCTGATCGTCTAGTTCGCAACAATGCCGCTAGGGACTGCATGTCAACATAACTGGGTTAGCTTCTGTGCTGCCACTGAGCGAAAATAAAGTTGCATACTAGTATAACTGGGTTTGCCGTTGAATAAGTGAATAAAGTTATTCTTATCAATACCCAAATACTAAAGAAGTTGACAAGAGACAAGAGACTAGAGTGAAAATCGTGATTGATGTAATGGTAAAATTATAGGTTTCCAGAGTTTGATATTGTTTTTGGGACGTGTTTTATGATCAATATCTTTAGTTCACAGTGTAAAAGTTATATATTTTAAATTATATATATTGTCATTGTGTGTCAAATTACTTCTCCTTTTAGCTAAATATACTTTGAATGGCCAATAGGATAAGTTAACGATCAGTTTAAAAAATAACACTGTGGCTGTAATGTATAAGGAAATAACCTTGAAATAATAATAATAAGACAACTGGAATTTTTAACAATATACCCACCCAAAAGAAAATTATTTTACCACAAATCGTCAAATTAAACAAAAAACTTCTATGATAGCACAATAACATGTAATCAATCTATATTACCCTGGAGCATGTTTTCTGAATCGAATTTCTGGGAAAACATATCGCAAGATGGTAAAAAATTGCGCAACGAATGAAATTGTAACCAAAACAAACTGAAGGGAGGTTATTTTAGAGTCCGATATATTGTGCAATTTGCGAGCGCCACCAACGATGATATGTAAACTGCCCGCGGTAGGCAATCACAGCGTAGGCCGGTGTCATTGGAAACATTCTACGACAATGCACCTCTCTCACTTTCTCTTGTTTTCTCTTTCATTTCTTATTTCTTTGTCCGTAGTATTGTTTTATTATTTACTTTGATGTATGTCGCTGAAGGTTACTGTGAAATAAACGTTCGGCTTCATTCGTAGTTTTTTATTTCAATCGATGATTAAGATTACAGAGTAAGCATCCCGTGTGTGGACCAGCTATAGTTCGGCCGCTTAGAAAACGACCTGCGCGCTAATGCTAAACCAATGCTGGAGGAGGTCGTTTTCTAAGCGGCCGACCTATAGTCAGGGTTTCAGTAGGATACAGTTAAATGAGCCATTTTACAGAGTGAATTACTGTTGAAATTAAATTCTCTTAGGGTTTGATGATACAAAGATTACAAATTAAAGAGCGTTAAGGGTAAAAGGTAAAAAGTAAAGGGCAAACTTTGTAAAGTTCGTTCACAATATGTTAACCATTCACTACAGCCACTGTTGGCTTGGTTCAATAGTATGAAATTGAATAGCATGTACGTAGTGTAAAATAAAAATTACTAATTATCATCATCATATTTGGGTCTGATACGTCCATGTTCGTTGCAAAATATCTACAAGATTGGCATGCGGATCGAGCGTATAGTTGTAACATTAAAGATTGTCGTCAGTTTTCGAAAAAAAAAAATAATTGAGAACCTACAACCACCCTCAGAATGTGCTATGTGCTGTATACAACAATTTTAGTTGTTCGTAAAGAATTTAACCTAAACACAATGAACGGCCTGTGACCTAAAAGCATAAAAGACAATCCAAAAGAAAAAAATATATAACTTAAAAGTACATTCCATCAGAGATTCATATGATGTATTTGAGTAAAACTATTGCAACTGGTTATTGTAGTGGAGAAACTTTAAACCAGCAAAATATAACTTGTCCCCTCACCAACCCTCAATTTAATACTTTCGCTCCCGTAACGAGATTTATTGCGTGTTACACTCCACCAGAACAGCGGCGTTTCCAATGACATATTAAAGGGTACCTGGGTAATGAGAACCCAAATTTGAGGGGGAGGGGACTGTTCTCTTGACGGATAATAGGTAATCCACAGCGTTGAAATACGAGCATGTCACAGGGGCGCAGCGGCCCATTGTTTACTGGCCGGCCTGTTAAATCACACCAGGCAGAGATTGGAAAAGTCACATGTAAAAGGGGAACTCACGATAGTGAAACCAACAATCTAATTACTAAAGGATAAAATAGATCAATCATGTGGGCAGAAAAGCTATAATAGTTGATATTTTGTTTGTTTTCCTTTAAGGGTAAATGACCGAGATATTAATAATTTAAATAAGCTTATAGTTGCTCTCATTTTTAAATATTGACGACAATCTGCTGAGAAATTATAATACTAAATCAAGTTTGTATATGTATACAGAAAAGCTTTTTGCTTAGTGGACTAATACTGTTTGTTTACTTTTTTACGAAATTGAATAAGAATTATATTATCTTTATTTCATTTCAATAGTAACTACTGTTTAATAGTACACTAATGTAAAAGAAAGAAACCGTAGTAGACGGTATTTTAGTTTAGTAAAAACACATTTTATCAGTATTAATTTTCCTGTACAAAATGTGAAAATTATAAAGATTTTATTGGACATTTTAATGTTTTGTTATTATTAGCCTTTAGTGATATAATTTTCCAATGTACAATTTAAAAATCTGTAATGACTATGTAAAATTACAAACAGTAGGACTACATACTCTTAGGTACCATGGGAGACCCATAATATACAATTAGCTATTCCAGAGTCTAGAGGCCAAAATCGGTTTCATTCAACAAGACTGTAAGGAATAATTAAAAAAAAATTCAACAGAGACTGTAAAGTAGTATGACGTTAGGCTGGTTGACAGTATTTGTTGCCGAATAAAGTCTATTTTATTACTATTGTACTGTATTACATTTTATTTTAAAAAAAGTTCGCAAACTCGAGAAGATTCGTTAAAATATGTGGTGACGATGGCTGATCAATTATAAGATAATATTTCCCAGATACGCAACGATATACTGTTAAAAATAAAATAACGATTGAAGCTAGCCTAGACAAACTATTTTCAAAAATAAAAACAATATTTAACAAATAAACAATATATCGTCGAAAATAAAGTTAAATTGTGTACGAAACACCATTGAAACCTACACAAACCATTTTCAAAAGGGTAACCATTAAGGTGACTCAAGAAAACACCCCTACCGAGAAGGGTTTCGGTTGGAACGGTATTGTGACTTATTACATTAAGCTGGTTCGCAGGGGATTTAGCCAATTATATCAAGCGTTGGTCTCGTAGACCGCTGTAGGGATCGACGTCACTTGTGGCTTGCGGGCAGTCAGCCTGTTGGACACGGCCACTATACAAGGGACAAAGCATCACTTGGCTTTGATACGGGCGAGATTATACATTGATACACTTAGGAGATGCTATATTGTACCACAAAATCTCGATTACAATAACTATTCGATCGATTTAGGAGGAGCGTCTAAAATCTAGGTATTTTTATAGACGTAGGTGAGACTGTAGAGCTGTAAAAAAAATACATTAAAAAGACACATTAAATAAAAATGCATATGTATATTTAAAAATTATGACGACGAAGAATAGTTTAATCACACTTTATAAACCTGGGTGTTTTGTGATTAAAACAGATGAATTCGAAACACACGCAGACAAACAAACATTACACCCTTGATCGTCAAGAACAATCTGTTATCACAGTCTTGCCTAAAAAAAAACACCCTCCAACAACCGTTACTCAAAATTTTGAAAACGAAGTGTGGGAACCGAAACGAGAATAGCTGAATATGGAGATGATAAAAGGCACAAATCCGTTGGCGGAGCACAGTTGTTTGGCAATTTGCGAATGCGGGTTGCGGAGCCCATGCGGGCGCCTTAATGTTGCATACTGTCCTCCCTCCGCGCTGACAGGGGCAAGATTGGGGTTGAAATTACTCTAAAATGTATTAAAATTTTGTTCTTAACTTTTTATTTCAGTATGTGAAAATTGCCATTCCATGGTTGGGTTGGAAACAGAGTAATTTTCGCTAGTTTTAATTTTAGCAATCCTCTATGGTGCTACGATGAGGAAAAGCTTCAAACCAACCAAAATGAAAGTATCTTAGTAGTTAGTGAGTAAATAAAAAGTTTCAGCTTGGTTTCACCATATTGCTTTAATCAATAGTTTCATTCAGTACACCTACACGTGCACACCGCATCAGTGTATTTACACAGATCAAGACTGTTTGTTCTTTTGGAGCGCTGTCATCGCGCCTAATTGAAAATAGTGTGTTTACACACTACTATGTAACCACAGCTAGTAAAACGAGATAGGAAAACTGGAATGGATAGTGAATTACAATTATAAATAAATTTATAGTGTGTATAATGGAACTTGTCTTCTGACTTGCCATCACGTCACTATAATCCATTTGTGATCGGTGGGATTTGAATGCGAGACCTTGGGGACCAAAGACATTATTTACTAAACCAGTTCGCTCCTAGCGTATCCTAGGTCTTAGTTCAGTTTACATGTTTAATATGTGAGATTTTCTTCTACACTACCACTGCCTTTGCAGATATTTTACTCAGTACAGATGTCTACTTTGATAGCACAAAATAAATAAATTGCTATTAAATAACACTAAAATTATCAGCATAGCTAAAACTAAGTAACGGCAAAGGCAAAGTAACAAAATAACAGATATCATGGGATAACAGGTAGAGTAAGACAATTAATTGAGTAAATAACAGTTAAATCAAGTTCTGGTAATAATCCGGCAACCAAAGAATAACAGGGTCGCTGTATTAATCTTGTTGGATTTCTCGTCCAAACAGACCGAACAGCCCGGGGCTTGGGGTTATTGTAGCCCTTACAATCAGCACACCACTGCTACTCCCATTGGTGCGTTGGACATCGAAGAGGTTTGACCCGTCGGTAAAATTGAAAAAATATAGCATTGCTAATGGACATAACACATTATTATGTTAAGTTATTAATTTGTGTGAACGTAATTTTACTCAATTTTTTACTAAGGACTTGATTTTGGAGTATCTAGAACGGATTATGAAATCTTCAGGCCAATTAGTATAGGAGTACCTAATTTCGAGTTTAATGAGTAAGTAGGAAAGGACTTAGTTCATTTTACTTAGTTTATCCATGTAAAACCTCCAACGTTTACTAATACTGCACCTTTACTTACCATTGGCTGGCAAATTAAGTTGTTTTTTTTTATTTGAAATTATTTAGATCGATGTTTTCTTGAATTTCGGGGGAATAATTTAAAATATATCTTGACGAAATAAAAAATGACACAAATACTTTGACATTTATAAGAGATATACATATTACAAGTAGTCTATTCTTTTACGTGTATAAGACTAATTCAGATTAAATATGTATTTGTTACACGAAACAGTACTAAACTATCACTAGATATTTAGTACAGTAATCAGTTTGTTCAATCGAAAGCTATACAAATGTGTTTATAAGAGTAAAACACACTTATCATTTCTTTTACGTGAAAGCCACTCATTTGTGTTATTTGCACGATTTGTGAACGTCGTGAGTTAACTGTATTTGTTGAATTTAAATGTACCTACACAATTTGCATTGACTTAAAGAGTTAAACTTTCCCAACCTTCATCCATCATGAACCGTGGTTCCTGGAGGATTATCGTCTAAGTTTCTAAAACCTCGATGTTGTGAAGTAACCGTATCCGTAACGATGGGTGGGTTTCTGGGGGTGGAGAAGGGGTTGTTTTCAGTGGAGTACAGACACGAGCTCAGGGTGGAAGCGGTCTTAATGGAACTTCCGCGAGCATCGTGAGTGCCTGGTGAAATACCTCCGCAAACAGGAGGATCTGAGGATTAAGGATAAAGGATGTTTTAGTTTAGCCTACTGGTTCGAATAGTTGTATGTAATTTGATAAATAATTCGTTATCGTCTTAAACTTAAATTTATTGTTTCGACCTTGGAAACACCGTAACCATATGATTTCTCTGACAATTTACAAGAAATCTTGTTAGGTATTGCTTTGGGTGGATTATAACACCCCCATGAACAAGGAGGATCTTAAGATTAAGGATAAAGGATGATTCAGTTTAGCCTACAAGTGTATAAGTTGGAAGTCATACTTGTACAAAAACACTTGAATAATCAAATGTACATATAAAATATGCAACGTTTAATTTATTACCAACACTTCAAAAAATGTGCAAACAATCCTCTGTATGATCGTGATTACTGTAACTGTAGAATATTCTGTAGCAATCCGGTGCCTGAGAAAAGGTAGTCTCGATGTATGTTTATGTTACTGCCCATGACCATTGATAAGCCAAAAATACAGAGGGCGTGGCAAGTGATTGGAAATAGAAAACGTTACTGATAAAGTAACGAGTAAGGGACAATTTGGAAATCGTAAAGCAAATGTGTTGTGGAATTAAATTCCGATGTATTTGAAAATGTCTGCCGAACGCCGCTGAGATAGAGAGCTAGGAAATGCAATTAGAAATCAAAAGGAGTAAAAAAGGTAGCACTAAGTGTTAAATGCAGCTAGAGAAATCTAATAATAAATGCATTTAATTTAAATTAGTTCTGCGCTGAAATTCTGTTACGCTGAATCTTCAACAAACGATAAAAGCAGATTGAAAAAGTAGAAGAAATTATGTAGTAAAATTAGTTGATGAACTATTAAAAACTACCCAGAATTATTGGAATAGTTAGCCTTGACGTAAAATAATACGTTGGACAGCATCACTCATGCATATACACTACAAGGTTCATATACTCTACTATTGGTATAAGTAGAGTTTTTACAACATCGAATACAATAATTTTAAATAAAGCATCGTACTGTACCAATGAATTTATTAAATACGATAATTATTTGACACGATAGGCCTAAATGACTCGTCAAAAAAAAATTCATGGTGTACATCAAGAAGAAAAAAATTACGTAAACCAAAATACATATCACGTACAAAGGCTGTATACAGAATGTCTTTCCTTATTATTTGAGTATAAATTGTTAATGACTAATTTCATATAAGTAGATAGTAATGTACCAATCCTAGACCAAAAAAGGAAGACTTTAATAATTTAATGAAATTTGTTGTTTTTCAATACTAATATGTTAAATTTTTGCCTCTTTTAGGCCAATTTCTAACATTTTCATATTTTTCTAGAAAAAGTATATAATTTTGATGAAATTTTCATGAATATGTCTATATTTTCCATAAAATTGAGTACAAAACAAAATGTTTTTAAAAACAAGTAAAATTTTAAAATTTAATGAGTACCGGTAGTTTTTATACAAATTTAACTAAAACAGTTTCTTTATCTTTGAATGTTTTAATTTCAGTAATAATTAAGTTTAAATCTTTTTTATTTAATTCTTTAATTGTTTTTTCATCAAATATATTAATAAATCTATGAGGCAAATGAACTTTACATTTTTCTAATTCAACAATAACTGTTGGTCCATATTTATCTTTAACTTTTTCAAATTTTTCTATTTTATATTTTGTATTCAATTCTAAACTTTTTATTGGTTTATATTCTTTGAATTTACATTCTCCAATATTATTAATCTCTTCTAGTAGATCCATTTATTACAAAAATAATTATAGAAATTTTAAACAGTTAATAATTGAAATATATGAAAAGAATTTTAAATATCACACAACAGTTTGTTAGAACTGTTGTGTGATATTTAAAATTCTATTTTTTTAAATAATATCTGATGTATCACTTATGTTATCAGAAAAACCATTATGTTAATTTATTATGCATGGATCATTTAAAGTTGATAGATGTTTTAAGAATTTTAAAAAAATATCATCAAATTCTGGTTTTATATAAAAATTCAATTCTAAAAGTTTAAAAATCATTGGTAATAGTTTTTTAAATGATATATTTCTTTTTGTAAAACTGAAATATGCATTAAAAATTACTGTAATATTTCTTTTATCTTCAAAATTTAATTCAAAATCAATATTGAATATTTTGTTTAAGAATTGATAGTAAAATATCCAGTTTGTATAATTTCTTTGTTTTAAGAATAATTTTATATTTTTAGGTGTTATTTCAAAACTATTGTCTAAAATACATAATGTATAGATTTCATTGATTAATTGTTGTGTACGATATGGTTGAAAATGATTAAATTCTCTTAAAATATTTATAAGATGTTTGTTCTTATTCTTTCGTCTATTAATCTTTTTTTCAGAAATAATTCTTTTACATATATTACATCCTATACAATTTTCAATAATTGTAAAGTTATTAAAATTATGACATCTATAACATATATACATTTATATATAAAATTTTTATATCTAAATGGAAGAACTTATTCAGTGTCATAAATGTAAGAAGAAAACTAAAAATATTAATCCAGAAATTGTTGAAATGAAGAATGGTTTGTTTAGAATTGCTACCAAGTGTTCAATATGTAAAACAAATAAAAGTAAAATAATTAAAAAAGAAATTAAACCAATAATAAAAAAGGAATTAAATAAAAAAGATCAAATAATTGAAGCTAAAGAAATTCATGCTCCAATAAGAAAAAAAAGTTTCCAAAAAGAAAGATAGTTACATTAGGTATTGATGATTTATGGGCAGCTGATTTGATCATTATGAAAAGTTATGAAAAAGAAAATGATGGTTATAAATATATGTTGAATGTTATTGATACATTTTCTAAATATGTTTGGTCAAAACCTTTAAAGAAAAAAGATGCAAAATGCGTATCTATAGCATTTGAACAAATTATAAAAGATGCAATAAAAATTGGTCATAAATCACCAAACTTATTACATACAGATAAAGGACTAGAATTTATAAATAAAGAATTTAATGGAGTTTTAAAAAAGTATAATATTAAATTGTATCATACAGAAAATGAAGAAAAATCAAGTATTATTGAAAGATATAACAGGACTCAAAATGAAAAAATGAAAGTTCTATTTGAAATTAATAAAAATTTTAGATGGATTGATATTCTTCAAAAAATAGTTAAAGAATATAATAATTCATATCATTCAACAATTAAAATGAAACCAATTGATGTAAATAAAGAAAATGAAAATGATTTATTAGATACAGTTTTTAAATATATCCCACCAAAAATAATTACAAAATCTAAATTTAAAATAAATGATAGAGTTAGAATAGGAAACAAAAAATCAACTTTTTCAAATAAATATAAAAACAATTGGTCAAGAGAAATATTTGCTGTTTCTAGAATTAATAATACAAATCCTGTTACATATAGTATTAAAGACTTGAATGATGAAGATATAATTGGTAGTTTTTATGATTATGAATTGAAGAAAACTAATTTGTAAAATTTTATACTATATAAATGGAGAAAAAATGTATAAGGTGTAATTTATATAAAGATGTATCTGAATTTTCAAAAATGAAATCAGCAAAAGATGGTTTATATTATTATTGTAAAGAATGTTATAAAAGTTATAAAAAGGAATTATTTGATAATATTAAAGTAATTGAAATAAATCAAAAAGAGTGTTTGAATTGTAAAGAAATTAAAGACATATCAAATTTTCATAAAAATTACTATAGTAAAGATAAAAAGTTGGCAATTTGTATTGAATGTATAAGACATATGTTTTTAAAACCACAAATGTGTGAATGTGGAAGAAGTATTAAATGGGTCAATAACTATTCAAAACATTTAGAAACTAAAATTCATAAAGAAAATATAACAAATAAGATGAATTAATAAACTAGTTTATAAAAGTTTTATTGAAAACAAATACTCTAGAAAATATAAATTGACTAGTTGATTACTAATTTTATAAAAAAAATACTCTAGAAAAAATAAATTAATCATTAATTTGGGTATATTACTTATATTTTATAAAAACATATTTTCTAAGTAAAAATTATTTTTATTAAATAAAGGAATTTTTTCTCATCTAAATGGAAAGACGAAATGAAAATATATTATGTCCTTATTGTATTAAAAATATATATTCTAAAAACTATGCAAGACATTACAACTCAAAGAAACATTTAGAAAATAAAATAAAATATGAAAATGAAGTTAATAATTTAAAAATATGGTGTAAACAAAATTATATTAATGATTATAAAAACAAAAATCTAGATCAATTAAAAGAAATAAAAAAGTCATATGATCCAACAAACTATTCTTTATTTAAAGAAGAAAAATTAAAGGAAATTGCTAACAAACTATCTGTTAGAAACTATACAAATTTAGTAAGAAATGAACTGATTAAAAGACTAAATAAAATTAAACAAAATCCTAATAATTTAAAATATAGATCATTGAAATTTATTCAAGATTTAGCTGTTAAAAATAATATTAAAATTGTAAATAAAACTAGAAAGGAATTGACTGAATTATTGACTGATCATCTTAAAAATAAACCAATTCTAAAAGAAAATATAATAAATATTCAAGAAGCTTCTTCATTAAAAGGTTATTTTCAAGAATATATTCTAACAAATTCAAATGATGGTTTGGATATATCTGATTATTTAGAATCACAAAGAAGTGAAATTCAAAAATTAATTGAAAAACAAAAATTTAAAAATATAAAAGGACAATTAGCTTTAACATGTGAATATCAAAGAAAATTGGTTAGTGGTGAAAATCAAACCAGTACAATGTATTTTGCTCTTAGGAGTTCAGATATCTTAAATATTAATGAATTTATAAATGATCAGTTTAAAAAATTAATATTAAGAGAAAATTTGAATCAACCATCAAATGGTAGTGGTTGGTCATTAAGTAGATGTTTAGAATTAAATCTCAAATTGTATAAAGTTAATTCATTAAATGCTGGTTCATATATTGAACTACCAAATAAAATCAAAAACAAGAAGAGTTGTATAAATTTTAAAAATAAAGATGAATATTGCTTCATTTATGCAATTAGATGTGCGATTGATAAATATAAAAATAGAAAATTAGATCATCCAGATAGGGTTAAACAGTATCAGAGTTATATAAATGATGAAATTTTTAAAGGTTTTGATTATCCAATAACATTAAAAGACATAAAATTGTTTTAAAAAAGATCATTTGATCCTAAATATAACTATCCATCCATGTCAATTAATGTTTATAGAATTGATGAAGATGAAAAGATTGTTCCATTACAAATATCTGAAAATTATGATGCAAAATTAGACATTGATTTGTTGTATTATAAAGATGGTGACAACTCACATTACATATTAATAACTGATTTAAGTAAATTAGTTTCTAACCAAGTTTCAAAAGATGGTCATAAACTATATATTTGTAGACGATGTTTGACACATTTTTATAAAAATAGTGATTTGAATAATCATTTAATAATTTGTAAATCTCTTGAACCTTGTCGACCAATTATGCCATTTTCTGGTGAAACTGTTAAATTTGAAAATTATTATAAAAAACTTGAACATCCTTTTGTAATTTATATGGATTTTGAAAGCATTCTGAAAAAGATTAATACTTGTGAAAATAATCCAAATAACTCATATACAAATAAAATTCAGAAACATATACCTTATGGATTCACAATTTATTTAGTTTCTAGAGTGACTAATAAAATATATAAACCAATTTGTTATAGAGCAAAAACAGATGAAGAGTTGAAAAATGTACCAAATAAATTATTTGAATACTTAGATGAGATTTCAAAGTATATAGCTAAAAAATATAATTCGAAAAACAAAAAGCCTATGAGTTTAACTAAAAATGAAGAAATTGAATATCATAAAGCAAGTGTTTGTCATATTTGTGAAACTATTGGTTTTGATAATGACACAAGACGAAAGGTAAGAGATCACTGTCATTTAACAGGAAAATTTAGAGGTGCAGCACATTCAAGTTGTAATTTAAATCTAAAATTTCCACAAAATATACCTGTGTTTTGTCATAATAGTTCAAACTATGATACACATTTGTTTATTAAAGAATTAGCTAAAAAATATGGTAAAATTGATTTAATAGCAAATACTGATGAAAAATATATAAATTATTCAGTTAATTCAGGATATGGTTATGAATTTGAAGATGATAAACCTAGAAAATTTGTAAAATTCTCATTTGTAGATACGTTTAGATTTATGGCCTCATCAATTGATAAGTTAGCTAAAAATCTGAAAGAATTTAAACACTTGACTAAATTTATAAAAAACATTGATATAATTAAAAAAGATGATGAAACATTTGAAATATTATCTTCGAAAGGTATATTTCCTTATGAGTTTATAGATGATATTGAAAAATTAAATTATGATAAAATATTAGATAAAGCACAGTTTTATAGTTCTTTAACTGATGAAAATATTAGTGATGATGATTATAAATACTATCTAAAAGTTTGGAATAAATTAAAAGTTAAAACATTAGGAAATTATTCTGATTTGTACAATATTCAAGATGTGATGTTATTAGCTGATATATTTGAAAATTTTAGATCAGTTTGTTTAAAGAACTATCAATTAGATCCTGCACATTATTTAACATCACCATCATTAGCATGGGACTCTATGTTAAAATTAACAAAAATAGAATTAGAATTGATAAGCGATTATGATATGTATTTGATGATTGAAAAAGGTATAAGAGGTGGAATTTCTCAATGTGTTACAAGGTATTGTAAAGCAAATAACAAATATACCAAAAATTATGACCCTAATAAACCTGAAAATTACATGTTATATGTAGATGCAAACAATTTATATGGATGGGCCTTAAGTCAAAAACTACCATACAAAGATATTAAATGGATGAATCCAAATGTATATACAACTAATGAATGGAAAGAAACTATATTAGAATTAGATGAAAATGTTGATTATGGCTATATATTAGATGTTGATTTAGAATATCCAAAGGAATTACATGATAATCACAAGGATTTACCATTAGCTCCTGAACATTATAATAATAAGCTTTGTACTACATTATTTGATAAAAAAGACTATGTGGTTCATTCAAGAAACTTAAAATATTACCTAAAACAAGGTCTAGAATTAAAAAGAGTAAATCGAGTAATAGCATTTGATCAAGATAACTATATGGAAAAATATATAAAACTGAACACAAAATTAAGAGCTCAATCAAAATCAGACTTTGAAAAAGACTTCTTTAAGTTAATGAATAATTCTGTATTTGGTAAAACAATGGAAAATGTAAGGAATAGATGTAATATAAAATTAGGTGATGAAGAATATTCATTAAAACAAGCTAAAAAACCAAACTTTAAAACGTTTAGTATATTTGATAAAAATTGTATTGCTTCACATTTGATTAAAGAAAAAGTTAAATTTGATAAACCAATATATGTGGGATTTTCAGTTTTAGAATTATCAAAATTATTAATGTATGAATTTTACTATGATAAGCTAAAGAAATATGATCCAAATGCAAAATTATTATATATGGACACTGATAGTTATTTTGTGGAATTAAAGAAAGATCCTTATAAAATTATTAAAGAAAATATAAATGAGTTTGATACAAGTGATTATAAAAAAGATCATGAGTGTTACACTGAAAAAAATAAAAAAGTAATTGGTAAATTTAAAGATGAGCTAAATGGTGAAATACTAGAAGAATATTGTGGATTAAGATCAAAATTATATAGTTATGAATTTAACAATAAAAATCCTGTAAAATGTAAAGGTATCAAGAAAAGTGTTGTAAATAAGACAATTAATATGAGTGATTTTAAGAAATGCTTGTTTGATGATATAGAACAATATAGAACAATGACATGTATTAGAAGTTATAAACATGAATTGTATACTATTAGAATAAACAAATTAGCTTTGAGTAATAAGGATGATAAAAGATTTGTATGTGAAAATAGAATTGATACATTACCTTGGGGACATAAAAATATAATTTAAACATAAATAAATGGAAATAATAATCATACCAAAAGAATTAATAGACAGTGAATATGATCAAAAATTGTTTTTGTTTAAAACTAAATTATCAAATAAATATTTAATTTATCTTTTTAAATATAAAGGATATTATGTTTATCACAATGCCTTTAATTTTAATATAAAACCATTCTTATATAAAGTAATACAATATGTTAAAGAAAGTTTTAAGGAAAATGATCAAAATGTAATTAATTTAAGATTTTAAAATTAGTGAATATAAACCTGATTCATGAATTAATATATTTTTATTTTTAAATATAAAATTATTATTAAATAAATCAATAGTTGTCATTATTTATATAGAAAAAAATTTAAGTTAGAAATTTTGTTTTAATCTTAAATACACAATATTCTTAACATTTTTATTATTTATCAAATTTCCTTCATTATCTTGAATAGATATTACAATATTTTGAATTTTATTAATATTTTTTAAAGGAACATAGTCTATTTGATTTGGTTTTTCACTTATTTTTGAACCATATTTAACATTTGGATAAAAAGTATATAGAATTTCTGATTCTTTATGTAAATGCGAGTGATCATTATGATTTTCAAAGCTAGGTTCAACCAAATTACAATGGATTTCTAAAACATCAAAAGATCTTAATTTAGGTAACTTAATTCCTTTAATTAAAGTGTCTGGTTCAATCATTTCATCCTTTAAACCTAATAAATCAGTTATAATAGCTGTTACTATAATTTTAACAGGTGATTTTATCACAATAAGAGAACCCTCATTTTCTAATAAAAACTCATTTTCATCAAAATTATCTGCTTTCTTTTTAAATTCTTTTAAGCTATTTTTAAAGTTTTCTTTTATAGTTTCTAATGTGTGATATCCTTTGTTTAAATTAAAATATTGATTTATTTCTTTTTCACCATTCTTAATAGTAAAACCATATACATTTTTATAATCATTTGGTACATTTAATACAAAATTATCCGAATAAAATCCACAAAGACCAATACTATAATTTCCATCCAAATGAATTGGATGTTCTAATCTTAGTTCAATCTTTGAAGAAATGCCTGTAATTTTAAATAATTTCATCTTATTTAAATGGAAAATTTTTTAAAGGAAAAAAATAAGATAAAATTTGATACATATGATGAAAAAATCAAGAATAATCAACCAATTAGATTGTTAATAATAGGATCAAGTGGTTCTGGTAAAACAACATTACTATTAAATTTCATCTATAAAAGATTGATACCATACACAAATTTATATGTTTTTAGTAAATCACTAGAGCAGCCTGCATACATAAAATTACAACATAGATTTAAAAATATTGAAATGAACATTAACAAAAAAGTTGCAAATTTCTTTGGTTCATGTGAAGATATAATTTCATTAAATGATTGTAAACCAAATTCATTAATTGTTTTTGATGATTGTATTTTAGAAAATCAAGATAAAATAAAAGAGTATTTTGTAATGGGTAGACATAAAAACATATCATGTATTTATCTTTCACAATGTTATTCAAAAGTTGACATTAAATTAATAAGGAATAATTTAAATATGTTATGTATTTTTAAGCAAAATAATCATTATGTTAAACAAATTTTTGATCATTTTGTAGGTTCTGATATGTCATTTAATGAATTTAAGGATATTTGTAATGATTGTTGGAAAGAAAATTATGGATTTTTAACTATGAATTTGATATTAAAAACAAATGAAGGAAAATATATGAATAAGTTTTCTAATATAAAATTTTCTTCTAAATAAATGTGGTGTATGCTTGATTTAATTGTTGATAAAATATTTGTTATAATAATATTTGCCTTATCTTTAGTGTTTATTTTTCTTATTAAATTTACAGAAAATAAAAAATGATGTGTTTGTGTTTAATTTTAGATTTACTTATTATTTTTGTTTTATTTATATTAATCATTAGTGTAGTGTTGATTGTGCTTAATCGACATAGTTTATGTTTATGTTAACATGGTTTATGTTTATGTTAACATCATTTATGTTTATGTTAACATATTTTTTCTTTTAATAAATGGATAACATAACTGTTGACAAAGCTAAAAAGTTAGATGAAATTGAAAAAAAATTAATAAAAGAATTTAAAAATCAGATTAAAATTGATGAAAATTATGAACAAATTAAACAAAAAGCATATGAACCAATAACATCTGCAATTGGTAAAGTAGAAAATAAAATTGGTGATGTTTTAAATGAAAATAAAAATTTAATGGATTTAGTACCTATTGTTAATCAATTTGCAAACATATCAATACCACAATCTGAAGAAGAATTTATGTTACCTTCAAGTACTCCATTTAGACCAATAAGAGAACAAATTATTGAAGAAGAATCAACATTTATAGATCCAAATATTGTTTCACCTCAAATATTAAATAAAATCATTGGTCCAATTGCACAAAAATATTTACCTAGAGCAAAAGATGATAAATTTGGTTTGTATTGGGATAAACATAAAAAATCATTTATGATTGGTGATAAAATAACAGTAATTGATAATGATGATTTACTTGTTAATGGTAAAACATATACTGGCACTCAAGGTTTATGGAGATTATTGACATATAAAGACAAACCAGATGATAATTTATATAGTCAAGATGATTTAAATAATTACTCAAAAATTTTATGGGAAACAGATTCAATTTATAAAAATAATGATCCAAGTACTAGAAAACCAAAATCAAGTAAAGGTAATAAATATATGAATTTGATTAAATTTATTTGGGATTCTAAAGGAAATATTGAAGGATCTGGTATAAGAAAATATTCAGAAAATAAAATTGAATACAGATATATTGATGATTTAAACAAATTAGAAAGTATAATCAATTATATATATGCTCAAGAAAAAGCTGGAAATAATAACTTTATCAATGAAAAAAGGGCTATTAAAGATTTTATTTCAAACAAATTAGATGAATTAATTGAAAAACCTGATGGTATAAAATATTTAAAAAGAATATTACCAACTATAACATCACCAATTATAGGTTCAGGATTATTAAATGATTTTATAAATAATTTACCATTTGAATTGCATGTACCTGGTTTTCAATATCTAGGACCTGGAACTAAGCTACAAAAAAGATTAAAAAGAGGTGATCCTGGAATAAATGATTTAGATAAAGCTGCTAAAGAACATGATATATTTTATAGAGATCATAAAGATACAGAATCTAGAAATGATATTGCTGATAAAATATTACAAGATAAAGCATGGGATATAGCAACATCTAGTGATCATGATATAGGTGAAAGATTAGTTGCTTTACCAACATCAGGTGCTATGTGGTTAAAAAGAAAATTTGGAATGGGATTAGAAATAGGATTAAAATTTTAACCTATATAAATGGAGAAAGTTAAGGTAAATTTAACTGATTATCAAAAATCTAAAATTAAATCTGCTTTTAAGAAAAATAAAAATTTGACTATACAATTTGAAATAGATCAATTTAAAAATGGTAATGATGTATTATTATTAACTAAAAGACAATTGAATAAATTAGAAAAACATAAAAAATTAAATACTGGATTAAGACTTGAATTTTCTTATAATCAACTTAAACAGATAAAAGATGGTGGTTTATTAAATGAAATATTAAATGTTGCTGATTATATTCCTGGCATAAATAGTTTAACACCAAAAGTTAGAAGAGGAGCTAAAGTAGTAAAAGACAATGTTATTCCAAAATTTAGAGAATTTATAAATTGGTTAGATCAAGAATTAGCTAATGTAAAAGGATCTGGATTAGATGAAAAAACATTAAAATATGTTAAGAAAAAAATTTCAACCCATTGACTTTAGCTGATTTAGAAAAATTATGTCAAAATATTAAGAATTTTAGAGGTGTTTTTATGAGAGATATGCTTCCAAAAACTGTTAATAAATTTGAATGTGGTATAGTCAATTTAGATTCATTTTCTGGTAATGGAACTCATTGGATATGTTATTATGAAAAAGATAAAATTAAATATTACTTTGATTCTTATGGAAAAATTGTTAATAAACCTTTTAAGGAAATTGTTAAATATTTAGGAAAAGACAATATATTTTTTAATGATTCACAAATTCAAAATTATGATGATCCACCTATATGTGGTCATTTGTGTGTTTTTGTATTAAATGAGTTGAATAAAAATACAAGATTTGATAACATAATCAATAAATTAATTCTTAATAAATATGGATTCATTAAATATATTTGATCTATTTGGTAGACAGAAAAAAGATTTAATTGAAGTAAAAAATGATTATATTAATTCAAAATTAAATTCCATTTTTAATGATATTAATAAGGATTTAAAAAACCATATTAAGAAAACTAATAATTTGGTTAATGCTATTAGTTTATCTAAAAATTATTTAAGTATTAATTCTAGAAGAATTGTTAATGTAAAACCAAGTATTAATGATTATGATGTTGTTATAAAATCTGAGTTAAATGAAGTTTTAAATTCTATTATTAAGGTTGGTAATGATCATTCAAAAACTAAACAGGATTTAAATGAATTGGTTAATTCATTATTTAATCTAAAAATGTATGTTGAAGATTTAGAAAAACAACTTGAAGATAAATTTGCTGAAAAAATAAGATTAGTAACTGCTGGATTAGCACAAATATTAGAAGATAAACTTAATACAGAAAACCAAGAAGATCAATAATTTTTACTATATAAATGGAGTTTATTTACTGTCTTAAATGTAAACAAAAAACCAATTCTAAAGACATTCAAACAATAAAATTAAAAAATAAAAATATGGTTAAAGCAAAATGTTGTATATGTAATTCAAAGAAAAGTAGTTTTACAAAAATTTCCTCCTAATAAATGGCTCTATATAATTCATTTGATTATTTCATTATCAGAAACCAATTTCTATTAACCAATGAAGATTGGGATATTATTTCAGAAAAATATGAATTGAATGAAGATATGATCAGATTGTTTCAAAATAAACTAAATTGGGAAAAAATTGCACAATATCAAACATTAAGTATAAAATTTATTGATGAGTTTATTAATTATCAACTTAATGCTTATATTAATTTGGTTTGTAAGTATCAAAATTTAGATGAAGATTTTATTGATAAATATAAAAATGATTTGGATTGGGAAATAGTGTTACAATATCAAAATATATCAGCAAAATTCATCATAGATCATGCACTGAATATTGAACAGTTTAAAGAAAAAATGGATTATGACGAGATTGATTAAATTATTCCAAAAAGATTTATAAAACTATTCTTTATTACAAAAATTTTACTGGTTTTAAAAAACCTTTTTCTTTCCATATTTTTTTCATAAATTTCTCCTTAATAAATGGCTAATACTTATGAAATTGAAAGAGCTGAATATAAAAATTTTTATCCTTTATCTAAACTACATTTGAATGAACCAAACAAAAAAACTGAATTTAATATTGATTTTGGAGATGGTTTTTGTACATCTAAATTTCAATTTTATATTTCAGGAACACTAAAAAAATCTGATGATAGAGACTATGGTGCTACAGATAATGTAAAGTTGATTAATAATTTTGTACCATTCTTATTTTCAAAAATTGAAATTAGAAAACATAATAAATTAATTGAGGAAATTGAATATCCTGGACAATTAAGTACAATAAAAGGTACTGTTACTTATTCAAAAACAGAAGCAGTATCCAACATTTGTAATGGATTTCAATCAGATTTCAAAAAAAAATTTGAAGCTGTGGGTTATCTATCACATTTTGGATTAGGTTTCTTTGAAAATGTTAATGTTCCAATATACAAAGGAGGATTCAATATATGTTTTGTTAGATCTGAAGATAATGATGCCATTTTTAGATGGAAAACTAAAAAAGTTGATGGAACTTTTGATGATACTACATTACCAAGTGCTGGAAAAATAATTATTGATGACTTTTTTATTAGAGTTCCAATAATTGAGTATAAAACTACAAGTAAAATTCAATATATTAATGAAATAACTAAAAAAGAAAAAATACTATTTCACTTTAATCATTGGCAATGTATTGAACAAAAGACAATAACTGGAAAAACAGTTAGTTTTGATATAACAAATATTTATCGAAACATCTATAATCCAAAATTTATAATAATTGGTTTTCAAAAAGGTAGAACTAATGATCAATTATATGACACTTCAAAATTTGATAGTATGTATATTAAAAATATTAGAGTAAAATTAAATGGTCACTATTATCCTGATGAATTAATAAATCTAGATATAAATAATGAAAAATTTAGAATTGTATATCAAATGTATCAAGATTATAAAAAGGTTTATTATTACAATAGTGAAATGTATTATGATCCAACAGAATTCATTGAAAATAGACCATTATATGTGATTGATACAACAAAAACTCCTGTTAATATTTCTGGTTCAAAGAATGATATTATTATAAATATGGATTTTGATTATGATATAACTGTTGCTAGTAAAACTAATTGCTATGTGGTTGTTGTGTCTGAAAGATTATTAGAGTATAATCTGATTAAAAATGATATAACTGAAATCAAATAAAATTATTATAAAACCACCATTTATTTACTACTTTTTGACATATTTTTCAAAATATTATTATATTTTATGAATAATGAGACTACTATTGTTAATTTAAAATTTGTTTCATAAAAAAATATTAATAAATAAAAATTTTTGATTTTCAAGGTCACAAGAAATAAATATTTTAAATTTTATTATTTAATAAATTTGTACTTACCTTATAGATATATCATACCAAATTTCATGAAAATATCTTTAAAAACAAAGAAGTTATTAAGGTTTTTAGTTTAAGGGTAGTTCACCCTAAATTGGAAAATTTTAGTAAAAACATTGATTTTAAACATAATTTTTCATAATTTTTAAGTTTTAGAATTATTCAATAATTTTTTACATTTTTATAAATAAAATACAAAATAAGGGATGAAACTACCCTTAACATAAGTCAAAAACATTCTTTTATTCAATGAGTGTATGTTTCAAATTTGGTTAAGATTGGTTTAAAAACACTCAAGTTATAACATACAATATATTTCAAATAATTTCATTCGATACTAACAATCGAATAATAAGTTGAAACATTCGATATTAACAGTTAAATTACTGAATAGGAATTCAAAATAACTCACACAAACATAAACAAATAATATTTACTGAACATTTCAGATTTATCAAAGCGTGCATTCAATGCACGCTTTCGTTGAACATCATTTGGTTTGGCAAAAAAAAAAACTGTCAAATAAAATAGCACAGTCACTTAAATTTTTTTACACAAAATATTTACTGTACAATTCAGATTTATCAAAGCGTGCTTTAGAAGCACACTGTCCTTGAATATCATATGGTTTGGCAAAAAACTATCAAACAAAGCAGCAATCACTTGACCTTGAAAATTCTGATTGTTTTATAAACAAGTTATGATTACAAACAATAAAAATAGTCTATAAATAGTTCAATAAATCACTTTTACTTATTAAAATTAAAATATTAGTTAAAAACACTTGAACAATCCAAATATGTTGATGAACAATTCAAACACATTTCACTTCACAACACGATAGTTTCACAATTTTCATAGTTAATCTTCTTTATACTTCATCTTCAATCAATAAATAATAAACTTTTACCATCAATAAACTCTTATTTTAAATATTTCTTCATAAAACAAAATGAGAATATACATAGAAAATCAGCCAGTCGACAGAGCCACACCCATTATGATAGCTAATGACGAGATTTTTGCTAACTGGACACTTTTTTTTGTTCAATCGGCTAGTTTCATTAGCTAACTATTTAACCATTGATTATACATTTTAAGCATTAATTATAAAATACTTTTCGATTAGTTTAGATAAATCAAAATAATTATTTTAATCCACACTGCAATTTACTAACATTCAACTGGTTATTATTTTATTCAATCACTTATTTTCATAAAAAGATCGACCAAACAAATTAGGCCATAGACTAATATTCCTTCAATAAGATTATATTTACAACACAATTTATTTTTGTTGATTTTTACATTATCTTTAATCGTACAGAAATGTATAATATATGAAATAGCATTAATTTTTAACAAGCTTTTCATTGGTGATAGTTATTTTCAATTTAAATCAATACTTATCTTTTTATCTTAAGATTATCATTTTGTTAACATTTTTATGATTTCACAATTGAAATATATAAAAAGATATTTTTGATAATTAAACCTTAAATAAACCTTTATAAACTTGATTTTTTAATCAATTAAACTACATCATGATTTTTATGATATAAAAAACTTTAATAATTTTAATAAATTTCATGTTTTTTAATAGTTTATTTAATAATTAAACCTTTATAAACTCATTTTTAATCATTTATTAACGCGTCGCAAATAAACTATTAAAAAACATGAAATTTATTATAATTATTAAAGTTTTTTTATACCATAAAAATCTTAGAGTAGATTAATTGATTGAAAAAACAAGTTTGTAAAGGTTTATTTAAGGTTTAATTATCAAATAAATTATTAAATTTATGGAATTTATTAAATATTTGACGCGTCGCAAAAATCGCGACGCGTTAATAAATGATTAAAAATGAGTTTATAAAGGTTTAATTATTAAATAAACTATTAAAAAATTTGAAATTTATCAAAATTATTAAAGTTTTTTATATCATAAAAATCTTGAAGTAGATTAATTGATTAAAAAAACAAGTTTGTAAAGGTTTATTTAAGGTTTAATTATCAAATAAATTATTAAATTTATGGAATTTATTAAATATTTGACGCGTCGCAAAAATCGCGACGCGTTAATAAATTATTAAAAATGAGTTTATAAAGGTTTAATTATTAAATAAACTATTAAAAAATATGAAATTTATCAAAATTATTAAAGTTTTTTATATCATAAAAATCTTGAAGTAGATTAATTGATTAAAAAAAACAAGTTTGTAAAGGTTTATTTAAGGTTTAATTATCAAATAAATTATTAAATTTATGGAATTTATTAAATATTTGACGCGTCGCAAAAATCGCGACGCGTTAATAAATGATTAAAAATGAGTTTATAAAGGTTTAATTATTAAATAAACTATTAAAAAATATGAAATTTATCAAAATCATTAAAGTTTTTTATATCATAAAAATCTTGAAGTAGATTAATTGATTAAAAAAACAAGTTTGTAAAGGTTTATTTAAGGTTTAATTATCAAATAAATTATTAAATTTATGGAATTTATTATATATTTGACGCGTCGCAAAAATCGCGACGCGTTAATAAATGATTAAAAATGAGTTTATAAAGTTTTAATTATTAAATAAACTATTAAAAAACATGAAATTTATTAGAATTATTAAAGTTTTTTTATACCATAAAAATCTTAGAGTAGATTAATTGATTGAAAAAACAAGTTTGTAAAGGTTTATTTAAGGTTTGATTATTAAATAAATTATTAAATTTATGGAATTTATTATTTAAAATTCTTTTCATATATTTCAATTATTAACTGTTTAAAATTTCTATAATTATTTTTGTAATAAATGGATCTACTAGAAGAGATTAATAATATTGGAGAATGTAAATTCAAAGAATATAAACCAATAAAAAGTTTAGAATTGAATACAAAATATAAAATAGAAAAATTTGAAAAAGTTAAAGATAAATATGGACCAACAGTTATTGTTGAATTAGAAAAATGTAAAGTTCATTTGCCTCATAGATTTATTAATATATTTGATGAAAAAACAATTAAAGAATTAAATAAAAAAGATTTAAACTTAATTATTACTGAAATTAAAACATTCAAAGATAAAGAAACTGTTTTAGTTAAATTTGTATAAAAACTACCGGTACTCATTAAATTTTAAAATTTTACTTGTTTTTAAAAACATTTTGTTTTGTACTCAATTTTATGGAAAATATAGACATATTCATGAAAATTTCATCAAAATTATATACTTTTTCTAGAAAAATATGAAAATGTTAGAAATTGGCCTAAAAGAGGCAAAAATTTAACATATTAGTATTGAAAAACAACAAATTTCATTAAATTATTAAAGTCTTCCTTTTTTGGTCTAGGATTGGTACATTACTATCTACTCATATATATGTATGACCATTGATTAATCCTTATATTTCTGTTGTATGATTTATTTGTAAAGATTAATTATCACATGTTTTTAATATTTTTAAATGAGTAAATAAATAGTGATTGAAATGTTGTACTGAAATTGACTATTCTTTTATTTGACTTTGATAATTGACAATTTAATATAAATATTTTAGTAGTTTGAGACAATTACTGAGTGAATGTATATTTTTCCAACTTTAATAATTAAATCATTAAGATTATCTTTGATATTAAGATCATAAAAACCTATATATTTTACCTTACATCGTTGACTGTAAATCAAAGCCCTTGAAAGTTTAATTGAGGGTAGCCAAATTAAAAACTTAAAGAAGGGGGTAGCGGGGCACGAGCCATACAGGAAGTGGACGCTCGCCAGTGTTGCCATCTCTCAGCGGCAAATGTATTTTTGTTGTCAGGTTGGTAGAGTGGTTCCGGTGGGAACCAATAAATAAACTGGTCTCGCCACTGATTGACATCTACTACGGTGGCCGAATCTGTTGACAACTGTTTTATTAATTAAAATTGAATTTATGAAATTTTAATAAATTTTGTTACCAACAAGGGGGTGAGTACCCTTTCACCGTCTCGTACATTATTTGGTTTATCTTAATCACAACGTTATTTTCGATTACATTATATTAATTTATTTATTCGCAAAAGTAACATATTTAATACATTAAAACCTGTACAAAACCCGTGATTTAAACGAGCGTATTTTCTACGAACACCAGCCTAGAAGATCCCACCGTGGGCGGCTTTTCATCGACGGCATTTCATCAATTTCGTCAAGATTACAAATCGCAGTGGACAAAAGCCTTTTGAGGGGCCGGAGCCGAGGCGTCTACATTGTAGCACGCACGGCAATGTACCATTAGACACGCGTGAGCACAAACCTACCAACCTTCCACCTTACATGGGAAGCTTGGGACAAATGTAAAGGTAAGCCAGCGTCAACTAAGCCACTATTGTTATTTGAGAAATTGATACATTTAGCAAAAACATTAAACGGGAAAATTCGCTGTTTTTTACTGTTAGAATATTTCTAAGTATACGCGTGTATTTGAGTGATCAATCAGTAATCGTTGAAGTAGCGCTGGTACATCTAGAAAGTCGTTTTTAGCGTGGCGATGGTTTGATTTGATTAACCGTTGTAACATATGTGTGGCATGTTAAATACAAACTTGTATGTTTTAAAACTTTTTGTTGTTATAGACTATATGTATTTCCATGCAATATATAATAATAAGCTATTTAAAATGCATTACAGTATTTCCAAGCCATACCGAACCGATAAAAACAAATCACAAATTGGGAAACTAAAATATGTTGTCTTTTAAAATTGTTGATCTTTATCAAATTAAAACATTGATTATGTCAAATTTTGTTGTTGATGGCGTCCATAATAAGTTTTACTTACTAACACGAACATATTTAAAACATTTAATTTACCATACTTTTCATCAGTATCGACTAAGTTTATACCGGATTGAGTGTACGAATAAGGCTCAATTTCTGTAGATGAGTAGCTATTTCTGAAGCTTTATCATAAAACCAATATCCAAAAGGCCTATAAAGTACAGTAATCGTAATAATGGGTCGGTTTCAGCAACCAGCCGTCTCAATACAGACAACTTAAACACATTCGTTACATTGTAACATATAGAACTATCGTTAAATAAAGATATAGCTAGAATATTTTATAAATAATTTAACATTTCAGGGCGTATAATAAATAATTTAAGAGAGAACTATGTTAAACCCACTCCCGTGTAAGCCACGTCCCGAGTATAAAGTCATGTGTACTGTTCTTGTTACACAAACATTACGCCAACTTCCTAAACTTTCGCTTTCGAAAACAATCTCCTGTGCCAATATTTACTTCTATCATACGTTCGGTATATTTTAGAAGTTAAGATAAAAATAAACACTCAAACTTCTTGAGTAAAAAAGCTAGATCAATTTAGTCTTCGGTATTTTTTTAGTTGAGAGTGAGTGGGTCAAATTCGGACACAATGTAAATGGGAGGATTATTTCAGCCTTTTCCAACATCGGCCATGTATCAATTAATTAGTCCAATTCGAAACTAAACCTTACTCTTGAAAATCCATGATGAATAGAGGAGACTGTATGTAGATTATACTACCATATTTAGTACTTACAAAAATTATAAAAACTTGCCAACACACTCGGTTTAAAGCTCACACTTCAAAATGCCATTGATTTTTGCAATTATTGATTCTGAACATACAACTTTGAGTACATCATTGCCAAAGACTGAAAGTATGAAATTAACACAGCCGAAAATAAGCTAAAAGGCACATTTCCTAAATTAGATTAATCATTAGAATCTCTAAGCCCCTGAATAAATTAGAGACACCGATCATTGAGAATGTATGCGTGAGTAATTTCACACAATTGGGTATGATATAGTTGGGTTGCTGGTAATGGCCTAGGTAAGCACCAGCAAAGCTAACCTACTATGTGTTTGATTATTGATGGTCAGTGCATGTGCTAAAGACTGGTTGCTAAACGGTCATTTAAGTCCTAAGTATATTTGACCTTGCCGTGAATTTTGACACATTCAAATTAATACCCTTACAGTGTGCATAACATTGTTTTTAGATATCACCATTGACTTTGGACACAGTCGTGGTATATTTTCTATTTATATGTTGAAGCTGTACGCAGAATTTAAAAAAATCTTAGCTCATTTATTAAGGTAAAGACAATTTTTGGTGTAGTATTTAGTATTTTTCTTGTAAAAAATATTTTAACTATGCTAAAAGGGCAACTAATTGCTATAGTATAACTATCGCCCTATGAAATTTGAATACATAAGAACTTTAATAGAAACACTCTCAATGAGCATCTAAAATAGGCCTATCTATATTTATTCGTAAAATAGGCTAGGTATGCAGCTGGTGTATATAGATAGAATGATTATTTTTAGGAGACTAAGTCAAAAATGAATAACACAGCCTCTGTATTTATAATTTTAAAGACCTAAAGATCCTACAAATTTTTGTTTTCGTTGATGTTCTACGAAATATTTCATCCATTGAACTATTTTCTTTCAGTAACATCAATATTTTCATAACTTCATATTTTCTTAACGTCAAAAGTGTACATTTTTATAGTAAAATCAATCTGAATTGTTATTTTTCCATTAAATCTATTCATTTGTACAGTTAAAAACACTTACGGCAAAAAATCTGCATCAATAAAAATATATTTTACATGCAACTAAAAAGTTTTCTAAAATGATTCAACTAAGTATCGCAGTTAACAACTTATCATTAAAGAGCGGCCAAGTAATAAAGATCAATTACAAATAAAGTTGGGTCTAATAACCGAAACAAAACTGAAGAAAAGTTGGTTGCGGTTACCAAATTACATAGTTTAACGAGTTGAAAGTAGTTTGCAACAATATTCAATCTACATGAAGTTGTTACAGCAAGAGGGGCATCAACTACCGATGATTAAAGAAACTTATTCCTCTTCCGCCACTGAATTATTAACTATTTGATCAACGGATTATTACTTTCACGAGTTAAGGGGATGGTTTACTTGGGAAATTAAATGTTTGGATGATTTTTGACTCGACTAAAATTTATGTAAGTACGTTTTTCGATGATTTCATTTCGGTTCAAGGAAAATGTTATATATTTATTAAATATCTGAGACGAATCTTGTTTTTTTATTGCATAAGAAAAGTACTTACAATGCTTTATGTAAAAGTTAATACAGCAAGCATTGTTTTTTTTTTTCAAACAATTTAAAGAAAATTTATATTACACATTTGTATTAACTTAAACACTGTCAAGCATTAATATACAAATTAAATAGTTTTTCCATGGGCACCAACATAGTTTCAAGCAATACTGACAATTTTCTGAACTTCTAATTTTGATCATAGTGAAATCAAACCAGAGTATACACTTTTCAATCAATAACCTAGTTTTATTCCGTCGTTTTAGTACATTAATCTTCTGTAACCATAAATTGTACATCAATGCAATTATGCGGATAGTGACAACATACAGAAGCGACAAGGGGCAACGAACCCATCACAATGAATATTACATAAACTAAGCTGTATGGTGTATGGAATATGGAGTATTGTGAAAGGTGTCTGCTCAATGGAATACTTTGTATCTAGTGTTTAGTGCATATAGTTGGGTGGTATATTGATGGTGAACAGGATTCGTCGAATATGGCGTATGCTGAGGGTGATTTTTTTTGCACGTTTTATGATTTTTAAATGGTGTACCTTGTACAGTGTTGGGAGTGTTCTAGACTAGAGAATAGTTTGTTGAGTATGGTGTATGGCGTTTGTTACGTCGAAGCATGGTCGGAGGGCAAGTCGTGATTTCACATTGTGAACGTGTTCGTATGGGTTTTCTTGGGTGTACAGAAGTGTGGTATGTTGTATTACGATGTGTGGTTTAACGTGGGAAGGAAAGGTTTGTTAGCTATAGACACAGGGTAAAATCCGACCGATGACCACTGAATATTACATATATCTAACACAGCGACAAAGGTTCGGAGCCCATCATAATTTATTAATCAATTGAAAACAATATTTTTCTCTTATGAAAGAAAAATGCAGCGGAGACCCTTCCCAACTAAAAGCCGCGAGAAAAATAATTGGAAGTTATATTCCGGTCCCAGCCCGTGTATAAGCGTAGGCTTTTAAACTGACTAGTATATTGTACGATACACTCTGGTATAGTTCAACGTATGGTATCAATATATTGTTGTTTATGGTATAATGTACAATACACGGTATAGAGTTCTATGTCATAAGGACAAAGGATGTTTTTGCAGCACGCACCAACTAACGGTTATTGGAATGTTAGCTTCTGATCACTGATCGTGTTGATAATACACAGATAATTGGGGTTCACAACGGCCTCTCATTGGTGCAAACTCTCGTACGGTGATCCTGATAACCATCGATTATTGGATTATATAATAAGTTGACTTTAAATTAGTGTTGAAACATGTTATAGGTGTACAGAGGATTAAGAGAATGGATGGTGGGGGGAAAATACATTTTTAATTGTAAAAGGTGTGATAAATATGATTGCTGGAAATCGAAACAAACTTTACTAATAATAACTTTAGTAACGTATTTACCTGTAGCTTGTAACGTTTTTTTTTTCGTGATAACCGATAAATACAGTAATGATATTCGAGTGGTAACACCGTGCGATTCTTTTCTTTACCTTTTGGAAATGTAGATGATAATAGTTTCAAATCGAAGTCGACGTAGGTTTAACTTTAAATAATATAACTATCCGTGAAAACACATAGAAAGTTTTTGTCTTTTACTTCTTTACAGAACAGGTCAAACGGATTAACATTTCCTAGTATTTGTAATAGCGACAGTTTCATCTTCTTATTTCACCGTTATTCATGTGCATAAAAATCTCCCAAAATTCAAATTAAATCAATTAGTTAATAAGAAACCATAAAAAATGTTATAAAATAAATTTCAAACTACATTTAGCTTGAAATACAGGTTGGGTGCACAAAATACGAAATTCGACCTATGGCAAGAGCAGGCACAGAGGTAGAGGAAAGGAGCAGATCTTCTTACAACCATCTTAAATATCAAAACTTACTAACTGCCTTTGACAAGATCCTTCTGGATATAGTGCCCTGGTATCAACTAGGTCTTTTGGTATCAACTGCTATGTTTTTCGGTTACAGAGAATCGTTATACATTCTCGTTCTTTGAAATTAGTTTTATAATTTGCATTACAGTATGAATGACACATAACTATTTAGTACTACATATGGATTAATTATTTGTATGGATTAGCTGGATTACATATACAAGATAATAATGTTTCTGTCGGGTTTGGATAGTAAAGAGGTATATTTGATGGGACAAACTAAACAATTCTACTTTAGTTAGTCTTTAGTCTACTTTAGTTTAGTCTAACTAAACAAGTCGATCTTTAATACAAGGGAAACATTTAATCAATATCTGCAACATCTAATTTTGTAGAACGTTTAATATTTTGTTTAAATAAAAATATACAGGTTCATTCCAATGATTGTTTAGCTGGTGTTTCGTAGACAAACAAAAATCATCCACACATCGATTCTACTAGATTAAAAAGAATAGTCTACGCAATAAAAAGTGCATAATGTACAATGTTTAAAGGTCGGTTGCATGAAAAAGTTAACCTCGATTTAGTTGTGTTGTATTGAACATGTGAATCTATAATCACTGGGTAATAAAGTTTATAACTTGCTATAGAAAAAAATGACTTGGAAACTAAAATAAACCAGTTGTATGAACAAGCAATCAGTGTGAATGAAATCGTATACCAAAAAATTATAATAATCTCTATAATAATTATAAACAATTTGGATGAACATGAAACAAGTAAAAGTATAAACAACTATAACAATGAAATAGAGCTAACTTCCAAAAACGAGGTTTTTGGAATGTCTCTGGGTTTGTTGGACAGTTTGGTAGTGATGATGTGAGCGGAATCAGTGGTGATAGTGATATAGTGATAGTGTTAGTGATAGTGACAAGCTATCTGACATGAGGTCATCATTAGTCACCCATTGTGGCACGTCTCCGCGCTTATCACTAGCGCAATATTAATCTTCTAAGAGCGGCAAGAGAAACCGAGAGAAAATGTGCCAAAAATATAATTCGTAGGAAATATTCAAAATAATAATTTTTCAATTTGTGATAGTTGTGTAGTGTATTTTAAAATAAACTAGAGTTCGATCTGTGGTCTTAAACTTGACCAAAAAAATATGTAATGTACACAAACACCTATATTTTCACCCCACGCTGTAAATAAAACGTGTTATTGGATTTCTTCAATTTTCTTTCATATTTTCTGTTTATGTTCAGTTGTTATTTCGTCACCAACAGCGGTAGCCTACATGTTAATTTTTTCCCTTAATTTCGAGCCTATTTTATTATAAAGGGATTCTGCACATCTAAAAGAAAATATCTTTCTAACAGTGTGCGTAGATTTTCCCTGCGATGCACACAAGCTGAAAAAAATTGTTTTACGAAACATGCTTGTCTATTAATATTTAGTCTGAGTATCTGAATATTATATTTTTCGCCTTAAAATATAATGTTGGCTGGTTTAAGTCCAAGTGAGATTGTCACTAGACTTGTATATCATTTATCATTGGGCTATGAATTAGTGATGATACCTAACAAATGAGTCGACGTTATGGATTACCAATTACAGAGCTCAGGTCGTTCCCTTCAAAAACGTTGCGGAATGCTAATAGCATAGAGTAGATGAGCACAAAAAATATTAAATTAAATACCGTTTGAAAATTACTTCAAAATTGGGATAATTTCACTGGCATCATTTTTAATAGGATTAAATGTTAAAAAATCATTCACATAAATAATATCAATTAAATATTTTGCAACACACACAAATATTGTCCAGGAAATTTTACTTAACGACTATTTAAAATTTTATGTTAGTGAAAACATTAAACATTACTGTAACTTGGTAAAAAACTTTATTTCAAATAAGAGAAACTAAATTCGTTGTAACTCGGAATTCAACCATAAAATCTCAGCGCTACAAGAAACCATGAACTCATTTACTCGGTTTCCCAGTATTTAAGCTTCAGACTTTGTACATAAACTTAAGGAGATCCTTTTTACGATTATGACCCATGTAAGGAAGCGCCCGGAGTGTATATTTATTCCAAACTTTTTACCACCAAAATGTTTTCAAACGAGTTTTAACTCTAACGATTCCACAATGCACGACTTGGCGACACGTAAAATATACATCGATATTCCGCACGTAAAATAAAATATTGATAGTAAATTTGTTATTTGAGTTCTTCCTTGTTCTACTTTGTCTCTAAACTGTTTTACTGCAGTATTTTTCGTGTATATCTTGAAAAGAAATTTATTTTTTAATGACCACCAACAAAATTAAATAATATACATTGAAAAAAACTAATATCTTTGAAATTTTTTTTCACCTACTTTGTAAAATATAGTTAAACTATAAAAATTAACATTCACTCTATAAATAGTAACATGACATAACCAGCTACATAGTTTCAAGATTTATGGTAGATACTTTTATAAAACCATAAACCCTAACAAAATTTTGAATATGTACGGGCAATTCAAACTAAATTGCCAACATACGTTTAACATTAATATAACATTTGTTTTTAAACCTATCACTATATTTGCATTTAGTTACTAGACATTAAACAAAACTAAATATTTGCAAACCAAACAAGTGAAAGTAAATAATTTTACTTGAATTAATCCAGAAACGAACCTAATAAAAGCTAAATAAGGTGAGTAATGAAAATCAAATCGCTTAATAAAGCCTGGTGATTAGACCACTATAAATTATGCGTAGGTGGTATTTCATCAACAGATTGTTTTTAGAATTTTAATGGGTTTCTTAAAGAAAATTGGATTATAATGGGCGCAATTACCCAATGTTATTGCATTTGAGCGTGATTTATCTTGGATTTAAAACTTTTAATGTCCCATTTAGCTCCTTAATCTGTGCTTGAATGCGGTGTAACAGGCATACTCTCTTCTTATTTAATGATGCTTTGTAAAAGGCTGTACTGTGAATCAGAATCAAACATATATAAATAAAAATGAATCCCTTTGTTATGGTATAGTCGAGAACGAGTGCACCGAATTGGATTATTCTTTTTTGTTGTGTTCCTTAGTGCCAAGGGAAGGTTTTCATGTAAGGAAATTTAAATCCATACATCCGTTATTTAGTAATCTGATTTATAAAATTAAGAGAAAATTGCCTGTGAAATTAGCTCACTTACTTCAACCTAGAGGCGACTGAACTAGCGAACGAACTTCAACCAGGAGGTGATTGTGCAATGCGAACGAGCTCATATTGAAAATGAACGAGCATTTGACATAAAACCACATTAGGACAGGACGACATCTGGCGTGCCAGCTAGTAAATTATTAAATATCAAATTTGAAATAACTTACTTGTAAGGTCACGACTAAAAACTGCTCATACCTGAAATCAGAAAAAAACAGGTTAATATCGTATCTCAAAGGGGATTATGTTTTATTTTATTTTATAAATACACCTACATAAAACTGATTCGTGAAAGTATGTATTATTTGAATGTTACACAATTCAAACACAATAAACAAACTGAATACTTTTAGAAAATGAATGGTTGAATATAAGAATCGCTTACGACTGTACATTAGGACCAAATGTGTACACCTTACACCTTTTTAATAACTTTGATATTTAACAATCTATTCAAAACCATAAAATTCACATTACTTTTACCTCAACATGATTCGAGAATTTCTGTACTGTGCATGTAACGTACTTGTACATTTTGTTGAACATAGTGTATTTACAATTCCTGGAAATTGAGCATGTACGATCCTTTAATAACAGCATCGTTTGACAAAGGATAGGCCTACATCTTTCTAACATGGTAAAATATTATAAATTTCCATAGCATTTATTAACAAGTAAACTAGGCAAATCAAATATACTACTACGGTGTTTTCTGTTTTCAATTATAACCTATCTTGTTAAGGTACGTGTTTTAGACACTTTACACCCATTCCCTAGCTAAATACAGACCACTCTTCCAACAAATAAATGTTTGATTTAAAGTGGATTGATTAATAAAACTGTGTTGCGCGTAGCAGAGCACAACCTATAAACTCTTTATTAGTGCAATCACAGGAACACTCCGATTTCATTGGATTGAGTTGAATAGCGACGTGGACTCGTTTCTTCACATAGCACTCTTTGTTGCTAAGAGAGTATTTTAAAATGCAGAGGAAATCCGCATATTTTTATGTAATGAGCACACTGGGGTGCTACTAATGGTATAAAATACTGGTACTTTAAGATGCTTCGACGATAAAAACTACAATCTTTTCCAATAAAATTTGAACAATACAAATCTTGACAAGAAAATTATTTTAATTGTTGTTAGTCACTAATTACTGTTCGAATGATTTTATTTTTTAATATTAAATTAATTGCCATTACTTAATAATTTTACCTGTGAAAATTACTTAACTTTTGCTTAATACTGTATAGCGTCACAAGATAATCATAATTAACAGAATAAGTATTTAAGAATTTTATTACATAAGTTCAATTAGACGTTACAAATATGTTCCAAAAGCAATATTACCTAAGACCATAAGTTTTTGCTCCTTCAAACATTGTACAAAGGCTAGAATATCGTTTGAAGTGGGACACTCGATGTAAGCCAACAATGAAAGAATCGAGGTCTCAAAATACAACTTCGTTCTTTGTGATAGAAATGTTTCCAACATACATAATATTGTTTCGTTTGTTTCAATGGAATTCTTAACGTATTGTGCTACTTTAAGTTGTATGAAAAGCTAAGAACCACTTTAAAATATGATGTCATGTACTTACCCTTATAAATTTACATTGAAGTACTTTTACCGAAGAATGAGACGTGGGCAGGAATGTGCAATGAAAAGATTAAACACATTCCGACTTTTATTGTTGAAATATACATTCATATCCAAAATCTATTGCAATTTAAAAGGTTGGATTGATAACGGTGAGGTAAATTCCACAGGTAAAATGTGATACAATTTATTAATCAAAGCATAACATTGCTCAATTTGGTCGTATATTGGAGAAAATTTTGTTTTACATGTACAGTCAAAAGTCTGTCTATGCAGGTTATTTTAGTCTATATGTTTTAATTGCAATTCAAACATACAGTTTTAACATTTTTATCATAATGTAAGCATATTTTATAGTCTTTTGTTATTTTAAATGTTGTTTTTTTAAACAAATCAATCAAACAACATTTTAATGGAATATAGTTATACTTTTAATTTATAATCAATGCATTTTATGTCACCTTCCTAAATTAAGATAAATGGTTTAATATTGTAATCGTCGTTTACCACATCAAGCACAAGTAAATAAATTAACAGAGTTCTCTTTGTAAGGACAGATGTAAGAAGTTAAATGAAGTTAAAGGCATTATTTTAAGGTTGACTTGTTTTTGAATAAGAATAACGTTTGACACAATATATTTAATAAAATATCCCACAAGCATTAAAATCTGTTGGTAATCACAAGATTATAAACCAAATCCTTCCAGTCACATATCACAAAACAAGTAAATTACTTGACCAAAATTATTTCACACTAGAACAACAAACTGAAAATTAATTCAAACAAAAAATTCTATCATATTTCAAACAAGTAGCTTTTACAAACGCTACTCAACAGGAAACCAACCCCTAGTCAAAAGTGGGGGAAATATCAGCTACTTTACAACGGTAAGATGCCGCGAGCAAAGTGGAGCTGTTGGTGAAATATCGGAGAAAAAGACATAAAGAAGGGGATGGTGCCAATAAGGTTAAGGTGGTAAATAAAGGGTTGGGCCTGAGCCAAGGTAGGTGGCAAGGTGGCAGAGCAGGTGGCAAGATGCCGAAACAGGCGTCCGTCGCGATAATTACCCCGTACACAGGTTTTCAATCATTGCTTTCTAGCCGTTGATTAATGCCCCCCATTAACAGGTATACTCTCTACAATGGCGATCAATGAGGCAATTTGTTGTTGAGTGAATTACTTTAATTGTGTTTATTTAGATTATGAATGTTTGAGGAACTGTGATCAAATACCTGATTGTGGGAAAATAATCTGATAAATGAGCTCAGGTCCAAAGATTAATTATCGTTAAATTATCATTATGCCAATCATAATAATTGATTTAAATTAATTTTCAAGTAAAGAGCATTTTCTATTAGTTTTTGTTTGTGCAAACCTAAAGCGTATTTTAGACGTATTCACCCACGAAATCAATGGATAAAAGGTTAAACCATAATTTTATATTTTCAAGAACAAAATTAAAAATTAAACAAACAGAATATCACAGTTCTCTAACAGTGATAACGCTATCCACACATTAACGTCCCCTGGTGTGTACAGTATTTTTAACAAGAAAGAGGTGAGTTATATTAGTAATGTACATGTAAATGAAAACACTAAATTCGACATACGAGTATATAAATCCCTTTTTAAGTAAAACTAAAACAATTTATTATAAATAGTCACATTTTTGGAAATCGATACCTTAATTAATTACAACACGTAAAATCAACAATGGATAAAAAGTAAATGATTAAAGAACAATTATCCCCTTGCATCAACTACAAAGTAAACTCGTTCTGTATTAAATACAAATCAAATCATATAAACCACACGCTGTAGAGTGCAGACGTGTGACGAGTCAGTATGTGAAGATTGGAGAGCTAAAGGCAGTAGTCGTACATTACAGAATGTGATACATACAGTACGTGAGAGCCGTAACATACACCACCATCATACAATCATACAAACATATAAACCACACACTGTAGAGTGCAGACGTGGGACGAGTCAGTATGTGAAGAGTGGAGAGCTAAAGGCAGTAGTCGTACATTACAGAATGTGATACATACAGTACGTGAGAGCCGTAACATACACCACAATCATACAGTCATACAAACATATGAACCACACACTGTAGAGTGGAGACGTGGGACTAGTCAGTATGTGAAGATTGGAGAGCTAAAGGCAGTAGTCATACATTACAGAATGTGATACATACAGTACGTGAGAGCCGTAACATACACCACCATCATACAATCATACAAACATATAAACCACACACTGTAGAGTGCAGACGTGGGACGAGTCAGTATGTGAAGAGTGGAGAGCTAAAGGCAGTAGTCGTACATTACAGAATGTGATACATACAGTACGTGAGAGCCGTAACATACACCACCATCATACAATCATACAACCATATAAACCACACACTGTAGAGTGCAGACGTGTGACGAGTCAGTATGTGAAGAGTGGAGAGCTAAAGACAGTAGTCGTACATTACAGAATGTGATACATACAGTACGTGAGAGCCGTAACATACACCACCATCATACAAACATATAAACCACACGCTGTAGAGTGCAGACGTGGGACGAGTCAGTATGTGAAGAGTGGAGAGCTAAAGGCAGTAGTCGTACATTACAGAATGTGATACATACAGTACGTGAGAGCCGTAACATACACCACCATCATACAAACATATAAACCACACGCTGTAGAGTGCAGACGTGGGACGAGTCAGTATGTGAAGAGTGGAGAGCTAAAGGCAGTAGTCGTACATTACAGAATGTGATACATACAGTACGTGAGAGCCGTAACATACACCACCATCATACAAACATATAAACCACACGCTGTAGAGTGCAGACGTGGGACGAGTCAGTATGTGAAGAGTGGAGAGCTAAAGGCAGTAGTCGTACATTACAGAATGTGATACATACAGTACGTGAGAGCCGTAACATACACCACCATCATACAATCATACAAACATATAAACCACACACTGTAGAGTGCAGACGTGGGACGAGTCAGTATGTGAAGAGTGGAGAGCTAAAGGCAGTAGTCGTACATTACAGAATGTGATACATACAGTACGTGAGAGCCGTAACATACACCACCATCATACAATCATACAAACATATAAACCACACGCTGTAGAGTGCAGACGTGGGACGAGTCAGTATGTGAAGAGTGGAGAGCTAAAGGCAGTAGTCGTACATTACAGAATGTGATACATACAGTACGTGAGAGCCGTAACATACACCACCATCATACAAACATATAAACCACACGCTGTAGAGTGCAGACGTGGGACGAGTCAGTATGTGAAGAGTGGAGAGCTAAAGGCAGTAGTCGTACATTACAGAATGTGATACATACAGTACGTGAGAGCCGTAACATACACCACCATCATACAAACATATAAACCACACGCTGTAGAGTGCAGACGTGGGACGAGTCAGTATGTGAAGAGTGGAGAGCTAAAGGCAGTAGTCGTACATTACAGAATGTGATACATACAGTACGTGAGAGCCGTAACATACACCACCATCATACAATCATACAAACATATAAACCACACACTGTAGAGTGCAGACGTGGGACGAGTCAGTATGTGAAGAGTGGAGAGCTAAAGGCAGTAGTCGTACATTACAGAATGTGATACATACAGTACGTGAGAGCCGTAACATACACCACCATCATACAATCATACAAACATATAAACCACACGCTGTAGAGTGCAGACGTGGGACGAGTCAGTATGTGAAGAGTGGAGAGCTAAAGGCAGTAGTCGTACATTACAGAATGTGATACATACAGTACGTGAGAGCCGTAACATACACCACCATCTTACAATCATACAAACATATAAACCACACACTGTAGAGTGCAGACGTGTGACGAGTCAGTATGTGAAGTGTGGAGAGCTAAAGGCAGTAGTCGTACATTACAGAATGTGATACATACAGTACGTGAGAGCCGTAACATACACCACCATCTTACAATCATACAAACATATAAACCACACACTGTAGAGTGCAGACGTGAGACGAGTCAGTATGTGAAGAGTGGAGAGCTAAAGGCAGTAGTCGTACATTACAGAATGTGATACATACAGTACGTGAGAGCCGTAACATACACCACCATCATACAATCATACAAACATATAAACCACACGCTGTAGAGTGCAGACGTGGGACGAGTCAGTATGTGAAGAGTGGAGAGCTAAAGGCAGTAGTCGTACATTACAGAATGTGATACATACAGTACGTGAGAGCCGTAACATACACCACCATCATACAATCATACAAACATATAAACCACACACTGTAGAGTGCAGACGTGGGACGAGTCAGTATGTGAAGAGTGGAGAGCTAAAGGCAGTAGTCGTACATTACAGAATGTGATACATACAGTACGTGAGAGCCGTAACATACACCACCATCATACAATCATACAAACATATAAACCACACACTGTAGAGTGCAGACGTGGGACGAGTCAGTATGTGAAGAGTGGAGAGCTAAAGGCAGTAGTCGTACATTACAGAATGTGATACATACAGTACGTGAGAGCCGTAACATACACCACCATCATACAATCATACAAACATATAAACCACACGCTGTAGAGTGCAGACGTGAGACGAGTCAGTATGTGAAGAGTGGAGAGCTAAAGGCAGTAGTCGTACATTACAGAATGTGATACATACAGTACGTGAGAGCCGTAACATACACCACCATCATACAATCATACAAACATATAAACCACACACTGTAGAGTGCAGACGTGGGACGAGTCAGTATGTGAAGAGTGGAGAGCTAAAGGCAGTAGTCGTACATTACAGAATGTGATACATACAGTACGTGAGAGCCGTAACATACACCACCATCATACAATCATACAAACATATAAACCACACACTGTAGAGTGCAGACGTGAGACGAGTCAGTATGTGAAGAGTGGAGAGCTAAAGGCAGTAGTCGTACATTACAGAATGTGATACAGTACGTGAGAGCCGTAACATACACCACCATCATACAATCATACAAACATATAAACCACACACTGTAGAGTGCAGACGTGGGACGAGTCAGTATGTGAAGAGTGGAGAGCTAAAGGCAGTAGTCGTACATTACAGAATGTGATACATACAGTACGTGAGAGCCGTAACATACACCACCATCATACAATCATACAAACATATAAACCACACGCTGTAGAGTGCAGACGTGTGACGAGTCAGTATGTGAAGAGTGGAGAGCTAAAGGCAGTAGTCGTACATTACAGAATGTGATACATACAGTACGTGAGAGCCGTAACATACACCACCACGTACTGGCATCAAAGGCCGGCAACGATCTGACTACAGACTCTACGTCATCATTCCAGACCGGGATCCTACATCCCGAGGGATTGGGTCCGGGACGCTCTAGGAATACCAAAACACTCCCTCCCCCCACACGTCCGCAACGACTCCGAATTTCACCACAACTTTTACAAAACAATCGTTATTTTATTTATTGTAACGTGGTTTTTGTCAATATTGTCTACGAGTTTATATTAAGGTTTTGAATCGAGTTTTGTAACATTGTCGCCTCGGGACTAAGGGATAGAAGGGTGTTGAAATGTATTATTTTATTCAATAATATAAGATATAAAAAATATAATTTTATTCACAGTGTGGTTTACGTTAAATCGGGTAATGATAATAATACTAGTTAGTTAATGAAGCTGTTTTATTGTTTTCTGGTCCGTCTACACATCCCTTAGTGAATTTATTGTGGTTAAAAACTAGACCAAAATCGAATTGATATCTCCATCAGAGAATTTAATTTTTTCAACCTATCCTGTTTAGTGTTTTAATTTCTGTTCTGTGTTCCTAGTAACCTAATGGATCCAAACCTTAAGATTACAAGTACAGTAGTTTTAGTCCCCAAATCATTCATTTTTATGATCTTAATTCAATGACAGATATAAACTACAAAATAATCATTACTATCACAATAAACAAGAGGACTATTCGATGTCATTTACCAACCCATACTTGAACACAAAATCCCGCTGTTTCACCTTTGACTTAAAATAGTGTCTAACTAGTGTTCTAAATACGCAATTGGACGAACGAAGTAAAAGTGAAATGGAATTTCAAAAACCACTTACAATAACAGAACAGTTAGTGTACCGGACTCGACTCTAGGACAGATTTGTTAAAGAAATTACCAAGTGAATGGCTGTTTTCGGAGCCCCACTGTCTATGCTAAGAGCATCGTTAGCTGTGTTTCTGTGTTTACTTGCCTTATTAACATGCGGCTCGAGGAGGGCGTTTAGATGTAAATACCTATCGTTACGTAGGGTTACTTATCGATTGGCTACATTTTAGAGTTGGATTTATGGGGAATAGCAAGTTGGAACGCTGAACAGTGAAACATTTTGAAAAAAACTCTTAAATACATGGTTATTAAGTTAAATACTAAGTTGCGTTGTACAAGGAAGTAAAATTCATCAAGTAGAATTCATATCTTTCACCATTAGTTGTAACAAAATATGTAATCGTAACGTTTTTGTACTTACGTTCTACAAATCCATAACAGTTGCATTGGCGATAGAGCAAGATTTAATTTTTTAAACATACATTTACGAAATATACAGTCTTATCTTCAAGTTTACTTCAACATATATATGAATCTTCAAGTGTAACCTTAATACTGTACGTACGACTAGAGGCAATTTCTAAAAGTAGATCCCATTCGTAGAGAATATTTTTTTTATGATATGAAGTAATTTCAATTACATTAAATGTTCAAAAAGTACTAAACTACAATTTTCTTTAAAACAGTTTAAACATGATCAAAGTCTAAAGGATGTTTCAACTCAAGGAATAAAAGATCACAGCACCCCGGAGATTTCCCAAGCGTCCGGAAGGACTTAAATTAACTGAGATTTGTTCCTAATTGATTCGAGTACCCTTTGGGTGTCTGGGGGCCGTGTTTCTAAAGGTTTTCAAAAGTCCAAAGAACTCGACCCGGGAAAGAAAACATGTCAAAGTTCAAAGCCGTCCCGCGAGACTTCCCCGACGTCTTGGAAGTCGCGAGCTCGGGACAGTCCGTAATTAATTTACCTCCGCAATGCGACCCCGGGCTGAGGGTGGGGGGAGGGGGCACGAGGGTTGAAAACATGATGAGTAGCGCCAGCTAAGCAGCGGACTGCGTCGAGCATCCTAATGCCGACTCTGAGATAATTGTTTTACCGGAACAGAAAAGTATCTCGTGTTGCAAATTATGTTAGAAGGGTGTCCATTACAACTTGACCTCCCCGACTGTGGAGCTTGGGAAAAAGAATTTTCGTAGACGAAATATTGTTTGATTGTCATCAAAATACAGTGATGCTATGAAATAAATTCCATTGTGTTAATGACTAACGTGAATAACACACATCGACGCGCAGTAACACCTTAGGACGTAAACAACAATAGGATTAAAACAGTCCGGAGAAATGAAATTAGCCTATAATATTTGTAACTACTATGATTTTCTATTATTTTATACGAACAAATAGAGGATTAACTACTGAATCCATCACGTAATTAGGGCACAACGCATTTGAAAGATTCGGTATAATTTGTTGCTGTTTTTTGTAGTTCTTGTCGCTACATCCACATTGAAATCAATTCCATCAAACAATTCTTGCGGTCAATTCAAATTGATATAAGATACAATCAAAACATAATAATATGTTGGAAACTATTAGTATTCGGCCTATTCTTCTAATGTTTTATGCGATAACATATAGTTATATTTGGATTTTTGCAGAAGTAAGCATTATTGAACGTTGATTTATGCAGAAGAGAAACTTTCATAAGTTAAAGTGTGTACAAAAAATTAACAAATTTTAGGTAAATTTTGTTCAAAGCTTTTTAATTTTACTATAAAGTTTGTTTCCGTACGACAGCACGTTTTCTTTTTAGAGTTTGTGGAAAAGAGATTTCATTAAAATAACGACTCAAATTCGACATTTTCAAATCAAAATTACATTTAGTAATTAATTATCAAATCTTTTGAACAAACCGTAAATAGATAAGCATAGTGCTACACTGAGTCATGCAGAAGAGAGTTATAATAAAACTTAAATATACAACAGTGACATTTAATAAACCGTATACATACGCAGGACAACTAAAATGAACCGTAGATGCAGTAGTAAGCGATAACGAACCGTTATACGAACAAGAACTGCCTTATAGCGTTAATTGGAGACCAGATGTGATTCCCACTTCGTTAGGCCGCGATATAGTTTGGTTGGTCGGTGAGTGTATGGGTTTAATTCTATTATGCTGTAACGCTTTTAAATTTAAAATAAAGTTTGTCGCCGTACAACGGCATAAAATTCTCTTAAGACTTTGTAGAAAAGCGCTAGCAATAAACAATGAACATTCTGAGTGATCTCTACCATAAGCGAGGCTCAAATGCAACATTATCAAATAAAAATTACATTTAATTAATCTAAAACTACTATTTTGTTTTGTAAATGAGGAATACGAAATACGATTTTCACCAACCGAAACATCCAAGAGAAAAAGAGAACCCAAGCAGGTCCAACCGGTCTGGACGATGACGAAAAAATGACGTCATCAATATATCAGATGATCTAAGCGGCGGTTAGCTCTCTCCGCTGAATGTGTTAGTTGTAATTATCAAAGATAGTTTAAATAAAAAATACCCCCGCCGCAGCAAACCTGCCGACTAAGCGAATTTCCATTTGTCTGAATTGATTTTCAGTTAAATATATTTTAATAACATTAGGTTTAACGAGTACCTAGGTTTGCTGCTACAAGGAAACTAATAAAGTGTGTTTTTGAGTAAAATATTGATAGCTTAGTACAAAATAAATAAATTTGCCAAGTTTGATCAAAATATATCCATAAACAAGCAAACTACAACATTTGACAATATTCTCCATAAGAATAACATGGGAATTTTAAATTTACAATTTTTTTAATTTTCTCCGTTACTAATAATCGAACAAAAATACTTTTATATACTAAATTATTTGTTTTTTTAAGCTCTTTAAAAAGGTCTAAAGAGAAATCGGGAAATTTTGTGTTTTGAGGGTCAAAAGTGAGAAAAACCAATTTTTACCCTATAAAACCCCCCGTAAAGCCCCGTTCCCATGGTCCGATCGTGCTGGTTCGCGAACTCATTCAAGTTTATCCCGCTTTACACCTTTAAACCAAATTTCATCAAAATCGGACAAAAATTACTCAAGTTATCGCGTTCACGGACGTATATATATATATATATATATATATATATATATATATATAAGTCTATATATATATATATATATATATACATATATAAAAATTTGAACGAATGGTGTTTTTGGCCTCTGGGGACATCAAAATGAAAAAGTAAATCGGTCCCGGGTCTAGGTCTTACCGTGCCACCTACGGTAATAGCTACTTCCCTATAGGGAAATTCGCTAAAACACTGATTTCAAAACGTTATGTTAACTTGTATATTCCAATCATTTATGATAGTCCTTAAGACTAAAATATACTAGAGCTTTCCCCTTGCAATTTGCGTATTTACGAAGTATGGCGACAAATTATATTTTTTACTTGTATATTCCAATCATTTATGATAGTCCTTAAGACTAAAATATACTAGAGCTTTCCCCTTGCAATTTGCGTATTTACGAAGTATGGCGACAAATTATATTTTTTAAGTATGGAAACTAAAACTCAACCTAGGGACATGGTATGAGAGTCCCGCATTTTACAATGTGGTGCTTTAAACTCACCCGCATACAATAACACTTAACTGTCTTGACCTCTGGGCTTTATGTCATGTGGTCGGTGCACAATCCTACATTATAAACATCTAGCTAAGTATTGCGGCTTTAAAGTAACAAAGATAGTATAGACTTAAACAAAAATGTATTTTCTTAGGGAAATCTTTATGCTTAACATTACTACAAGTAAAAGATATGGTGTACATAATGCTATATCACACGAAACATGTTCAATGCTACGAATATAGCCTTCATAATTTCCACCACATCACTAAGACCCGTGATTGATATTGTGTCGATTGCATCTTGCGAGCAATATTGTCCTTGTATGAGATCTTCTGACAAAGCTTCATATGAAAACAATCTTGATTCTACACTACCACATCACTAAGACCTGATTGATATTGTGTCATATTGTTCTATGAGACATTTACTGAATGTCCTTATAAACAATCAGTGGTATATAAATAAACATTCCAATAAATATGTTTAAAGTAACTGATTAGATAAAATTCTGAGTAGAATTAGCAAAAGGAAATCAATTTAGAAAGTTAAGACACGCAGGAATGAAAAGGAAGCCCGTTTCTCAATCTAAAGTGTATTGAATAAAATCCGTCCCTAGAGCAAGCCGGTTGGGGTTTCTGTCATTCGCAGCTGTTTTTATTCTTCCTGATCTAAAGTTTTCATTTACCAACAACCTTGGTGCTTTATACTGTTGAATAAAACCACTTATCCGAACTTTCAAAGTTTCATCGCCTTCTTTTAATAACGGTGCTGAATTTATTGAAGCCGTTCAAGTGAAACTAAGAGACTGCAACAACAAAGTTCATGAATCAGTTTATCTCTTGTATACATTGTATGTTAACACTATGTAAAGTTGCTGAATGTTTTCTTGGATTAGCTTTTGAACGAAAATTGCAACACTGTTTTCTGGTTTACGTATTTTTTTTAGCTAGTGTATGACATGATTATTATATTTTATGTTATGAGCTAACGTAAGTCACTAGGTATATAAAGTCATTGATATTTCTTCAGACTTGTCTAATTTTGCTCTAATTAACACAGCATTTTAAATCGTCGATTTCTATAAATTTTTAGGGAGCAAGAAAATTAATTTACCTTTTTCACGAATTGATTACTTTTCAGTCTACACAGAATCAATTGTCTCAGAAAGGTTCGCTTATTATTTTCGCAACTGCAGTGCAACCGCAACTATGGTTTTACGCGTGCCACTTTCTAATGGCATCACAGAACGAATGCTCTATCAACTGGCCATTTTCCAGTCCATACGAAGTCTTCTTGGTAATAGTAATGGCGCGTGTGTACGAAGCCGTTACGCCATTGGCCATTCGTCAACGGGATGTGAATGCGCGTGTGTGAATGGGACAAACCAACGACAGTTGGACACAGCCATATACAGTGGAAGCTATCTACGGCCTACATCTAGCTGTTGCTCAATGGCTGAGAACGATGTTGCATGGTGAAGAAATAAGAAAGATCAACAATCTACGTACATTAATATTCGTAAATGAAAATCACTAACACTGTGAAAAAAACCTTCATTTTTGCGCATCTTAAAAAAACAAACATGGAGAACCTTGGAATATTCCGAGATATTATAAAATATTAGGTTACCAGTTGTAATGAATGAACACTTTGCGTCTTTCACTATCACTTGACGTTTAGTATAGGCTCATCGCAATCTCAACCTAAAAAAAAAAAAAATATATTGTAAGTGACATCTTGGTACATACATAGTCAATGGTAGGAAGGGAGCGAGCTCGTCTAGTGGTTAGAGCGCGGGACTTCGGTCCCTGTCGTCCCGGGTTCAAATCCCGCCAAATCACCAATGGATTGTAATCTAAGTGATAATGCCACAACCCTAGGTCTAGCCTGAAGTTGCGTGAAAACACCCAAGCTCGTGCACTGTCTTAGGAAACAAATAGTCGGACTACTGCACATTTAGAGTGCACGTACCGGCTTATGACAGAAAAATATAAACACTAATATTACACTACTATTTCAGCACTGCTAATAAATATATATTCTAAATCTATATTAAGTAATACAGTGGGGATTGATCAGCCGGGCTTCACTAGTTGCAACTTGCTAAGACTCCGAGGTTGATTTCCCAGTTGGCTATTGTAGAATCCGCAGCCACCCTCGCCGCTTCGCACTGAGAGCGTCAAACTTACCCCCCCCCCTCACCCATTCGTCTGAGTACTAAATAACTAGTCCAAGATAGGTAAAACACCAAACGACAAGATAAGGAAAATAATGAAAATAATCAATCTTAACTAATAACGAAGTATAAATTTCCAAACAAGTTCGGGTTCTGAATAGCATGGATCTAAGTTGGCACTCGAAACGGAGTTTGTAAAAGTTGAATAGTTATTAAATATACCCGATAGTGTAAGTGAGCTAGTAAATTGTTTTCACAACTTGAAATCTATCGTCCGAATTTGTGAAAAGACTATCTTCATAGAAAACCGATCAAATTAAAAATCATGAAGTAAAGAGTAAAGGGACATGAATCACGCGAGGAGATGGGCTGATGAGAGTAGAATTAAACTGAACTCTGCTCAACATATGTCTGGGGTGATCATAATAATTTATAACTACTATCTTAGCCTCGTGAATCGGTTCCCAAACGTGGTATATATTATGGGAACACAACTGGAGGTATTTTGAACCCAAATACGAATGACGTAGAATGTAGTGGAATGCCTTGCGTAGCTTCGTTACCGACTAAGACCAGTTTTTTTCTTAAACTAAGACCTTATTGAATCCCAATGATGAAATGGGTCCAGTTTCTACCCATGAAATTAACCAACTTATCTCTAGATTAACCAGTCTACCCTTTGATCACTTCTTGAACTGTAAACCTTAGCTATTAAACCCTTACAGAGTATAGAAGAATCTTGGCTTAACACCAGTTTTCAATCTGAATCAACAACACAAACGATTGAAATACCTTCAACCTCCTTCGCCGGAATGAACCAAGAACCATGACGCTGATCCACAGAGCCATTTCATCTCGAACTGTAACGGTGGTAGCTCCGCATGGACCTCACGTTTGGTCCATCTGGAAGCAAGAACCGACCTCGCCTCGCCTTATCCGGACACATGCCGGACTTCTTTGTCTTTATTCCCGCCATCCCGTGCGTTCCCATCAGTATTCATCCAGTGCATCCCCTCCGGTACGAGGAAGACGATCCGCCGGAGAGGTCAACGATTGAGGAGGAAGTCTGAAGGGAGGAATTCGTCTCGCGAAGTATGTTTCGGTTGTTAAAGGATTAAGGTTATCCACTTGCCAATTTGCCTTACACAATCGAGCATAAGGTAAGCTCTCTCAAAAATTATTATTACGAGTAATTAAGATTATTACACAGGGTAAATTAACATTTAAATAACTTAACATCAACCCAATGTTAACCGTCTTGTGGAGATATGTAAAACTTAGAGAGCGCATTACTCCTTCTTCTACAGGTTGAATTTTGGTACAAAGATAAAAACAACTGTTGAATTCTCACTTCAACGACACAAAATTTAAATAAGCGGGAAACAATGTTGGTTCATGTAAAAAAACGAAGGTTTAATTATCAAAGTTTCTATCGATTTGTAATTAAGACAGTTTTGTCGAGTTAAACATTTTCAAAATTTTCCCCTTATATCTGCCTATAAACAATCATTTGTATCGGAAATTAAAAAATGTAGAACATTTTTGCATTGGATTTACTAAAGAAAAAGAATACTAAAGAATTAACTTATAAATGGTATAGAAATAACAAAAAACCAATAAAAGTGTTTAACGTGATATATTTTGTGAAGTTCAATATAGAAACCAAGGTAATTTATCTAATAATTTGAATAGTCACATGATTCTCATACATTAACCCTGAATATTAAGACATTTACATAAACAAATTGATTCATAAAATAAAAACAAAAAGATTCATTATAGCTTTTGAAACACGATGTTAAAATGCTATAGTGGTAGTTGAGTCGGACCTTTGAATCGAGTAAACGATCAAAGGCAGAATCACAGACGTTTATTTGATTGGGCTTGTAAAACGATATTTGGACCCAGCGGAAGTAAAACAATAATTAATTTTTTATCAGGCGGCAAATTGAATAGAATGAAAAGGTTTCTATAGCAACGCGATCGACGGCTATTGAGTCAGTCCGGTGAGAAACTGAAGTCAACTTGTTGGTAGCCTTTAACAAGAAGTAAAGGTGTAGCTATTTACAGTGAGGGAATAAATATGATTTGTTTTATGAGCGCATTTCCATCAAATAATTAACTAATGATAGTCCAAATCAAAATGCAATTGTAAATTTCTGAAATCTTTAACATACAAGAATAGCATATGAAAAGTCGAAAATAGTGTGTAATTACTGAAACTCTTAATTACATCAAACCATGGGTGGGAGCGGAAAAGGTTTGTCCCAAGTAAGCATGAGTGTACTCTTTTGTAAATTTTCCACATTTTTGAATCAGCTGAGACAATTTCAGTGCGTTTTTTTGTCCAGTATGCATTCGTTCTTGTTATTAATTAAATAATAAAAAAATCTAATTCTTACTTAAGTGTTGTCATAAAAATTTTCCTTTTTGAGGGAGCTGGAAAAATTAAGGTTAAATTTATTTAAATAAAATGTCTAAACTATTCAATCTTTAAATTTTACTTTAACCACTTAGGATTTATGTTCCGAATTTTGCAAGAACGTTATTGGAGACTACGCAACAAATAAAACAAACAAAAACAATGATTTAAAATTTGAAACAGCAATTCAAGTAGAGTGTATGAGAGGTACAGGGATGACGTTTGGGTGTTTGTGTGTGTGTGTGTGTGTGTGAGAGAGAGAGTGAGTTTGTGTATGTGTAGGAAAATCGATTATGAGAGTGCGTCGCGCTCATAACTGCGAGTTCATCTAAAAAAACTCGTTTGTAAACTCTGAACAAGTGAACTTAAACTCAATTAAATAAGCAAAATCTTGTATACGAAAATGAGTTACGAAAGTGTTAGGTTATAATGTGGGAATGTACTTTTCAAAAAATATATAAAGACCCTACGTGTGGGAAAAAATATTTCTCTACACATTAGTAAATAATATTTGGTACTATATATAGTACTGTTAGGTATAGTGTTTTACACCATAACATCTTTGAAAGAACACCCAATACAGTAGGATTTTAGTACTAAATGTAAAATTAGAAAAATAATCCCTGGGGGAAATTCTATAATGTTTACGTCACACTGAGGAATTTAGATGTCAAAACACACATTACCTGAAAAGATACGTTTAAAACATAAAATAAAGAAAAACAATTCCTCATTAATTTAACTATTTGTATTTATCTGCCACAAACTAATTGCAACCGATTAATTTTCTAAAACCAACCTAAAGCAGGCTTGACCATTACAACTCTTCATTGTACTTAACCTTATTGTTACCATGATAAGTACACGGTTGTCAAAAGCACCTGTAAAGACAAAGTAATTAACTCATACATTCGTTCAACTAATTACCAACTAATTACCTTAATGCAATTAGTTGGCTCACACAGAAGTCTAATGGATGATACGCACGCTTCCCGGACGTGAGGCTGAACCTCGCCGTGGCTTCGCGAGAAATACTAAACATGTAGGCTGTATATTTCGTAAATCCACAGTTTCTTGTAAATAGGCCAATTTTATAAACAATTAATGTGGTAGTTCTAACATTTTTTTAAAAGTGAGTGATAAATTGGTGAGCACAGAAAAAAAACCTATTGGGCTATCAAATAGCAAAATTATTTATGCAAAATATACCAAATTGCTTCACGATGGTTTTGGTTATTAAACTATTCGTTTATTGATTTGTTGCCAAAATAGCAGAATTCATATATGAATATGTGGGCTCATGTCATAAAGCAAAAAGTATTCCCAAAGCTTTAAAACATTTAACATTAGCCTACAGTTCAATTATGTATTGAAAAATGGGGATGGGAAGTAATTAAACATTTATTTACATTTCTGTCAATTACAAGGAAAAAGCTGGTCTAAATGTAAAAGCACAGGTCGTCGTTCTCTAAGGTCCAGGGTTCAAACCCGCAAATCACCAATTAGATTTATCCATGTGAGCCACCAGCCTCTAAGATGCAAAACTGTTGCAAGATCCTAGCGTCCTGAAATAAAATTATAGGAAACAAAACAAATTTTTTTTTAAACTTGTTGCTTCATTTACAAAATTAACAAACTATAAGCACAAGTTCCCCCATAACAAAACACCATCAACCCCAAAAGCTCACTTGAGTGAAGTTAGAGGTAATCACATTCTAGTTGATGTTCCGTGTGTATATGCTTCCGGTAGATTGAGCCTTAAACTGTTTTCAATAAAACAAGAGGGAAACATTCGGTCATGTTTTGGACTGTCTTCTCGTTCTTTTCAGAAAACGTTTGATAATTCAATGTATTGAGATACCTACACATTGTTTGACATGTAAAACAGTAATTTGAACTCATACAAAACATTTTCCTGAGAAATTACCGTTTATTGTAACTGAATAATCTTAAAGGTGGTGGTTTTGAACTTAGTTGCTTTAGTCATTCAAACGAGACCGTTTCTAATAGTAGATAAGACATTAATGTTTTTCTCAACAAATAAGTACATTCTGAGCTTCCTTCTTCAATACGTATAACTTATTGTTATGGGAAACTGCGTATAAATATATTCAATCATCCAACATAAATCCAATGAAGAAACAAGAAACACACAATATTGATTGATAGGCCAAAACATTAAAGACTCTCACAAAAAATTAAATAAATTAATTTTGTTATTGATTAACTGATTCTGCATTTTAGACTAAATGAGGGACAACGGATGCCACTCTTTAAATAACAACTAAAATAATTATCATTTTAAAGATCAATTTCAATAATTCGGCGTAGACTAATTACGCAAAACTGTTAAAACAACAGTTATTGTTTTAGAGTTTTAATGAATATTAAACAATAGTCTGTTTGACTAGGATTCACACTTAAATAAAATCGAACGTTTATGCGATTTGTTTTGCGAACGAAAACACACACTTGTACGAAAAGAAAATGTAAAAATCTAAATTTTATTACTCTTAGAACCACATACGTCTACATTCATGTCTAATGCCTTATAATGAAATATAAAATAAACCATTATTATTAACTAAAATCCAAACCACGCTCAAAACAACTTTGCATACAAAATCTCACCTTAAAACTCAAGAAATTCAAAGATTTACTTGAGGTAAACAAATGGTAATATTTGCCCACTCAAGACGGAGCCATAAAACGAATTGTCTACGTTTTATCCACCGCCTCTTGATTCAAAAGTAAATTTATCGACAGCAGTCCGCCGTCACAATAATCCCATCGTAGTGAGCCATAAAATTATAATAAAGCAGCCATTGCAGCGCTGGCTCGAGATGTAAGTACAAACAAGCAGATGTCGATATCGGGACTGGAATTAGTGATCGCTTCTCAGAGTTGGAGTCTAATTTGGAATCAGTTCGAATAGTTTTAAGTTGGTAAAACTTTTAGGTAGAGTTTTAATGAAAAAAGATTTTGATATCGGGTATTTTGATAAACCTTTCAAAACTGTTTAAATTACGAAATGAACAAGAATATACTGTATCAAGGCATTGGTGATCAGTCCTGGAGTCTAATTTAAAAAACGATTTAAATATCCAACCAGAAGCACATTTTAGACAGTTTGAAGCATATAACAATATTGAAACTGGATAGGACAATCTGTTCTCGGAAAACTTGTATCAAGGAAAATAGTCATTAAAACAAAATTAAACTACTTAACGAATCATTTAGGAAAGCCGTATGTTAGTTTAAAGGAATGAAAATGAAGTGCTTGTAAAATCGAATTTCGCAGCATACGTTGTAATCCGCGATTGAAACTTAGCTTAATTGGCGTTTATGTTACATTAAGTCTCATTAATTTATTAGTTTTTGACGGCAATACTTTTATATTCATCCGAATCTATGTAAAATTTAAAATCCTTTTTTAAATTTGTATTTCTTTGTCGTATAAGAAATTTCATTGCAATCCTATATAAAAGAGTATTTTTCATCGTAAAGCACCGAGGAATTCAAACATTAAAAGGATCTGATGCCAACCCACTTGTGAATTAATTTTATATTTGCATTTATGTTTGAGCAATGACTTAATATATTGCTTGTTATTTTGAAAGTCTTACAATTGAAATATACTTTCTACATTACTTTGGGCTGAATTTAATGCAGCTAAAAGTTATTATAACGTGTAAAACCAAGGGGAAACAATACAGAAACGGGACTACCGCAAAAAACGATAGCACACGGAGGTGGGGGGGGGGCGCTCGAAGGGGATGTAAAAGGAAACAAAACTGAATCATTTATTATTGTAGGGAGAGTGAGCGGGTATCAATTGTCCACATATTTGATCGCACACTCGTTACTGATGCATTGCTTGACGTATCCACTGCCCAGCACAAATTTGAACAAACATTTTCGACTGAATACTCGAATCGTCGACTTATCGGATACCAAGCACCTACTGTAGTAGAACTGTAGGCGTCTCTAGTTGACCATTTTCATTAAACAAAATGAAGCATCAAATACCGAGTACCGAGAGAAAACATAACCTTCCGTGAGAATTTTAATCCACCGACTTTTTTCGATCCACCAGCTCATTGACTACCGAATACCGCAGCAGGAACGACTGACATGCATTTTTATTATCGACTACCGATTACCGAAGACAAGGAGAATATTCCATGGAATATTTATTCATTTGCTACTAGACTAATCCACTACTGAGTAAGTAGTAAATCTCAAACGCCCATTGCTTGCATTTTACTCATCGACTACTAAATGCATCAAACACCGAGTACAGAATTCAAACATAAAGTCCCATTCGCGTTTTCATTCGCAACCATTCGATGTATCGGCTACCGAGTACCGAATGCTAGTACTTCGTCCCCTCGCATATTCTTTCATACTAACCAAAGCATTAACTACCCAGTACGGACTGCAGGCAGAATGCTCCATTCGCATTTTTATTCACCGACTACCCCAAACGACTTTAACAACGATTTATTGCCATACATTCGAATGCATTTGCAAATAAATGACACCTGCGTCCCCACTTTGCAAGCATTAAACATAATATCATTCTTTCCACGTTTGGTTCACTGCTGTTATGCGATAATGCATATTTGATATAGTGAGTTTCGGCGAGAGGGTATAGTGAGTTATGAAGCGGATATGTATAGTATGTATGCTTATAAAATAATGGGGAAATGTGACTTTCCATATATTAGCACTATATACTTCAATGTTCGGTTGAATATAATCGAGTTTAAATGGATTCTTAAAAATAAGAATGTTTTAAAACAAAAGGCAATTATTAAATCGTATACTAAACAAAAAATACAAGAGTAGACTGATGCTAATCCTTAAAATACGATATAATGATTTGGTTTTCAACCATATGGAATGCATTAGAGTTGAACATGCATTAGTTCAGATCTGGCAACCCTCTAGTTACATATAAGGGGAGAAATTGAGATGAACCAGGTTAAAGAGAGAACTCGATAGGTTTAGCGGGAACTGTGCAAGATTGAGCAAAAGTCTGCACATAAAAGTAGTGATCAGATCCTACTGGCTCGATGCCATCCAATTTTCTTACCTGCCAACCCCCAGACTTAATTTTCCAAAACTGCTACACACACTTCAGCCTATAACCTACTTCCCCCAAGCAAATTCTTCTCAAGAATCCAATTCAGTTTGTAGCCAAGAAAGTGATTTCCACCACAAATCGCCTGTTGACTCTCGTTCTTTCGCCGGAAATGTTTCTGTCGACCCTTACAAGTTGACGCCTTATATGAAAATATTGGACAACCTTAGAGTTGTTCAATACAATATTTCTGGACGGTATTGATCATAAATGTATTCTTTGAATTGTTTGGTGGACGTTTTTAATCGTTTTTCTAATTGAAACGTAGCGGTATTATATCCTTCGCTTTATAGTTGAAGAACAATAAAGTCCATGAAAAACCTTTATAGGAAATAAAAGTATTGATAAACGTAGATTTTGTCGGATTTTGTTTTGGTTTGAAAATTGTATGATCACCACTTCGTTTCGATCGCGTTCTACGCTTCAATATCTTAACTTACGACAGTGCCAAAGTACGTTTACATAAAAATAAACTACATAATATTGTTTAACAAAATGTATACGAAATGACTCATAATAATGTCCTTCATTCTTAGTTCTCAACAGAAGCTGGGAAATCATCACACGTTGCTGTAAAATGTTAACGAAATAAAGACAAAGCCCCTACAACTTTTCAATGAACAATCTGAAACATTTCAACGTACATTTCGTACCTGGAAGTCCACTACTAAGGAAGCAACAAACGAGCCAGTTTAATGACACCGTAAGTGTGTTGACCTGTATTTTTTATGTACGTCAGTTGGCAACTTGAGCCATCTGTTGGTACACCTGCTTCCACCCTTTGCCGCCACCGCGCAAGCTTCACTTCCGGCTGAAGATCCGCGATATCGTCAAAACCCCATTTTGAGATAACCTAAATAATGACGTTTTAATTTACGGGAGTTTTTGGACTCTCGGTTGGCATGCGTTCTTGTGTATGTTTAGTTTTGTTGTGAGACTGTAATAAAAGAGTTGGATCAATTAGTAGTATGTAATAGGATCATTAACAGGGTACATTTTGCTCATAATATTTGGAATATTTTCCCCAAGAAACTGCTTAAATCCAACGCATAAAAATGACATTGGCTCGATAAGTACCGGTACTGAAATCATTAATCAAGGAAGTGAGTTACCTATTTTGAGCCCTAGATGCATCAATCCTACCAACAATAAAATAAATTATCGAAAAAAGTAGCCACAAGTTAGGTATAATAACATGCCACCGTAAAGTAGTTTGAAATTTTCTAAATTACTCTTGTAAGTTTCTTAAGTTGATCTTTCAAAATCGTAGAGCCAAATAAAAAGTTTTAGCAAATGGGTATCGAATCCATCCTATCCACAGTTCTTCTTTAAAACTAAGCATTAGCCAACAGCAGAAATACTCTAGTAAAGTACGCATTTCGCCACCTAATCTCAAGACCTACCTGTAAACAGTCGGTATCAGTGGTGACGTCAGCGGTAGATACCGCTGCAACGAAGTATTGTTGTCGACATAATGACCTAGTGGCCCGAGGGACTACATTCCTATCACTATTGCTAAGGTCAACTGGTGCACACACCGCACCGCACAGTCAACGTTCCTGGAAGGAATTCACGCACCTCCTTCGTTAGAGAAAACACATCCAGCCTCACAACTCGGGACGCGGGAGAAAAACTCTTATAGATACTCTTTGTAACTCATACTAAAGTACCAAAATATAATGTAATATTCCGAGTATGATATGTATGTAAACACATAAATAATTTTGCTTCTTTAAAATGGTTGGCTGAAAAATACTTTAGCGTTGAGTTTTAATTGACGTCGCAAAATTCACGATTGTAGATTACTCCAATCTGAAAAAACTGAATATATGTTGAGACGTTTGAACTATATGAATCATCGTTGTACCGATCGTTGTATACAATATTCTATGCGATGTATACAACATTTAAATAAAACTAAAATAATTCTACAGCGGAGATCATTTTTTTATCTTACTATTCTGGTTGCTACAGAAACCGACCAATATGTAGTCTACTAACTTTCAGTGTAACCCCGGTCCAGAACTTTAATTGCCCGAAGGATACTGTATTTACCGATTTAAACTCGGGAATCAGATAGAAACCTTTCTACGCATCTATGGCAAATTGCCAGCGGATTAGGTAACCGTGACGGTTTGCTAATGCAAAAACGAGAAATGAAAGAATAGTATTTATTTATCACACATAAAATTAGTTTACTTGAATGAATGCAGATAAATTCACTTTACCGCATAATTTGGGATCACTCCAAGAAACCAAAATAAATTAATAATTAAACACTTAAACACAACTTTGGAAATGAGTTTTTACAGTTTACACTGTTGCAACCAGTTGCAACACAATTTACGAACCAACAATTAGATTAAAACAGTTTTAACCAACGTAAAACAAACCCAATAAAAACACCGGAGCGGTTACTCGCCTACATTACCGATAACGTGGCGCAGTACAAGAAAATGGCCGAAGTTGGAAACTTAAGGGAGAAGATATGCGCAAAATTGGGGACAGCTGGAGCTCCCCGGTCGTGAATTATTTATTCCCGTGTTGAAGATTTGCCGATCGATTTATCCGGCATCCTCCCCGTCTGGCAAACACGGCAGTGTTGACACAACATTAAAATACCAGGAGTCGCCGCCGACGCGGGAAAAGCTGTGTGTGAATTCTGCAACTCGAAATTGTATAGCTTTGAAATACGAAGGAATCAATTAGGACTTTCTTAGTTGCAGGTGTGAAGGGTATTTCGAGGATTCTGTAGTTGAGTCGGGTAAAAGAAATGTACAATTATACTAATGAATGTAAATGTATACTTACTGATGTACAATTGGTTGCAGGTGTACATTTATTGTACTGTATAATAAATCGGTGTATATTATAGAATAGTTAATACTTCAAACCTAGAGGTGTAGGTTTCAGCCTTGCCAAACCACCAATGGGCTAGCCAAAACATCCTGGGATTCGGTGAATCGGAGCCCTTCTTATGAGCTGTACGTTTTACCAAGTAAATACCCCCGCCACAGCAAACCTACAGTTAATACAACTACCTTACAATATTCTATGCTCAAATACTGCCAACGTTCCCCGTACTAATATAAAGTCTTGTATTTACTGAGTACGAATTTAAATTTTGAATAATCCTACAGAAATACGTTTTATGTCAAATATAATGCAATTCAGGATGAGTTAAACGTCTGGAGAAGGAAACCTTTGTTTATGCCTTTAAGGTTGAACCATTGTCGTTGGACAAATTGAGGAAAATTAACAGAACAAATAAACCGTCAACACATAGGATTCTTCTTTTAATCGAGGCCCACACATTGATTGAATACCCTTGTATCAGGGACTGTAATTTACCCAGAGTCCCCTACTTCCCCATAAGTTGGTAGTATATAACCACCTAACTCCAGTCTTTCTGCACATTCCAAAACCACGAAGCCTCAAAAGTTGCAGAGAAACCCGCACTTCCAACCTAACAAGCAAACAGCAAAAACGGTGGAGACGATGGAAAAATTACTAGAAAAAGAAGTCAAACAAGGATATCGCGTCTCACTCGGGAGTACGCTACCCTGGTCTCGTGTTACGGACAGGAAGTGGTCAAGTCTGTAGTTTTGGCGGGAAAGTCTAGACCTGCTCGTCGCTGCATTACACTTTCTCATGCGATGCAGCCGCCAGCCGCTACATGAGAAATATGTTTCGTGATATGAAATAAGTTGTGGAAAAGAAAACTACAGTATTGCCTTTGCAGATGAAACTGATGCAGAATTTTCATTATACTGAGCTGTAGCTCTATCTTGTGTTAAGATGGATTTGAATATTTTTTTGTATTTATGTTCATAAATTAACTTAAATTCATAACCATTATAGGCTACATGATACATTAAACATTCACATTGAAGGCATAATTTCAAATTCCAAAGCAAGTTTGAATGGTTGTAGTATAAAATAATTGCAAATAGTTTGCTTTTAAAATGAGGTAAACACTAAACTTCATTCAATAGAGAAATGTTGAAATAACGTAAAATTGACGTTGCAATTTATAACTATGGGCTTCTGCGTTAAGCGGACATGCATGTTGCTTATACTAAGTTAAAGAAATACTAACGTTAGGCTACAGAATGGGCCAGGCTGTAAAATAATATAAATGTCAACAACAAGAGCACATTCCGAACCCAGACTTCATGAACTGGTTTAACTACATCACATGACAGTAAACGAAGTTGAAGGTTCATAGTATTTCTGTCTTCACTGTAAGTAATGCAATATAATTATACTGTATATTATATATATATATAGATATTGGTACTATTTACAACATTAATGCCAAGTGTGCATTTTCATTTCTTTAAATACTATGAGCAGACAAATGCACCTTAACCCTATAAAATAATCTTATTATCTAATAAATCCACGGAGTTCTACTAATCACAATAATCAATTAAGTGGTTGGGTGGAAGGATCAGGAATTGGTGTTCTTAGATAACAAATATATCCATAATTGTATATATTTGCATACTTCACATAGACAAAATACAAAATCTACTAATCACAATAATCAATTAAGTGGTTGGGTGGAAGGATCAGGAATTGGTGTTCTTAGATAACAAATATATCCATAACTGTATATATTTGCATACTTCACATAGACAAAATACAAAATCTACTAATCACAATAAACAATCAAGTGGTTGGGTGGAAGGATCAGGAATTGGTGTTCTTAGATAACAAATATATCCATAATTGTATATATTTGCATACTTCACAAAGACAAAATACAGTCAATAAGTGGAGCAAGCATACAAGGTAGGTACTCTAGATTCTAGACAAATTAAATTATTTAAAACTACGACGACATGAAATCTCTACCTTAGACTTGGCTAGACCTCAAAATTCATTTGACATACTTCAGCAAACTTGGCGCTACGAGTTTAAAAGGACGAGCTTGTAAAATTAGGTAACGTGTTTACATAAGGAGGAATATTATGCAAATGTCAGGAGAGTGAACTCCGGTTAATCTTAAAACATCCTTTGGCCCAACAACCTTACTGGGGGATGCAAATTTATGTGGGTCAGTTTTTTATGCACTTAGCTCTGGCACTCCTTCATCGGAACAAACTACGCAGGGCGATTCTTTATTTTGGACCTTCGCATAAGCACCCTTTGAATGTGTAAAATGTTTTTATACGATTGCCTTAGGCCTTTCAATGTTGTTTTGACTACATATTTCCAACGCTTGGCGATAAATATGTGATTGCATGTATTTTAACTATTTATCTTAAAATGGACAGTATACAATTTGCATATTTCCACGAATCAAGATTAATGTTTACAATTTGCATGATCGGAATCTTTCTCATTAAACACTTTTGAAGATTAACTTATAGGACTGGCCTGTGTGTTTTTACACAAGTTAAACGACTGCTAATTAGTTTGTACAACGTGTGTTTAAGTTTTTTTTTTTTTTATTCTTCATTATCTATTACTACAAACAAATATTAATGAAGATTTGCATGGTTGTATGTTTATTTGAAATATTGTACTTACAAGAACTCCGAAAAAGACTCATACCTGTAACAAATAAAATAATGTTAATTAGTTAAGTTAACTTTAAACTAGATTTACGAAGATATACCTTCAGCATAATCTTAGAGCAAAATATATTACTAGTCGTAGATATTGACAAAAAATATTAACACAGAATCAAGTTATTATCTACAGAAGCATTTGTTTTTAAATCTTACTACTGTATTACAGTAGTACACTAATAACGTATCCCTCTAGTGTACGAGTACAACAATGGATGCATACGGGATTGCAACAATGATGGAATAAATCTTGTAATCAATCGTGTTATCGATATATCGAATCGATTCACCTGGTTTGGATGTCTTATGATCTTGCTTGAGTATACGGGAGCGTGTCTCCTAGCGACCGAGACTGGGATTATTTGTAATTATGAGAGGCAACTGGCAAACACCATTACAGTTAACGACAACACTGTATTGACTGTAGATACTGCCTACCGCACGCTACATGCCACGATAGGGCTACATGACAGTTTGTAACAATAAGAAGCAACTGGCAAACACCATTACAGTTAACGACAACACTGTATTGACTGTAGATACTGCCTGCCACACGCTACATGCCACGATAGGGCTACATGACAGTTTGTAACAATAAGAAGCAACTGGCAAACACCATTACAGTTAACGACAACACTGTATTGAATATAGATACTGACTGCCACACGCTACATGCCAGGATAGGGCTAAATGACAGTGTGTAACTATAAGAAGCAACTGGCAAACACCATTACAGTTAATGACAACACTGTATTGACTGTAGATACTGCCAACCACACGCTACATGCCACGATAGGGCTACATGACAGTTTGTAACTATAAGAAGCAACTGGCGAGCACCATTACAGTTAACGACAACACTGTATTGACTATAGATACTGCCTACCGCACGCTACATGCCACGATAGAGCTGCATGGCAGTTTGTAACTATAAGAAGCAACTGGCAAACACCATTAGCGTTAACGACAACACTGTATTGACTGTAGATACTGCCTACCGCACGCTACATGCCACGATAGAGCTACATGACAGTTTGTAACTATAAGAAGCAACTGGCAAACACCATTACAGTTAAGGACAAAACTGTATTGACTGTAGATACTGCCTACCGCACGCTACATGCCACGATAGAGCTACATGACAGTTTGTAACTATAAGAAGCAACTGGCAAACACCATTACAGTTAATGACAACACTGTGTTGACTGTAGATACTGCCTGCCACACGCTACATACCACGATAGGGCCACATGGCAGTTTGTAACTATAAGAAGCAGCTGGCAAACACCATTACAGTTAACGACAACACTGTATTGATTGACTGTAGATACTGCCTGCTACACGCTACACGCCACGATAGAGCTACATGACAGTTTGTAACTATAAGAAACAGCTGGCAAACACCATTACAGTTAATGACAACACTGTATTGACTGTAGATACTGCCCGCCACACGCTACATACCACGATAGAGCTACATGACAGTTTGTAACTATAAGAAGCAACTGGCAAACACCATTACAGTTAAGGACAAAACTGTATTGACTGTAGATACTGCCTACCGCACGCTACATGCCACGATAGAGCTACATGACAGTTTGTAACTATAAGAAGCAACTGGCAAACACCATTACAGTTAAGGACAAAACTGTATTGACTGTAGATACTGTACTGCCTACCGCACGCTACATGCCACGATAGAGCTACATGACAGTTTGTAACTATAAGAAACAGCTGGCAAACACCATTACAGTTAATGACAACACTGTATTGACTGTAGATACTGCCTGCCACACGCTACATACCACGATAGGGCCACATGGCAGTTTGTAACTATAAGAAGCAGCTGGCAAACACCATTACAGTTAACGACAACACTGTATTGATTGACTGTAGATACTGCCTGCTACACGCTACACGCCACGATAGGACTACATGACAGTTTGTAACAATAAGAAGCAACTGGCAAACACCATTGCAGTTAACGACAACACTGTATTGACTGTAGATACTGCCTACCACACGCTACATGTAACGGCTACATGACAGTTTGTAATAATAATTATATTTTAAAATGAATATAAGATTTTTCTCAGTATTAAGTGATACAGGTTTTTACTTAATAAGTGAAAAAATCCAATTTTATCTAACTATATGTATATATATCATTATTATTTCAACAAAAAATAGAGACCAATGAGTCTATGGGACATCCCTTCAGTTCTAGTACTTGATTCAGATACTTAAATAGACATCAAATCTCTGCGGACCAGCTAGAGTCAGTGTTTTTTACAGAAAGAGAAAATAGATGAATGAGCTACTTTTAGTTTGTGCTACTATTCGATTTCTATTTTCTCTTTCAATTAATTATAGGTAGTACTAAAGCTCACCTCGTGGTCAAAACTCGACCAAAAGTATGTATTGTGCAAACTTCTCTATCTTCACCCCACGCTGTAAATAAAACATGTGTTTGGAATTTCTTCCATTTGTTTTGATATATTGTTGTTATTATTATTATTGTTATTTCATCACCAACATGGCAACCCATAAGGCCCATGTTAATTTGTTTTAAATTAAATTTTTTGCGTTTATTTTTTAGCCTATTTTAATTTTTAAAGGGATGCTGCTCGTATACAGGCAAATATCTTTCTAACAGTACGTGTAGATTTTCCCTGCGATGCACAGGAACTGAGAAAAAAGGTTTTCAATAAACATGCTTGTCTATTAATAGATAGAATTAGAACCATGTAAAATCGCCAAGAAAAGTTTAATTCCCATTTATTACCCAATTAACACAAATATTTGCAAAATACAAATAACCCTGCACATATAAGACCAATAAGATGATAGTTGACGAAGCCATAACACATGCTGAAGTTAACAAAAAATTGTCCTTTTACAGTGCTGTAGTTTGAGAAGTTTATGGGTATGAATTTAAATGGTATTTTTCTTGGTGCAATATGTTCATTCTTTAATTCAACGACTGTTTTTTCACAAAATACTGACTACACTATGAGGTGTAATGTTTACTAAAAGATGGTGTATTTAAATTTTCAATAACAATTTTGAGTTTTAATAAGCAACATCTTTAAATAATAATTGTGTAAATAATCCCACCGTATAAACTATCTCATTACCCTTACTTAAGCTATATATACACTAAAAATTCTTCAGAGGACCTTTCAACTTTGAGTGTTTGCAAAGGATTAAATCGGTATTTAACTAACCACACGTTGAAATTAAAACTTTGCACTATACCCACTTTGCCATTTCCTGGGCTTTGGTAGGCGAGTTAGTTACAACTCCTAACCGAGTTAGTCAGCTGTCTAGCCTAATTCAACCCTGTCTTGACGCCCATTCAACAACGGCCTAATCTGCATAAACTAAGGAGACTCGCAACAATTAGTACCAGCACTTCTGTTTGCTATAGTCGCTCCTCACTTGTATCCACTGGGATTCAATCCAAAACTATCGCTACTAATTCTACTCTGTGTAGAGTTTCGAATTGACTTAGGGCTAGTGTGGTGTCGCGCTGATTGGCGAAGTTGCTTGTTCTATTGAGTGATGTGAATTAAACAATTGAGGGTTGATATGCATGGTTAATGAGTATTTCGGGAAAAGAATGTGTAAGTCATATAATGTTTAAAATATTACCTTTAACCACTAAGTGTACAGGAACACCACTAGTAGGTACTACTTTTATGTTAAAAGTTGTTGCCGGTTAAAAAGCACAATTATTAATAAACCAAAAGAGAAGGCCTCTTTAACATATATATATTTTTTTTGCCAATCAACAATCATCTTAGACTTCATCTATCGTATTATCCAAAACTAAAACTGACATGAATAATAGCACACTTCACGAGATGCTAATTTTTGTTTCTCATTCATGTTTTATTGGGAAAACAATAATTGGCTAGGCCATAAGGGGTACCTAAATTCATACATTTTATTTGTACAAATTTTGAAGTACAGTTGCTTATTACCAAAAAAGCCAAAGAATTTGTCAGTCTGAAGGTTATAGAAGGTTAATTAGAAATTACTCATGATAGCGTAATACTAAGTAATTAAGTGTTTATGATAAGAGCTAGCAATAAGAAATTAGTATGTAGCAGATGGATTAATAACAGCAGTCATTGAAAAAAAATATACAACTCATAGCCATTAAGTTTGAGTTGCAAAGACAATTTAGAGTTTTGAATCCAGCACAGTCAAAGATTGTTATTTCAGCATTGAAATACAAATATTAAAGGTCATACTAATTTCATTTTACTCAATCGGTCAATCAATGGTTTCCTAGTTGTCATAAGCGTCATGTAATATAAGCTACACAGGTAAAGTGGCTCCCACACTATAGCTACATAGATACAACAAAATACATGCTAAATACATCCCGAATGGCTCACTTGATCAGTTAGAGAGTGTTTGAACACAAGAATGCAAATGGCCTTACAGGGTCCGTTTACACCGCAAGAATGTCGTTTCGTCCAAACACCAACGCCCGTTTACCCTCAACAGTAACCAGCGTTCTGCTTTGCCAACTGAACGGAAATATGTGGTTATGTTTGAAGTGGGGACCTAATGGCAAAAGGCATTTGATAAAAGGATAAATTAACTGTAATATTATTACAGTAAATTTGACGTGCATCTTGGACTGATCATTAGATTGCAAATAAATGAAAAAGGTCCACTTGAAATATGTAACATGTATAACAGTGAGTATTGAATTCTTTAAAGGTGAAATTTAAAAAATAAGTTATAAAGATGTTACGTTTCCTAAGATGAAATTATCTTCAGTTTTTGCCTTAGATTATCTGCTTCACAAGCCTACTGAAATGTTCTTGTGCCTCAGATATTTATTTTATTTACTATACAATGAAACAACGAAGAATAATGTAAACGTTAAAGCGATACTACCAACAATTAAAAGTTAACAAATTATCTTGAATGCAATCACATTTAAAGTTTCTACACTTCAAATAATACTTACATGATTTGTTTCAAAAAGAATATTTGTGGCATCTTGTGTTGAAATAAATACAAAAACAATACTGTAATATGCAACATTTTTTAAAGTATCGGCGCTATATTGATTTGCTTATGGATATTTCCTTCATCTTTATACAACTAGATATATGATAAAATAAACTTAATAATACTTAACAATTTTGCCCCCTCGGCAACACGATTACTATATACTAACACGAATTATCAATTTATACACAAAAATTAACAACAAAACCATGTAAGCAAACCTTTCTCCCTACAAATTAATTCACCTCCTTTAAACACAAAAAATGGAGAGCGAGAGAAGACTGTTTCATATTTGAAACATTAGTCAAAACAACAATTCACAAGCTCTAGGGACGGGTGTGTGATGCCACTGACTTGATAATTGATATCCACTACTGTTTCTGCTCGTTTTTTATTAAGACCCTTCTAATTTTTGTTTGTTAAATGTTGTAATATTGACAAGATCTGCATGGATTTTGTTTAATTTCTTTCAATACGGAAAAAGCGTTAGAATATCTCCTGTGCAGAGATGGTTCTTATATTTAGGACTAATTAATTTTTACTGGATAGGTAGGGTTTTCAGAAATAAGTTGGGCCTTGAGCATTGCTGGGGTTTGTAATTCACAATATTTGAACAGTGGACAGACGTTTTACGCTGTATCTTTCAAATACGGTCTAGGCTAGCAGCATTAAGGATTTGATTTCACTAATGAACAATTTAACTTTCATCGTTGATTTTATAATGAATGATCAAAAGATTTTAAAATGATTAACCGTGCAAAATGTATTAACCAACATAAAACTTGGAAAAGTATTACCAATAACTAAAAAAAATATTATTTTTTCATTTTAGGTCTCAGTATTCAATAAATGCATTTTTTCGTCAATTCACTCTTACTAATGACTCTTTAGTGTACCAATTTACAATTAAAGTTTTTAGTTATGTTTTGTTTCTAGGTTAACCTAACCCAACCTAAAATAACCTAATCCTTATTTCTTATCAGCACATGTAAATAATTATAACATTTTATTCTGAGGTAGTGGTACTATATAGTAAATTAACGGAAAAGGTCTTATTAAACATTTTAAAGTTTTAATCTCCATAATATCTTTGTTTATTTTTATCATTACTCAACTGTGAATACACCTGGTCAAAAATTATAGACTAAGTACGACATCATTGCATTTTATCTTAACACAAAACACAAAAAAAGAGAGGTCGAAAACGATATCGTGAAATCTACTAATTTAGCCAATTCATCTTTATTTGTGATAAACAGCGTTGACTGATGTTATGAAACAAAAATCAATGCAAACAAATGGATAGCACTACTCGACATCCCAATATTCCCAATTTAAATGTCATAGTGCTCACTGATGGGGCTGAATATTTCAATATTTTCGAGTGAATTCTGTATCTCATTTAGTTACCTACAGCCATATTAGTATGTTTCAGTCCTTTTACATTAAAACAAAAGTGGATTTAATTGATTTATCAGTAATTTAATTTCGGTTAAAATTTTGTTAAATAACAGAAACGTACGTATAGAACATATCAGGTAAGGTCATGAGAGTTTTAGAAGGGAAAGGAATATGTAGGTTATTTTGGATAATCTAAGAGACATAATGTATTTCAATATACATGTTGTTTCAAAACCCTCTCCCGGAACTCCGTGGTCATGTCCCCTAAGTCAAAACAAACAAAAAATATCGTGTAAACATATGCCCTATCTCACTTCGTTTTCCGTCTGGCGGTGTGTATTTGTTATATTAATTTTCATAGCTTTGGAACCACTTAAGGTGCCAACTTCAAACTGGGTACATGTATGATGACTAATAGGAACTAAATGTTTGCAAAGCATCAAGATTCTATTTAGTATAATTAAAAAACGGTGGCCATTATAATTTTGCAAAGCCTAATAACTCAAAAACCATAAGACTTTTAAAAAAATTATAAAAATGATGAAAATTTCATTCATTTTCAGAAATGTACAGTTTTTATAGAGTCATAACACAAATTAACGGAGAAAAATTATCTTTCTGAAGTGAAAACCAAACATTTGGGCAAATTCAAAAAATTATAAGTACCTTAATAAAAATGACATTTTCTCTGTTTTTTGTTTAATGACCACTAATAAAAATTGTACATCTCTTTAAAGTAATTTAAATCCCCATCATTATTGTAATTTGTTACTTTTTTCTAAATACTATGGTTTTTGAGTTATCAAGCTTTAAAAAATAAATATGGCCACCATTTTGAAATGTAGAAACGTGATGCTTTGCAAAATTATAGTTCCTATTAGTCATTATACACGTACCAAGTTTGAAATTGGCACCTAAAGTGGTTCCAAAGTTATGGGAATTTATGTAACAAATACATACACACTGACAGATGGAAAACGAAGCGAGATAGGGCATATGTTTATGTTAATATTTTGTTTGTTTTGACCTAAGGAACAAGCCACGGAGTTTCAGGAGAGAGTTTCGAAACACATTGTATTATAATGTTCTCTAAGCTATTTAATATAACCCACTCTTACGTAATACCCTAATACTGTAAGCATATTGAACTTTTTTTATTAATTTACTTCCTTTGATAGGCAAAATATATCATTCGTCATACTTTGATAGTTTAAGGGAACAAATATGGGGAGCGAGCTGGCGTAGTGGTTAGAGCGCAGGACGTCAGTCCCTAAAGTCCCGGGTTCGATCCCCGCCAATTCACCAATGGATTTTATCGAAGTGATAATGCCGCAACCCCTAGGTCTAGCCTGAAGTAATGTGAAAAACAATCCCAGGCTCGTGCCTAGCGTCTTAGGACAAAAAAAAAATGGGAACAAATATACAAAATATGCTTTACTTTATAAAAAACTTTCCTTTCAGTGTTGCATGACAACACATGTTGAGGCCGAAGGGAAAAAACTAAGTTTTACATAACACAGCCAAACACAACTACTTAGTTAATATGAGAATGCAATTTATGCAGTAGTGTATAAATAGTAATTAATTAATTACAAACATTGGAAATTACACTGAACATTTCCACAACAAGGCTCATCCGATAGAACTTGCCCAGAACTTCTTGTTTAACAGAGAAAAAAATGTAAAAGAGTTTATTTTACAACAATACCTTAACTAAACTTACAATATAAAGAATTCTCTAAACGTAACAAACTTAAAGATACTTCGTCACGAAATATTTCCACAAAATGTCGAACGCTCAAGGCAATGGTTGCATTTTGAATAGAAAACCGAAACATTTAAAAATTCACTCACGCCGCCCTCAATCATACAAGCTCTGAAGCCACGCGGTGGCGGTTAAAATGAAATTGGAAAACAAACAATAGTCTACCTGAAATAACAAGTATTTCATTCTGCCCTGCATATCAATCAGTCTGCCATTCGGCTTGTTTTCCCCAAAACTATGTTTCCAAAGACAAATCACGTGGTTTGTTCTCTTGAGTGTAATTCTTGTATTTTATGTGTCTATTCCGAGGCTATGATGTATGCAGTCTCGGGTTAGGTTTGAGGTTCCACTCTAAACTAGGGCGTGTTTGTACAATGTTGTTTATTGAGAAACGACTTTAACTAAAGCGTTTGTTTATCTGTGTGGATCTTTGGTAAACTTTGTATTACAGATGTTAACAGAGTTCTCCTCTGATGGTAGTTTGTACCTTAAAGTATAAATGTTCTGTAGGCCTAATTACACGTATTATTATAATCTCTTGAATTAAGTGTATAATTAAGTTCAATATTTTATCTTAACTGAGTAATATATTAGTTATTACGTTATAGTATTTTACTGAAGTTTATTTTATTAGATTTTACTAACAGAAAAAAATTGATCAAAATGCCTTATAGGAGGGTAGGATTAGTAAATGTGTTACACCAGAACTGTATAGTATAGCCCAAAAACCACAATATGTATATATCTTAAATAAATTTAGTCAAACTATATTTTAAGAAACCCAGTAGGCCTAACTCCTACGATTTCAAAAACAAGTTTTAAATATTCCGAATAGTATGTTTATAATATTGCTATTATTGAAACATCTCCATTGTCATACTTGAAATTCATAAAATTATTTAAAGTACACATAATTGTGTATTTAAAATATTACAACAATATAAAGCTGATTTTGAATTACAACCCAACTAACAATTCGACATAAAAAGTTTTGTCAAGTTTCCTTTATAACACGTATTGAACGAATACATCAAAGAAAACATGTTTGACCAAATAAAAACATGATACTGTATCGTATCGTTAAGCGGCGAGGTTTGAAATAAATAAATAAACAACGATACCTACCCAAATTATCTAACAACAAAGAGATAAAACGAGTAACACCACTCAGCCGCTAAGGTTTACATCCAACCAAATAATCACGTAATAAACCAGGCAAAACTAAACGAAGCCACAAAACACGTTATAAGTCAAATTAGGCTGGTTACAAAAAGCGAAATTATAGCGGCGAGGGGCTACAGCGGAGAGCCTAAGGTAAATAAAGGCTCTCCAATAAAAACAAGAGGACAATATCGTCGGGAAATACTGCCAAATAAAAATAAGTGGGGGAACAAAAATAGGGGAGGGAGGGAAATAGCAGGGCGAGAACTACAATTATCTGTGAAAACGCGTGTATGTGACCAGTGGCGAGCGTGAAGGGGTGTTTTTATAGGGTGGATGTGAAATGTTTATATGTGTTCATATATTGTAATTTTTGTTACACATGTTTGTGGGAGAAATGGCTGACACTTATTTGTTGGACACTCAAAATTGTAAAAGTTGATATATGGGATAAATTACATTGAAACTACGAATTAAGTTGTTACACTTCATTTAACCTTTAGAACCCCTTTCTCTGAAATGAATTCAATTAAAATATCCATTACAAAAAACCGATGTATTGTACTTTTTTATTAGGCCATTTTGTAGAGCAGTGGACTATAAAATCATCAAACAGATAGATACTGGGGACAGATTTTCTTTAACTATCACTTATCGCTCACACCATATCGATTTTTAAATAATGGCAATTTTAGAGTGCTACTTAATGATCAATTGTTAATGGGGGACATCTACTTCTCTTTTAGTTGAAGTTGGTTCTCTATAGTTATTATCAATTGGGTTTAGGTAATGTAAGTTCAAAGTTGGTGTGATTATAAAACGATGTAAACAACAACTAGTTGTTTCTTAAATCACATGGTTAATACAGAACGATTTCAAAAAAGTACTCAGTTGTAATTAGTAGTCAAACTGCAGGTAATCTTTTGTATGTAGGTTTCAACTGGATTTCAAATTAAGAATATGTGACACATTGTTTACATTACGTCGACCAGTTGGTGTGTACAGAGTGGCTGCGTAGATGAGCACCGTGGGTACAGAGTTAATCCCCTTTCTTACATTTGTATACCAAACGTACACTGCACGAGATGATTTAACAGTTATTTGCAAGTCTGTGTTCACTCGCCAAATCTTACCCACGTAACGTCGAGTGAGCGTAGGAGATGCACTTTTGATGACCGCGATGACAACCACTTCTTTGCAATGATCCATTTCCTTTCGCCATAGCTTCGAATTTCCTGCTTAGCATTTTACTTGTGTCATGACACTCTGTCGAGATTTACATACACGTATCCTGTGGTAATTCGTTGGTTCAAATTGTCTTCACAAAGTCATAAAGGTGGGCGTGGAAACATGGTTAGCCATTGTATGGAACGAGCAAAAAAGTAAAAAGTATAAAATAAGTAAATACACAGTGTATTTGTAAAAAAGTTTATTAAATTAAATTTTTGGGAGGATTAAAGGTTCCAAAGTGTGGAAAGTATCATAGGAACAAAAAATCTAGAGTGCCATCAAATAAAACCTGTAGACTATGAAGATTTATATTTGTGTTATATTGATATTTCACTAAAGCAGAGTCATAAGGAGACATGGTATTTCGCTAAAGCAGATCATAAGGAGACAAGGCATTTCACTAAAGCAGAATCATAAGGCGACATGGTGTTTCACTAAAGCAGAATCATAAGGAGGCATGGTGTTTCACTAAAGCAGAATCATAAGGAGACATGGTGTTTCACTAGAGAATAAGGAGACATGGTGTTTCACTAAAGCAGAATCATAAGGAGACATGGCGTTTCACTAAAGCAGAATCATAAGGCGACATGGTGTTTCACTAAAGCAGAATCATAAGGAGGCATGGTGTTTCACTAAAGCAGAATCATAAGGAGACATGGTATTTCATAGCAGAATCATAAGGAGACATGGTGTTTCACTAAAGAATAAGGAGACATGGTGTTTCACTAAAGCAGAATCATAAGGAGACATGGCGTTTCACTAAAGCAGAATCATAAGGAGACATGGTGTTTCACTAAAGCAGAATCATAAGGAGACATGGTGTTTCACTAAAGCAGAATCATATGGAGACATGGTGTTTCACTAAAGCAGAATCATAAGGAGACATGGTGTTTCACTAAAGCAGAAAGCAGAATCATAAGGAAACATGGTTAATCCACGAACTCGCCAGAAAAAAATTTACTAACATGTGAAAACGAAATTTCGTAAAACGATGCCATTATTAAGATATGTGTCTTAGACAAATTAAGTCATACACACAAAAAGTATTATACCACAAAATGAAAACTATAACAGACGCTTTTTTATTATTGTAGCCAATTATTATTAACTGTAGGGAAATTTACTCACATAGTATACACAATCGAACAGGAAATAATTTTTGTTCGGACTTAAAAACCAAAAGTACAAGCTAATGGAGTAGAGAGGTTTGGTCCAATATAAATAAAGATGAACAATATGATTGAGAGATGAATTATTAATGGCACATCACGACCCAAGATCCATTATCATAATACCAAGGTGCTAATAGCACAGTTAGGCCTTGTCTGTCTTCATATCTGCTCGTATTGGAGGCAAATAACCACGCCTAGAACACATTAAACCCAAATTAAATGTTGAAAAGGAGAGATCTCAACTTAAGAGATAGTTCTCTTTACATATGGGATATTTATTTTACACTGTTTAGGTGGACGTAAGATTAAGAACCTGTACCACAATTTTACAGAGGAAACTAGAGTTAAATGGGAAGATTTTCACTAGAGTCTTGTATAAAATAGTCACGAACACTAAAGAATATGCTAGCCGAACCTCTAAATATTTATATATGTAAATCATATAGATTAAACGACATTTCAATGCTGTTGTTAGATAATAATTTCAGCGTCAATTTCAATTGTAGAGCAAAGAATCTGTACCCTTTTTGGAAGATTTATTTATGAAAAAAAAACTTGTAAAACAAATAGTCACGACGAAACATACATACGATAAAGGAATTTCCTTTGACGGAACTCTAATGCATTAAGCGATCCAAAATCAAATTCAAAGGGGAAGAGTGAGGATTCAGGCTACCAAAGGTCCAACCCCGCAGATAACGCCACAAGGCAAATATATTCTGGCGATAAATCATTTTGGGACGCCTATTACTGCCCTGAATTTATACTCTGCCAATGTTTATTATTTGCGCAGATCTCCATCCAAGCACCCTGTTGCTAGTCGGGAGGGTTGGAATAGTAATTTTCTGTAATTTTTTATGTGTTTCCTTAACATCCTAGCACGCTATGTTTTAGCCTGACACGTTTTACACATTAGAGGGTCGTGAAATTATCAAGCAACTTAAAACAATTGGTGAATAGCGGTATACGAACCCGGGTTCTCAGTAAACGAAGGCCTGCGTTCGACAAGTAGACCAGCTCGCTAACAGGAATATTATTCACCTGAAGTGACATTTAATATTTACAGAGGTCAAACTAGAGTAATAGGTTAATGAATTATAAACACAATCGTGTGTATGCATGACTAAATTGAATTAGTTTTATAAATAACCCGTGACGCCTTGTTGAAATAGGAGTTTAACAAGCTGTGTTGGGATTACAATTTACAACATTGGTAACAAGCCGTTTCAATTGGGGAAAATTAGTTTACAGGAAAATTCACTAGCAGTAACAATAGATAATAAAAAAACCACATGGTAAGGATTCCAATTTAATTTTATAATCATATAGATGAATTTGAATTATTCTGTTTGTCACTGGATTTATTATTTATATAGAGTTGGTAAAGGTGATGTATGTTTTTTAAACTAATACAAAATTCTGGTCAGAAATCTTTAATCTTTGATTTTTATGTATATAGTGAACAAGCCGAAAGTACAAATTTTGAAGTATTTTCCTTAATAGCAAATCTTTGGCAAATCGGTATTCATATCCTTGTTAATGGTATCGCTTAAGAATTGCATTTTAAAATCAATTATATAAATTCACGGTAGAGCATCTATAGTCAAGTGTTAATGTTGCGTAGGATACATTTACGACTACCCTGTAACGTACAAATAGGAATTACATTTACATTGGCAAAACAAATTATTTACGTAAAATACATTGCACAATTATCCAATTATGAATCGCAGCTGAGTGTATCGTTGTTACCAACCGATAGAATTGTTGAGTTTTCATGCGCGAATGCAATATTAATTAAAACGAAATTAAATAACAACATGTTCGTGCAAATTTACTTAAAAGCACCCACGAATTCACGATTGCCGTTATCAAACTACATATTTTCCACTGTAGCTGTTCATTACAACAAATTTACATAGCATTTCAATAAACACACAATTCTGAAATTCACTTTAATCCATTAATTAGTTATTTATGTATTTTATGAGCCAAACAGAATAATGGTCTGATTCCAAGAAATAATGAAATCAAGTATTTCGAGGGTAAACATTGCGTAAACCCTATGCACTAAGCCTAATATCTCTGTTTTATCGGAATACAAGACATTATAACAGATTTTATTGAATAGGCCTGTTAATTTACTATAGTAATAGATCTTACAGCTATATATTCTTTAAACAATTTTGTAGGGTAATTAGTAGTAAAGTTTTAGTTTCACTCTCGTATACGTTTCAAAGATATTTATTCACGTTGCAATCTAGTAAATCATAAAAACTGCATAGTTATGCGTAACACCTTTACCAACAAAAACTAACCTAACACATTTTTACACTGTATTCAATTTAGGTAATAATAGTAGTTCACGCAACGATTGCGTAAAGATAGTGTTAACGACACGAGTAGAAAATTTAAGGTACGAGCCTTGGCGAGTGCCTTAAAAACCTCTACGAGTGTCGTTAACACTATTTACGCGAGTTGCGTACACTACTTTACCTACGACATTGTTTTAATTACTAAAAATCACTACTCATAACTTCTAAAAGAGGTTATGTTTTCGTTTGTAACCTTTCATTGCCAGTGACAGTGATTCAACGAAACATTGTATCAAACACTAATTGCACCAATCAACAATTAAATTGGCCTGAACAGCTGATTAGTTGAATTTCGCATCATCACAATTTTACTTCTCCTCTCTCAATTCTTGAACCTCATTGGTCCGTTACCCGTGTTGTTATGAGTAAAACTATGCTGTTATGAAAGTAAACAATGCTGTTATGAGATACTTTTCAATTCTAATAACTGTACTGAAACGGCTACTTTAATAAACGGTCGTAGGTAAAATAGTTTACCCAATACCTACCCATTACTTAACTTAAATATTTGACCAGAAACTATCTGCACCAGAGTTAGTCTCAATACCACATACTTGTCAACCTAGTGAAGTAGGTAGTGTAATGAGTACATGTTGTGATAGGGGCTAAGAGATGGGGAAGGTTTGGGAGTGATTAGAAGGGGGGGGGGAGCGAAGGTGATCCGAAGCATGAAGCGGAAGCCCAAAGACAATGTGCTGGAAATTAATAGATGAACGGAAAGTGGACATCAATAATACAAGGAACATGCAGAGCCCAGTTACGGCGTGCTACTACTGGGGCAGGTAAAATGTGACTACGAGCTGTATTTAGCGGTGATTGTTGTACAAGTGTTTAAAATCCAATGACAAGAAAAGGGAGATGATTTTAAGTAGTACAATTGCGATAAAAATACCGTTATTGGGTTGCAAGTTTTTTTTAGTATATTCGTTAAGTTAAAAATTGTACATAATGTTTTATTGCTATTGTGTAAATAGTTATTTTGTATACGAACTCAAACGATGGGTAAACTCATGTGAACCACTATAAATTTTATCGTAATTCATAATTCTTTATGATGCCGAAAAAAATATTGAATGTGGTTTATTTTACAAATTATCTGCTCAAAAAACTTCCTATAGGGATATAAACTTTATATTTTACTATACAAAGTAACAATATCATAATACTCATACACTCAATTACGTCACTTGCAAAGCTTAAATAAAAACGTAAACACTTTGGACATCAGTTTGATAAAACACTGAGTTTGAAACAAGCTGAAGTTTAGCAAATTAACCAAAAGCTAAATTAATTATAGTTTTGTTTCTAACGAAACCCGTACCACATCAAACACTTCTAAATATCTACTCCTTGGAAAACTGCTTGAGACATATTACCACGTTTAACAATAGAACTTAAATTCCATTATAGACTACAAAGACTATATTAATACAGCCATTTGCGTTCCTCGAACTGTATTTCCAATGGTTAAATCTTTTCTTTATAAATGAAGTGCCTTTAGGGAGACGTCTATTGTTTCTGGTCCATTGTTATATCCAGCAAAAATCTTTCCTAGGAAGCTTATAAACCACGTTTATTTGCCACTACTAATAAGAAGATGAATATTAACTGTTAAATCATTTCTGTTCACTAAATACAGTACTTTATTGGCTCTATTTTGAACAAACTCTTGTGTTCTTCCAACGCAAGCGTACTTGATACGACAATTATGAAAACTATTGAAAAATTGTTGTATACGTTCCAAGATTACTGAAAATCCATTTAACAATTTTATAATTATGTTTAGTAGTGATCAATATCTTGGTTACTAAAAGGTATTAGAATTAAACATAAAGTCCTGACTCCAAATTGTAGATCAGACGATTAACACAATTGAGTTATCTAAAATAAAATACAGTATAATGTAGAAAAATGTACGTGGTTTTCCGCTTAATATATAACACAGAGTCCTTGGAGGCTAGCGGCCATTTTGGATAGTTTCAAACAGCTGCTGAAGAGTTAATTATAATCAAAAAATAGTTTTTTAAACACCAACGATTATAATTTTAATATCTAGTATAATATGAGATTCGAAATTTTCCTTGTTGTTTTTTATTGATTAACAAGGGATTTCATGGAAGCTAACGGCCATCTTGGATTTGCTTGCCATAAGAACAATGATAAATTCATTATTTTCAAACAGCCGCTGAAGAGTCATTAAACATCTCTAAAAAAATGTTTCTAATATTAAAGTGATTGTAATATAAATATCTATTATACTGTGCGATTAAAAATTTTCTTGTAGTTTTTTAATTGTTTACGAGTTAGAAGGTCTAGGCACCAAAGACACTTTAGTTTCAGCCACAACTTAAACCCACATTATAAAATTCAAGATGTACAATGGAAAAGGACACCCGTCACTCAAAAATAAAAATAAAGACTTGATCTGCGTTTAAAATCTCTACAACGGTTAGAATGATAAATAGCGTATAGAAGCAGTTGGCGGGGATTTAAAATAAAGCGTTTTAAGGCGCGAAATGTTTAAGTATTCATTTCTCTACAAGGGGCAAACATTGTAAAAATCCTCAAGCGGCGCAAGGGAAACGCGGGAGGTGAAAGTTTAAAAGTAACAATGAAGATTAATTACTACGATCATTTTAAGTATTACAAGTGTAAATATGCATAGGCCCATTAGAGGAGAGGGAGAAGTTCCGAAGAATATTACCAAGAGAATAATATCTTTGAAGTTGCATTAATTTCAGGCTTTCATTAAAGTGTAAAACGTGTTAAAGTTTCAAGTAGCTAACGTTCGCCATAACGACCTACAGACGTCAGAACATTTTTCTAAGTTTTTAATAAGAGAAATATTTTTAGAAGCGATATAATACATGAGTTATTTTAGTACATCTGTTTTAATGGTATCTCAATCAAACAAATTACTTTATAGTTTTTCGACGGTAATGTTAAACAATTTAGGAGATCATTTTTGAAGTAATAAATGTTATTGTTAGAAATTGTAATATTTAAGATATCTTACATTTAGGCTACATTAACAAATATTGTTATTTAAAATCTTAGATATTATAAATACAAAACACTGCACTAACAAAGTTTTAAGCTAATGTTATAGAAAGCCAACTTAAACTTTTCTAAAGTATTAGTATTTCTCCAGTAACTAAAATGGCTCAAATTGGGAAAAAACCCCTGTTTTAACTTATATAAAAATGACATAGATGAAGCACTTTTACTATGGAACATAATTACGATTAATATCTATTTCTGGTTATTGATTTATTCCTTCTCGGACATAAAATGTTTTGGAGAGTTCTTGATATTTCCCAAATCTGCAATTTTGAAACAACGACATAACAACAGTTAGCAACATGTAAAATATATTTTACAGGATACATAAACGCAAAAACATTTTCAGCGCGATAGTTATGTTCCATTTGCAGTTCTCAGAATTACTGTATATTTAAGTGCCTGTCATCCTTCTTATATATTTTAAAAGCTTTCTTCCATCCAAGTACTCTTGACGTGCATCAAGTTCAGCACAGATTTTAAATGTCATAAGGTCAGGTAAAAAAACTGAACAAAATACAATATTTAAATTAAATATAAAATATTATATAAATAATTGGAGTTAAAAGAATACTTTATTTTAAGTGTTTTTATTTTTTGCTTAAAATGGTCAGTTTAGATAAGTAGGTTTTACCACTAAAACTGCAATTGGCAGCTTATCTTTAGGATTTTATAAAAATATAAGAGGGCAACTTACTATAATTGAATATGACAAAACATCCGAATGGATCCATCTTACAGTTCCATTCTCGAAATTAAAATCCAATGAAAAAATGAGCTATTATTTTTATACTTATAAACCATTGAAATATCATAGAATGAGAATAAACGTAATCTCAAACCATTATTCCTTTGCATCATTTAATGCGCAAGGCGTCTTATCATTGTATGTATGATTGTATACGAACAAGTAAAACTAAATTGTGTTATTTATTTCGATACATTAATAACACAGTTTTGATTATTTATCTTCACACATTTATTAGAAAAACCATGTAAGTTTACACATTATAAATCAACATGTTAAAATAAAAAAATAAAAAAAATAAAATGTCCTAACAAAATAAACAAACTCGAAAAATCCACACAAACAAAATGTAACTTATTGTAAGTCTCGTGTTCCTGTCATTGGCCAAATAACAGTTTTATAATATTTGCATACGCGTTAATACACCGCGTACCGTTATAAAAACTGACTGCAAATTGCATGTTCAGTAGAAAATAATATTTTGCGTTAAATATCTTTGGCAAAACATTGTTAAGTGAAATGTCTTGTCTTAGAGAGAAAATCTTTTAAAATATCACTTGAGGAAGAGGTTTAATTTAGACAATGATGATTATGATAAGTAAAATGGTCAAGTATTTTTGTGGAGGTGATCAAATTTCTAATTGGGCGTACTAGACATACCTTTAGGTTACTGTAGTTAGATTCAAAAGTGTTCCAAATATTATTATAATGCTTTGACAAAAAACACTTTGGTGGGGCAATAACCACACTTACCACATTGATACCAAGTTGAAATATTATTAAATGTCCATAAAAGTAACTAATTTGCCCGTTTAATTTCATTACGTATGCAAATGATTGGTAATTCATCCCATATTTCCGTGGATGGATTGAGTAGGAGTGCAGTGTCACTTGTATATTCTGCAGCTGCCTAAAGTTGGAAACTATCGGTCCGGTAATGAACTACGCTACAGTATCCAAGACGACGATAGAATCACGGAGTTTGAGTCTCTTCGTCCCTAATCCAATAGATCCGGTCTGGAATACTGAACATGGGACAAAGTTTGGGTTCTCACAATTCCAGTCCAAAAATAGACATGTGGTACAAATGGGATGGGATTGTTGAAAGAGTTTTTCATTTGGGATCAATGAAATCATCTCACAATTGTAGGAAGAGAAAAATTGGACATAACTAAACACTGTTAAAAATAGTGCAACTATTAATTGCATTTTGGAATTTTAAAGCCTTTGTGGAAACAATGTCCCCACCTAAATTGACTACAAAGATTAGTGCAAAATGAAGTGTTGTGGTAGAGCAGTCAAGGCCTCTCCATTCATTCATGTGTCTGTTGATGTAATCCAAGCTGTTATGTCTGTTGTGTTCTGTGTCACCAACTACAACAGTAACCTACAGTAGAGTGACAGTAGAGTGTTGTAGTAGTGCAGTCAAGGCCTCTCCATTCATCCATGTGTCTGTTGATGTAATCCAAGCTGTTATATCTGCTGTGTTCTGTGTCACCAACTACAACAGTAACCTACAGTAGAGTGACAGTAGAGTGTTGTAGTAGTGCAGTCAAGGCCTCTCCATTCATCCATGTGTCTGTTGATGTAATCCAAGCTGTTATGTCTGTTGTGTTCTGTGTCACCAACTACAACAGTAACCTACAGTAGAGTGACACTAGAGTGTTGTAGTAGAGCAGTCAAGGCCTCTCCATTCATCCATGTGTCTGTTGGTGTAATCCAAGCTGTTATGTCTGTTGTGTTCTGTGTCACCAACTACAACAGTAACCTACAGTAGAGTGACAGTAGAGTGTTGTAGTAGAGCAGTCAAGGCCTCTCCATTCATCCATGTGTCTGTTGATGTAATCCAAGCTGTTATGTCTGCTGTGTTCTGTGTCACCAACTACAACAGTAACCTACAGTAGAGTGAGAGTAGTGCAGTCAAGGCCTCTCCATTCATCCATGTGTCTGTTGATGTAATCCAAGCTGTTATGGCTGCTGTGTTCTGTGTCAAGAACTACAACAGTAACCTACAGTAGAGTGACAGTAGAGTGTTGTAGTAGTGCAGTCAAGGCCTCTCCATTCATCCATGTGTCTGTTGATGTAATCCAAGCTGTTATGTCTGCTGTGTTCTGTGTCACCAACTACAACAGTAACCTACAGTAGAGTGTTGTAGTAGTGCAGTCAAGGCTTCTCCATTTATCCATGTGTCTGTTGGTGTAATCCAAGCTGTTATGTCTGTTGTGTTCTGTGTCACCAACTACAACAGTAACCTACAGTAGAGTGACAGTAGAGTGTTGTAGTAGTGCAGTCAAGGCCTCTCCATTCATCCATGTGTCTGTTGATGTAATCCAAGCTGTTATGTCTGCTGTGTTCTGTGTCACCAACTACAACAGTAACCTACAGTAGAGTGTTGTAGTAGAGCAGTCAAGGCCTCTCCATTCATTCATGTGTCTGTTGATGTAATCCAAGCTGTTATGGCTGCTGTGTTCTGTGTCACCAACTACAACAGTAACCTACAGTAGAGTGACAGTAGAGTGTTGTAGTAGTGCAGTCAAGGCCTCTCCATTCATCCATGTGTCTGTTGATGTAATCCAAGCTGTTATGTCTGCTGTGTTCTGTGTCACCAACTACAACAGTAACCGACAGTAGAGTGACAGTAGAGTGTTGTAGTAGTCCAGTCAAGGCCTCTCCATTCACCCATGTGTCTGTTGATGTAATCCAAGCTGTTATGTCTGCTGTGTTGTGTGTCACCAACTACAACAGTAACCTACAGTAGAGTGACAGTAGAGTGTTGTAGTAGTGCAGTCAAGGCCGCTCCATTCATCCATGTGTCTGTTGATGTAATCCAAGCTGTTATATCTGCTGTGTTCTGTGTCACCAACTACAACAGTAACCTACAGTAGAGTGACACTAGAGTGTTGTAGTAGAGCAGTCAAGGCCTCTCCATTCATCCATGTGTCTGTTGATGTAATCCAAACTGTTATGTCTGCTGTGTTCCGTGTCACCAACTACAACAGTAACCGACAGTAGAGTGACAGTAGAGTGTTGTAGTAGTGCAGTCAAGGCCGCTCCATTCATCCATGTGTCTGTTGATGTAATCCAAGCTGTTATATCTGCTGTGTTCTGTGTCACCAACTACAACAGTAACCTACAGTAGAGTGACACTAGAGTGTTGTAGTAGTGCAGTCAAGGCCTCTCCATTCATCCATGTGTCTGTTGATGTAATCCAAGCTGTTATGTATGCTGTGTTCTGTGTCACCAACTACAACAGTAACCTACAGTAGAGTGTTGTAGTAGTGCAGTCAAGGCCTCTCCATTCATCCATGTGTCTGTTGATGTAATCCAAGCTGTTATGGCGGCTGCTGTGTATGTACTCATGTCTGCGCTATATCTGGAGCGGAAGAGGGGAGTGAGTATTTCGGGACCCATTGCCAATCAGACAGCACCCCTGGGGTACACTGCTTTAACAAAACCGTACGCAGTTTTGAAAAGTTCCAATTGTTCGATGTAAAACGTTTTTTTAATCCCTATGTTATCGATTCGTATGTAAAATCTGTTACATTATAAAAATGTTTTGGTTATACAGTAATGCGTAATTTTGTATCTACTGTACGTTGCACCTTATTTAAAGCTAAACTAATTAAATTCTTTGTTGTTTGATGCATAATTGACCTTCAGCAACAAGTGTTGATCATGTTGATTAATTTTACCATTTAATGGGCTTTATAAACATTGATCATCATTCATTTAAGATTCCGTACATGGTTTTGAGTTTTGATTCTATAAATGCAAACTTATAGTGATGAGTAAACCCCTTTTAATAACAGACACTTTCATAAAAGCCTTAAATACATTCTTTAAATATTTACCCTCAAAATTAGGAGGACTACGAGGCAGAACATAAAGACCAGACCTACGCCACGGAACGCTTCTCCGGGACTGGTTTATATCAGAAAGTGTTTACTGTTCATGTTTATACTTTACGTGTGATGCATCGGACCCAGGTCAACGATCTTTACGTTTGGGCAGTTGTTTCTGTCCTGTAAATCTACTGGTTTATATCCTTGTAGGTTAGGTTTTCTAGGTGATAGGATCTTCCCAGCTAAAACTGATTTTCTAGGTTCTAGCTCCTTCCTTGTTATGTTCTAGGTTTATTTTCTAAGTTCCATTTCCTTTCTTGTTATCTTGTTGTCTACTGGGCTGATTATTATCTTTTAAACCCATTTGCTACATAAAGCATCTTCATGTTTTTTTTTTCTGGTTAGTCTCTATCTATAATACAGGTTCCTTCTATGTTATAAATATAAGTATAGTAAGTATAGATAAAAGTATAGTATACAATTGGAGAATTAAAAAATGGAAATGTTAGCACACTGTTTGTATAACTTATAAAAAAAGTTCCAACTAAACATTTATAGGCTAGGAAAATGCATGTAAACAGACTCACACTGCTATGAGCACAAAATAAACAATGACATAAAATGAATAAAATTGGCAAGAGGTAAATGACACAAAAAGTGCGTGGGTAGGCAGCACATGCAACAAAATAATTGTGGTGTGTTGCAACTGTGACGCTTCGGAGTTTTTTGCCGCGGGCTTCGACAAAGCAGTTTCAAAAAAGCTCGCAAATAATATCTCATTTAGAGCACACAAGTGCTTTGTATGTCAACATCACGTCTGGCTTGCTCTTATCTTCGGCAAATGCGTTCTGTATGTTGAGTTTTCTGCTTAGACAAGTGTAAAACCAAACAGCTAAAAGAGTTGCGTGTGTCCGGTGACGTATGTTGCGACGTCACGGTACGTCTGAAATGTGAAGTAGGCGAAAGGATTTAAAATTACATTTTAGTCAAATAAAGAATGTTTGACTTCAATATTTATTTTTACAGTTGAATATGAGTTTATAAAAAGATTTATTAGTGACTCGGAAAAAATAAATACACGGCAATTCAAACATCGATTGATTAAGTATCGTCACGAAACACACACAGCATTGCTTTAGTACTGCACCAGCAAATCCCTTAATGAAAAATGTAGAAACAGAAGTAAACTGAGTTATGCTACGGATATTGGCAATTAAAGCATAATTTGTGTATTTTGACTTTGATTTTACTGAAAGCGCGGCAAACCAATTTGACACGAAGCTCTTAATCCATTAAACTATCCAATTACTGAATGATAATGAACGGCGTCCACACACTCATCAATTAATACCGGACCGAATCCGTTAAAGAGAATCAGGGGGAGGGGAGGGGGGCAACTCAAAAACGTTTTAAAAGAGGATGAATGTTGGATGTTTGACAAACGCTGATCTGCCTCTCGTCATTAATGCCGCAGACAGGTTATCTCGCCTGCACACGCGCGTCTCAAATATTTATAGAACTTGTCAAACAATTCCGATTCCGATTACTTGCTATATTTAACTTTTTTGAATGTCACTTTGTAGCGTGTTCTGGTACGCAGACTTTCCGTGGAAGATACTTTCCACCAAAACGTAGTAAAATATTGGTACTGATCGTTAGCTGCCTCCAATTTCAATACCAGTTAGTTCAGACTAAGGTTAGGATAGTTATTTCATTTTCAGAAAGACATAAATTTTCTTTTCATAATATGAAAATAATCAAATATCCGAACCCAGCCCAACCTGGTCTCAAATGGGTGGGCTAACGAATCGTGTCGTCAGATGCAAGAAAGTCAGACTAGGATATGTACTTCATTCCTGGATAATTTATTATATTATCCATCCCAAATACACTACTATTTATCATCCCAACCTCGTCTAACATGACCCAAATTTGCAGTTAAGGACGATAAAATGTTTTGGACCAGGATAGCAATAATCAACAGCGCAACTTGGTATAAAATCTGATAAAAATGCAAAGGCTTTGAGACTAAAAAAGAATTCAGCACGGAGTTTTCTATACTTGTCGCGACTGGAGAGTTTTCAAGTCCGTGAAGAAGAAACTAATAGCAAAGATGTGTCGAACGAGAGCGATCGATCTTGCAACAGTAACAGTACCTTATGTTCCTTGCATGGGGAGTTGTGTGGAGTGACGGAAAATATCTCGCTAACAGCACTAGAGTCATGTCTGACGCTTGTGTTGTAATATTACAAATAAACAAAATAATGACCAGCGTTGGTAACCCGTATCTGAAGAGTAGCTTGTTTGCCATTTATCATAAAACTAATTTTGGCGGTAAGACATGGTAAAAAAATAATCGGTACTTAGGCCTAACCAACTGTACAAACTTTCAATTATTGCTTGGAAATGGGTTAGAAAACCATAATCGGTTGAATAAAGTTAAATTATATTTAGAAAACCCCCATGTACATTCAATATTACATTCTATGGCCTTTTATTTTGCAAGTTTTCGCTATTTTAACACGATAATATTGAAAATTGTGTAAGGATATTGAAAACTACATAAGATTCGTAGAAAGCCTCAAACCGAAGGACGGAAATTCACAAATCTTATAAACTGATAATTGAACTGCGATGAAACATTTTTACCCTTATAACTCACTAAAACTATTAACTATCTGCGCAAATAGTCCACTTATATTTTCTACTATTAATTGAAGCAGATTGTCTTTTACAGTTATACTCCAGTATAACTGTATAAGGCAAGCATCCAATACATCTATAGTTTTCCACCAGCCACAAGAAAAAATGTACAATGTTAAGAGGAAGTCACACTTGCAAACGGAAAATTGTGAATTGAAAATAGAATTTAGATCAAATAGTGTGTCTGGATGGCTAATTTAAGGCTATTAGTTTCATTATACTGTTGCGGGCTTAGCAGGTTCTTTACAAATAAAACTTGGCGATTTTATAATAACTATTTATTTACACTAATTATTCTATATTTACAGATATTAGAATTACCTAACACCTACCTAACCCTATCTAAACCTAGCTAAAGCCTATTCTAATTTACAATGTTTCTACTTACAGCTAGCCTCTACAGGATTTATCACTTCTGTTACAACACTGTCACTACACTGTCACTAGAGTCACTACACTGTTACTCTCACTGTCACTACACTGTCACTGCCACTAGCACTAGCACTGGTCACCGACACGCGCTTGCTGCGACGATTCTCGGAAGGCTCAACTCAACTCAACTGCCGTGTGCTGGAAGACGGTCCCTTTTATAAGTTTGTCGTGGAACATTCTAGAGTGGAGAGTTCGAGCATCCGTTGTTTACAAACCGGCGTAGAAGTAGAAGGTTCTAGGGCCCCTATTGAGGTAGTCCGTTGACATAGGTCTTTTGTCTATCAGTGGTGCGTTCTGAGAAACCCGTGTAAACAAACAACCCTTTGTGACGGCGCCTGGCTATTGTTGCGCGGGGCTCCTGACTTGTAACACTGCCCCCTCCTTAAGACTGTTCTGACCCAGAACAGATTTCTCTCGAAGTTTAGGATCTTCTGGACCTATAATGTCTCCGGTTCCCCATGGGTTGTATACGCAGACCACAATGTCGATGCCAGTGTCCTCAAAAAGTTCCTGCACCATATTTCTTACAATCCTCCATTCCAGTCCGTCATAACCACATCCCAGCCTGGGAATAGCAAGCTTTTTTATTCCGATCCGAAGGAGCTTGTCTCGCAGGTCTTGCAGGCTTTTCTTCAACGATTCGTAGGAGGGCTTCTGGCTTGACGTCTCCTTGGTTACGAGGTAGAATAAATGCTGTCCATTGCGCTCCAGGTGAAGGGTTGTGCCAATGGCGGGGCTCCGACGCTCAAGATCTTCGGTCCCTCCAAACTTTTTCCTGAAGACTGTGGCTATACCTCGCGACGCTCTCAGGTCTTCTGCTACACAGTGTGCCAAGGCATATTCCACTGGCAAGGTGAAGAGGTCCTTGTACAACAACCTCAGTCCCTCATTTCCATGTCTCTCAGGCACGACGTCTCTTTGCTTGGTTGAGAGGTTCCGAACTTGTTGGCCGTGATCTCCTTTGTAGGGTGCAAGCCTGTTAAAATGAACTATTTTTGGTTTGCCATTTGGTTGTTTCTTAATCCTGTAGATGACGTCATTTAAACGGGAAATAACTTCATAGGGTCCCTCCCATGAGTTCTGGAGTTTGGGTGAATAACCACGACGCCTTCGGGGATTATGTAGCCACACGAGATCACCAGGTGTGAACCCTCCTTTCTCGGCCTTCACGTCGTACCTCTCCTTCATCCTGTCACTTGCTCCAGATATGTTGCGACGAACCTTCTCGTGTATCTCGTCCATCCTCTTCCGCAGATCCGATACGTAGTCCTCGCCAACCACACATTCATCCGGCTTCAATCCATACTGCAGATCGCATGGAAGACGTAGCTCACGCCCGAAAACTACGTTGGCTGGAGTCTGGCCGGTGGTTTCGTTGACAGAACTCCTATAAGCAAGTAGGAACAGGTGCAGGTATTGGTCCCAGTCCCGCTGATGTTCGGAGACAACCTTTGACAGATACCTTCCCATCGTCCTGTTCATGCGTTCTACCATGCCATCTGACTGTGGATGAAGAGGTGTTGTTCGAGTCTTCCGGATACCAAGAACTTCACACATTCTGGAGAATACTGCTGACTCAAAATTTCTTCCTTGGTCAGAATGAAGTTCGAGCGGGACGCCAAATCTGCTCACCATTTCCTTGATTAATATATCTGCAACTGTTACCGCTTCCTGGTTAGGCAATGCATAGGCCTCTACCCATTTGCTGAAGTAATCCATTGCAACCAAAATAAATCTATTTCCAGAATCAGACATGGGGAACGGTCCTGCTACGTCAATGGCGATGCGCTCAAACGGGGCACCTACGTTGTATTTCCTCATTGGGGCTTTTCGTTTGTTGACAGGGCCATTTGATGCTGCGCAGGTCACACACCTTCTGCACCAATCTATTACGTCGTCTTTCTGATTAGCCCAGTAGAAGCGCTCCCTTACTTTGGCAAGTGTACGATGTACCCCTAGATGGCCTCCAGAAATTCCATCGTGTACTTCTCTTAGCACTTCGGGAACCATCTTCTTTGGAATTATTAGTTGGAGTTTTCGGTGCCCTCCTTCCTCCGATTCGACGACTCGCTTCAAAACTCCTTCTTCCATTAAAATCGAGCTCCACTGCGCCCAGTAGGTCTTCACATTCTTAGACAATGGAGCAATATCCTGCCACGATGGTCTTCCTTTATTGTCCATCTTCCATTGCATAACGTGTCTTAGGTCGGCGTCTTCCTTCTGGTCCTCTGACATTCTCTTACTATCCCATTCGTCGTCAACGGCGGTCACACGATGAACCGATGCACTTTTGTCTTCCTTGCGTGTGCAGTGCGCGCAGCTGTCCCCGCATGGTCTTCTGGATAGTGCATCTGCGTTCCTGTGGCTTGGCCCCGCACGATGGATTGATTCGAAGTCATACTCCTGTAATCTTTCTAACCATCTTGCAACCTGTCCTTCAGGAGACTTGAATCTCAGCAACCACATCAGTGCGGCATGGTCGGTTCTCAGGAGAAACCTTCTTCCATACAGGTACTTATGGAAGTGTTCTATGGACTTAACCACTGCGAGAAGCTCCCTCCTGGTGACACAGTAATTACGCTCAGGTGCTGACAGGACCTTACTGAAGTATCCGATCACATGTTCTTCTCCATCCTGGAGCTGAGAAAGAACTCCTCCAATGGCTGTATTGCTAGCGTCCGTGTCTAATATGAACTTTCCGTCGGATCGTGGGTAGCTCAATATGGGTGCGCTGCATAATTTAGTCTTCAGCTCTTCAAAAGCTTTATCGCAGTCGTTATCCCAAACAAAGGTCCTCTTGTCTTCGGTCAACTTGGTTAGTGGTTTTGCAATATTAGCAAATCCCTTAACAAATTTCCTGTAGTAAACACACAGCCCGAGGAAGCTTCTAACCTGGTGCTTATCCTGAGGTATTGGCCAATCGGTGATAGCTCTGATCTTCTCCGGATCCACAGACACTCCTTTGTCCGATACGACATGGCCGAGGTAATTGACCTGTTTGCGGAACAAGTTGCACTTCTTGGGGTTCAACTTCAGATTAGCCATCCGCAGTCGCATGAAGACATTCTCCAGGTTCTTCAGGTGGTCTTCGAAGGATTTGCCTAGGACGATAATGTCGTCCAAGTAAACCAGGCAGGTCTCCCATGACAATCCCCTGAGGACGTTCTCCATAAGCATTTCAAAAGTAGCAGGAGCATTACAAAGTCCAAAAGGCAGCACAGTGAATTGCCAAAGTCCTGTCCCAATAGAGAACGCTGTCTTCTCCTTATCCTCAGGAGCGAGCCCGACCTGCCAGTAGCCACTTCTGAGGTCTAAAGTCGAGAATATTCTACATCCTCCCAGAGTGTCGAGTGTGTCATCAATCCTGGGGAGAGGGTAGCTGTCTTTCTTGGTGACATTGTTGAGAAGGCGGTAGTCTACGCAAAATCTCGTTGAGCCGTCCTTCTTTTTCACTAGTACTACAGGTGACACCCAAGGGCTGCTAGAAGGCTCGATAACACCATCCGCTTCCATCTCCTTTATGATTCCCTCGGCTTCGTCACGTTTTGCCAGTGGGAGTCGTCTAGGGGCCTGACGTATGGGTTTTGCATCTCCGGTGTCTATCTTGTGTTGTACTATATTCGTTCTTCCCCTAGGGCCACTTCCGTACTCAAAGACATCTTGCCATCTGGTAACAAAGTCCCTAATTTTTGCACTTTGTTGATGCGTCAGCTCCTTACAGGTGCTCTCCACGAAATCTTCCAGCTCTTTCGGCAATCCATTTGGGGATGGCGGACATGATTTTAGTTGACGCACCACCGAATTAACAGCCACGCAAGTTCCGATCGTTACTCCTCTTTTAATTGTCACAGGAAAACCATTCAAGTTCATCAGCCGCACCGGATTTTCGTGTCCTAAGTTAAATAAGGATCTGGCGACAACGACACCACGTCCAAGCTGGGATTCACTGTCACTTCCTGGCTCCAGAAGAACACTTTGTCCACTAGTCCAATCTCCTTCGACAGTAGTTCGAACGATGACTTGGCTGCGTGCTGGTAGCGTTGTGTCTTCCAATAGAAGGACGCGTGCAGAGATATCCTTTCCACGCCGAAGTATGACATCTTCATCTCCGAGAGTCATTAATCCTCTTGACATGTCCAACTTCAATCCAAACTTCACCATTATATCGGTTCCCAAAATCACGTCCTCGTCTATGTCGGCAACAAGTGCGCAGTGTTGAAACACGCAGCCGCCGATGTGAAAGGTAGCAACCGTCTGCCCATAGACCTGAGCCAGCTGACCTGTAGCTGTACGTAGAGACCATGATGTTGGTGAAATATCTTCCGTCGACACCGTGCTTGGATTCAGGATGGTCATAGTCGCCCCGGTGTCCAGAAGACAGCTTTGGAGACGCCCGTTCACCTTTCCGTCGACGTAGAAACTGCTCGACTGACTTCCCAGTGAAGCAACTTTAACACTTTTCCTCGGGGCTTTCAAATCGCGGGCTGACGGTTGCCCCTTTCCATCAACCCTCCTTAGTTTTCCTGCTTCGGTTCTGATGTGGTCGAAGGACATTTACTCCGGGGATGTCCTATCTGTCCGCAGCTCCAACAGCGTATCTGCCGGCGACGAGTTTTTAGTGCCTCCAGCACTCTCTTTACTAGCTCCTCGATGTCCAGTGGAGTTGTAGGTTCTGCGTCTGCCACGCGGACTCGAGCCTGGCCCCTCACCGACTGTCGCACAGCCTCGAACTCCAGTGCCTGTGTCAGTGCGTCACTCAGGGTCTTTGGTCTGGCGAGTTTCACTGCCTGTTGAGTCTCAGGTTCACGTAGACCGTCTAGGAATTTATCCACCGCCAAACTCTCGTAGACATCATCCGTGACCGATGGATAGGCGTTTCTCACCAGGCGAGCAATGTCGGCTTCAAACTCCTGAAGTGACTCGCTGGGCTTCTGGATCCGGTTCCGCAGCTGTGATCGATAGAGCTGGTCCATATGTCGATGTCCAAAGCGCATGTCCAATCTTCTTACTAACTCTGCGAAATTCTTCCGCTCCGCCATTGGCATAGCATGCAGAACAGCTAGTGCATCACCCCGTAGTGCAAGGCACAGTGCTGAAGCCTTTGTCTCCTCGGTCCACCCATGAACCATAGCCGCTGTCTCGAAGAGAAGCATGTAGTCCTCCCAGGGAGTTTTGCCATCGAAGTGAGGAACGATGTTCTGAGGGGCAACGGCAGCAATGGTGGGCGCTGGTTTGGAGATCGTATCTAGGGTGTTATCCTGCTGAAGTTCGCTAGTGCTAGCCGATGACGCAGGTGTGAAGCTCCCCGATGCAGCCATCTCCTGCCTAAGCTTATCAACTAACCTATCTTCTAGATTCTTTTCTATACAGTTAACTTTCTCATCGATTTCATTTATTCTACTTTCTAAACTATCAACTTTGCTAGAATATTCACCTAATTTGTTCAGCATTTTTGATTCTACATTTGACATTTTTGTCTCGATGCTAGCTTCTAAGTTTTTGTTATTTTCTGACATTTTTGACTCAATGCTAGCTTCTAGGTTTTTGCTATTTTCTGACATTTTAGATTTGATATTAGCTTCTAGGTTTGACATTTTTGACTCTAATGTTTTGCTATTTTCTGACATTAACTCTAATGTTTTACTATTTTCTGACATTTTTGACTCTAAGTTCTTAAGCATTTTATTCATATCTGATGTTTCAAATAAAACGTTTTCTGGGTCTTCACCTGCATCAATTAAAGCTTGTTTAAGGCGTGCCTGAAGGGCTGATTTAGTTCCACTAGTATCAAGATCTCGTTCTTCTAATTCTCTCCTAAGGTCAGCTACTTTTAACTCATCAAGTTTCACACCTTTGAAAGCCATTTTTATGCCAAACAAATAAAATAATTTTACAATAAATGATTTTTTTTCCTTTGTAAACAAATTTACGACACAAATTACTACTATGTAACGAAGACCCTGAATCTTCCCTTAAAATATCTAATACAACTAAAATTAAACTCAATATTTTACAATTAAAATCGCCAAAATAATGCCGCTTTCTGACACCAATTGTTGCGGGCTTAGCAGGTTCTTTACAAATAAAACTTGGCGATTTTATAATAACTATTTATTTACACTAATTATTCTATATTTACAGATATTAGAATTACCTAACACCTACCTAACCCTATCTAAACCTAGCTAAAGCCTATTCTAATTTACAATGTTTCTACTTACAGCTAGCCTCTACAGGATTTATCACTTCTGTTACAACACTGTCACTACACTGTCACTAGAGTCACTACACTGTTACTCTCACTGTCACTACACTGTCACTGCCACTAGCACTAGCACTGGTCACCGACACGCGCTTGCTGCGACGATTCTCGGAAGGCTCAACTCAACTCAACTGCCGTGTGCTGGAAGACGGTCCCTTTTATAAGTTTGTCGTGGAACATTCTAGAGTGGAGAGTTCGAGCATCCGTTGTTTACAAACCGGCGTAGAAGTAGAAGGTTCTAGGGCCCCTATTGAGGTAGTCCGTTGACATAGGTCTTTTGTCTATCAGTGGTGCGTTCTGAGAAACCCGTGTAAACAAACAACCCTTTGTGACGGCGCCTGGCTATTGTTGCGCGGGGCTCCTGACTTGTAACAATACTTATCTCCAACTTCAAGAGAGGACTCCACTAGAGTGAACCTCAGAGCATCGTACATGTTTTCAGTTGTCCAGTGGCGACACAGCTGTTCTATAGCTATAGCGTGGCTATCCAAGATTGTTCACGTTATTGTTGCGCCTGGACGCTCCGACCTTGACGCTATAATCCTTTATTTAATCACAACCACTCACTGTGGCTAATCGCAAATAGGATTGGACAGAAGGTAGCCTCGTGCCCAGCGTGGAGTGCGTCAACCGTACAGTACGGTCAAAGTGCTTTCCTTCGAGACTGATGTCTACTGGTTCGATGCGAAACAAGACAATAATGATGCAATTTGGAAAAGGTCGATCTTGGTTAGGCACATATACGTACAGAATAATGGAGAGTGGAATGAAATGGGTTGATGAAACACTGCCCACGCGCTGCACTAGATTTTTATTATATCTCCAACATTGTTTAGCTTCTGTAGACATCCCTTACACTTAAACAAGCTTTACACAGTGCCTCGGCATTGAAACACTTAAGCTAAACAAGCAACGCAGATTTATATGACTTGGGATAAGAAAGATAAGCAACTTTGTGTGGGTGACGTATGTGTGACAACTAGCTTACTATGGAAAAAAGAGAATACTTTTGTTAAATGTACGTTTTCATACTCGAAATTATTTTTTCCATGGTTCTGAGTTTTTAAAATGTAAACAAATTGCGGAAAGTAAACATATTTTAAAGTTAAAAATATAATTAGGTATCAGTTAGCATCTGAAGCTACAGTAATACCCTCGTCCAACTTAACAGATTTTTTGTTTAACCGAAGTTAATCGAATTAGGTTTAATGAGCTAGTGATACAGGGGAGAGACGAAATGGTAACTAAAAAGGTTATTTATCTAGGAATTCACCTCTAAGCGTTTGGTGGTACTATATCCAGTGACCCTGACCAACTTGATAACGGGTTTAAATGTTAACTGTAATTTCAGAAAAAAACTTATCCTTCAGCTGAATGTTTTACCAGTCAGTTAGTAAACAAGAGACGGAACAGTTTATGAACATGCATTTTAGACAGCCTAAACTACTTTAAAGTAATAATTTTAAATGGCAATTCTAACCTGATTGAGATAAGTATATATTGTCCCTCCTTATGGTATATAAGTACAATACATAAATTCAACTGATTTTAGATTAGTTGTTTTATTCATATAATAGCTGTCTTAATCTTTGAAATTTAAAAAGGTGTTGTAGTATTCATTTATGCCTTGAAAACAAATTTTGAAACAAAATCGGCCCAATTCACCGACGGGTGGAATCTGTCGGAGTCGTTTTTTTATTTTAAATTAATAATTGGTAAAACACCAGTTTTAATGTGTTTTGGAATCAGATAACCAAAACTTCGTGAATTTCGTACCACGTCTATCGTAAATTTAAAACACCAGGATAATAATTTAAACATCATAAACAGGACATAAATAAACATACATTATATTTCTATCAACAGTTAACATTTGTTGTATTTCTGTATAAATACAACCATGCAAGTATTTGAACAATATATTGGGGGAATACCCACAAACCAACAATGCATACGAGAGATCTGTAACATTTATTTATACTCCAGACTACCAAGTATTGCAGATCGCTTTAAATACCCGGTGTTGGCAAAGTAACAAAACGCGGTGCATAATATATAAAACACAAGTACCAAAGTGTCAATACCACTTTCTTATTCTCCTCGAATTATCGCACTATTAAACATCGTTATTTTAAACAACTTTGACTTGCTGTTTCAATCATTTGAATGATATTCTCAAAAGTAGTTTTGTAAAATCCCACACATGTTTTGTTGATTGGTCTGTTATTTCTGTAACTATATGTAAATAGTAGATTGGTGTTATTGTTAAGTATAAGGAAATTAAGGGATTTTTAGTAAACGAAAAGCTTCACTATTGATTTAGTTCTGCTCTTCGAATAGAAGCAATTTTTTCTGATAGGTGAGCCTACAGGGGTAAGGTGGGATCACACTCATTGAGTTACAACAATAACCCTTGGGAAGTAATAATTTGTGATTGGAAAGATTCGAATCCGTGCCTTCACGAAACAAACCCTACGCTTCAACCCCTCTGATATTGTAAGAAAATGGTAACTAGTATAAGGATGGCAACAACAACAAAATTACAATCTTTTGTAAATATTCAAGGTTGTTTATTTAGGAGCATGAAAAATGATTCATAAACTAACCTTATACATTTTGAAAGTAGTTTCTTCTTGTTTGCTGTATCAAGAATGAATGAAAATCTCGTAATTATCCTGTAAAACGTTGAATTTGGCAACAAACAAGTTTCGCAACAATCTCTAAAATGTTGGAAAATATTTCAATAAAGTAACTAGCAAATAGAAGACCAAGAAAACGAAAATTACATTAACTATAATTGCAGTTAACACGAGATCAGAGTTGATCGTGTAAGTGCAAACAAGGGGGAAAACATGACCGTGGTAAGCAATTAATAACAGCAGTGCTGCGGTCAGTATGGAACCAAAACAGAATATAATGGTTGTGTTTTCACAGTAAACAGCTCCATGTGAGTGTGCGTGAGTTTGTATATGTACTAGAGTGTGCATATGTTTGTGTGTATAGCTTGGGACCGTCCCTTGTCCAAGTTATGCCCAAGCCTAAAGATATCTCTTTGTGGACCATATGTTTGGAAATAAAAAATGAGTCATTTTCACGAAAATTGAAATTGTTTTTGAACAATGCAATCATATTTCTTTAATGGTTGGTCTTATCGATGTAATCCTATTACGTGGATGGATATACGTTGTAATTTATTATGTCAACATCATTATACGTGAGGGATACACCATCGGTATTACTATTGGCTTACGTAGAATCACCTGAACAATAATGGATTGTGTGCGGATTACATATTGATGGAAAAGCTTTGTGTAGTGCAATGAGATTTTATATTTTAATTTAGGCTAAAAATTACAAATATTTTGATTATTTATTCCATTAATTCATTTTTAAATAATTAACTGCATTTGTGTGGTGAAATAGTAAAGTTAAGAAATGGAAGATTGAGTGTTCACACTAGGTTTGTTATTGAAACTTCCCTGAACTATGGCTTGGTATTCATCCTAGTGTAACAGAGCTAGACATTTTAGTAAATTTTTGGTAAAAGCACTTAGAATAATGATTAGGAAGATGTTTTCTTTTGGTGATGAGTAACTAGAGGTCTTTTCAAACCCGTAACAATTACCATTTAAGTCCCATATATATTTTCCAAATAATAGGCTTACAATATGTATTACGAAACTCCTATAAACATCCATACAGTTAGCTCAGTGCGTCAATTGGTTTGTTCCTGCCCAACAATCAAAAGCCTTGGTTTATATTTGTATATTGAGTCAAACAAATGGAACGCTGACCAAAGAAGCAACTCTCAGTCAATGGCCATAACAGACTACGATACAGAGGCAGTTGATAAGACTATGACTAACACAGGTCAAGTGTCAACGATAAACTGATAAGAGCGGCGGCTAGTTAGTGACCTTCTAGGGACTGATTTCCGCCGCCAACAACGCAATCTTCACTCAATTAGCTTTGTTTTTAAATATTGATAGTAAAATAGTAAATTTGTATTCATAATGGATATGAATTTCGCAATAGGCGGTTTCGAGAAGTGAAGAACTACCGGTACATTTGACGTTTTATAAGGGAATATTGTTGGGTTATTTAAATAATTAAATCAACCATGAAGATTCTTCCACCTTTTTTGGATTTCATACATTTATTGAATATAAAAAAGTGTTATAATAATATTCAATGTATATAAATCTAATGAAGAAGACATTATCGTCAAATTGACTAACCTACAACTCCTTGTTGGAGGTACACAACCTGAACTCAGCATCTGTCAAGTAGGCGTATTTTGAAATCAGTCCGATATTTTACAAGGATATAATAGTATGAATCATGAACATAAGCAAATTATGTCACTCGTCCGAAGGTTAACATGTTTGTATGTAATGCATATTCAAATTGAACTGTCGAAAAACGTCTAAACCAGACGTTCTACAAACAGACATTCGGGTCAGTGACGTCATTCGTTATGTCCATCGTGAGAACCGTTACCTGTTATAATGTCCTTGGCATTTATTATATTTACGTTTGGTTCTGTGTAGTATATGTTACACATACACGACCACTACCACATACAAGTGTGCGACGACTTGACGAATTTACGAAAAACACTTCCCTAAGTAACGGGAAGGTACACAAATAAATACAGGGATGCTGGCAAGGAATGGGAGTAAAGACAAAAGCGAATCATTAGGGTTGGAATCGCTTTATTCTGCCCATATCACGTGCGACTGCGAGTGTCACTGTCCAGGCCCAATATAGATGAGTCCCTCCCCCCAGGCTTTCATCCCTCCCCCCCCCCCAGGCGACACGGGTGAAATTAATAATGGGCTACTGCAGAAAACACCTCAAATACGTTCATCCCTTTATTTCCGTAGCAGTCTGTGGTTTAAATTCCGTTCTTATTTCGCTTGATCTGTCCATTTTATATGAACGGGTTAGCGTGTGTTTTATTGTAATCAATAAAAGTACGTGCACTTTTTTTATTGTCATTGTAAAATTAAGTTTACCTACTAGATAAACTGTAGGCTTGTTTTGATTAAAGATGAGCAATTATGACGTAGTTTATACAGTTTATGAACACTAAAATTAAACCAGGATACTTAACTGAAAGAAATAACGTATTGTGAACACAGCAATTACTACAGAAAACTGATAGTTTATGTGTTTGTGAACTAACAGCAAAGAATAATAGTTAAATTACGCCGAAAGCTGTGCTAAGGCATTGGAAAATAATAGAACAAATTTGCCTTGTGAAAAATTTGTTTATAGTTATAGTATTTAAACTTTCATTCAAATCAAGCAGCCAAATTCCACCTGCCCAAACTGCAAGTTGAAATAGAACAGATCAGGCATTACAGGTTGAATTTCAATGTCAATTTTGACTCAAATGTTACTGAGTGATATCCCGATATTTAATCTTGAACGACCCACCGACGCGTTAATAAATCAAAATTATAATTGAAAGTATCGATATTAAACAAAGTGGAAGGACGATTATCGCTAAAAGATTAATGTGCCAAATTGATATTGGGCGGACCGGGAATATTGCATTGCGAATAAATGTCATCATAACAAACAAGGGCATGTATCAGTGGTGTATGTTGTGATGCAACACTACAATATAATCATGCCATTGCATTATTGGGCTCATTTGACATGCACTGTTTGAAAACACCATTAAGTAATGTAGCTGGTTTTCCATACACAGTAGTGTGATCACAAGCTTTTTTGATACGTATATTCTTTTAAAATTTAGTGTTTGTTTACTTAATTTATTTTTTGTACAGTATATATTTTCATACTTTAAAATTGATTAGTGATATGGTATTCAAACCACAAACGTGACAAGTTTACCTTTCGTTTTTGAATGTAGACCTACAGTTTAAGGATGATTCCAACCTGGTTTAGCATATCCCATAGCGAATTGTGATGCCTGAGATTTGAACTTGATCCATTAGGGAAGAGAGTCTTGCGCTCGAACAACTAGATTTACTCGAATACATGCCATATTCTCAACTAGGCCTATATAACTGCCTAATTATATGCTTACATCAGGGGATAAAGTAATACTCCTAGATTCTGGAATTTTCCTTTACAGGATCATCTGCACCTAAAATAACTTATCTTAGAGAAATTCAAGAAATGTAAAGTTTCTACATATAATTTAAATAACTCAAAAACTTCCTAGTTTATAAACTTCTGAAACTCCCCAGACTCCGTTTTAAATTCAACATACGTTTTAAACTTAAAGGTAATTAAATATGGCAAACTGAGAACCGTGTTTGCGCACGTGGTCTTCTCAACTTTGACATTCAACTATTCGCAGATGGAAGTCCCTGTGTGAGTGTTGAAGCTGTGTTTGCACTGCAGTTGTGTAGTGTGCAGACTGTGCAGTGCACTGTGTGTGAATAATACAGCAAGACGACGCGACAGGACCAAGGAAGATAAAACATTTACTGGTCACCGCAGGACCTTGCGAGCATAGAGATAGCAGGATTTGAGGCAAGTTTGCACAACGTTTGGAGAGATACGTGTTGTGGTGAGTACTAGAATATGTAAAAGTTTAAAGTAATTAATTAATGATACATTGATAAAGTAACCTAAATAGAGGTTAATAATTTGTACTGGCTCGTTGGTTTTTACTAGCGTGTTTTATTTTACATTGAATATACAAAAATGTCTTGTAAAAATGTACAACTTAAGTTTCTTACACAGACTTTTTGAAATATGTAAATTTTCCTCCAACAAAATCCCGAAGAAATTTATATAAACTACAACTCAATCTATTATCCAACATAAACCAAGGCGATATGCGTGTTGACACCATGCATGACCCTCCACCCCCTAGACTCGTCTGTGTGTGTGTATGTGTGGGGGTGTAGGAGGGGTGGTAGAGGGGTAGGAGGGGAGGATTCAATAGTGACAGTTGCACCGGATATTGGTAGAGTGAACCATCTGTTTGAATACATCAACACTTGTATATTTACACTGGGCTTGTCAAGGCATGCATATTCATCTGTTGCCGCCACCAATCAGGACCCAAGACAGTGATCAGTGATCAGGATCCACTCGACTCTAACAAGTTGCTGGTTGTTGCAACCAAAGTTGTTGATTAGCAAACAACGTGTTGCGTGGAATGACAAGTTGGTTGATTTGTATATAGGTTTTGAGGTTACTTCGGGGTATAACAATGTTAAGATAGTTCCTCGTTGAAATATCATCCCTCAGTATCAACTAGCAATTTTTTTTATATCTGATTACTCTAGTGCTTTCTTATGTGTGAGTTACAGCACATAGAAATATTAAAAACATATAAAACAATATTCAAAAGAATTGCTCTCTGATTAAGTAGCGAGAGAGGGTGACGTCCTTTAGGCCTATAGCTTTGTGCTCTTTTATTTAAAAGAAGCAAAATTTGACCTTCACCAATTTCCAGAAACAGGATTGGCGACTCATCCAAAACTGTTAGAAATTGGCCTGAATTAGACAAAACTAACTCAGTAAAAAACCCCGCGTATTTCAATAACTCGTACTAAAAATGGTTACACAAATTAGTTATTCCTTGTACATACATTTATGATAAAGGACATACATTTTAATAAGAGAAAATTGTACCGTACAAATTTTAAAACAAAAATCCTGAATCAAAATCAACAGTATCGAAATATGAAGAGGAGAGATAAGAGCACAGGTGCCATCCACTGATCAAAGGACGAGCAGCGACAGCGGACAGCAGGCACTCATCCAGCCGGGATAGCTTCATTATACTAATCAGGCTTATTATCCTGTTAAAAAACAGCCTTTGTGATATTGAGCAAGCTTCTCGGCTACAGTGATAGCAGCTCACCGGAGACGTAGGCAGTTATTGGTAGATCTAGAAGTGCCACGGAGTAATAATCTTGTATTACGGATCTGTAGGTACAAATAAAGGTCAATATTGTGGCCCTTAGTGTGATTGATGGTGTGGAAACTGATTATGGATTCTGTGGTGATGTGATGTATTGATTGCAATTAAGTGAAAATGTGTTGGTAATTGGCTGTTGTAGGTACTAGGGCCTGGAGGACCCTAGTATGTTGCAATTAAGAACGTGCTGCACTCTACTACCATCTTGAAATGACAATTTAATTGGAAACGTTGTTGGGGAACCAGAGGGCGGAAATCTTTACCCAGACCAGAAGCAGGCCAAGCCAGCTTTGATTACTTATTTTTAACTATTTAAAAGAACTATAGCTAACCTTCCAAACTAAACTGGTAGATAGTGTAAATGGTAATGAATAAAAAACAGGTAAATATCACTCCCTAACTCATTACTGAATCAATTTGGACTCATAAGGCGATTCCTGAAACAATTGATACTTAAGCCTTCAACGTGGTGATTTTTGCATGTCTAGGAATGATTACCTCGTTAAGCGAGGTAATCATATAATTTGGAATTTACATTTCTGCGAAAGGGGCGAAAGCCTGCCGGCTTCCCCTTAAATAATTAAACTAGCCTATCATCCTGGTCTTAGCTCTACTTAATAATTAATTATAGACTCATCCTGATAAAACGAAGGCATGTCGATCTCAGTAAACGGACAATCAGAAAATCCAACGAAGGGGACGGAGGCCGGCGACAGACAAGACCGAGGAAAACTCGATTTCGTAGCTCCTTGACGTTTCTCGAAAAAAGGCAAGCGGCAGACCGAAGGAGGCGCGCCGATCGCAAGGCCAGCGATTTAGTTGTGTGGCACTATTTAAAATAGTGGCGCTGAGCGTCACAACATTGCTCGTCAGATGTAAGCCAAAGTTTAATCAACATCCCCGAAACGTAGAAACATTACTTTCGGAGTTGGTTGTTGGTAAATGTTGTCGTTATGAGGTGAATATGGAGTTATTTTAACATGGCGTCATCGTGTAGTGTCGTGTTGAAAATGCGGAGGAAATTATTGCGGATTAAAAAATTGCATTAAAGTTTGATAGAATAACGGACCAACGGTTTTATAACATAATATTTTATAAAAACTATAAAACTGTCCTTACGTAAACAAAACACTATTCCAGATAAAAGTGAATCATATTTTGAGACTAATTGAATTACAAAAACTATAGGTTCTACAGCAAAATTGCTTACAATCAAAATCTGTAGTAAATAAATAACAACACAGCTATTCCAGAAAAACCACAATTTTTTGAACAAAACAAGGTAGGTTTTACAGCAATATTGTAAAACTATCCGGTGTCATGACACTATTTAAAATATGTAAAATATGTCCCGGGAAAATATATTCCATGAATTATGGTTTGACGTATCGGTAATTAAACAACACAAAACATGGCGGGTTGTAGAAGAGCATTCTATAAACCTGTTACAAGTACAGTGGAAACGAAAGGTTATTGCAAATATAACGAAATACAACTTTAACATAATGAAACACATAAATCAAGGCAGGTTTAAAATTAATACTCTGAAACCGTACAGAACTAACAAAAAACTTTTGCACGAGTGATGTCGATCCAATAATCTATCATGTCTCGATAAAATCTGTGGCTAAATTGAGCGACATCATTTGGCTGACTACCAATTAATCGGAAACCCAACATAAATCCACACAAAGCCGGTGGATGGTGGATGGACAGCGTCGGTTATTATATCTAGAGTAACACACAAACAGATAAAACATATCAGGTCAACGAGGACGATTGTCATTCGGATAATCCAGCAAGGCCATCGAGTTCTGTTTACTCGTATTCGGATAATGCGAAGTGGTTACTGTGCGATGGGATAATGCAGTCATCATGGTACAAAGCATACATTATGTGGTTTTTATACTTGTATTCGGATAATGCGTATCTGACATGGTGCGGTGATTGACTTTTTGAATAGTTTGGAATGAACAATTTGTAGTATGTATACTTGAAATTAGAGTTTTCAGATAGGATCTTACTCGTGTTCGGATAATCTATAAGTATTGATGGTTGGGGTGTTTATACTTTTATTTGGATAATGTATAAGTATTGGTGGGTGGGGTGTTTATACTTTTATTCGGATAATGTATAAGTATTGGTGGGTGGGGTGTTTATACTTTTATTCGGATAATGTATAAGTATTGGTGGGTGGGGTGTTTATACTTTTATTCGGATAATGTAGAGTGGACATTTTCAGGGGTTTCGGTTTCGTATTCGGATGACATCATAGGCGTTTTACAAGTATTCAAATATTACATTCTTCATTCTAATCGAACAATGCAAATAAAACTTTAAACTTTAAAAGTAAGTGGTGTATATTATAGTACAGTGAATTCGTTTTGATTTATATGCACCTCTAGCTTAAATAAAACAGTTGATAATATTCAAATACAATGTAACCGAATTTAAACCGTAAATAAAGAAGACAATTTCAACAGAAAAACGTACCCCGGCAGAATCATTTAGAAGAAAACTTTCACAACAAGAAAATCCCAACAGTCTAAATACTGTATGAACGCATTTGGACTATTTTAAGCTTCTAGCAGATTAAGCCAAGGGAATCATAATGAAATATCGGAAGAAGGTTGAATTATTACAAAATAAATATTTTTCTCCAAAAACACTGACCATTCCAAAAAATAAAGAAAATGCCAAACTTTTCTGTTCCCTGCCAGTTAAAAACACACGAAACTTACGTCAACATCGTAACGAAAACAAACAAAATGTGCAAAAACATTTTTCAAGAAAGAGGTGGCGTATAAAGGCCGGAACAAAGCACTGGCGGCTAATTGATCTGAAAGGATTCTGGTATTTCGAAAACGTTTTCAAAAGGACATTGTCGAGGGAAATTATTGGGCCCCGTCCAGAAGAAGGGCTGGAAGTCTTCCAGGCTTTCGCAACAAACATAAAAGCCAAAATTCGTCCTCGCTAGGAAATGATTAACTCAATTAGGCCCACGATCGTTTCCGTATTTTCCATTGAATTCGCGATTCGATTTTTCATAAGTGTTCCTAGAATTTGAGGTATCTGGAGATCAGATTTTAACATGTGGTAAGATTTGATGCATATAAAAACACTACTATCGAAGTAGAAAGGGGCACTAGAGTTTTTTAAACTTATATCAGCTGTGAAAAATTGTTATGTTTAAAAACACATTTTTACATTATTCCACAAAAGTCACGGTAAATTTTGTATACATTACAAATAAAAGATATTCATACCTACTCGAATTTTAATATCGTTTAAGGTCTGTTTGCCCAAAAGTTATAATATTAGGACGTATTATCACTCTAATTATGGCCAGAACATACCTGTCTGGTGTGGTACCAAAACTAAATCTACAGACGAAATTTAAAATTCTAATGACAGTTTTGTCAAATGAGGTAGGGGCCTACTGTAAATGGTGTAAATGCAACCAACCCAAAATGAGATGAGAAACTCGTTTACGTGATAATGCATGTTTTGCCTACCATATTAATAGGTCCCCAAATAACCCCACTATGAATAGATGTGCTGCTTGATGTGTTTATTTTTTCCACACACTCAAATCAAACCACAATAAACCATCCAACACTTCTTCGTTTGCAAAATTATTTTACATAGCACGACTAGACTACTACACATTGTAGGCTATCTCATATCCACTAAGCCAGCCTGTTACGTATTTCACATTTTCAAAGATCAAGATTTGATGTGTTACGAAACCAGGGATTTTGAGGTTTCGAAAAATTCCACGAACTCTAAATGGGTCGCACTCTTGAGGTGGAGTGTTGAGCAAACAGCGCTTATCTCGGTGGCTCGGATCCCACTATCAGTCACCTCAAAAGATAAGGCAGGTGACAACGTCTGGAGCGTGACTTGAGAGTCAACATGAGTTACTCACCGGATACACCACGGAGTCGTCGAGTGATAGTCTTACCTGAAACATAGAAAAGAGACAGCGGTTATCATCGATATATGTTACACAAATACTAGTCACCAGTGACTCAACAATTGCAAGACATAAACGTTTAAAACTGAAAACCTCACATAAACTCGACGGTTAATGTCGAGGCGCATTGTGAATTTATGTTAAATAAGGGCATTATCAATTTTGATCAATCCTTCGTTTGCTCTTAAAACAAACGGAGACTCTTAAAATGATTTACCTATACGATTACTGCAAACTTTTACCCAGTGATTTAAATTAATAAACTAAATTGCTAGAAATATGTCCTGTCTGCATTTAAAGTTTACAACATTATAGAGCCAATTTCAGATTCGCACAATTGAAGAAGCTATCCAACCACACTTTAATAGATTAATGTATTTGCGATTTTGCACGTTTAAATGATAAAACGACGATAAAACAATCAAGAGAAATTGTAATGGAATACAGGGAAATCATAGAGGGAAGTACCAACCGATGAAAAAAAAATACTAGCCTACAGTATGTTTAAATGTATACACGTTTACCTATATCGTTAAAATCTTTCAAACAGTGTGTGTTAAGTAGTAAAAGTAAAATCAATGAATACAGCGATTTACTCAATTTCTCGTTTGTTAAAGAACCATTTTTTCTAAGTGTGTAGCTAAATAGCACGTAAATATGGATTGATTGATAAACAAATGAGTACGACGCGTAACAAGTTACTTTTCAAGAACAGGTACAACCGTAACAGGTGTCATTCACCTAAGTGTTCCTCCCAGTATTGTAATGAGGAGAACGATTTTTCCACAACGTGTAGTGTGAGTGTGAGTGTGTACCAGTAGCGGACGAGGACATGCTAGGCTGGTGATGGGGTTTACATGTTCTACACGCCGCCCCTGGTGAACTTTTAATCCTTGGAACTCACACACACAAACCACTCTCACTCACACACACGTATCCAGGGTCAACACCCAGTACAGTGACCGCAAGTTTAGGTGGTAAAGAATCAACAGATTTAAATTACGTCGATGTTTTGGTGCTTGGTTTACTAATGCTGGATACAACCACATCAGTGAGTTTTTTTCTTTAAAAAAATAATAAAAGACTAATAAAGTTAGTTTTTTTAACGCATTGTTAAAGTTATGGAAAATAAACTGAATTACCTAAACCTCAGTAAGACAGCAAAGTACTTTTTTCATAAGATGAATTTCAACTCTAAATGACTAGATAGGGAGGATGAACCTTCGTTTCTGACTAAGTTTAGCTGTTTCTTTGGATCATTCCAGGATCACGGACGTTTTAACTTCTATGATGAGGACAACTGGGTTCAGTTTAGAGCTACTAATTCTTTTCAAGACACAAAACGAATACTTCAACTTAAGTATGTCAAACATAGCACCAATACTGTAATAATGAAGGCATAGCCACTATTATTCGAAAAACAAACTAAAGCCAATAACAAAATCTGAATACAAATGAAAATTACAAATCAACAGATTAAACAGAAAAGTTAAACAAAGTCGCTTAAGAACCCAACGAAACACAAACTTCATCAACCATTAGAGCAGTATCAAGAAGCCCAGACTTGGGAAACTAGAGAGCATTTACATGCCATTACACTCTGTACAACTTATACTTACAAGTGGTTAAATTTAAAGATATCGTTATGGGTTTCTTAATACCTCGGTAACGTCGCCGACTGCCATTAACTGTTATCAGCCCTCCTCATCGTGGTGGGCGAAGTTTTGCTACATAAGATGCAAATGTCGGGTATAGCGGCTTATGCATTTGTGCCGTGCCGCGCGCCTGGGCGATGGTGATAGCGCCCCCGCAATGTTAGTAAATCGTACTTGTGGTATAGTGTGAGTTGAAATGAGATGTAAGTGATTATGTGACATAATAAGCCTTAGTAATAGAGTTGCAGAATAATAACTACTTTAGGCCTAGTACAAAATATAGTTTTTAAACTTGGTTACAAAATGTAATTTAACATCTCCGATTGCAAAAATTTAGGTAACAACGTGATTTACTCCATTTTAAAGTTGGTGTTTCATTTTACTGTTCAAATTGGATACTTAGAATAGTACGTTACTCTATGGATTTAATCATAATACGCTTCCTTATAGACTTCAGATTTATCATCCTCAAGGATTAGCTGACGACGTCCATATGGTTGTCTTTCTGTTGTTTACCACTAGTTTTTTTATCATATGATTAATTTTGGAATATTTTTTTGCTCACTTAAACGTAAATTACCAACATGAAAAATACATAAAACAAGGTTAAGATCTTACAATAATAATCTATAAGTCTACTTGCATTATTCAATCATTTATCCTATTGCAAAAACTGAAGCCCGTTTTAAAGTGTTTTTGTCCGGTTACAATTCAGAGACCAGATGTTGACCAATTTTTTTTCAAATTTTATGAAACATTGTTATAGAATGCAACTTAAATTTTAACTATAACACCTAGTAAGACCCAAGGGAAAACAGTTGAAATAAAGTGAAATCTTCATCTGATCTATAAAATGAAAAACGAGCATGTGTAGTTTGCGAGCTGAAACTATCTAGAAACGACTACAAGAAGTGTTAAAATATCCCACCCATCAACCATAACATGCATAATGTAATGTAATTGTACAAAAATTAACGTAAATTCCATTTAATTTGCTAAGGTACCTCAAAATAACAGTCACAGCTGAAATATCATCCAGGGGAAACCCAAATTAAAATCCCATACTACTTATTTACCAACGAAAATTATCTAAATTTTTGTTAATCATGAATAACTTATAATAATGCAAATTAGATAAAATCATAAACTTAATTATTTACTGGGGAATTCACTTAACTCGGCGTGTAAAATATGCAGACAAACACCGCAATGCGCGATGCAAATACTTGCAGTGGAGGAAAATATGGTACGCGTACATTTAGAATTATGGTGCGCACATTTGAAATTATGGCATAAATTACACCACAAGTTAATTACGTTGCGCTATGCCGTTCGCTAAGTTGGGCCAATCTCACCCCCCTTGGCTCTACCCCCCAGGGGGGGGCTGTTCTACCCCCCTTCCCGTGCATTCATTGCCATTATCGCACCATCGTCAAGCTCTTACGACTTCCGGGTCACCCTGTATTAATTAAATTGGATTAGAATGTGAAATTAAGCCATGCTACGATACTATTACGTGATCTACCTCCGGAATTGTTCGTGTTAATTCGTGTGCTAGACGTTAGGTTGAATTTTGCGATTGGTGACTTGTACACATTGGTTTATTGAGTGTTCTTAATTGGTTGTGTTATCTAAATAAAAAAAAACACTTTGCCAACCCTTATGAATGTCAATGTAAAATCCTTTTTATTTAGGATTACATGGGGGACGTATACGTGTTTTAAATATGTAACTAGCCAGGTGCAGGCTTATTTTCATGTCGAGTTTTAATTCAACTATTTTAATATGAAAAAGTTTGATAACTGTATTAAGAGTGCACTAAAATAGTACGTGTTGCAAACTTTCAAAACATAGCTGTTAATTTACATGTTTGGTGTATATTTATCCTATAATTAATTTTAAATTAAAATAACTGCAGTACAACCTTTCTTGTCCCCAACATTAACGGAAATAGTTCCTTTTCCTATAGGTATTTGGTTAAAGCCGAGGTTTTCAAGCAGTTGGTCTGACATTATAAGGGTTATCATGGAAATCGTGTGAAGGATTTCAAAACAGTAACATTTACCCGGGGCTTCTCGTACTGCGTCATTGGTTGACCAGTCAGCCTTTACATCGTGGTCGAGATGTGGTCAACAGATACGTCTGGGGCGTTGCATAACTTAACCTGGTAACTGTACCTTACGACGGTTAATATTTTCGTTGCGAACTATCATCATTCTTTTTTTTTGTCCATTGTTAGATAATTTTTATCCTTCCAATTAAGAAGCGTTTGACGTTTTTATTGATGGCTAAATAGAGATGGTTCCCGCTTAAAATTACCCACTAAGACATATTAGTTGGTTGGTTGATAATAATTTGTAGAAAAGAAAACATATTCTTTTCCAAAAACTGTCCACTTAATTTGGAGTTTGCATGACAAAAACGATTGCCTGAAATTAAAGTCAAACGAATAAATTCGTTAAAATAACTAACATTAAAAATACAGTAAGAAAAAATAATAAACTAAAAATATATTTAAACTTAAAGTCCAACTGAATTAGTCTAGGATTAAATTTAAACATGAAAAAAGTCGTGATAGGAAAACTGATTAAATTTAAAACTAGGTCAATGGAATAACAAACACGCCGACGCTGAGATTCATCTGTTGAGAGAGAGAGAGGAGAGAAGGTGGTGTCCTGAAGTGATAGGTTTCCCAGAAGGAAGCGACGGGAGAGACTGTCAAACACATGTTGGTGGCCGCTCCCTCGGGAACATATCCGGGACTCTTGTTGACTCGACATGTGCTTTTCCTCCTATCCAGGACCGGTAACTGCTTAACTCACCACAGAGAATAGTTTGCCGTCCGCCATTCTACGACTGTTTACGTAATCACTCCTGGATTGTCGCGATTGTGTACCGAGATGATTTGTTTAACTGAGATACAATTCCTGGAAGCATTCATTACAACTCAAAGTGTTAAATTCATGTTATTTGGTTAAAAAATCAATGAATCTACATTGTGTACGTAAATAATTCCTATTCATCGACAAGAATGAAATTAACACAATTGGTCCAACATCGTTCTATCTCACGAAAACAAACAACACAACAAAATCCTACATTACAACAACTAGCTGTTACCCACGGGCTTCACCCCGTTTGACTTCATAAGCCATAAGTATTCATAAAACTATTGATTGGTTAAGTCAAGCTGAAATAAACAAAACAGAATACAGTAATACAAACAAAATAATCACACCAGATTTAATAAGGTAATAAATTGAAAGAATAACAATCAAATAAGTAAAGCTGAGGTATTTTTTACATTAGGTTCACTTTAGAAAGGAATTACGACCTTAAAGGGCAATTTATGAAATAACGGATAGTTTTGCGCAAGGTTTCTCGTCATGACGAACATTTTAAGTATATGGTTTATGGGGGTGTGAGTTTTAGTTTTCTCAAAAGTTCATGGGTACTTTGGGATTTATAGGATACCAACCGTAGTATTGTAGATTGAAGACAAACGCTGTTTTCCAGAAACTTGTCGGATTTGAAAATTATAAACAATGCGTATTTTAATAACCTACGTAGTTTAATTTTTCAATTCGTATTAGCTAGTCAAAGACAACCAAAGTAATAAATATTTATTGGTTTGATTAGAAATAGTCTGTGTGCAATTACACAACTAATATTGGAGTGTTCTAAAAATACGCAGGGGTTGACAATATACAAGATATCTATTTGGTTATTGGTTAACTTATACATTTTAAGTAGTTGATAATTTTAAAACCGATACTAATTATATTTCACGAGCCTGCCATATCATAGAATTAAATAGACGCTGTATACCGTTATCTTCATACTATAGAGTAAAGTTAGTCACTACTAAAATTTAACTAGCGAAGCTATTACTGTACCATTTTAGTCATAACGGTTTAAATGTCATTAACACATTACCCTTATTTAAACTTTCAAACCAATACTTGCTTTTAATGTAATAAATGTCAAGGTTGTGGATGGTCTATTTCTAGTGGTTAGAGTGCGGGATTTAAGACAAGAGGTCCCGGGTTCAAATCCCGCTCATCACCAATTACTCTTAGCTACTTGATAATTTTAAATTACCAAAATGGTTATAATCCTACCTCAGTCTATGGATATCAAGAAAACAAAAAAATATTGTGAGGCATAGAGAACTTTCTATGAATCTTAGAAATCCCTGAACATCAATAACCAAACAATTACCATACAAAATGTCACTTGCATTCAATTAATTAAAAGAGACATAGCAAGAAATGTCGCCCAAATAGAAATGTTTTCACAAGCAGCGGCGGCGAGATTCAGAAGGCCGTGGAGTGAGTCAGACGTTATGATCATATTTTAATTAGGTTCACTCATCACCATCTCGGCTCCATTGTCATCTGCCTTTAGAAGTCAAGCGGAGGTGCTGGATAATAAATGACTAATGGAAAATAGGGAGGAAACAGAATGAATGAGATAGAACGATGTTGAACCAGTAGTGCTAATTTCATTCTTGTCTATGAATAGGAATTAATTAAAGTAAAATGGATTCTTGGGTTTCTTTATCAAACATGTATACACACTTTACTTCAGAGTTGTTCAATGAATTTTATTTTAGCTAAACGAAAATGGTACACGTTTCATAATACACGTGTGATTTAATCGTTGAGCTTATGTTTGATTTTAATTAGGTTTTGTAAAATTGCTTGCATTTAGATCGGTCTTTATGGCGTAGTCATGTAAAATTAAGTAAAGAAATATGTAAACAAGCACAGAACATACTTTGCTAAGCCCCTTAGAGGTGGTGTACGATATATTACGAAGACGTGGTACTTTGTAGAGCCTAAACGAGTTATTAAACGCATTTTCAAACCGGATACATATGCTGCGTTGAACAAAATGTCAAGATATCACCCATAAGTGTACATATACGTCAATTGTAAGTATACACGTACTAGACCATTCATCCGGAAAAAGAAAATGGTAATTTGATATTTGTCATATTGAACTCCATGTTAGGTACTGAATATTAAAATTTGATATAATGTTTATTATTCATAACTCATTTGAATCACTCACTTAGTAAAGTTTCTGCACGGTGGCTAACACCACGTTAAGCAACTACCAGACAATAGTTTGACATTGCGTAGAGGCTTTCATAAACCTTTTCTTGGAGCCGTGAAACGTTATGAATAGACAGTTAACCTTGCAGACGAAATTGTCCCATAAACTCACTCATTCACTGCAATGGCGGGCGATTATGTTATAACGATCACGTGACCGATACAGAAAGCATTGCTCACTGCCACTTCGATCTGTATTGTTTATCTCAATCACACCTAGCTATGGGAAAACGTTTAACCTCATTAGCCTCATTCTAGAGCGTGAGATGACGGTGGTTCAAAATGTGCAGTTTATTGTAAGTTAAGGTAATGTTTTTTAAAGCTACATCATGTTTGTTTGAGAATAAATCTAATTTTTTGTCTTTTTGTAATTTTCTTGTTATCATGATAAACTAGCACCAATTTTAACGTACGCACACATTTTTCTCTAAATTTTGACACGAAAATTGAGTTCATAATCGTCTTCTTTCATCTATTTATTGCGTAGTTGTCACTAAAAAAGTTAAGTGAAATGTTTAATGAAGGTTATTAATTTTCGCTTTTAAGGGAAAGCAATGCAAACTCACCCCCAAAATCTTTGTGGACGTGCCGAGACCAACCCCCTTAAACCGAAATCCGAGATTATAACCAATATGCTTAGAACACAACCATGCGGTGATAGATTGTAAGCAAACAGTTGTACATAGACTCGCACACATCCACCAATTAAACACCAAAAAACTACTAACTAACGAAGTTCAAAACGCATACAAATTTCCTACTTCTCTTAGGAAAAAACATAACTTACATGGATTTCCTTTTAGATAGGACGAGGTTTAAAGACGAAACACCAAGAATGTCGTTACTCTAGGATTTATCTGTGGTGTGTAGTGGTAATGGGGCAAGGACTGGTTGGTCTACCCCCAGCCGCGATGTCGCATACCTGATAGACGACGAGCTCTGTACGATGTACACTGGACCGCCTGTTTGGGTACTAAATTACTACAAAATGTAGAAGTGAGCTAGCAAAGAATTAGTAAATATAGATACGACTCTATCGCAGTTGTTAACTGGTTTGGACAGTAATAAACATTCGACACGCTTATAATGTTGTTACGATTGTAGAGGTCTATGTTGTGTCAGATGACCCCAAAGTAAGCAATATCCGATTGTAGAGGTCTGTGTTGTGTCGGATGACCCTAAAGTAAGAAAAATCCAAGTGTAGAGGCCTGTGTTGTGTCGGGTGACCCCTAAAGTAAGCAGCAACCGAGCATAGAGGTCTTTGTTGTGTCGGATGACCCTCCAAAGTAAGCAATATCCGATTGTAGAGGCCTGTGTTGTGTCGGATGACACCAAAGTAAGCATCATCCGAGTGTAGAGGCCTGTGTTGTGTCGGATGACCCCGAAGTAAGCAATATCCGATTGTAGAGGTCTGTGTTGTGTCGGATGACCCCAAAGTAAGCAACATCCGAGTGTAGAGGCCTGTGTTGTGTCGGATGACCCCGTCACTCGCACAAGACGGATTATTGATAACGATCGAGTAGGAACAGCTGGTGCTATGACGCAGACCGTTGCCCATAAAAACAATTAGATCCCTCCTGTCTTATCTCTTTGCGGTGCCCCACACTTCACTGAAAAATCACTGTTTTGATTCTGTTGGGGAAGATTAAATGATTTGTGATAATTTACTATTGTAACACTACTTACGTGTTTTCTGGATCTTAAAATACCTTACAAATATCATGATTAGGCATACTTATAAAGACTTGCTCTTTATAAAGAGATTAAACTTAGTATTGGAAATTATTTTGGTGATAAAGTAAATCTTGTATGTATCTAATTTGTCAATAACGGTTGAATATTCAATTGATGTACTTATATTGAAATGTATAAAATCAGGTGAAAATGTTGGATCATTCAACGTATGAATGTTCAAGTGCTATTCAATTAAATGAACCAATGAGTGTTTCCACTTACTGTATGTTTGTTTCCTTGTGAGTTCATCGATATTACTAGAAAGGTTTTCCACTCGTTAAGCCTATGACAAATCTGATGACGAATCTTCCTCCTAGAATATTTTCTATGACTAGTTCTATACTAGAGGTTATTAACTGGTAGTGAAATCAATACCGGTTAAGAACTATGTTTAATGTAGAGAAAGAACGTCAAGGTGATATACAATAAACTTCTTACGAAACAGTCTGAACATCCCCATTTATGCGTCGCCTTATAATAAAAAATATATAAGTATGATATGATTTTATGTCCTCATCAAAAAGTAAATAATTACTCAATGAAAATAATAGCAACCACATCTAAGATTAACATTTTAAATTAGGTAACCAAATAATAAACCTTTTATATAACTCTTTGACCAGCATTGTACTTGTGTCCGTAGATCTTTAAATATAAAAAAACTAAGATTGCCACGGAAATTCGTCCGAATACTAGGATCATGATTTACTACTTTAAATTTGAATAAATATTAGAAAAAAATCAAGCTTAGGAGGAGAGTGTTAAGTATAGGCTATTGGTTATGGAAAGTGATTGGATTTAAATTACAGTGATGGCTGTCCACAAAAAACCGACAAAACCATGCAAACTTTTAAACTATCTGACAAGATGAATCTGTTTCTCTAGAATGTTCGGTTCTCCACTTGTACTTGTTACTCTCGTAGCATCCTGCAGCTCCACAGCTACTCCCTCACACTGCATACCACGCCGCACGTGGACCGAATATGTTAGCAGTAGGAAGATGTCAATCATAGGATCCGGTCGTCGGTCGTCGAACAAACATCTCTTTACCTGTTTGTCAACTATGTGTTGCAGCCGTTATTTCGCCGCATACCTCACGCTTCGTGTGGTTCATTCCACAATTCCACCGTTCCACTGTTCCACTATTCCCGCTCGGTTCCGTGGTTCCGCTTCCGCTAGTCAATTCACTTGTTATTTTTGGATTCCACATGTTTACGGAGGATATCCGGCAGATGAACAATGGGGTAAAAATATGAATTGCGTAATGTGTCAGTTGATTGGTGAGAGAGTTGAAAAAATCAAATATTGTATACACTACGTCAAAGTCGGGGAACGAGCGTGTCTAGTGGCAGAGCACGTACTTCGGTCCTAGGGGTTTCGGGTTCAAATCCCTCCCATCACTATTGGATTTATAGGTTAACAATAATGCAGCGATACTCTAGGTAAGCCAACGATATAAACAACTCATGAGGTAATGTGAACGGTTCTAGGCTAGAGAATAGCGTCTTAAAATGTGACCGAGAAACTTAAAAACAAATTGGTACATACTACCATTGACTATACACCTTCACAGTAGAGGTGTATAGTCAATGATACTACGTCGTCAACGTAAAAATCCAATAAAATATGTATTTAATGTGAAGATCCAAACAATGTAATGTAGGCTAAAATAATGTTATATGTAGTTTATTTGAATGGTTTTGTTATTTTAATCTGTCTTTGGGTGAAACTGTAAGTAATAAATTAAAAATAAAATGATGTTCGAAGAAACAGGCGGAATATTATTTTATTAAATCTAATGATAATATACCAATTTTTACAATAATTTATAAATAAAATATTGATGAAATGTCGTCGTCTGTAGGTGAGGATCCAATGATGCTGGCGACATTTCCTTTCTGTATGGCCATGGCAATTCGTTCAACTAGTTAGCTCCTCGTTTTATAGTCACCTGTTTTTTCAATTAGGTTGCGGCCTATTTCATTTACCCAGTTTTTAGATTATTCATCTTCCTTAAAAAATGTCCATCCATGAGCCCCACTCTAACCGAAGTACAATTATCTCATAAAAGTTCAAAATATTCTCTACGAGCTGCCATGTTCATTATCACCTATTGTTTTATTCATGGAGTTTCGTTTTAAAACCAAACACGATCCTAGGAGTTATGGGCTCTAAAGGTGCATCACAACAGATGAATACTCAGAAGGAACGCACCCGACACCGACGTATCAACTCTGGTGACAACAATACATTGTGTGTAAATCAAACAACAAAATCGAATGGAGAAACATTTTAATTACAGCGAACGTTTTTTAAACTCTTTTTTCCAAGAACAAAAATAAACATTTCTTAACTAAACTGTCATTATATTTGTTTTCAGTGTATTTTTATGTAAATTAGCCAACGTCGAATGGAGAAACATGTTAATCCTGGCCAAAGTGTTGTTTCAATGACCCACTAACATGAATAAACAATTTATTAACAAGGTAATGTGACAAAGGTTGGTTATAATTAAGGAATACATAATCAGATTATTTCGCATGTCCGTTAATATTTTAAACGTTCCGGTGATATGGAGTAACAGTCAGGCCTCACGCGACGGTAACTAACTAATGAATGAAACTCGTTGCTATTTATATAACAGTTTGTTTACGTCGTGTTTTCTGTTTAACTGTATTGTTATTGTTCAACTAGAAAAACAAGTAATATTACCAGTAATAACAATTTATTAATTGCTTATACTGGTGTTAGGCTTCTAAAATATAGTTTAAAATCGTTATTTAGGGCTAAGTAAATATTACACTGTATTAATGTAAATATTTTAAACTGTGTGGTATATAAAATAATACTGGGCAAGTCAGTGGCTCAGTACTAAGAGCAAGTAGTGCGAAGTCAAAGTAGAGATGTCGTGGGTTGATATCTATCAACCATCAAATGTAATGCAAAAAAATGTTACTCTCGCAGCATCCTGCAGCTCCACAGCTACTCCCTCACACTGCATACCACGCCGCACGTGGACCGAATATGTTAGCAGTAGGAAGATGTCAATCATAGGATCCGGAATCTTCCAACATATTTTTAAGTGTTGCAAAATAAAAGATACCACTAACCTGTAAATAGTTAATGTTAAAATACAAAATTTACTCCATTGAACAGTAATAGTTATCCTATTTACAGAATTATATCGAGGACCTTACCAATCGAAAATTGGTAAAACAGGAGTTTCACGACTCTAATAATAAATCAGATTACTGTTTTGTAGGATTCTCTAAGCTTTTATTTTACTAAAAAATGACAGCAATAATAATTTAAACAACAAAAACTCACCATGAGCGAATATGAACTTTAAATAGAGGCTGCTATTAGAAATCACAATTGTTGTCTTCCTTGCCTCCATGTACCACTCTGTAGTTAGTTGTGTTTATTATCATCATCTAATTCATTTGACTTTGATTTCTATGAAACTATTAAAAACATGTTAACAATCTAGTTCACAGATGTTCACAATACCAATCCACGTATATCCTCATTTTACCCTGTTTACACAAATTGACTTCGTATGCAAACAGCTCGAATCTTGTTTAACAAACATTATCGAGTCGGCGAAGGAGCCCCAATATTCAGCAGCAATCAGAAACATAATTTGTCGCAAGCGGACGACGGGCCTATTTACATAATGTTGGGTAAATACTGGAATTCGCCGGCGCGTACATTTTCAAGTCAAACACTAGGAACAAGCGACTCATTTTGAAACATGTGTTACCTCTCACGCCTACCTTAGGCAATGTTGTTTGTAATTAGCTGAAGGGAGGACTGAGCTATTTTTTTCGGCAAGTGACACGGGATGTGTTAGATATGGTGCCATAATTTAGTGTACATATATTAGTTAGCTTAGAAATGCAACTACAGTTCCGCAACGTGGAGTCAACACGGGACATATTTACAGAGGGCTTCTTTTTCTTCTTACCTTCACATGCGAAAAGGCTGTAGTCCAGAACCGTTTTACACATACGTTGGGCTAGACATCCAGGATCGGAGCACTAAGCTCAAAACCGTTGGTGATTGCCGGGATTTGTACGTAGACCGATGTCCCTTGTTCTACTTGTAGAACAGTTTGCTCCCCGAAAGAATTACAGGACTTGAATGTTCAAAGTTGCGGCAGTAAATGTGTTCACACCTTTTGGAAGATGAATAACACCTATTGGTCTAGTTTTCGAGGGTTTTGTTAGTGTAGTGTAGACGTAGACAACGGGTAATTGTCTTGATAGGGTAGTCAAGTATCAATTTTGAAAACATTAATAATTCATCTGTTGATTTTTAAATTCCGTGAGCTAGCTGTAATCTATAGTCAAACAGTAATTATTTTATAATGACAGAGAAACAGCTGATGAATTCTTATTTGCAAACAATAAATCTCCGAATATTAAGACTAAACATTAGTTCCACGTTCAAAACCTTACCCATCAAAATGTCCAAACCGATCACCGAATTCGACAAAATCATCAGGAAGATAGAATACAACGAGGATTTCCAGAAGGGAACTAAAGAGTCTGACATCTTCGAGGATATGAGGTCTTTCGTTATCAATCCAAGGGACATTGTAGTTCTAGCGCCTTATCTTTCAGAACGAGTTTCACCATCAACGTCATCGGAGAAACTAGAAGAAGTCATAGAAATAGTGTGCGACAAAGTGTTCAACCCTTCGGCAGAACGCGGCGTCGCATTGGGAGCGTATGCTGCTTTCTGCAAAGGCTTTGCAGACCTCAGGGTGACGAAGGAAGTGAAGGGATTCAAGAGAGTATTAACCTTCGATGAGATTCTAGCCGATAAAATGGTAAGTAAACTAGAAGAAAGGTTCTCGTACAACGATCGTCTACTAGAGCAAATGAAGCTACGTCCAGGCCCCGAAGAGATGAAACAAAGATGGCTGGAGGTTCAAACTGAAAAACAGAGGCTAAAATTAAAGAACGCGACCCGTTCTAGTGTACAATTTATCAAAGAAACGCACACAGCTGGCTCGGAAACAGTGTATAAGATAATGGATTACTTGCTGACAAACGCGGACGAAGATCATCTTGAATATCTCTGCAGCTTGTTGAGAGTCATGGGGAGAGATTTGGACGTGGAAATAACTAGGAAGCTCCGTATTCAGAACCCGACAGCCAGACATTTCTTGAGTGACGAGAGAATCAAGTTAAACGCGGTATTCAGAAAAGTGAGTTTGCTGGCAACGGGAAATCAATCTCTTCCAACTCGAGTGAGGATCATGTTGCAAGACTTGATCAAGCTTAGGCAGATCGGGTGGAAGAGCAGTGAAGATAAAATCAGTATGGAGAGTGTGAGTAGTATAACAAACTCTATAAAATAGTCTACGGTACTTGATTATAAGAATGACCATTTACAATTTTCATCCCAAAATGTTAAAGTTAGAGACCAATTCGAATTATACTGGCCAAAAATATTAATTTAAATCTATCTTCCTACTCAATACAGATGCAGTAATTGTTGCTGGATATTTTATTTTACAATTAGCCTTCTCATGATAAAAGGAAATCCACAGATAATATTTGAACTATGTAAACATCAGTATAAAAAGTCCTATATAATCAGTAATGGCACTGAGCTCCAGTCGATCGATGGGTGTCAAAAGCCGCTTTGTATAGATATTGCTGGTTATTGACGTGAACAATAATCAAATATGAACAATTAAACTCGCAGGTTGGCTTGGAAAGGCAATCAGCCGCGAGACAATACCTCGGGGAGAGATGATTGACATCTTGCGCTCGTGGGGTTTGGTTCGAAGCACGCTGATCATCGTCATCGTCATCGTATGGTAGTAAGCGTCATCGTATGGTAGTAAGCGTAATCGTAATCGTATAGTCGTCATAATCATCGGCGTTGTAAAGCAATCTTCTCCAACATGGAAGTTACACTCATCTTTTCACACTTTTTCTATATGAGGGTAAAAAATAATAACAAATTGTCTGGGGGAACCAAAGAAATGCTAGTTTCAGATGCGTTAGAGCAACAATTGCTCTTGATTGTTTTATTCAATTAGCACTTCCAACACTTGAGCGACCATACTGTTTGATACTCGCGTTTCATCAAAATAGGTTGGGATGCATTTTATGGCCAGCTTTTGAAAAGTGTATAGAAGCGTTTCTTAAAATGACGAGGTTCTTACGATGTACGAATAATTCTGTGACGACTGCATGATTACTCTCGCTAACAACGAAAAATGATGTAACCGACCGTAATATGGCATACAAGAACTGGTTTGTAATTACCAATAGCTAAGTAAATTGTCGGTATTCGAGGGGTTATATGAGGGTTGCTGGTTCAATTCTACGCGAGATCAATCCTGGACTAAGATAACATTTGTGATAGGGCCATCAATCAATGATGATATTTAACAAAGCCAGGATCTGGACCGTTTCCTAACAACAAACGTTAAAAATTCCCGATGACTAACAATAATGATCCGATGATTTACACAAATAAATTCCATAGACAAAAAGAATTAAATATAATCTGTCAGCTGTGCTGCGGTTACCATCGGTTACGCTAGAAGTACACCACTGGGAGCGCCGTGTAGTTATGTAGCCGTACGCCGTAACTACATGGTGCTCCCAGCGGTGTGCGCCAGAACCTATGGTAACCGCAGCACAGCTGACGGTCTATATTTAATTCTCGTTGTCTATGTAAATACATACACTAGAAATCCAGCGAAGTCGCCAGGAATGTTGAGCCTAGGACTAGCGCTACTAGACCAGTCATTGCTCATGGCTCGGTGCCAGGGCAGGGCCTACCGCGTGCCTACCCGTACACTCAGACTGTTGAACAGGCACTGCATGTAGGAATACTATCTTACCTTGGAGCTTCCTGTCACCTCTGTAAAACAAGGAATGCACAATTGTATGGTAGCGTAAAGTTTGGTTGATTGTCTCATAGGTTTACGACAGTGATAAAACACAAAAACGTGCCTAGTTAGAAAATAACCGAAAGTGAGTAGGAGAAATTATCTTAGAATACTAATCAAATTTTAAATTAAATACCACACGATTCCTAGAAACTGAGCTAAGTTATAATTTTCACGTTCACAATATGATATGAAAGAGGGTTCCACGTAAACACGGTCATACAAAAAAGAACCTCGTGGCATTATTAAAGTGTTTATCGAGTGAAATAAACTGTATAATATTCACAAATAGATAAAACTATGCCCTGGATGAACTGAACCTTCGTAATTGTTTCTTCAAGTATTTATAAAATCATTTAAAATATCCGTAAATTAGTCCTTTTCACGGGAATCATTAAGTAAGACTGTTATCAATGTTGACTCATTGAGTTATTGTGGTTTGCATGACATGTGATTGGAGGTGAAACAAATTAAAGGGGATATAAAAATGACACTTGTTATCAAGGGTGACTTATTATCGAGGGTCTTCTTATCGAGGTTCCACTGTAACAGTTAAACATTAATTATTTATCCCCATCCATTGCAAGCTCTGATATGTTAAGAGCAAAAAATGCTCACAATAATTCGAAACAAATTAGTTTTAGGGTGTTGAGAGCTTGTACCGTAGAGGCATGTTTAGAAACATTAGCACGTTAAACCGCCATCTTGAACTGACCGGGTGGAACCCTCTTAAATTATAGGTTAGTAATGTAAAAAAAAATTATGAATGGACTGCAAAAAGAAAAAAAAACATTCAAAATGACTCTTTTGAAGTACGAGCATTAACGATTGATAGCGATGTTGCCGGGGAGGGGGGAAGGGAAAGGGCCAAGAATGTGTTTTTTGGCGTTAATGAGAAGGTAATCCAGCGCAGGAGGGTTATGTATGGACCACTCAATGTTGTTTACAAAGAGCGAACTGCCGTGGACACATGCCATCTGTATCACTTGCCCATGATAGATGCGCCACAGCCTCCTCGCTCTCAAACCTCCTCTATTCACTCTCTACCATCCCTACCACTCTCACATAGCCATCTGGTCGTTAAAAGAGGCCATGAAATGATAATGTTTACTGACAATTGCCAAGAAAGAGAAAATAATCCCATCGGATTGTTATTTTATCCTTTGAACCTTTTTTTACAGAAAATTCTCTTTCACTTATATGCATTTCGTACTCGTGTGAGTGGTAAACAGCCCCACAAAGGGTTTTACTAAAATTATCTAATTTAGGTACTGTACTTTATGTGTATTTTAGTTTATATACAAAGTAGATGATTGCTAATCGCAAAACACTACATGGCATACCCTAACATTACCACAATGAACTTGAGTTTAACTATAAAAAGGACCATGATGTTTTAGGTTCATATAAAAAAAGAAGACTTTTCATTTCACTTCATTTTACATATTGTCAGCAGAAAAGTACAGCTTTACGAAAAAATTTCGTCTATTCCACATTCATATAAGTTTTTAATGACATTCACGTACACAATTTAATTTTACAATACATGTATTTTAAACCGTCCACATTTTACCAACTCTGTATAAAAAATCTACATTTCTTCAACATCTGTAAAATAGAAAAGTCTGGCGAAAAACAATTAAGCGAGTAAATAGGGCACGCTGTAAAAATAACGAGCAGACTGCGACTGCACCCCTTGCAAACTGCGATTACTTCCCCCCGGGAGCGATTCGATATTCCAGGAAAAGAGTTAAAGTAGTAGTTAGGTCGTCACGCAATGCCGGCTACCCTATAACCCCCCCTCCCCCACCACAACGGCAGTCTAGACTGATGACGGGAATACGTCGGGGATGGCCCATGAGGGAGTTGAATGGAGTGTCGCGTGGGCTAGGGACATCAGGGAGTCCTGGGACGTCTCATGGGGAAAAGGGACGCCGAGAGGTTGGCAACTCTGAGAAATAAGGAATGATTCCGCTGCGTTAAATATTTTAAAAAGGCGATGTTTTGTGAACTGCCGTGGGGTATTTTGTTGTTACCTAAGACATCATTGCGACATTTTCCATCACTAATGTAAAAAGGTTTTCACGGTATTTCGGAACCTGGAGTCTAATTCCGTCTAATAGGATTAAAATAATTCTGGTAGTGGATTAAAATAATTCTTACCACTTAAATTGTCATGTGAAATACCATTTCAAACTCGATAATAGAGAAGCATGTTTAAGGTGGCAAATGTATACGACACTACTCATTACACTTTCAAAGCGATTTTGAGCTATTAAGATGAAACGTCAAACAAAGTTAAAACAACATTATCTGATTATTTATCAGATAAAGTTATTATATATTTCGACAATGTACTTTTATAAGTCCATAATTGTTTTGGCAGGAGAAAAGACCCAGCTAAATCAGATCAAATTCATAGAAATGTTATTCTCCTCAGTGAAACACTGACGATGTAACCTTAGAAACATTGTTGAACTTCTTTTAAGTTTTCAAGACTTGTATCTCCCCGCCAGTCTTACAGCTAGTTTAAACAATATTATGAAGGGATTACTGACATAATATTGAAAAAAAAAACATTTTTAGTTGCATAGCTTAACCTATGGATTTTTTGTTTAGGAAATATAAAAAATATCTTGTTGAATTGTATTATTGTTTAAGCTAGTATTACAAATAATTATAGTATTTATTTGACATAGATTCTTTAGTCAATCCTCAATAGTACAACTAATTAACATGCCTACCACACAGCTTTGTAACATATTTCACCGGATGTAAAGGTATTACCTAGGTGACAGTGTAAAGCATGTAACAAATTAAGCGAAGCAAAAATCTTAACTTTTTTACCTTGGCCATGGAAACAAATCAGGAAAACAGTTTGTTTGTCACTCATTCCAAATTTGTAACCTAAGTCTACTTGGCAAATAATTAAGCTTTTATAAACTAAAAACAAGCTATGTGCTCTTGATTTTTGTACTTTCTCATTCAGTTACACACCAAAAATTCAATAAAAACCACACAATTTTGACACGATTGGTAACATAAAACAACCGCTACAAAAGCGCAAAACTGCCAAATATGAATCGAAAATACTTTTGATTTTACTGGCTTTCCGCGAGAAAAACGACCGACGAAACGGGCTTGACATGCAGCAATCTATTCATCAGGAATCAAATGGGCAAAAATAAAAGTTGATGAATTTTAGTTCGAAACTGTCCAGACCTTTTATACCTGAACTCTGTGCGGGAGCTTTTTAGGAGTTTTTACCAAACTGTTCTTTCCAATCACTGCACTTTACATTCTGTTTCAACTATAACGACGGGTTTGTGTCAAGAGGCTCGTTTGCCTCGGCTTGAAGCTTGAGCTTATGCTTGATCCATTAATTAATTAGAACCACTTAAGGAGAAGACCCTGCAAAAGGCGCTCTCCACCGTACCTGTAACAACCAGTTATTGGACTTTTGAGTGCTTCAAGTACGAAACGCATCTTCTTTCCATCCATCCTTTTATGAATTTTAGTACAATAATTAAAACAAATTGCATAGGCCAAGTTAGTAGTAGACAAAATATTTAAAGGGTCACTAACATGCCAAGGTAAAATCTTCTCAATTTTAGTACTTTCCATCCCTACAACCAAAAAATAGTCGCCTGCTATTCTCCTGGTAATTTGCTTAATACAAAGGGCATTACTCATCTCCTAGTTGTGTCAGCAAAAAAAATCATCCAACGCTTTACAATTTTAAACATTGGTTTTAAATGCTGTTTCGTGCTAAGTGTTTAATTACATTTAATAAATCGTTATCTACAAATAATCGTGAAAGGGTGGATATTTGTTTATGTGAAAACACAGTTGACGATATGATATTAAGTGCGCAGTGTTTCCAATAAAATATTTTGTATTTAAATATACAAAAAAATACCTACCCTCATATTTTAAGTTTTAAATCCAATAAGATAATTATTTGCTCATACAGCTCTGGATTTTTCAGAATAATGACTACTTAAAATGTTTATCGAGTATAAAGAGACTACTAGGATGCATCACGCGTCTCAATCACGTTTTGTGATAATGAGCAGGTTGCAAACTTACTGAACGTCAAACCTATCTAGGGAAAAAGGAGATGTATCTCAACTGATGAGAACTATCTCTGCTTGGGAGAATATTGACTGCTAAGTGAAAAAGTAATTGAAACGAATTTACATTTTTTTAGAATCAAAGCTCACACACCTCCTTCATTTTTGTAAAATTCTCGGTCCCAGCAGTAATGTTTGTGGATCGTTGGAAAGACAAATGGAGTTGATCATACGACGGCTGCATTCTTCACTCCGACACGCACACTGTCTGGCCACTTTTGACTTCTGACATCACCTTGACTCCGACTGTAGCGTCTGACGCACTGCCGCAAAACAAACCTCACCTCAACACACGACACGAGAATGTCACTCTACTACGGACATGCAACATAGCTCTGGAGTGGTGGAGTGTGATAAAGCATCTGACGGATTTATTCGGTGATTAAGGTTTTTTTTTACAAAATTATTTTTACTACTTTTTATTTGTTTGGAATGTTTAATGGTGTACAGTGTCCAAAAAAAACTGAACAATTTTATTTACTTATAAAACGTTTATTAACAATCACACAATAAACTAATTACATTTTAACTAACACAAATATAAGTTTTGTTTGATATCATATGTGTTAATGATTTTCAACATGGTTGTTATTGTTGGCAAAAAGATAGTCAATGTGGCTGTCCAATTCAGCCCACACTCTATGTCGCATTTCGTCAGTAAAGGCTGCATTTATTCTTTGCCTCAATTCTCGACATCAGAAACTTCTGTCTTATAAACTTATAATTTTGACAAATTTAACTCACATGCTGCACAGCGAACAGACTTTCGAGGGTCGTGAAGAAATAATTGTTGCACGTTTTCAATCAATTCATTTTGGATTTTCGGCCTACCTTTACCTTTTAAATGTTGTAAGCTTCCAGTTAACATAAATTTGTCGTACCAGGCTCGAATTCTGTGCCGTGATGGAGGACGTCGACCATAGCGACTTCTAAATGTTCTTTGCACTGCAATATCTGACTTACTTTGAATGTGCCACTCAACGCATTGCGCTTTCTCTCGTGCGTTCATGGTGCCTGCTTAATGACAGGGCAAGGTTTTTAAATTTCAAGTTTCAAGCGACAACAATGAATCAGCTGATAGTTACAATTGATATTGAACAAAATTCATGAGCTCGGTTATCATATAATCACCTTCAAAGTAGACTAGGTATGCCTGGACGTATTATATAACAATTTAAAATTGTTCAGTTTTTTTTTTGGCACACGGTGTATTTCTAACAATTAACAGACTTCCTTATGCCATGGATTTGAAGCTCTGAAAACGCTACGGGGTTTTATCGAATTTGGTATATATGCTGTGCTTTTGGATACATATTGTATTTAAAACAATTACGCATAAAGGGTGACATCTTTAATAGCTAACCATCTGCAAAATGTTTTACATATTTTTAATACTATAAGAACTACAAAAAAATAGTTTAATAAATTAGTAGTATTATTGAGGAGTCGTGTTCTAGTATTATGTGGTAAAGGTACTATTTCCATGATTAGAATATAATTACTGTTCGTTTACACCGCAGAAACAATAATTATTACCATGCTATCACTTTTCAATTTTCTAATAAAATATTGCAACAACATTTCAAGGCAAACTGACATCCCGAAGCAAATAAAGTACGCCATCGTTCACAAAACGAATCATCGGTTCAAAACATCCAGGGGCTACAAACCTACACATCCGACAAAAACAGAACACGACAAAAACAACGGTATAAAGAACTAGCCCATGAGCTATAAACGGCAGATTTCTGTGCGTTATGTTCTTCTGTAGTATATATCGGCTGTCGTACGGAATTGCAAAACAAATGATTAACAAGTCTCAACTGTAGAACAGAAATATATTGTAACCGGCTCATATCGGTCAATAACCGACCATTCTGTTCTGGAGAGCTTATATATCTCTCCCGAGGAAAACAATGTTTTGTGTAGATTTGGTGCTCGCTTCCCTTGAGTAATGGGGTTGCTTAGGTACAGGCAAGTTTGTAGATGTAAATTGTATTGTGGTTTTGGTTTTAGATGTGGTATTACAAGGGATACTCGTGAATTAAATATAATACAGCAACTGTAACTATGCTGTTCAAGAGGTTGAGAATACAATACAAAAACGTTTAATTTACATGTGTTTCTTGGCCTTAATCCTTAGCATGGTACTTTAAAATCAGGAACAAAATTCTAAGGCATTTACAGAACACGTACGTAAACTATTTCCAAAGATTCGCGGACATTGTATCTTATTACAACATTATTTATAATAGAGGTTTGTTCGTACTTACTGCAATAGATGTTTTATTGTTTACGGTCTCATACCTGAAAATGACAAAACCATGTTAACTCACAAAGCTATATAGCCTATTAAATAAAATTAATCAGTGGAAATACACAATATTTTAACCTAGACTATTTTAAAAATTGGTCAGTCATCATTTAATTGCAACAATAATAAAATATCGGTTTCACAGTACCACAGTCATTACACACAAAATAGATTGTGTTTGCACATGTCAAAAACTGTTTACTTAGCATGATAACATAAGGTCTAAAACTACACTACGATGTCAGTAGAATACCTCAGAATAGCTGACAAAGCTGAAAATGCGCAAACGATGGAGTGAGCTCACTAGAAAATGACGCATACGTTGCAACGAACTGACATTGAAGCACGTACAATTAGTAGTTGTAAGAGTAACAACATAGATGAGCAATTGTATGCCTCACTGAGAGTACTTCAGCAACAACCATTTACTGTATGTAAATACGCTGTATTGAAGCTCGGTATATGTTGGAGCGTTTTAAAGGGTGATAGGATTCCCAATCAAATAATAAATTATATCCAAATGATCATACTTTTTGTGGGTTGTTGAGTTGGGTGTATTTTTGGCAAGAAATTATGAAATGAGCCATTGACATATGGTCACATTATGGTTTAAATGAATTTGTAAACACATGTTTAGCAGGTTAGAGCACAGAAAACGTACTACTATAACCCAGAATGCCAACCGCATGGTAAAAAGCATTAAGCGGTTTGAGAGAGCTTTGCCTGTCAATCCGTAGGCAGCGCCACCAGCGTTGCTATCCTATTGCATGGCAACGCTGGTGGCGCTGCCTATGGATTGACAGGCAAAGCTCTCTCAAACCGCTTAATGCTTTTTACCATGCGGTTGGCATTCTGGGTTATAGTAGTACGTTTTCTGTGGTTAGAGTGTGGATGAAAAACACTAACGGGGATCAATATATGACATATACTACCTTTGTCATATCCAGAGGACAATGTTATCAGCAATGAATACTATCACAACTACTCATGTCTCACTGTACTTGGTGTAGGTCGCAGTCGCACTGTGGTTGAAAACAATGATAGAATCCACAATAGACACTTATACAATCGGAACGGATTGGCTCCCTTCCCCGGGGAGACAGACTCGTAGAATATTGTTTAACTCCGAGATATACACAGTCTAGTGTGTTTCCGCTGTCCCGGACCCCAGTAGACTTTGGACAATGTCCAAAATTAATAAATCTAGTCGAGTTTCAAATGGTTATATTTATTACGTTTCGAAAGGATGCCCAATAAACAGATATGATCGCAAATCGCATTTCAATACGATTGTCAATCTCAAATACTGTGGATAGGCGATAAAATGTATAAACGGTTTGGAGGATTACAAGAAATTAACACAAAGAAAGTCATTATTACGATGGAAATCTCAAGCTCCCATAAAGGTATAGAAAGTCAGGTAAATCTGATGGGGAGAAACGATTCGCAAAAACCTCAGGGTGTTCTGGTGATATCGATATAGTTATAGTTGAAGCATATTTAAGAGCCATGGTAGAACAACAACAAAAGGTAGGTACGTTTATCTGAATAACGTTACGGTAAAAAAACAATTATTGAACTAGCGTTACAGCAATAAAACGAGTTTTATTTCGCATAATGTAACTAACAAATATTTTGAACACTAATCCAAGGTGTTACAATACTGTAAAAGGTTTTACAAATAAACTGCAATCAAACCATTTTGACTTAATAGCCTACATATTGCCAATGCCGTCCATATAAATTATACAGGTATGCCTGGTAGTCGTGTACGCGAGGTTGAGATTACCTAATTAACCGGTGAATAAAGATAAACCGGTCGAGCGATACTAGCGCTAGCGGCCGCGAGTGAAAGCTGCGGTGACTCATGCTTATGCAATAAGTGTGAATGATTAGGACGCTCATTATACCTACTCGGGTATTCCATTGCCACTAAAACATCTGACACACTCAGACTGAATGCTAAGGGCCCCGGAACTTGCGTAACGTGGATGGCCTCCCACGTGACTGATACGGAGTTTAACTGCAATGGCTGATTGTGGGTGGTTGGATGGTGGAATGTGCCTCGGTAGAACGTTATATTCTGTACAGTGGATGTGTTACTGTAGTGAAGAAACAGATGTGGGAAAAGCAGTGGGGAGGTAGAGGCAAAACACTTCTGCGTCACTTGCGACTATGTTACAGACAAAGTAAGAAGTGCGATTGAATAATAGAATTTTGATTGCCCAAACTCACTCAAAATGCAAACGCGGCTAGATATATACCAACAAAAATTGTCCATATAATTTATGTTATTTAGTTTACCAAACTAAACTAAGCCCTAAACCAAATGTAAATAGTAAAACTATTTGTAAAGTCGATAGCAATTATCAGTTGTTTAATGACGAACACGTCGCTCAATGTTTTCCCCAAGACTGCAACTAGTCCAAGATGTAATAGGATGGTATAGTAAGAGGAAACTATAACTTATTGAGTTGTAAAACTGGTTGATATTCGATCATATATTTTTTTAATTTAGTTTTTTGTGAGTTTACTTGAAGACCCAAAAGTCAAGATCAGTAAAATAAATAATATGAGCGTAAAAGCGCTCCCCTTTGGCTATTGGAGTTTAACGAGTGTAATTTCGATACAAAAGTGAGCAGATTACTAATACTCACAAAATGGAAGCGGGCCGTTATGTATTTTGCCATACTGAAACTTCATTCCTTCCTTCTTCCAGTCTACAGTCTACATAGGCTGTCGATTACAATCCTCAATCTAATTACACTAACTTCCATCTTGATACATTTGTTTTCATCCCTTGTACCGTGACAAACTCATCGTCATCGTAAACCGATGCAATTACCATTCCAAAAACTCCCCTGGATATCTCCATATAAGTAGTGCGTTGCAAAACCATTAATAACACATACGTTTAGGTCATAAACAGTCATGAAGATTTAACACACACTAACGAGAGTGATTGAATATTCAATGATTGGTGTTGCAAGCTGCTAATTCCCTCTGGAAAGCGAACTTGTCCACCGGCATTCCTTGGGAGGCCGCACAGCATACATGACCTCAAATTTCTCCGCCCATCTGAGCACACCTGTTGCAGCATCCTGCGTGGAACTGCAACTGCCAACCTGCGTCGTGAAATGTTAGGAAAAGTAACATTGCTAGGAGAAATAGCCGGGGATTCGATGAGGAGTTGGTTGAAATGTTAGTGAAATGCCAAATTCTGCGAGGTTGTGAAGATTCTATGAGACATAACGTGAAAATCTACCAAACAATAACTGGAAGAGTCGTATCATGAGGATTAACAAGAATATCTATGATAAGCAACATTGATTGTTACGAGGTTTTTATTATTATTATTATTATTATTATCGAGGCACGAACCTGGGATTGTTTTTCACATTACTTCAGGCTATACCTAGGGGTTGCGGCATTATCACTTAGATAAAATCCATTGGTGGCTTGGCGGGGATCGAACCCGGGACTTCAGGGACTGAAGTTCCGCGCTCTAACCACTACACCAGCTCGCTCCCCCTGTTACGAGGTATGGTGACACTATAAATAACATAGAATTCCGCAATAAATTGCTGGAGAGTCTACAAGACGTAATCTTTAGACGTTTAATGTAAAATATTAGAGAAATTAGAAATTATGTGCATTAAATGCGAAAGAACATAAAACGCTATACGCGCAGTACCGTGAAGTTCTATGATAAATAAATGGAATGAAAAAATTATTGAATGAAAGAAAAATAATATTTTTATAGAGAATCTATGAGAATGTAATTTTCAATAAATAACTAAACATTCTATGAGAAGCGTCATGAAATGTTCAAAAGTCACATACACATTAATTGTTTTCGATAACTTATGCATGGGACGTTTAAAAAAGTTCCTAAATAAACTTTGTCTCAAGTATAAATCGACAGAACCGGTACTTTCATTAATTTAAATCAAAGTTGAGTTGGAGACGCAAGTTAGACTTTGATAGAGTGGAGTAACAATCATAGCACCTGAGACGTCAGACGCTCATTATTATAAAGTGTTCATGAACGTGTTAGTGACATTTTCCTACCACACGACATCGTGCTGAGAATCTAACGCTTCCATACTACAAACTATCGTTAAATGTGGTAACAGGAAATATGAGTATGATATGATAGAGCAACTAAAGAAAATAGTAAACAAATTTCAAAAAATTGTAAATTTATGCCTCACTGTAAACACTTCACTTTATTCAATTTTATTCTTGCTTAACATTTTTGATTGATTTATTTTCTAGATGATTCTAAGCTAAACAAATCTCACGGAGATGATAAGTGAGAATTTTCTACTTATCTATCATCCATAAACAGAAGTGAGGAATGGTAACTTCCTAGCCTACTAGATGAGTACCTGAAGGTGGGCTCACAACGACGCTCTGCGCTTTACTCGCATTGTTGCTTGCTATCATTCAAAATGGACGTTTTTTTTTAGGGAGAGGAGGTAAAAATGGTTTTGCGCAGGTAGCCAGCCTGTAGTGTGAGACTCCTGAGCTTGTCAGACTACTCACTAAAAAAACCCCTCTACTCTGTTGGACACAGAGCTATAATTCAAAATGGACGTTAAGAGAAGGAAAATAACAACCATTTGGTCTTGAATGCCGAGTTTGAATATCACCAATCAACTCACATCGTTTTAGCGATGTGAAACTGCCACGACCGGCGGTTCGGAATCTATCATAATCAGCACTGCCAACTACCAAGTTGGAGGATTTCTTTAGTGCAAAAAACTTTCCATGCATTTGAAATCTCTCTTCACGAAAATCCGTTCGAAAATTCGACACAGAATTAGGTACAGCATGTATACGCTCTGACATGAGAGCGGGAATCGTACAATTGAACAAACAAAGCAAATTACAGTACTCGTAAAATATTATATAAACCCTCAATTGAAGGTGTTGGCGTAATTGCGTGTGGAATCAATTGTTTTGTACAGTATAGGCTCACGTTATCATCGCATTCAGTTTATACTACTCGTAATAATCTAATTACATTATCTATAAGTAGAGAGGATGTTTATATATATATATATATATTTGTTTGACAGTGATAAACTCAGACACCGCTGAACCGATTGCCACGAAACTTGGTACATACGTGTAGAATTTCATGGAATAGGTTTATACACCAATTTCATGATCCGTCCAATCGGCTCCGCCCCAGTGGCTCTGGAGTTTCCCATGTTAACCTTATGAGAAATGGAATTAATGAATCTTAACAGCTGTTTCAATTAAACAAGTTGGTTACTGTTCTATGATGTTCAATAGCATTAAAGTTACAATGATTACCAACAGGGTGCAGCACTATTATTTCTTTGACATTTATGACAACAGCTAATTTGTAACCAAAAGGTGAGTGAGCGTAGCGAACGAACTTCAACCTGGAGGCGAGTTAGCGTAGCGAACGAGCTAACCTGAAGGCAAGTGAGCGCAGCGAACGAGCTCCAACCTAAAGGTGAGTGAGCGTAGCGAACGAGCTCCAACCTAAGGGTGAGTGAGCGTAGCGAACGAACTTCAACCAGGACGTGATTGAGCCATGCGAACGAGATCATCTTGAAAATTAAGAAGTTAAACGGGGCAAAGCCCGCGGGTTACAGCTAGTCCTATATATTTTGGACTAAAAACGTTTAGTAAAATACAATACCAGCTTTCATTTGACCTATTGTTTGATCGGACGTACCTGAAGCACGCTGCTGAATCACGAATAAACAATAATTGTAATTATTTTAGGACTTATCTGCAGTCAATGATACGTGTATTTTTATTTCGGGTATTTTATATGTCTTGCTCTTAAAACACCAATAGAAATAAAGACTATTATTTGAAGTATTGATCGTTTGAAGCAGTTAAGTTCAAGATACTCCACTACTCAATCCATAAACATAAATTTGATAATTTTTCGGATATGGAATTTATCTTTAGATATTTTTACTCAAATCTAATTACGTTGTCCGATATGTTTTGATCTAAGAACCTTCAGTGAAATACCAGATTTCATTTAAGTTATTGATTTTCAAAATACCCTAAGCTCGCTGCTGAATCACAAACAGCCCAAATTGTTCAAAAATGGAATTATTTATCATCGATTGATAGTTAAATGAATTAGCTTGAAGCTTCAACAGTAACCAACGATTTCGACGGGTTTCACCTAGTGCAGGTTTTAATGTTCTTTTGTCAATCTTTATTAAATAACTGTAGACTATACTATTCGCACAGCACTCACAGAGAAGCAGTTCAGATCTTTAATGTAAATTTGGACAATTTCATTCTATTCGTGCTAATACGAGTTACACGATTCATCCTTATGAGAGTTAGAACTGAAAAAAGAGAAAATCGTTGTAAAAGTGTTCATATATGATTTTCTACCAAACATTGCTTAGATGTTGCTTATTTTACACAAGACTATCTAGAAGTATCACGTCTTTTTGATACTATTCTATGTAAGTGTCCGAGTCATACAGCAGCTGAAGGATATTGGCCTATTATACATTACTCTTGATGAATATTTGGAGACATCAACCAAGTTTAGGAAGAAGATAAATGACTTGGCTGAAGTGAAGATCGGTGATTCAACCAACTAAGTTGTGTATCCTTCAGATTATGTCGCCAGTTAATATGTGGGACACCGGCTCAGCTCAGAGCAAAGGGGTTTAACTTATTCCTACTTAACTTGTGCTTGCGAACACCATTAGTATATACGCCAATTTCATGTAATTTAATATTAATTTTAACAAGACTTTATGGCCTACCGCACAGTTTTCTATACAAAATGTTAACTGTTGGAACATAGGCTTCTTAGCTAGTGAAAACCTTACGTAACCTATACGAATAAAAGTATTACGGCAAGTTATATTATATTTCCATATAACTTTTTCATAACTTTTAATTTGCTTATTTAAAAATATCTTTTTTTTTAAACGTTTATATTCATAACCTTTATTGCACGTTTAGTGTCTTACCACATACCACGTTGCTATTGATACAACATATCTATTCACAAATATCCAAGATCTTCACCGTATTTACCCGGTGGTCTCTACATTTATTGATCTAGAGCCTACCTAACAGCTACGTAGGTGGGTGGATCCTTTGGCGCATAAGTGGTTCATAATTAATTGATGGATCAAGTTATAAACAAACAGGCTCTTTGCGGTTTCAAAGAAATCCCCTGATACCAAAAACTAATTATCCCTTGTCTTGGACATTAATGCATTGTCGTGTTGTAGATTACAGTTGGTTGTCTGTCTTTAAATATTCAATAAAGGGAATGCTTTCAAAATTGCAATGTGTTGAGGAGAGGAAATATGAAAGCAGTTTAAAATGAGCAGTGGGAAATAGTTTAAGATTTTAATATTTGTCGTTTGCCATTGAATTAAGTAAATGGCAAACGACAAATAATAAAATCTTAAACAATTTTCCAAGATAGTCCAAACCTGTTACCAACCTTAAAAAATTAAAAAAAAAACTTGGGCCAGGTCAAGTAAGGTTATTTTTATACAGTATATCCTTAATTAGCAGGAAATCTCAGGAAATAACGAAAATAAAACAATTATCATAACCTGACCCAACTCGCAGAGAAATACATTCAACTATATTTTTGTATTCAGAGTTGAAGATCACGAATGAATGATAATAGGCAATATTATCGGACTTCTAATTTAAAAAATTATTGCTATTGGCATCGCTAGTACGTGAGACTCAGTTTAAGCCAGAGACCATTAGCCTAAATAGGTTAATTAAATAACCACCCTAAGTTTCAATCGTCTTTAAACACTCGTTATGTGCTAAACATACATCACATAGTGTAACGTAGCTTGAGTACTTTACGGCAAATGAAACAATTGCTTATTCTGATAAATTTAAGACTCCTATACGAAAATGTTTTTGTCTGCCCGTTAATGAACTAACTCCAACCCGCGAACGGTAAACTCCTACAAATCTGACACGTTAATGATAAAAATTACGATACGCTTCAACGGTAACGTAGTGCTTCAAGTAAAAATGACGGGCAACTGAACAAACGTTGACCTTCTAGGACTTTTAACGTTTTCCCCAAGTGTTCAACGATTGTGTGGTACGACAGCCTACAATTCACCGGTAAGCCCTTGAAAATCTCCCATTTTTGCGACGAATTTAACCCTTTATCATAGTTTTCAACTTAGAAAGAGCAAATAACCAATTTAATGAAAGAAATACCTTTATTATGCTATATATTTGAACTAAAAACTTCTAGAGCACGCAAGTTTTTAACGTACGCCAAGACAGACAAGCAGAGCCGTAGTGGGAGAAGACTAAGGCAAGTAACTAAGCTTGGGAGTTGGTTAATGAATGAATCAGCCTTGATTAGTGACTGACTCATACGATAATTACGGTTGTTTCAGAGCCGTGGGTAGACAATCAATGAATGCCACTTGGTTAAAAATAGCGCTATATTCAGCTGTCGGCGATACTGACGTTAAAAAGTATACAAGTGCACTTTTATTGTTTGTTGAACAATTTATAATTGATTTATAAAACAACTAAAATAACCTCCTACAACCAACGTGAAGTGTTGGGCAAACATAACTGAATCAGTATCAAATACCTAATTCCCAGCAGTCGAAGAGGATATCGAATTTTTTTTTTTTTATTGAAGTTCAAATTAGACACACTTCAACAGGCTAGAGTCTCGTACTCGTTTAAGGACATTTTTCGGAGAGGTTCAGAAATTTAACGCATCTTTAGCTTAAAAATAATGTAATATTGGTGTGGTGTTAGAACAAACGAATAAGATATTTGTCACCGGATATATCTACAACAGTACACAATCACATAAGTGTTTGCCTCAACAAAGTAAAGTATAATATGATACAAATAACCAAGAAACTAATGACAAAGTAAACAATTATTTGCCTAACAAGCTATTTAAATTAGCAGAAGCTACGTTAACAGAGGATGAAGCATGCAGTAGGAATGCAATTGTAATCAGTATTTCTCTCGGATTGATTACGCAGAATTAGTGATTACTATCAACATACGAAATAGCCTAATGATTCACATTTTACTCTTTAGGACGCTAGTTTCTAGCCCGGGACTGTTTTGCATATTAATTCATGCTAGACCTATAGGGTTGACAAGTCCCATTCTCGTTTGGCGGGAATAGAACCCAGGATCTCGGGAACCGAAGCCCAGCGTTCCACTTGATCAGCTCGCTCTCGGCGGCAAGGATTTTTTGTCCTAGGGCCCTGGGCACGAGCCCGGAATTGTTTTTTCACATTACTTCAGGCTAGACCTAGGGGTTGTGGCATTATCACTTAGATAAAATCCATTGGTGATTTGGCGGGGTTTGAACCCGGGACCTCTGGATATAAAGTCTCTCTTTCTAGTCACTAGACCAGCTCACTCCCCCAAGGCAAGAATTAGCAGTAATAACCATAGATAAAAATAAAGGAAAGGTGGTTGAATTCCACTACACATTTTAACTTCCCGAAAATTGTACAGTACTAAGTAATTTTTCAGTAAATACCACATCATTACTGTCAGCCATTAAAAATCCGCAAGCAGGATACTAAACAAAACTAAAACAATATTAATTTTGGTGAGGATATATTGTAAATTTGTAGATAACTATGGGAGTGGGGGCAGACCTAATACCGGACAGTCCGGTGTGATTGTGAATGAGCAGGATTTGGCGCGAAAGGAGAGGAGAATATGGCGGGAGAGTGAGAGTTAATTACAAGGTGGGCACAGCTGATAACAGACTGCCGTTCGACCTTGTCGTCCATTGACCCTCTGGATAGCCGTGCTGAACAAGCCTCTTGTATTAGTTTGCATCTACATGACCCGTAAATAGGTTATTATTGATTAATCTTTTGTTTTACATTCTTTGTATATTATTTTTGGTACATAGCGATTCTTTTTTGTATAAAATAAGGCGATTTGAAGCACTTTTAGCTTAAAGAAGTCTTTATGGCATTTAAATATTTAAATTTAGCAAAAAACTCCATTTTAGATTCAAAGTCGACCACCCTCTATTTTTTATTTTCTATTAAATTTGAGATAATTCGAGATTTATCAAGGTGTGTGAAGGTTACTTCACAAGTTTTTCAGTTTACACAAATTTAAATCCCGACAGATTAAATTAAGAAGTATGAAAATATACACAATTATTCTCCCAATCCAAGAGACTGCGCAATCGTGAAGCGACCTAAACGGTTTCGTGATCTTTGAAAACGCGGAGCTACATTCAGGCACGCAAAATTTGATTTACGGAAGACAGGTCTGGATTCTCCGGCGGAATCAATTCCCTTGATGCAACACGCGTGGCCAACCGTAGGGGCTTCCACGGCACGCTATTGCGGAATTGATTCATGACTCATAAAATAATATTGTATTGTTGGTCTCATCAGGCATGCTACAATGATGCTTAAGATAAAACGCACACGAGTATATGTCTGTTGACTATCTAGAGGCGTTGTGTTGTCATTATTTTGTATTTACTTTGCCTCACAGCTAAAGTAATAAGTTCGGGGACGAGCTGGCGTAGTGGTTAGAGCGCGGGACTTCAGTACCTGAGGTAACGGGTTCGATCCCCGCCAAGTCACCAATGGATTTCATCCAAGTGATAATGTCGCAACCCCTAGGTCTAGCCTGAAGTAATGTGAAAAAACAATCCCAGGCTCGTGCCTAGCGTCCTAGGACAAAAATATTCCCCTAGAAGCCTATGAGGAAGTACGGTAAGATTGTTAAAATCGTTAGTAGAATAATTGTCATATTTACTAGTTTTAAGGGGTTTTAAGTTGATTATGTTCTTGCCGATTAAAATCTACTAACTTTTCAATAATCGCTGGCGTATATAAAATAAATTTAAAAAATTTAAAGATACACCTATAAACGTGCAACGATGATAATGAATTATTTGTTATAGCCCTAGGAAAGCTTAATAGACCACATAATGTTTTAACAGTTTTAAATATATTTTTAACAAATGGGTGTGTTACTAAATAGTATGATAAATACGGTCCAAAATTGTTTGGATTAAAAAGTTATTCAAAACAGTCACTCAAACCGAATTTAACAGTCAAAACACGGCACGATCCAGCATCGAGAAGTATTAAATAGTGGGACACGCAGCAAAACATGATTTACGATCTGTACATTGGTTCACTCCTGCTACATGTAAACCGGTAGCGATATTCGCCAACCAAATGTAGCGTGAACAGTAATCAACCGTGAACACCATTATTGGTAATTATTTTTATTAATTTCCCGAGCATTTAGTGCGAACATAGGATTAGAATTACCAGCACAAATGGACGTAGTAAAGTTATTCCGAATGAAAACACTAGCTTTAATTATTAAAACCATAATCCTCAATTTATGTGCACCACACTGTTTTATTTTACTTACAGCAGTTGAAATAAAATCACATTTTAATTGATAAGCTAACAATATAAATACGCGGTTAGTGTGAAGTGTTGATAACCAGAAATGATGCTAGAACAATGATGTAACAGAACCCTCCAGGGATTATTGGGATTAGAGCGAGATTTTGTTTATCGTGAAGCATTTATTAAGTACACGCCGATAAGTTCGACTTGATATGTGCTTGATTTGAGCTAATTCTTTTAGTAATGCTTATGCAATTTGACTATAGGGGAAACCCATTATATGTGGTAGTACAAACAAAATCTAGTTAGCAACCGATTAAAACGTTATGTTTTATGACCTATTTACATTATTGATTATTTATTGACATTTATTGATTGGTTATTATTGATGTTATGACCTATTTACATCACCAAACTGTTAGTAATGCGTCTTTGCATTGAATAAAGATTAAATGTATGCATATCTTACATTACAAACATACATACGAAAAACCCCCGGCTGGAGAAAGATGGATACGAGTAAAATAAACCAAGACCTCATGAGTTTCTTTCACCAATACCGTAGTTTAGGTTTTTCTAAGGTTTTCCGTGACATACTTCCCTACACAATCCTTCGGGCAACTTGTGGTATCTATACGTAAGGTATGACACCAATCTACCACACACATAAAAATACATTGTTTTAAATATTACAATGGGGCCACTTTTGTTATCTGACTTTTATATAAATCGTTAAAACTCATGACTAAATTCGATTACTTTGAGTATTTTTGTATAAAACTCCTAAAAACTTCAATAAAAGTGGTATTTAAAATATAAACAAAATATTACGCTTGGTGACTATTTAACATTTGAACACAACAACTGTTTGAGGTTGTTTTAAATCTAACAATACAAATAAACAACTAATTCTGTGTTAAACGGTTTATAAAATAGAATTCCGTTCCAACAACGCTTAATATTGTCGAAGTTCGCCCTAGAAAGTAATTATAATTTGCTGTTGGGAAGGTAACAGATTGAATTGTTCCCCGAACGCCACCTACTGCGATCGTAGTTGGGTGACGCGACGAAACAAAAACACGAAAACACCGAGGGTGCACGCAATGCGTAGGAAACCAAACAATGTAAGCCGCAGGGTTAACGTACTACATACAGTCATGCATGACACACACACGCACGCACGCACGCACACACACGCACATACACTCTCAATAGGTGATTACGGGTCTGGCTGTAGTTCGGCGATAATTTGGAAGTGGCTACCAAAATGTGGCGTGCAGGCGTTGCCGAACCTTGCATACATTGGGTGGCCAAATCCCATCTGGGAAATTGAGGGTTGTGTTTGCTATTTGTCCGTTCATGGGATAGCAATTTAAACTGAGAAGTTTGGGTTTGAACAGGTGCACCTGGGACCGAATGGTGAGTTTCGATATCAAGAGTTCCGAGTAGTTGAATCGAAACTAAACAGACAAAATGTCACGAATTGATTGAATTTTAAAGTGTTTAGTCTTCTTCACAGCTAAATAAAATGTTAATTGGTGGTTATAAGGTAATTCCTAATATTTCACTGGTCACGCCAGCTTTTATTTGTAAAACCTTTAAACACAGATTTCAGAAGTTATTTTAAGTCGAAATCAAGGCGATCGAAATTAGCGATTCTTGAGTATTTCATGGTATTCTAAATCCTCACTAAATCATGTTAGAAGTACTATTAAATAAAAAATATATGTATTCTACTAGCTGTCTACTACTAGCTAAAAATATGTAACATGAAAATATGGAAACATTTTATAAAAGACGAAAATCCATCTGCAAAATAAGTTAACTTGTCTGTCACGATTTACAATATACTACAAAGAATAACGTTATCATTTCAAAAAGCCTGTGTATTTATGAACCTTTTGTAGGCCTAATAAAAACAGCAAAAAGTTGGCATAGTATTAAAGCTAAATGGCCAATGTATATGATATTCCGGGCCGGATGCATTACGACAAGATTCCTGAACGCAAAAGACTATGACTCCAGTAAATGGGCGGAATAAATGTTAATTGTACACTTCAATAGAATATAATCGTCACAATACATAGTAATTCTGTAGCTTTCGTCGAAAGTTAAATTTTCTATGAAACTATACCAGTCTGTCTAACGCGAACCAACATTATTTTGATTAAATCAAGCCTCTTGAAACTAAATAGTTTAAAGAACGGTTTCGTCATATAAACATGAGGTGTTTGACATACATCGCATGAGTTAGCAACAGCCCGGACTAGAGTAATAGAACAGATTAGACCTTAGATCACTTGTAGGACTTCCTGCAGGATTAGACATCCTGGTCGGCGGCGAGAGACCAGGAGGGCTTAATAAGGAAGTGGAAGGATCAATCTTAGACCTATGTGGGCTCCGGCTCCAGTCACCCACCAATGCGCGACTAGGCCACAAATACTGCACTGATTCATCTGTTGGTTGTTTGTGAGAATCACTCCAGTCTTTCAAATGAAGATGCTTTAGTTTTGTACAGCTTATGTAACACATATTACAAGTTGTGACGTTATTTCAAATGATCGTAGAAAATTAGTGTAACATTGGCCGAATCGAAAAAAATCTAGTCTGTATTGGATTAATCACTGAATGTTTTGGCATTAGTTGGTACTTAATAATTAACTAAAAATGTTTTCGTCATAATGCAGCAAAAACAGCCGTTTTTGATGCATGCGTTGCGGATCTTAAGTAGCATTTTTACTCTCTAGGGAGTAAACATCAGCTGTTGTAAACAGTTGTAAATTCCGATTGTGGCAATCGTATCAAGCAAAATTATTTATAGATTGATTTATTAGGTCGGTTTTTAGCCTATTGTTGTCGATTGCTCGACCTATCGTTGGTATAATGTACTGCAACACAATCGTAATAGACGAAGTTATTGAATCACTTACTAAACAGCTGCTTATTTGCATTGGCAGAATCGAAAACAAGCTGGAAGTCGTTTTGAAAGTTATCTTTACCTACGACCGTTTTTTAAAGTAGCCATTTCAGTCCAGTTCTTAGAATTGAAAAGTTTCACTTTACAGCTGTTTACTTTCATATCCGCATAGTTTCATTTCATATCCGCATAGTTTTCTCATATCCACACAGGTAACGGACCAATGAGGTTCAAGTATTGAGAGAAAATAATTAAAATTGTAATGCTTCGAACGTCAACTAATCAGCTGATCAGCTGATCAGTTGACCAATTTAAATTGTTGATCCGACTTGTTCATGTTGATACTCGCGTATTCTTAATTCTTAATTAAGTTGGTGGAAGTCCAAAAATAAATGAAATATTTGCCGAATTGTACCTGATACAATATTATTTATGGTAAGAATGCTGCTAGCAATGTAATATTAAACAAAGTTTAACAAACACGTAATTACAGGAAATCAGCTGATTATACAACAAGTCGTTGCATCACTTTCAGTGGCAATGACAATACACGAAAACATAACCTCTCTAAAAAGTTATCAGTAGTGATTGTTAGTAATTAAATCCAGATTGATAGTGATTAAAAAATGGTCGTAGGTAAAGTAGTGTACGCAACACGCGTTAATAGTCTTTACGACACTCGTAGAAGTTTTTTTAAGGCACTCGCCAAGGCTCGTGCCTTAAATTTTCTACTCGTGTCGTAAAGACTCACTTAACGCAATCGTTGCGTAAACTACTATTACATAACAATTATTCTGTTTTCTAGCTTTGTTTGTTAATTAATGATGCACTATTAAGTACCTGTAAAAGGAAAATTTCAGCTGTTTGAGGTTCAATACGTTATGTAAAATTACCAAACTGACAATTAATTGAATAGGCTATATCGACTTGATTCCTGTAATATTTTCTTAAATAATCGATATACGCAGTTGATTTAATAATGGTGTGAAGGTGTTCTTGAGTAGCTTGAGATTCTTTATGTCACGCTTAACTGAGTTTATAACTTATTCACAGATGACAAGGATTTTAACTAAATATAAACATAAATATAAAAAACGTGTACCACTCAAATCAGTTCCACTAAGGGGGTGGAAAGTGAAATTTTCTTAGATAATGTAAGTTGGTTAAACATCCTTAAAGAATCAATTATTTCTAATTAATCCAATATAATTAATAAGAACCTACTAACGTTATCCCTACATTCACTAAACTTTTGTAACCATTGCAATTTGAAATAGTAACTATTTTCCCATCCGGTATTCAAAGTCACCAAATTAAAACGAAGAACAACATTGTTGACAACGTCAACAAGGCTTAGGTTTGTAGGATTTGACGACATTGCATATTGTATCGCAATCGATCCGAGACGTTCCGTGCAATATTGCGTTTTCATCCGGGTATACACTATACATCGACGGAAACGCTCTATTGTTTCCCCCCTTAGCTCCTTACAAATATTGGCAGAACAAGCTCTGTCTTCCCTTTTGGCGCTATTTTTCTCATTCCCCTATTTGCACAATCAGCACCTTAAAGGAGAGGCGTTTGGAGAGCTGCAACGACGATTGATTTTCAAAGTACGGTGTAAAGTTTGGTTTCGCAAACGTTAATAGTAAGGGTTTTGAATTCAAAAAAGGTGGGTTGAATCTTGTACGTATGATGGATTTTATTTGTTAGTTTGTCATAAAATTTAACAAAATGTCGGGACTGAGTAGACATTATATATGATTAGACCAATTTAAATGAGTCCCCAAACGCTTACAACAAAACATACATTCACTAGGTTCAGTATCAGTCACAACGTCAAAAAATGTTAATTTCTACAATAGCAGAAGTATTAAATTTCTGAAACTCACAAACGCAAAGTTAATAAAAATCCAATTAATGAAACGTACGGGACACAGAATTCAAACATAAAACGACAACACCAACATGGAAAGTTTTTACAAATTGCCCTTTGTGCTGCAATAATGTTAACTTAAGTAGAGATATACATCATACAAATAGAAAATGGAAGATCCTTTCCCTGATTGCGGATTCCAGTCGCACTTGTTTAGTATGTATTTATTCTCAGGACCTTTCTTGCTTCACGGTATGCTTACAAATCTGGGAGACATCTAATAAAATAACATACAAATCATATCAAGTCACGGTGAAGTAACTATGGAATACGTTATCTGCAGCCGTCGTTGTAAATACTAACAATAAGGGTTGAACATGGAAGGATTGCAGTATTTACGAGCGGTTGGCAATGGCATGTTTAGTTTGTGGTTTCGAACGGTTGTCCAAAGTAACTTTACACCATGTGACAGTTAAACGTTTGAATAAAAAGTGTAAAGGTAAAATAAATGTAACAGATTTGATTTTCCTGTATTGATTGGTAAACAATAAAAGATCCCTAAACTTGGATACACAATACAGTGCATAACAGTGTCCTTTGTTTAAACTAGTATTTTAAAATAACAAAACTCGCTACATTTTAAACCCTTATAGTTTAAAAATGAACATTTGATGATTTTACCTGTGTATGGCAACATAATAAGAAAAGAAAGTAGGCTTGTTTGGAGCTGCTGCAGAAATACTATTACAGTATCACACCGATTCGATATATTAAAAATAATTACTGAATATAAAACATCACATATTAACAAAACTGCATCATTATGAACAAAGGAAGTAAAGATTTTTATTTAAAATTTATTTTAAACTATACGTGGTAAAACTGACACTAACTGATTTTCTACAGGTGAAAAAAATCATGTGTAATTATCGTGGGAATGTTTGTTGTCAAAAAATCAAACAATTACTTCTTCAAATATTTTTAATGTTAAGTCTGAAAGCATAACTCTCGATATAACAATTGTACTGCATAGAATATTACTACACATCTAACACGTATAGAATATGACCTATATCCAGTAATACATACACAATGTTGGATATATTCACCTACAGTAATTGCTCGTTGTTCCTAAGTACCTAGATAACTTTGCTCAAGATACTTTAGCTATTTTAGTGGTTTTGGCATCATACACAACAACATTATGGTAATAGCGATGTGTATTGTTTGAGACCCTCTTTTGTGGTTTGTATTCAGTCCACTTGTGTCTATAGTCTACAATCACAGTGTCTACAGTGTCTAGACTACAGTGCGTGTAGACTACCGTCCAGTCGACCGCGATCACGACACCATAATTACAGACTGCCAGACATGGATTTGCTCCTTATTTTTGAGTGTTCCATCAAATCGTAACATTCGTTTTCGCCGAGGTGAATTATTTTTCGGCGCTGTATCACGTTAGAGTGGGATGTAATGTCTTAGTTGGTAGAATATGATGGGAAATTAGTGTTACGGTTTAAGTAGAGTAAATCATATTTGAGAAAAAATAGCCAAAAAGTGAAGAGAAATTTTAGTTTAACCACATTTATTACGTATGTTAGAATTATAAAGAACAGACATATCAAGGTGTTATTTCTAAAGCGGAAATGCATTACATCCACTCAAAAGATACTCAGCTATAGTATTGACTATTAATTTGATATTCATTATAACGAATATCAATCAAAAACGAATATTTTATAGGCTATGAAAACCTATAATTCTCTACTTAAAAACTAATTTAACATTTTTTACTCCCTTTTTATAACTATCCGTTAACAGAAAAACTAGAAAATACCAAACACAAAAAACTTAAACTAGCAGATACACGAAAAGCGGCCTTCCAAAAACAACCGATGTTGAAAGTGAATGCGGCCCCGTGTTTTACAATTTGGCCGCAGCGCGTAAAGCTCGGACCACAAAAAGTACAGTTTCAGACATGTTTGGTCGGCATTACTCCCAATTACTAACATGTTCTCATAAATCCAATTCACAAACATACTTGAGGCCCTCCCTCCCCTCCCCTACTGATTTATGCGCTCACTACGCGGTGCTACCATTACTCCCAGAGCTGGCCCGGTTTTTGTTTTATGTCCCCACAATTTGTGTCGCATGCTCTCGAAGCCACCCATTTTTTACAACAGTTTTGCCTTCGCCCGCGATACGAAGTGTAAACATTCTTTCCTGATTTATTTTTTGCAATTTCAAACAGTTAGGCGGTCTTTGGTTAGGGGATGAAAGGTATTTTCGCAGAGACTATTTCCGGGTGTAGTTTTGAATTTGCGAAACATATTTGTTATAATTATAGTTTTTTTTATATAAAAGCATATTGATGAGTCAATGAGAATGATGACGCATGCATTGGGAGTTGTAACAAATAAATATGTATACAAAATAGGCTCACAGCAATGTAAACCACTAGCTAAACCAAAACACGGCAAATAAAACAAAAGTAAACTGTGCACAAATAAACAAAAAAAACGGTATGTTAGTATTTCATATTAATAGGGAACAGTATTGATAAGATCAATATTTACATATTTAAAATGTTCCAAAACTTGACTTAGCAATAAACTACCTTCGATCTAGCAATTGTAAGCTAGCTTAGAATTTTCTATAGGCCTATCGTAGTATATAGGGCTTATAGTTTTACGATAAAATTTTGTTTACTGAACTTATAACATTAATAATAAACACGCTTGATAGTTAATTATCAAACAGGAAACAATACTATATCAGTACAGAATGACAATATACATTAATTTCGTAATGCTAAATATATGCACTTCTGCGAAATTTACAAATTTAAAATGTACATTACTGTACTACCAAATTAAATAAAGGTCATCCAAAATAAACGCATCAAATAAATCAAATTTATACTATTATTTTTTTTTTACTGCGCAGTTATCTTAAAATAAGCTTATAAATGACAGAATGGAATAATTAAAAGTTAATTGGCAGTCAAAAATCGTTTCAAAGTGTTGAGAACTGGCGTTATTTGACAATCACTTGTTCGTTAATGAGAATTTCATAAAACAATAAAAATCCATCAAGTGTATTAAGCAACATTGTTAATAAAACCGAATCCGTTTAAAATCCATTGTTCCGCTTATTTTGTCAAAACCTTATTACTCGTGTTAGCTTTGTTGATTAAACATTTCATTTTTATTGCCTGACTCACAAAATGATCAAACGGTGGAATTTTATTGTGTAGTTTTATGTGGTAGTGTGTAAATTACCTTAATGCTACTGTTGACGAAAAATTTACAATAACTATCAATACTAAATATTTCTAGCGAATCGCCTCATAATTATTTTTTATTCCTTTAATACAAGATAACGTTTTCGATTTGGATGGTAAAATCACTTTCAAATCACTCAATTTTTAAATGAAAAAAAAACAAATAAAAGGCAAATAGTTTTAGCTTGATTACGACATTTACACATCTCAATGTCACACAAGTAATTTGTTATCATTACGCGTAAAATCACTTTTCTCAACTCGAGATGAAAGTGAAACGGTATATTGACCAAGCGTGACTCTTCCCGCCAAATGCTCCTCCACACGCGCACCGGCGGGAACTGTCCGCGACAGACGACACCTGAGTTACGTCACGGTACGTGGGAAGTGGGACACTCATCGTTTCTGAGAACTACGTACTTACTACGTCCTACGTTGTGTCACCTGTTGCTGCAAAACCACCTTGATACAATAGCCTACTTATGATGTTACCATGCATGCTACTACGCTACTACGCTAACATATACAATTGACTTGTGAATACTAGAGTAGACATATCATGTGTTGACCAACTGACCAATTTTTCATCTTAATATAACTCAGTTTAATGGGATACTCAGAGAGAGTTATTTTGTAAAAAGTTATGACTGTACTTTTAGCCGGTTACGCAATGTTGTTCTCTTTTTGGTATTTAATCTTACAGTTATGTAAAATGTTCTTTCAGTTGTGTTGAAGTCCGTGTATACGGAAATCAGTATTTGAATTTAGTATATACTGAAGCTTAGTACAACTAAGTTAATTTTTTTACAAAACTGACTAATTTAACATATAAATTGGGTATAGGCCTACTACTCTATACTACCACAATACTACAATACAGAGTCCTTCCATTCAGGCTGTTGCGCAACGTTGCTGTAATGGTATCATACCACTATGGTATTACCATACTACATACTACCATATTACGACATTCAGCACCGGTCTTGAATGCAATTACCGAATTACTACCTGAGCAACAAATATTAAAAACTATACAACAACACCGAGTTAAAAACCACTTTCCCAGAAAAGATTGTTTGAGGTGTGTAAGATGACAAATCTTTGTAAATTTGTGATTGAGTACACACAATATGAACATATTTTATCTGTCAACTTTCTACTTTCTTTTGAATAGACGAAGTGGATATGCAATTTGAATTCAAAATTAGTTAAAATATTTTAACAACACATTCTTATATCAGCTCACACTTATGAAAATCTTCGTTTAATACGTTTTTTCCCCCAATAAATCCACCATGACTGTAAGCTGTAAGTATGACACGAGAAATACTTATTCACTAAGTATACAAAAGCTGTACAGTAGTAAGCTTGGTGAGCGTTTTCGCAACCAATACAATATCAAGTACGACAATAAATTTCCTAGTGCATTACGTGTTTATAGTACAAATACCTCTACCCGACGACTGTGCTTATCACAACAATGGGATCCTGTTCTATTAAGCTGTGTGCTTTGAGCTATTTACTTGCAACTATATTCAGAATTTTTTTACACTACTTTTGTTTACGGATAGTGTTGACGGAAACGATTCTTGATTAACTATTGGTGCAGTAATAAAACATTTATAACTTTACAGAACAGGTATTTTTACTTTGGATTTTTTCATAACACGCTCTTTAATCAAAAGATGATTTTGATACGTACGTCTGGTTGTAGTTTAATACGATCGAATATAACAGTCTAAACAGATACATTACACCACATCCTTGTCAGGAATAGTTTTTGTCCTTTTTTACGATAGTCACGAGCCCGAGGTTGTTTTGCACATTCAGGCTAGACCTACTAGTAGGGGTTGCGGCTCTATCACTTATAGATACAATCATTGGTGATTTGGCGGGATTTGAACCCGGGACCTCAGTGACCAAAGTCCCGGGCTCTAACCACTGGACCAGCTCTCTCCCCATTGTCAGGAATGAGATAAAACATTAATAGCCTACATTATGTTTTTTGGGCGCGAGCTGGTCTTGTAGGGCTTCGTTCTCGAGGTCCTGTTTGTCCTACGTATGTAAGAAGTTTTCACTGTTATTCAACGTAGTACTGTTTGTCCTAGGTTCAAATACCGCTGATCACCAATGGATTTTACCTATATGAGAATGCCACGACTCTCTAAGCCTAGCCTGAAGTAATGTGTGAAACGGTACACGATACCACAAAGAGCCCAACATCCTGACGCTTTTTTTCGTGCTACTTTAAATATTTAAAGGTGGGAAATACAAAATACATAATCATAATAGCCTAATGTAAATATTTAAACTACTCAACAACTGTAACACAAAACCACGCTACGAACCCTAACACTCAATACTATTCCAAAGAATCACCACCAGTCAACATCCTCCACGCAGGTATTTTATGACAATCAATCATAAAAATCACGAAACACTGGTCCAGTTTTCATCTCATTTTGCTAAAACGTTCATCCATCTAGAATGAATCCCCGTGGAGCAGTAGCAGTTGAGATTGAAAGATTGCACCTCGCAAGTTAGGCTACATTTGCCGGTCTTGTCTGTTCAGCTTGCGATTGATGCTCTCTGAGAGAATAAAATCTCCGCCTCAAACCCTTTATCACGTCACGGCTGGTTCTCCGTCGCTATTATTGCTATCGAAGCCTTTCGGTAACAAATCTGCGAGCGTTACTCGTGTTCGTGTTCACGTCTCATGCCGAGGTGCGGTATTGAAATGTGTGAGACTGTGCGAAAGCTTGAAGTGTTATTAACAAATGGGATTGTTCTATTTATGCACACACACGATAGTTGTGTGAGTGTAATGAGTTGTAATTATTGTTACAAGAACTTTAAATAGCATTTTACAATCACTTAGAGTACTTACAGCCGGTTACGTAATGTTTAATAGCCGCTTTATGTCGTTTCTACTAGCGCACTTATTTAGTTAACGGTTTTCAGTAAAGCATGAACAATTTTACTAAAACAAAACTCAAAATCGGACGGTATAATTTCGTAGCAAAACAGAAAATTTGCGTGTAACTAAATACACCGAAGACTTTGCATATTTTTTCACATATCACCTATGTGTTGATAATACATCTTGCCAATTTGGAGCCTTAACTTTAGATATCCTATTTAGAAGCTTTAAAAATAGAAATTGGGTCTGCCAGGCTAGTAAAACTGTATGACGGAGTATCTATCCACTTGAGACGATCATCATCAATAGAATTATTTACTGAGTAAGTACTGAAAACGTAGACGTCCGAGTGAAATGAAGAAAGTGGGCGTTTTGCCTCATCTGCCTAAAACACAGCTTCATCCCCAGGGAAAGGGAGAGCTGAGAAAGATTACCTCCAACAAGGCTACATTTGCCTCGGCCTAACACGCTTATTATTTAGATCGGATCCTTCCATCCGATACAACTCCGAACACAACGGTTCGCCATCTTTCACTTACACGTGCGTTTTATACTGTGGGGATTTGAGCTTTGTGAAATAGGTAAGATATGTAACACATTTGATAATGTATATGTTTATTAAACATACATGAGAAACAAAATTAACATATTCTTAGTATTTGATATGACCTGAGAATTACGAAGATCATGGTGTTTGAAATAGTAATGATTCTTCAGATTTTAATCCTAATTTTATCATAATTACATGTTGCATTCAAGAAACTGGGATGCATGAAATATGAGTGATTACAATTAAAATACGAGATATTAACTTGAAGGTTTAGTTATAACTACGACATTGTTACTTTAAACTGGCCATACTGTACCCTAGCATAAGTAATAATAAACTTTCCCTCATTGCTTGGGGCAACAGTCACATAAGAGGTAGATTGTTTATTCAAAGTTAAACAAATTATATCAGTTTACCATATTGTGTAGAATATTTCTCATGAATTACTATTGTATCATTGCTTTACAAAACAATATTTGGCGATACGAGTTTAAGAATTCAAAACGCTCTTCACAAAACGTGGCACAATTCATACTAAATAAACCAAACACCACCACATGACACAGGCCGACACATTCATTAAGCAGTTTACGATGGCTAAATGAACCGTCATATATAGTAGTTTACGAGCCGCTAAGTAACAATATTCCGGGAACGCTGAAGATATTTATCCGCGCCAGTGATAAACCGGACGTCAACCACGGAATTGACAGTATTTACGATGGCCGTCGAGTTGTAAACACTAAACAGGCTCGGCCTACGTCGCAGTGTTGCCAGATCCCACTTAATCGTTTGATATCCCTTTAATCCCACGGTTTAGAATATTAATCCCTCCGTATCCTTCATCAAACTACTACAGTATTCCTAAATAAAAATATTATTAAGAAATGTGTATGACCTTTCGTGGAAGAAAACAAATACAGAGACGTGTTTGGCCCTTATGACCACCATTTTTATTGTACTAGAGTCGCCTCGTAATACTAGGTCGTTGGGGTTTTAAATACGATCTTAAAGTCGTAACACGATTTAGTGTGCAGCATTCCGAAATGCACTGAAAAACAAAACAGAAAATAAAAACAAGCGTATCTACGGTACTGCGACTCTTAAGACACTGTTTTGAAAAGTTAGCGTACCTCGGGCACTGCTAAGAAAATTAATCTGGAAATTTACCTTTCGGCTTCGTGTCTTTTGAAGCAATACCTGAAGTTCCAATGCCGTAACCAATAACACCAGCCAAACCATTTTGTATCACTATAATCTATGCTTGTACAATGCTCAATACTTCATGAAAACTGACCAGACATATTTCAACACATAACAACAACGTCAATGTCGAAACTAACTGCATTATGTCATTCATATCACACTCAGATGAATCAGCGTCTTAGCCAATCATCAATCCTTCAGTAAATGGTACTTTCTATCTAAGAATCGATTTCAGCAAAGTTTTACCATTCCCTCAAAGCACTTTAAAAATTTAAACAGAAATAAGATGAAACTTAACCCAAATTTCATGTCATGAATTTAAGAAATATCCTGTATTTAAGATAAAACCCCAAAAGTGTAAGCTAGTCTAAATGTTGCTCGTGAAGACGTTCAGCTTTTAGTTGTCCAACTTTTTTCCTCAATTCAAATGTATACTTTCTTATGACAAATCAGATATCTTTATTTGCATTGAATGATTTTCTGCTATGGCTAGATTATACATAAGTTTTCATACATTTCGGTTATACATTTTTATATAGTTCTAAGGAATCGAATCCATATTTTGAATTTAAATTTTACCAAACTAATCAAAACGTTATCCATTTTACACGAAATTTACAATTTTTAAACAGTAATTTTATAACGTATTTACTGAAGGTAGTTGTAAGAAGCATTCTAAGAATAACTAGGGCCTATAAATACGATTTCATTTGAAATTATCTGGATATAGAGCGAAAACGATGCAATACAGTGTATTAAATAAATAGATACAGATTGTTCCACAACACACATAATTACAGTTACAAAACTAAAAAGTTGCCACGTCAACTAAACGGTAATGGGATTCCACTTATTTCATTTTATAGTATATTTTACATTAATACATAACGCGATCGCCTACAGCACTAAACCCAACGTATTCAACGTTTCAACGTCAGTCTGTGAGTCTGAACCGCCGAGGGCTATTTTTGTTCTAACGTGACGAAGAAGACACATGTTGTAGAGAATAGAGACTGGACATCAAACAAATCCTTTGAACAGATAACTGCTTAACTGTACTGAACAGGTCTACTTAAAACTATAGCATATATTATACCACACCAAGTATCAGAGTGACAAAAGAATAAGGGAAGAAGGTCGAATTTGAGACATTGTTTCATTCCGAGTTCCTTAATCAATTATGTCATTTCCAATGATAAATTTCCTAAAATGTAATGACAATTTGTAGTAAGATGGAATTTATACTTAAGTATCCAAAGGTCAATACTGTAACTATCGATATTTCAAACTATCATATCGATGAAAATACGGAATATGCAAAACCTGTATTCGTAATAAAGTGTAAAATTTTTCATTAGCTTATAATATAGTAAAAGGTAGACACTTTGATTTTTATATTAGTTTAAAGTACTTCCATGCTAATAATTATTAAGTATAATTAACTTCCACTCAACGATATAAAATAAACGATATAAATAAACACCGTTGCTTCCACCATGCATCTTTAAGTAATATAAGTTTTTAATACATCAAGATGGTCACCTTGTTTATTCAAAACTTAGCAAACATTTGCTTAAAATTCTGTTAAATTCTATATTAAATTTTATAATAAACAACGTACAATACAATTAGGCTATTCGTAAACACTAATGATCAACGAAAAATGATCAAACACACTTAGTAATACCACCTCATATCTGGAATTATCTCCACTAATAGCGTTATCTCCTGGCTCGTCTTTTTCTTGAAGTTAAATAAAAAAATGTTAAACTTCCTTGTAAACAGTTTTTTTATCAACCTGACAACAGTTAGTCTTTATCAACATCAACTGATAAGTTCTATTTCAGGACAGGTATCTTGTGAAATTCTAAAACAAATCAAATAACTATCCCAACGATAGATATTTAATGATAAACACAATCGATGTATTTGATAAGTTTTATCAAAACTAACAGCAACCAAATTGTACAACTGATTTTTTGCTTACTTTAGTTATTTTTATTTATTTTATTCTTTAACTTCTTTGAATGTATTGAAAAGATCCCAATCTTTGCAGTATGACGGACGCATGCTATTATTTATTGTTGAATTTCGATCGTTGTCTACGCCTATGGAATTTTTGAAGAAGGTATTGTAAATTTGTACAGTACACTAAAACAATTTTGGGGCAGCTGTATAGACATCAAAATGTGTTACTTCATTATGTATTTACTAGTGTAGGGATATATTTACAATACATTTCTTTAGTAGCACTTCTACTTCTAACTAGGATAATCAGCAATATGTAGTATGAAAACTCCATGATCCAATTTTTTTTTCGTTTTGATGGACAATTTTATAAACGTAGAGCACTAGAAAGCCATACTTATTGTATCAAAACCATTGGTGACTTTTTCTCAAAATCTTTTTTTTCAACATGGAATGGCGATGTTTTTGTTTAGTGGTGGTGGCAGGCGCGTCGTGAGAGTAGCCAGTGTCTAAACTGATTATCAGTTTACCACGTTTAGCACGTAGACATAATGTGGCACAGTCGAGTCTATGTACTTGTCTAGGATGTGAACTGTTCCTTCTGAGAATCCGACGAGACGAGCTTTCTCAAACTTACTGCGACTATGTGAAAGGATTTGTGTCAAGCAAAAGCGACCAGGATCGGCAGGTTCTAGGGACAGTCGAGTTTATAACATCGGGTTTCCAAAATATCGAGAATTATTTTTGTATGTTGATTATTTCCTTTTTCATTAGGGGTATTAGGAGATAAGTGTTCTAGATTTCGATACTTAAAACCTGAGTGGGAGTTTTCGAGTTTGATTGTACCTGACCTATCGATGTCTTAAATCGTCGTTTACCACATCTTGGGAGTTCGAGAAGATTATAAAGTAAAATTATATGTTATAGAAAACGTTTTCAAACTTACAAAAGAAATACTTACAGATTTAAATTAAATACACTTAATCTGATAAGTTGTGAACCGGTAATCGTTTACATATGATTAGTACGGTTGTTTTAACGACATTAACTGACATTACAGTTTCTTCTTATAATCAGAAGTGACTATGATCTAAACATAGCAGAACCTTATCCAACGTAAAAGAATTCAGCTTGCATTTTAGTTAAAACACGATAAAACGTCCCAAATACAACTCGAGCACACAAATTTATGTTCAAACTATTCTATTAGATAAAGTACAGAATTAAATATCTAACTCAACAGTCTAAATCGGTCTTAAGCATTTTGTTTATATTCCAATACCAGATTGAACATTAAAATACCCCCGCCGCAGCAAACCTGCAGACTAAGCGAATTTCCATTTGCCTGATTGGATTTACACTAAAATGTCTCCTTAAAAATATCACATTTATTCCCTATTTAAATAGAATGAGTTAAAACACATACTTAGGTTTGCTGCAACAGGGAGGGTAAAAGTGTTTTTTTATGTAAAATGTTAATAGTTAGTAAGAAATAAAAACATTTTCCAAATTTGGGCAAAATATGTTAATAAACAAGCAAACTACAACAGTTTACTTATTCTCCATAAGAATAACATAGGAATTTTAAATTTACAATTTTTTGGAATTTTCTCCGTAACCGATAGGCGCATTATAACGCTTCAATATACTAAATTATTTGTTTTTTTAAGCTCTACAAAATAGTTTAGAAAGAAATTGCAAAATTTTATGTTTTTTGGGTCAAAAATGGGAAAAACCCATTTTTACCCCATAAAAGCCCCCATAAACCCCCGTTCCCATGGTCCGATCATGCTGGTTCGCGAACTCGTTCGAATAAACGTAGGTTTACACGTTTGTACCAAATTTTATCAAAATCGGATCATTTTTGCTCGAGTTATCGCGCTAACGGACACATATATATATATATATATATAAATAAATAATATGTAAAATAACATGAGTACCCTTTTTTTACATATTATTTATTAATTACTTAGTAGCCCTCATAAGTGAACAAGTTTACAATATATATATAAATATATATATATATATATGAATTTGAACGAATGGTGTTTTTGGCCTCTAGGGACCTCAAAACGAAAAAAAAAAATCGGTCCCGGGTCCAGGTCTTACCATGAGTACTACGGTAATAGCTTATTCCCTATATGGGAAATTCGCTAAAAATGGACGGTTAGTTTGTTCTTGGATATCTGCTAGGCACAATATGAAAGAAAAAGCTCATTTTAATTTATTTACTCTTAAACTGACTTAAGTTGTTTGATTTAGAAGCATCAAAACTACATACAAATATTCATAAAATTGCGTCTACATTCTAATTACGTTTAATTAATTTAAGAGAATACACATAAAATTACCATGTTTATTAGATTCCTAAATCGACTTGCCGATGACAATTGTAGGTACAATTTGTATGTTTGTAAATGATAAAATTATGGCAAGAGTAAATACTAAATAAATTCTTCCTAAATTTAAATTCTTTATTTCCTTGATGTGAAGGGTAAAGGGAGGAAAGGTGAAAGGTCAACTAGCCAGGATCAATTCTGATGATGTACCCAGGATTATGTACGCACAAACAGACTTAGAGCGGGTCATCCGCGTACATTGTGTACATTGTACAGAGAGGACCGTGACGTCACACCTAGCTCTCTTGGTTGTACTCCGTTGTACAATTGTACAATCAATACGTTTAAAATACGATTATAGTAGGGTACTATGATGTTACTTTGTAAAGTACAAACATCATGTTAGAATCACAAAGTATGCTTGAAAATGAAATTAGAAGGGTTGACGCTAACAATGAAATAAAAATGCTCCTTTGTTTAGGGGAACTGTGTTGTTTATGTATAAGTGTTGTACCTTTTTATAGATGATAAATACGCTAGTCTTTACCATTGACTATTGGAAACATAGTCAAAGTCTTTAAACATATCAGTTTATACTGTGAATTGTAGTAGTCTTTCACTTGTTAAAATACTATGGAGATATGAATCCCATATTAAAATAATAAAATGTAAACAGTGCCAACTAAAGGGCTAATCAGGCCAAAACAATTCACGAAAGAACATTAAAGGAATTTGATATTTCAAACATAATGTTTTATTGAGAGATAATGGTAAGAAACAAAGACAATGACATAATGAAGTAAAGTTCAAATTATTGAAGAACTAACAATGTGTAAAAACTTGTTTTTGGAAGTTGAATTTAAATTTTAAAATAAAAGACAAAAGTGTTATCCATCTCTGTTGAATAAATTGGGTAAATTACTGTGTTTTTAAAAGTAACTAGGGAATTATTTTTTTACAATAATGCTAAGAATTGTTATTTTAGGTACAACGAGCACTTTGCTTATGTATGAATCTTGCATCACATTCGGTTAAGTTATTACAGTAAATTGAAATCCCTCGAGAGAAATAAATAAAAATCTCGAACTGCGAGGTGAAAAAGTTATAACTGTTTCTGCATAAATCACGCACCGGAAAGAGTTGCGCGTATGAATGTAAACAAATGAGTTCCGTATTTTAAATTAAGAACGCCGTAATCCCGCACAAGCCGATGGCGCAAAAGTTATCCCTTGAAAGGGGAAAGCGTTTGGAATTTCAATAACAAATTGGATTCTCTCCGTTGTGGAATTAACTTAGAAATACCGATCCCTACGTGAATTAGGGACTGAAAAGACGAAGACATCCGTAAGGTGGAGTACAATGGGATTACAGAGCGTAATATGGAGTCACTGGGTTTTAGGGGTGATAGTGCATTGTGTGCAGGTTAAACCCTACAGCAGGAAACTTGCGACTTAGTGGTAGGGGAAACATAGAGGGGGCGGAATGCAATGAAGTTAAAATATTTCTGCAAAGAAAATTAAATTAAACTGAAAACTGTATACCAATATGAAAAATAAATTTAATTAAATAACATGGTTTGAAAATAAAACAGAAAACGTACAATATCTAATTAATGTGATTTTCTTTTGGGGTCTTTAAAAGGCCGCAAAGTAGGTCTATGAAATTATTACCGTTAAGTACCCAAATTCGTAAACAGAGTGTGAAAGCTTTTTTCTACATACCATACACGTTTCAACAAAATAAATGTTGGTGGCGTGAGCAAGATCAGGAATTACGCTTTTACCTTTATTAAATTGGATTAATAATAAACCATCTATTTAATTACCTAATTAATTTGATTTACTAATTATTCAACAACCAATAAACTAATTAGTATATTTCTTATGCATTCAAAAGGTAAAACTAGCTATATGTTCTGTAACATTGCTAGGCATTTATCATAATGTTAGAGACATACTTTTTGCTAATTTATGTCTAGTGTTGCCTAAAACCAGACTACGTAATGTAAGCGCAATTGTTTCAACATGGCTAAACAAACACCACTTTAAACCATTTTATGGAATCAGTGAAGTAAATAAAAAACGTAATTGATGTATCGTAGTGTAAATATAAACCAATAATATGTAGAAGGTAGGCTTACAATGATTTATACATTAAACTTAAAGAATGTTCTGTTCTGTTACTGTAAAAAACGTGTTAAAATGAAAACTACTTATACAATATCAACTAAATTATTAATTTAACGTTAAAAAAATGAGATATTCTTAAATTACAATTTACTGGGACAAGGTGATTTATATTTGAATTCAGTGAAATGGTGTATGTGAGAAAAATATAGCACTATAAAAAAGGTAATACATTTTCATGCATACTCTAATAGCGCATAAAAACTGGAAAAATCTAATAAATTTTCATTTAGCTGAATGATTTTTGAGTTTTAGCATTCTTATTGGATTTTTGGTTCATCATAAAATAAGACACAATAACACTACTGCAATGCTATAATATTGACGTATATGAATTGACCTACTAAATTAATATTACATTTAGGTAATGCAACAATAACAGCTTGTGTTGTATACAATTAACTAATTGAACTAAATCAAATATATACATTCCTCAATAAATAAATTCATACAACCTTTTCGTTTTGCAATTCATTACGGCCATACGATTAACACATAGCCTACTAAAATCCTCAAATGTAATATAAAGATACATTACTGTTTAATTAACCTAATAAATCAATAATACAACGGTCCTTGGTAATATAGGCTATATACATAGTTTAGAGGCGAATAAAAATGTGTTAATTCGACTAAATCTTCAACTAATTTACTTCGATTTCTAATTAATTAATCTACCTACTGCCACACTGAATACTACAATTTAATCAGCATCCTCCTAAATTATTGATAACATGATGAACACAGAATAAAATTTAACTTAACCTCCAAAATAAATTCACTAAAAATTTCACACATGATTTATCAATAAGAGACTCTGACACATTGCATCTTACTATTTTAATTTACAGTGTGTACGTATGGGTTTTATAATATCCCTGAATTGATATTACAATTGGTTGTGTATTAAAGTTTATGCTGAAATAAAAACTTATCATTCAACTTAATCCATAGATCAAATACGTTTTTCCTATTAAAATTTCCTCCGATTAGGTTAACAATTAATAATTGTAAAGCAGTAGCGACCAATTAATTCAACGCAATCCATTAACCCAGTGTTTCAGTGTCTCCTAAAAACTATAAATAGATTAGAGTACCCTATATGTTATTACGATCATCTAATACTAATTAATCTTCTATATAAATCAATTTTAAAATGTTCCAAAACTCGTTAAAAAACCAGACACTGGCACATTAAAATGCTACAATCCAATCTATCCGTGTGGTAAATTATTCTCCTAAATTTATTATACTACAAGACCTGGAATAACAGTTTACACTGCAATCAAAATATTTAATTTAACAAAATGTCCGATATAAATTAATTTCTGTTACAAACCGTTTTCCTCCTAGTTTCCGAATGCATTTAATTCTATTTAAAATCCAGGTTCTTCACTACCACTACTTTGTTTATTAACAGTTAGCTTAGTCTATAAATATATCAATTATAAAACGAAACAAGTCTAAACTAACCTAACCATCCAAACTTGCTGATTATGAAAAAACCTCTAATGTGAATAAACGGAAAGGCAATAAAAAAGTAGTGGTAGTGAACGGAAAAGGATCAAAATCCAAATTAAATTGCCAATAGGAATCCACATGATACACACAAATCCACACATCCGCAAATTCCTATCTAAATAAGTATTCCTACGCGTCGGCGGGAACTGTGCCCAACGCAAATGTAGCTTATAACGCGCGCCGATACTCCCCGTCTCACTCCGCTACCAGTCGCAGTCGAGGATCCAATTTCAAAGAGCTTAAAACAATTGATAACAGGTAGAGCGAAGTTGTAACAGACGTTGTTAGCAAAAGTTAACCCAACTGAGGAATAATAATGCAAACAAGTTGAATACGGCAAAACCCGGCAATGCACGGTGCGACGTTCGTCACATGGGGATATCTCATTTGCATTAAAACTAACGCATGCGCTTTTGAGTGTTTATTAGTTGGATTGAAAGAAAACATTGCGTTTGGAGGAAGAGATTAATTGTTTAGTTTGTGCGTGTGCTTATAAAAATGCATTTTGTGATTTTCGTAGCATAAGCGTAGAGAGTTACGTATTATTTTTGAAATAACGCAAAAAAGAAGATACTTGATTGTTGTTACTTGCAGATTTACCTAAGATCATAACGACATACCAGGATAATGTTGTATACAATAGCTAAGTAATATTGCAATAATATGGTTGGGCTATTGTGTTAAATAAATAAGTGTGAGATATATTAAATAAGTAAATAAGTAAATATTCTTAGTAAGCACACTCATTATGAGTCTTGTTGTGTAGACTATCTTAATTAATTCCAACTCAAATTCGGTTGGTTAATTTTTACACTTATTGCATAACTTCCAACTCCAAACACGTTTATAGACGGATTATGTGTATTTAGAGCTTCATCAAGCAACACAAGCGGCTAACATCGACCACCAAGTCAACACAATTCATCAGTAGAGGTCGGTTTACACGCAGGATGGGGCGACTGGCAACGACCGCGTTAACGCAATAACTACCAATTAGAACTCTGCCGTTAATATATGCAGGGTAAATTATAACATAATGATGATGATTGAAACTTTGACTCTCGCGGACTGAATGTAGGCTACACGTTCAGTTGGTAAAACTAAAACAGTAGCAATATGATCACAATACTAGGAAATTTCACATACATAGTAGGTTTGACAAAAAAGACAAAAATGCATGATAGTCGGCTAACCATTTTAAACTGTTAAAATAATTAGGATATAGTCTATAGTTGACGTAGAATTAAAATGAATAGAAACCTTAAACATTATTTTACTGCATTTACCACAAGCAATTGAAGGGGTTAGATCATAAACAAACAGCATGGCTCAAGATTCAATTTGTGCCGCTGGCTTATCAGTTTTTTTATTTGGATTTTTTTTATCAAGGTATTTGAACCAGGCACCACCATATTACTGACGCGAACCAGGTGATGTAACGTTATTTTATCTCTAAAAACAACTGTGATACATTTAAGTCAAACTTACCTCATTTCTACCTACAGTTAATTATACTATGAGCAGTTTTATCTATTAAATATTCAGTAAAAAGGATTGGTAATTTAAAACGTAATTATTTAGATTGCTAATGACTGAGCGCTGGTGAGTTTAAACACCTAATAAATCTATCAACTAAAGCTCATCGAGTTTTATATGTGTAGTGAATTAACTTCACATAAAAAAATTCCAAACGCCGCACTACCGCAGATTTACCGTATTAAAATTACAAATATAAGCATTGTATGCACTGGTATACTATTACATATGCCCACTCAAATATCTACGCTAAAATTACAACCATAACATTTTATATTAACCTAGGCCTTTGTGTAATGTAACACAGTCATGAATACTTGATAGAAATACTCAAATACTGAAACAACATGTTTGCGTTGAAAAAAATAAAATTATTATTTAAATGTCACACTACAATTGTCTTGTGAAGTATTCGATCTCATAACAATCGTTATAAAAATAAATGAGCCTAGGTATAGCATTTCGTATCAATAAATAAAATGAAACAAATTTATTTTCACATCTAGTTCTAAAAAAACATGTGTTAGCAACAGTAGTCGCTGTGTAGTACACGGGACACATGGTAAGTTACATTGCTACGACGCGGCAACATAAAGCACGGGGATGTTACACTGCTGTTACGACGTTTTACACCCTCAGCGTAACTTTTACGGTCTTTTCATTATGAATTTCAATAAACACGCATTATTTTTACTTCCCATACGACCCGGCGGGGAGCCGAAATTTATGTTCGCATTACATCTTCCAATATGATTATTTTTACGCGAGAACCTCGTGCATTGGGTATGTAATTGTAGGTTGTTTCAAGATTACGAGGGTAAGTTTAAGTATGAAGTAGGGGAGGGGAAATATGTGGCTGCATTACATTAGTATCAGCTGGTGGCGACTAGGAACATATGATTTATGCATTTATTACCTCATTTATTTGTTGTCAAATTTAACGTAAACTTTTGAAAAATTTGCAATATACCCGTTAAGTGTCTGCAAACAGCTAAAATCGGGTTTAAAAAGATAAAGAAAGATATCTAATTATTTAGTTAATTATAATTTTATAATTAATTACATTTAATGAATACGCAAATATACTTCTCAATGTATTATGAACGCTTTTACGTGGTTATTTCATGTAAGGTTACGTTAGAGTGCACTGATTTAATTTTTTTTAGGGATAAGAGAGCGCTTGTTGGTCTTTGGCGATAAAAACATAGGACCAGTAATGGTCAATATAACTTGGTCTAGAATAATAAACACTGAAATACTGGGAAAAATCACCATAAAAATGTCTCAAGCTAATCTATAAGGATAACAAATAATTCAAAAAGACAGTTTTATCCATGTAAAATTCAGGTAAACCAAGTTATTATATTGGATTCTTGATAGCTATTGGCAAATATTCAGTTATATTCTTATTATATATAATAATTTAAAACTGTCACAGAAATCCCTGCATTCCTTTTGCTGCCTGTTTATATATTCTACTATTGTTATAATTAATGTTTATTGTTATTTATATAATATCTTGTTATATTGTTATATTTTATATCATTGTGTTGTACTTGTTCTTCTATTTATCGAATATTTGCCTCATGTTGGTTGTTATACTGTTTTCAAACAACCCTTTTGTTAACTACCATTACGTTTTGTCATAGGATATTTTTATGTACTGTATTGGTTATCTGACAGTTTGGATGAATAAATAAGTAAATAAATTATCATTATCATTATTAAATTATACAAAAATTAACAGAAAAAGCTTTCCGACTTACACTACTCTTAGAATTATCAAAACGCGTTTAACAGACCATTCGTACTTATTTGACAACTAATAAAGTTATAACATTTGCAGGACTAATTTTCTACCTAATTTGTGTTGTACCTATGCATATATTTGGGGTTGTTTCTACTGTATGACATGTATTTATTTCAGCCATAAATTCGAAACACGCTTTGAAGCCGAATTAGTTAAAATACAGCCATAAAACATACCTCGAACGGTATTACCGTCGGTAAACCACTTGCCAATACTGACACGATAACACAGAAACGTAGGGAGAGAGGGAAAGGGAACAGTGAGCTTTGATGTGATATATTATACACATTGTAATTGTTCCAAGCATTGTACGTATTGATTGAGTCAAGGGCGCACTATTGTAGTTGGGCCTGGCTCGAATAAAATCGGTCAATTTATTTCCCCTCCCCTCCCGTCCCGCTCCCCCTTCACTAGATAATGCTTAATTACTGTAACGTCAGCAACGGCAATATTTTTTTATTTCACACTCTAATCCGTGTTCATCACACCTCTTTGTGAAATGTTTAAGGTGTTAAAATTACTGATTTTACAATATATTATCAAAATATAATGCATCAAACATTAAACATTAATCAAACATTAAATGTATTTAATGTTTTCTATATTATCTCAGTAAAAATAATCTGAAATGTGTTTGTTATTGTGTCGTAGAATAACAACAATTAATTAGAAATATATTGTTGAATGTAGGGTAAAATTAAATTATCTTATGTTTACAAGGGAAAATAAACAACTGAACAAATATTTATAAACAAAACTCACGTAATTCCGTTGTGAAGTAATAATAATCCGTCAGTTGCGGTAAATTAATTAAACAAAAACAATATCTCAACCAAAATAATAAAGCGAATCAAATTGAAGCTCCATATTTAGCAAATTTAAACATTTAGTGCACATATTGCTATCGGATTTTACTATTGTTCATCATATATTTGTTGTAGATTTATATTCTCAAGCTGGCTCCAATTGAATTTAAGTTATTATTTTGTAGGCTACGTTTTGAAGCAATGCTCGTATAGTCCCTAAGTTAAGTCATTGACAATTTAAGTTATGGATTTTATTTTCTACAGAACAATATTGTTGACAACAATATTTGTTTACGTCATAGTGTAATATCACACAAACTAGACAACGACGAATTTAAAATGAAAGACAAAACGATACCGTACTGCAAATCATACATTAAGGACAATTCTACGGCTGATTATCACAATATCACGAAACCTTAACAATTAAATAAGAATAACATCGTAATTGTTAACCTAAGCGTAATTTGACAACCTCGATATTGGGCTTTACCTAAACCAATATTATTTCTGAGTTTCCAATTGATGCTGTATGTGGTGAGTTAACGTCCCCGTTATAAGTTGCGGCGAGCGTTTTGTGTTTATAATATATATATAAGGTTAGTATTTGTTATCTTTCATTAGATTATATGTTTACTTATCCCACAAATAGTTTTAGCCAACATGTAAACATGTTTTGTAAATAGTAATAGTTAGTCATTCCAAAAATGAATGAATCCCCGTTGTTATTTTTTATAGCCAGTATGAAATTTCTTTACTTTTAAAGGTTATAAATTGATGTACTATTATTGCATAGCAATGTAGCCTAGTTTTAAGTGCACCTAGTAATTCCGTTATTTGGGCGAATCAATGGTTTTATCTTTCATATGGTTTCAGAAATAATGTAAAACGGTTATGTATATTTTAAAAACATGATAATATCGTGAAAAATAATATTTAAGGGATAATTGATTACAATATTAGGTCTTACATTTTTTGTAACTTATAAATAATTCCATTTGACTTGTTTGGTTATAAATGTTTGTTTTTTCCATTTAAAAATAGCTGTTTTTTTATTAATTATTTAAACTCGTTGTATAGGTAATGTATGCAACGATACTTATTGTCATATTCAACTGTTATATTATTGAAGTGTTTGTTGATAAACCTACTGTTTGTAAATATATTCATGATGACGGATTGATCGCAATTATAGGTTGCTATTATTTTTTGTAGGTACAATTTTATATTTTAATTTTATATTCACTGGACGCTTAACTTGTACCCAACCTCCAGCCGGATACCTAAAACCATTACATTAAAATAACGAACAAATAGTAAACCCAAATTAATACGATAAATTCCAACGCCAGCATTATACAACCACCCAAATAGTCTTTTATTTACAAAGTAAATATGAATAAAACAATCCAACTGTAGGCAGTAGAACAAACAAAAGTAAAGCTGAAAGTTCATTTCAGCTTCACACAGCGTCGGAAATGTTCAGTAAAGTAAACAACGTTTGGAAATATCTCGGCCCAGCGGCGGATACGGCGTTGTAGGAATAAACAAAACACAACAATGCTACATAACGTGCAGTACTGAGTACAGAGTAGTGAGTAGTGAGTAGTGAGCGTGTTGCTGAGTAATGGTGTACCGTGGTAGTAATGAGTAGTGAGTAGTGTACGATAAGCCGCCGGTAGTTTCCCGGGTTTACGAGCACACACCGGTAATTAACCACATGTTAGGCCCCTCGCCCACTATACGATTTCGGTCGTACGACACTGTGTCGGAACGACAACATTTCAACAGTGAACCATTGGATCTTATGAGAGCTCGCCCACTGTACGATAATCTCACGACTACGATAAACTGTCGTGAAGCAGTCGTCCACTGCCACTGTGATACACGACTGTCGTACGACTGTCTAACTCGCAGTGGCGTGTATGATCAAATGGGCGCTCGCCCACTATACGATTTTTATCGTATGTCGTGCGTTCTCTCCAAGTCCTCCTAGTCCTAGTTCGCGCTGAGCCTTCTCGCTGTTCACTTCGCATGACTTTCGCTAATTTAAGTTTTGTCATTTATAATGGTGTTTTCGTCTTTTTAAATCGTTTTTTGCATAATTTTGATCATGCGTATATTTTTTACAATTAATTCATACTTGTTTATTATAATGTTTGATATATCGCTTAGTTTTTGTCTTTTTCAGCCAACATTTTGCGCGATTTTGATCTTGTCTGTATTCTTGGCAGTTCGTTCATATTTTTCTTCATACTATTTTAATGTACTGCATTACTTATAACTAAATATAAAAATTTAATAAAACAATGCGACTTTTATTATTCTTTAATTTTTGTATAACCATTGTTATTAATATATCGTGTTAAATAGTTTGTCTAAAATACCTAAGAATTACTTTTTGCAGATTATATTTTTAAACAAATAGTATTAATATTTAAAAACAATACAAAACATGTTCGAACATACAAACCTTTGACCAAGACCATCCCAAAACCTATGAAAGTTATATAACAAACATTAGTAAAGTTAAAAACTTGTTAAATTAATGGCACGGACTCGTATAATTTTAAAATTTCTTTAAATAGGAACATTAACTTAACTTTAACCTACATTAACTTAAGAAATAATCTAAACATAAAAAATAATTACTTTTTTAATGATGCAGCCCCACATTGACCACTTCCAACAAAACGTATTAAATATATAATCTCACTAACCTCAACGTAATAGCTAGAGTTTCTTGTAATGCAGTTCCTCAGTTTAGTATTTCGGTAAGCAATTAATTGTAGCTTTTATTTTCTGGTGTAATTCATCAAAGTAAGCAGCAGACATTCTGAAGTAGTTGAAAAACTTGTTATCATCACGCCGAAGTTTATCAAAAAGAGTTTGAAATGATCCTGTGTGTTCCTACTTTAATTAATAGGGTGAATCCAATACTTCCGCTTAATCCTACGACGCTTAATTCTGTGCCATAGCAGCCACATAGCAACAACACGTAACGGATCCATTGTTTGACTAAAAAACATTGTTAAGATATTGCGCAACACACTCACTCCTCCACGGCTACCGAACAACTGGTCATTTATCCGATAAAGTGTCGTATAGTGGGCGAGGACCACACATATGATAAGAATATCGTACGACACAGTGTCGTACGACTGAAATCGTAAAGTGGGCGAGAGGCCTTACCCTACCTGTTGCCAATGGTCCTCCAAAGACGGCTGTGCGGAGAAATATCCCTTGTCGTGAATATCCTGCAGCTCCTGGAAGATATTCCCGCTGGGTAAAATATCCATGGTGAAGTCGGTAAAGAAACACAGAGTAAACAGCAGATCAGTATAGCATAACCGTTCAGTCAGCTATTAAAACACGGTAATAGGGACACCCAAAGACCGTCTCATGTTTTTGAGGTTTACACACAGATATTTACAATATCGATTGGCTTAAGTATCGACGAGAATGTATTACCTACAGAAACACTGTTTCACTGCACTCGCTGGGGTTAGAACTCGCGCACTGAACCACCGCAGAACGGAACAGTTGATAAATGGAGGAAAAACGCCGGCTGATAAGAGAAGTGCGAGGAACTACGATACGAGCTGCTAGGGTGCCTGCTACAGCACGACTGACGACTGTCGGCGCAAGCCGGCGGGAGACGACGCGAGCGCTTCGAGCTTCCAGCGCCTTCCGCGGCGAGCACGCAGCGCCACCGTCCACCACCGATATTGGACCTCAGAAATGTTGCAATTAAAATAGTTTCTGCCCGTTATATTTAAAGATTTCAGGAGTTCTTCGTCAAACAATTCGGATTAAAATTTTCAAAGTTTTGTTCCCGGTTAACTAATTGCAATCGGAAAACGAGGAATTGAAATTTGTTGAATCCGACGTAGAGGTAGATGGAATTTGTGTTCTGATTGCAATGCTGAACATCGAAATATGACTTAGTAAAATGTATATCATGCGACCGTATAAATTAAATTGTATGTTATTGGTCTTTGTTATCCTTTGTATTGCTACAGGGCCAGACATCTCCTTTTGTGTTTACTTGCTGTTAGAGCAAACAGATTAGATGGAATAACATTATGTATTTTACCTACGACCGTTTTTTTTAAGTACCGGTAACCGTTTCAGTACAGTTCTTAGAATTGAAAAGTATCTCATAACAGCATTGTTTACTTTCATAACAGCACAGTTTTACTCATAACAACACGGGTAACGGACCAATGAGGTTCAAGGATTGGGAGAGGAGAAGCAAAATTGTAATGATTCGAAATTCAACTAATCAGCTGTTCAGGCCAATTTAATTGTTGATTGGTGCAATTAGTATTTGATACAATGTTTCGTTGCATCACTGTCAGTGGCAATTAGAGGATATAAACAAAAACATAACCTCTCTTAGAAGTTATGAGTAGTGAGTGATTTTTAGTAATTAAAACACCGTCGTAGGTAAAGTAGTGTACGCAACTCGCGTAAATAGTGTTAACGACACGAGTAGAAGTTTTTAAGGCACTCGCCAAGGCACGTACCTTAAATTTTCTACTCGTGTCGTTAACGCTATCTTTACGCAATCGTTGCGTAAACTACTATAACAGCTTGTTATTACCCTATATCATCTCAACAATGTTACAAACTTTTAAAATAAAAAGGTTAATAAACATAATCATTTGTCCAATATGGGATGAATATTGTGTAGTTATAAAACATTAGGTATACCGTCGATTTAGGTTTTCAATCCTCGCTCATTCATTTGTATCCTTCTGTAATTTTGTAATTAAACCCTGGCTATTGCATACGGTATTGCATTGAGAAACTCATCAACGGCGACGAATGCATAAATGCACCGACGATATAAACACTGTCATTTGCATCTAGTGGAAGCGAACGCAAGGTCGTCAGGAAAAACTGTAGATGACGTAACCAACACAGCTGACAGAGAAGTCATGTGACCTTGTGACCTAGTGCATAGCTCAGGTGACCTTCACGGGCTGCAACTTCATAGGGAACTAATAACGTTGTCAATGCAACAGGTTTGCCTACATAACTATTATAGGCAATTACTATAAACTATGGTAGATAATTCTGGTTAGGTTGTCGCTTTGACTATGGAACTAGACTACCCATTTCCGTATTTAAGGTTTTGTCAGTTTTAGAATAACCATTAAAATAGTTTAATTAAAACACCGATAAAGTGCATATGTGAATTAATGATTTTTAAGTACCAATAAGACAACTTTTTTACTGTATGCTATAAAGAATTGACTGCAAAATATAACTTTATTATTTTACTTCATGAATATAATTTTATTATTTTACTTAAAGATACATTATTTTATTAGTCCTCTATAGCCACATCAACTATTAAGGTAAACACTAAGGGCGGTGGGGATTTAATTTCAGATGAAGGACATACTGTGAGTTGCTAATTCTACCAAGGTATTTGTAATCAATAAATAATTACACATAATGATACTTATAGATGCAACATCTACTTTAGTATCCAGAAGTCGACTGTTTAGCTACTGTATACTGGAGCATCTTCCCAAAACTTTTCAAGTAATACTTCATACTTTTCAATTCAGATACTAAAATTTGACTTCTCCTATTCCGCCGATTTTGAATGTGTGTTTTAAGACTCGATGTGCTCAAACGTGCTTTGATTTCGTGTAAATGTTGTTTCATTCGACGCAGTGCGCTTTAGTTTTTAGTTATAATAATACGTTGCAAATATATTTTTAATTATTACAAAATACGAAGTGCTAAAATAGTTGATTGCAAGTTTTCATGGTTAATAATCTGATGTCAAAAATATTTAATGTCTGTTTTATTGAATGTAGAACCATTAAAGGATTAGACCTTTAATATATGGTAGAACCATTGACTATATAACGGTAGAACACAGTAAGGAAGTTCATATTTCTTGTAAAGTGTACGCCTTCATCACCTTATATTAGTACGAAAGTAAATTGTATTAATAATAAACATTATTCTTCAGTATTCAGTACCACTACAAATAAACTAATTATACACCTAATACCGTATACTACTGCAGTACTTAAAAACTTTATACTGATATACAGTTGCCAAATTACCCCAAAACTACTTTAACACCGGAATACTTAATCGAAAACAATTACTTGCATAATTGTACTACAATACTTAATAACTTTATAGTGATATAGGCCTACAGTTGCCAAATTACCCCAAAACTACTTCAACACCGGAAATCCGAATCTAAAACAATGACTTGCCATCGACACGTACAATATTGATATCAGCCCAAGTTGATATTTCAATGCGGAGGCGATAACTTGATATAAAGTAGCAGAATATCCACGATTGTTCCTTCCATTGTTTTGCCCGCCTTCGCGAGACTTAAACTAGTTTAAAGTTTATCAATGGCTCATATCCACAGCTCCCTCGCAATCCAACTCCCCGACGTAGGTACAATGTGCTACAAACACTTTCTTTGAACCCATCGCCATCATATTAGAGGGGTTTTTGATACTAATACCCCCACCGCAGCAAAACTGCAGTCTAAGCGAATTTCCATTTACCTAATTATATGTTCAATTTAGTCGGTTTAAATAATATTAGGTTTAACAAATTTCTAGTTTTGCTGCGACAGGGAGGGTAATAAATTGCGTCTTCAGCAAGATAATTATAGTTGAGTATAAAATAATTCAATTCGACAAGTAGTTTGATTAAAATATATCCATAAACAAGCATACTACAACATTTAACTTATTCTCCATAAGAATAACATGGCATTTTTTTTATTTACATTTTTTTTATTTTCCTCCATAACCAATAACCCTAAAAAGACACTTCAATATACTAAATTAATTGTTTTTAAAGCTCTTTAAGATGGTTTAAAGTGAAATTGGGAAATTTTATGTTTTGAGGTCAAACGTCATGAGAAAACCCAATTTTTACCCCATAAACAACCGTTTCCATGACTCGATCATGCTGGTTCCTAAAATCATTCAAGTTTATCCCAACCTACACCTTCAAGCGAAATTTCATCAAAACCGGACAAAAATTACTCAAGTTATCGCGTTCACTGACGTATCCCAGGTCTAGGTCTTACCGTGCCACCTACGGTAATAGCTACTTCCCTATAGGGAAATTCGTTAAAATTCAGATGTACTTTTGAAATTTTAGCGAATTTCCCTATAGGGAAGTAGCTATTACCGTAGGTCTCATGGTAAGACTTAGGCCCGGGACCGATTTACTTTTTCATTTTGATGTCCCCAGAGGCCAAAAACACCATTCGTTCAAATTTTTATACTGTATATGTATATATATATATATATATATATATATATAGATTTATATATATATGTGTCCGTGAACACGATAACTTGAGTAATTTTTATCCGATTTTGATGAAATTTGGTTTGAAGGTGTAATGCGGGATAAACTTGAATGAGTTCGCGATCCAGTATGATCGGACCATGGGAACAGGGTTTTATGGGGGGTTTTATGGGGTAAAAATTGGTTTTTCTCACTTTTGACCCTCAAAACACAAAATTTCCCAATTTTTCTCTAATCCTTCTTAAAGAGCTTAAAAAAACAAACAATTCAGTATGTCAAAGTGTTTTTGTACGGTTATTGGTTACGGAGAAAACTAAAAAAATTGTAAATTTAAAATTCCCATGTTATTCTTATGGAGAATATTGTAACATGTTGTAGTTTGCTTGATTATGGATATCTTTTGATCAAACTTGGCAAATATATTCATTTTCTACTAAGCAATAATTATTTTACTTAAAACACACACTTTATTAGTTTCCTTGTAGCAGCAAACCTAGGTACTCGTTAAACCTAATGTTATTTAAATAGATCGATTGAAAATCAATTCAGCCAAATGGAAATTCGCTTAGACGGCAGGTTTGCTGCGGCGGGGGTATTTCAATATGTCTGTGGGTTCTATCAAATTTATAGAGCAGTGTTTAAAGGATTGTGATTGTAATGTGAAATTAGCAGTTCGAACCTTTCGTTCTCTGATAGTGTTCTAATATTTTTTACCATTAATTTATGCAATTATAGTTGTGTCTAAAATGTGTTCCTACTTTAGGAAATAACAAACATTTTCAATCTCTATTCTATAAACTAGACAAACGAAATAATTTCTTATCCAGTGTGAGCATCAGGCAATTACCCATGCTTACTGTGATAAAATGTTTTACTATACAATTAAATTGAATCACTGTACAATTAATGCTACTGAAATCTAGTCGGGCCAATTAAATAGTATTATGATTAATACTACAATATTGTTATTACTGTATAAAACTTATATTGGACATTGGAGTTGGATTCACCGTCAAAGATATTATTTAAACTTAATTGACTTTAAGTACATTTAAACTATACTTTGACGTTTGTTTGGTTCTTCAAGTCCTTGAACGAGTGCGTAGATGGTCTTAGTTAGACCACGGACCTTCTGTCCTAGCCCGGGTTCAAATCCCGCCAATCCAGTGGTTTCTAGCAATAATGGTGTTACGCGGGTTACGCGAGCGGGTCGGTAGGAACCAGTAGAGTAACATAAATATTGTAAAGTAACAAAAAGGATTGGTGTATCAGGCGAAAAGGTCCTACCCTGCATTTGAGTACTTTCTCTACTAAGATCCAAACGATAAAATTATTAATTCCTTGCCAATTCAATACTACACGATATAATTTCGTAGCTGTTTGCAAACCAATATTCAACATAAAACTGTATCTCGTAAACAGTGAATTCGTAGGGGAATTATTATTTATGTGAATGTAGTTAAACAGGGCGTATTTATTTATAGCTCTGTGACATGCCCTCGTTCTGTTAACCCATAATAATCGATTGATTGTTTGGGAAGGTTAGTGAACTCGTTCGCAACAGATGTATTTTTAAACCCTGATTATGTTACTCGGCTGACGTCATAAGTACCATATAGTTCTTAATATATATGTATTTTAAAAGTTCTTGTTTTCTTCCCACGCAATACGGTAGTTAATTCGAATATAGCACAATCAAACGGTTTGGGGAGAATGGTCTGAGCCGATTAAATGTTTACTTGACAATTGTCATATTCAAAATAAGCTACTTGTATGGTTAAATACAAATCAGTCACCCAAATATATGATAAACGAAAACCTAGCCCTTAGAATCTTATCGTCGTCGACAACGAAACATGTATCATTAGTATAAAATGCTGTTCTTGGAACAGCGCTTCCACTGCGGTTCCTACTGTAAAAATAGTCTAATAAACGTATAAGAAATAACACTAATAAATAGATCCTATTAATCATTTTGCAAGTGCTTAGCGTAACACGTCTCTGTTTGAAATATGTATTTTAACTATGTGGCTTTTGGATACCATAAGTGTTAATAAAATTCATCACTGCAAAATATCTTGATAGTTATACTATACTTGATTTTTGAACAACATGTTTGATTAAATATTTAGCCTAATCTTATTAGTGGTATTGAACAAAATACATTGTATATACTATTTATAATGAATGACCTTAATCAATGTATTTAATGTGATATGTCTTCAAAGAATTAATTACGATGATTCGACCATTCATTTTTTCGGATTAATAACACAAACTAATTCTGTACCGAACTGTAATAAAATAAGCTATAGTCAAAATTCGGTAAATATTCACGGCCTAATTAATATTGTAAAATAATGCAGATATATATTAGTGTAAGATACAACTGATTCGCTAATTAGGTTTATTTCTTGAAATATTCTCTACTGTTAACTTTTTAAAATTCACATGTTGGATATTTCATTTAGAATAACATAAGTAAAATATAATATAAATTCAACTTAGATTTTATGTTGGAAAAAAATACTATCATAAAACACAAACGGACACTCTAAGCTTCCGGCTTGCTGAGAAAAACACATGAATGACTTGATGATTAAATATTTAAGTGGTTAGTCATGGAAAGGTTGTGGAGGGGGGGGGCGTGAATTACTAGGCGAAGGCCGTCAGGAAAATACAATGATACACACACAGACATAGACACGCATCCCCGGTTACAAATCTTTGTCGGGACACCTGTATAAAACACAGTTGTCGGGACTTTTGAACCAAACAGTATTATGTTCCCACTGCTGTTCGTACATTAACTACGTAAAGGTAGATTTTCTTTACACTCCATTTAAATGTCAAAAAACCTTAAAACTGACTGTCGGGATGTCCCGACAAACATACAAGTGTGTTAATAGCCCCGACAATAGTAAAAGTGTGTTTGTCTGCCCGACAAACATATAAATCAAGAACTTGACACTTTCTGTGTGAACCAACTGCAGATGAGTCATTCCAACGTTGCCACATCTCCTGGTTTCTCAGCGCCTAGGCTACGCAACCTTCGCGCGCTTTCATGAGTGGACTGCCGGGCTCACGTTGCATTCTATTTCGCAACGTTTACGATCAACCCCCTCCCCAACGTCCTTGTATACGTCATAGTTGTGTTTTTGCTTAACGCTTTTCGACATGCAGCATCTTTGATTGCTGTCTATATTATGTTAGGGGAAAATTTATGTTTAAAATCGTTCTGTATGTGTGTCATTTTAGGGTCGCCGGAATGGTCGCCCCCGGAAACATCACCCCCCAGGCTAAACGTGACGTCACGAAACCAGACAACCAGCTGGTATAAAATCTATGTCCGCGACCGGAATCGCACCCCCCCCAAGGGCTTGACAAGTAATTTATCAAAATCTAGTTGATATGAACTAATTATGTTATTAATTTTAATTCAAACAAGTAGAAACGGAAAGGTCTTCCCCGGCAAGGCATCCCCTATGTACACCCCGGAATCGTCCCCCCCTGAAACGCTACCCTTGCCCCTACGCTTACCTGCTGCCCGTCCTCCCAAGTCCATTGTTCTGAGGGTCAGCCGCTAGTTCATTATTATTGTCGCTTGGACAACAGCTTTTCCACAGAAGTAAATTGCAGACGCTGTGGTGGAATATCAATCAGTAGATTTAGATGTGTATGAACTTCTAAGACAACTAAATAATACGAGCAAAGATTGGCTTTAAAAATGATTCTTTTATACTTAATTCATAACCAACGATAATGCGTAAAGTATAAATTTTTTCTGTTGCATTAAATAGTAGTTATAATTATCAACTTCAGTAAACTTACCTTACACCCTATGGTAATTGTTAAGCAACACATTTGTTAAAAATAGAATAATTTCTAAATGTATTAAAAATGAATCGCATTGCTTTAGGTTTGGCCCCGATTTAATTCATAATTTGAAAATTAGAAACAGATTATTAAATAAGAATAAACATAATAATATCTTTTAGGGGATTAATCCCTTAAATTTAACTAAATAATTAATTGTTAGTAATTACAAATATGTAAATGATACTATTCTAAAGGTTATGCCAAAAAGTACTTTAATTCAGAAACAGCCTAGGCTAGATTCATATCACTGGAATAGAGTCAAAATATAATGAAAGTATAATCAAAATATCAGAATCACTTTAAATCGAGAAGAGGACTTGCAATCAGTGTTGATATACCAATAAATTAGTTTTGTTATAAGATGTATATGTTTAGAAAACCTTTTTGCTACTGAAGTTTGCAAAATTATGTTTCATAATTACTAAGGGGAAAATATACGTGAGTAAATGTTGAGCTGTAAACTTGTATTACATCGCTTAAACGATAGTAACATTCGTATATATTCCAATTAATGTATCTATCACAAAGTGCCAATTTTAATCAAAAATACCCCCGCCACAGCAAACCTGCAGACTAAGCGAATTTCCATTTGCCTGATTGGATTTACGCTAAAATGTCTCTGTAAAAATATCACATTTATTCCCTATTTAAATAACATTAGTTCAATATATATCAATATCAATATCAATTGATATGGGGACGCCACCTAGGTGCGTATTTTAACCCAAATATGAGTGTAGAATGGTGTGAGATGATCTGTGTAGCTTTGTTACTGACTAAGATCAGCTGTTTCATTAGCTAGGATTATTTATTTAAAGCCCAATGCAAATTACAGACGAATTCCATAAATCATTACTCTGAGAATAGTGGATACTATACTTAGGATTATGTTCTCTTGCAAACTTTTAAGTTAAATACGTATTAATATTCTGCGAACTACAGGTAGATTTAAATGTGTAATTTTCAAAACAATGGGCGACCGTTCATGGAATAACTGTACTACTTCAATGTCAATTTAGTTATTTAATATCAGCAGTGTGAAATCATGAAATAAAGGGAATGTGACACGGTTGCTTACTTCTCTATCAACGCAAACGTAAACATTGTGAGCTTTTTCCTGTTTATTGCCGAAGAAACTAACCAATATTTACTTTCTAAATTCTTTTTACGGGAAAGAGTCCTTCGCCAATATCAAGTCAGGAATATTCTCGATGCATTTATTTTAGTATAAAATCCAGACAATTATTTATACATCATTTATTGCTCAATGTTTACAATTTAAGAATTAGAATTAGGAAATGTGAAAATATGTTTGTCAAGTGTGTACTGTATTATGATGTTGAGTTGTTGAAGCAGGCTCATATTAATATGAGTTGATTCCTTACTTAATTTTTACTATTACTATAAACATTTTATTTCATTTCCACGTGTTTCAAATACATTTCATGCGTTGACGGAAAAAAAAACTATATGTAATTTACACATCATTTGATGTATAAAATTAAGGGGAAATGTCTAGAGAAAGCACAATATCAAAGTGTTAATTTGTATTTATCTTAATATCCACAACATTTGCGTAATAAGGCCATATACTTCCCATTCTTGCGAGTTCAGTCGAACGGTGGTAATATGGGACAGTCTCTACCCTTGTGAACAATAGCTGGCTCGAGTCACGAGCCCAAGCCCTACAGCAGGTATACCGGGGGTGATCATGGAAGGGGGGGACCTTTCCGGGGTGTGCATTTTGAAAACGATCGGGGTTAACGTATCCGGTTAGCATCAATTATTGTAATTAGAAAATTCATTTTATACATGTACAGGGTGTCCCGTAATTTAACAGCAAAACTCCTGGAAATTGTTTTATGTGTCAAAACAAGGTGAAAATCAAGAATAAATCTTTTTTCCAAAATCGCTTTTTGGCCAGATATCTACTATTTTGTATTTAATTTTAAACATTTGTAGCTTTGGCGTTTTTTAACCGATGTTTATGAAACTTGGTATGTACGTTAAGGTAAACAAGACCAGTCTGAGATAAAAAACTATCATCTTGATTTGACGAAAAATAATAAAATGGCGGTCATTTTAATTTTTAAAACTCGAATTACTCAAAAACGGCAAATTGTATGAAAAGATGTCATGAATACTTATATTTAGCATTATTAATTTCCTATCAAACAATACCAAGTTCAAAAATTTGGAATAAGAAATGGCTTAAATATAACGATTTTTAGTGGTAAAATGGGACCAACAGGATATTTTAGCCTTTTTAACCCAATAAAAGTATTCTTGGCATTTTTCATAAAATGTTTCGTTTTTGAGTAACTTAAGTTTTAAAAATTAAAATAGCCACCATTTTGAAATTTTGAGTTGAATCAAGATGATTTGTTTTTCTAACACTAGTCTTGTTTATCTTAAAGTAAACACAAAGTTTTATAAAGATCGGTTAAAAAACGTCAAAGAAATCAAATGTTTAAAAATACAAAATGGCGTATAGGCCTATCTGGTTAACGAAGTGATTTTGGAAAAAATGTTATTCTTTATTTTCGACTTATTTTGACCCATAGAACCATTTCCCGGAGTTTTGCTGTTTACTTACGGGACATTCTGTATACAAGGTATCCACTGACCGGAAAACTTTGAAAAACATTATGCGCAAATTTGTGTCTCAACAGGGAATTTTCAAATTCGTGATTTGCCACATAAATTCCGTTCTTGATCAAACTCGGAGCTGCAGTAAATTTCGCCGCTATTGTTACATTTTATGTTCTTATCTTCTTTTATCTTTGATCTTCTTTTATGCCTATCGCAATCGTTTACAACTTTTACGTATCCTACGTAACCGCGGAAAAGAAACACCGAAGCTGTTATTGGCATCAGCTTTTGTGGTTTCTATTTGTGATCTATATTGGTGTAATCTAATGAAAACGTCGTTGCTGTTATTTTGGTATTGGTCTTTGTGAATATTGATGTCGTTCGTACGTAACTGCTGGAAACGCCACAGCTGTTAAACCCGGCTTTATGGTATCGGCGTTTGTCCTTGAAATCGTGAAGAAAATGTCGCTTTGACGTCGCTGTTGACTGTTGTTGATACTGGGTTTTGTGTTGTCTATCGCGAACGTTCCTAACGATTGCTTGCGCTGGGAATAATTGCGAAAAACGCCAACACTGCTAAATTGGTATCAATCGAAAAAAAATAAAAAAACGTGGTCCTTATGGTTTGCCATGCTGATGATGAAATAACCACAAAATACATAAACAGAAAATCAAAACTAATGGTAGAAATTACAATCGCATGTTTATTGGGTGAAAATAAAGAAGTCTGTAGATTATTTAATTTTAGTCTAGTTTTCGAACGACCTCTAGTTATATATACTGTGTGTTTGAAAAGTCCCGGAACTGTGTAATGCATTTTTTTAAATATTTTTTTCAATGTTATGTTCACTTTTTAGTGCTACTTTGATGGGGGCCCATCAGGAGTTAGACAAAATTCACAATGCCACAAACCCAATCCAAGCGGACAATGGAGTAAAAAATTACAGCTGTTCAAAGATTCCTGTGATTTATGCGCCCGATAGAAGCCGGAAGAAAGTCATTATGAAAGCATAGGTCAATGCACATAAGCTTGAAGTTCTTTGTTAGTTGAATACAGTTCCGCAATTATTTTGGGCTCAAAATAACAGCTTGGTAAACAATGACAGTCCGGCAAAGATAAAAAATGTCCTGTATTTGAGCAAGACAACAGTCCTTTAGCTTATTTAAATTACCAAATTGCAGTATACAGTAGACCCGTCTTAAGCTGGCTTTTCCTAGGCGCGGAAGCGGAGAGCGAACGTGGAGAGCGGAAAAGAGATAACATGGTGTTCCGCTCCGCTTCTAGGAAAACAGTAACATTAAATTACCTAAGACAATTGGAGTCCGCTCTCTGCGTTCCTCTCTCCGCTGTCCACTTCCGCGCCTAGGAAAACCCAGCTTTACTCGACCCGAATGGGACCGGACTAAGTCGGATAACGCAAAAAGTTGGTTAAAACGGGCAATCCCATTATTTCGAAGTTGTAATTACATTATTATTTATAAAGTAAACTACACTTACCTCCTTTGTTTGAATTGATAAAAAAATCACAAATAAACACAAAACACGGTTAAGTCAAATACTTTAAGTGGTATAAATTATACTTGTAGCCAAGAGTCAATAGAAAAAGCTTATTTTAATTACTTTGGTACTCTAGGCTAATATTAATTTATGATTTAGAAATATATCGTAATACAGTACAGAACTTATTGTCGAAATTGAAGAAACTATACACCATTTTGTTACGACACACACGATGATTTATGGCCTCTCACTTGAGGCTCCAGTCACAGGAACTATATTGACCTTGGAGTTGTTAGCCTTCATCCCCTGCCCTCCATACAAGTTGCATTTTTCGTTTACTCTAGCGATCAGTTAATTAGCTATAAAAATTGTAACACACTCTATGATTTTGCCGCACAGATAACAAATCAGATGTGCTTGTGCTTGATGACAAACTGGCAACATGCAATATTTTTGGGATGAATACCAAAAAAACTATTCTTAGGCACATCCTGTGGAGATAAGCGTGGGAGCGGAAATCCCCGAGATTCATAGAAAGCGGTGGTTAAACCGAACTGCTCACGAAGCAAGGTTGCTTAAAAAAAACTGTAATATTTTACAATCAAGGGCGGATAATCCGATTATCGGTTAATGCGATTTTGGTTAAGAGGGGTTGACTCTATTAGTGAATAGACATGCCTCATTTAACTATTAACAAAATAAATAAGTAATTAAAAGTTATAATAGAATATATAGGCCTACAATTAATTGTTGCCTACTACTCTAAGTTCCATAATGTGAGTTGTAAAAAATGTGAGGGAAGAATTTAAAAACTCATCATAAAAAATTCAGCCATTCAAATGTATGAAACTAGCTATTTTTTTTTAATAAATGACCTTTTCATTATATGACCAAAGCAGTCATAAAACCACTCAGAGTTCATTTTCCTACTACTGGATATTGAAGATTTAAATAATAAAATAAGATAAACTTGTTGCCTTGTTTACATAGGTAACACGCAACAAGGTAACAAGGTAACAAATTTATTCTATTATTATTATTTATTTTATTATTTATTATTATTTATAGCTTCAATATCCGGTAGTAGGGAAATGAACTCTGGTCAATTTGCGAGCAAATAAAATATTCCTACGATTACAATACTTAAAGTTAAAGTTACTGAACACTATCGAGAACATCAAATTTAACAAACTATGCCTGAAGAACAAAGTTGTGCCTAACTGCGTTAAAGTTACCATTAACAATAAATCAAAATCAGCACAAATTGCAAAATTAAAAGCAGAGACATTATGGATTACAGGAGAAATATATAATCACTTTATGGCAAAAAAGACATGATTAATCAGGAACTATATAGAACACCTACTTATCTAGCCAACATGTTAGGTCCTGAGAACACAATAGGTCTAATAGAAAATATTATTGACAAACTGAATAATATAATCAGCAAGAAAAAACAAAGTCAGAAGAACAAATAAACAAAGCTTATCGACAAATACAACAAATTTAACACTAACAACAATACTGAATGCAAACATGAGTTTTTCCCAAAACTTTTAAACAAAACTGACATATTATTTGAAGACAAAGAGACTAACCTTCTGAATAAAGGATTTAAACATTGTCTGTCACCTCCCCCAAACGTGAAGAACCTAGTTAACGAAGTCATAAATACAATTATGTATAGTTTTAGTAAATGACAAATTAACCAGATACAGTACATAGTCCCCAAAATTAGACAAAATGCAAAACGTCATAAAAACCAAGACCATCTAATAAATAAGCTCCCCCAAACGTAAAGAACCTAGTTAACGAAGTCATATATACATAGAGTTTCAGTAAATGACAAATTAACCAGATACATAGTCCCCAAAATTAGCCAAATTGTAAAACGTTATGAAAACTAAGACCATCTAATAGCTAAGAATAAAAAAAAAAAAACTAACTGAAAACCACGCAATAGTAACCAAGCTGACAAGAGAAATACAACTGTCATAATGTACGAAAGTGATAATGATAGGAAAATAAACCAGTTCATAGCCAAAAACAATATTGAAATTGTAAAAAATGCCCCAACCCCCAAATTTCTTAAAAAAATAAATTCTAACATTAACAGATCGAAACACCTACTTTGTGAAAAAATAAAAAGACAACTCAAAGTAACAGCCCCCTACACACCAAAATTCAAAGGCTTACCAAAGGTTCACAAGCCCATACCCATCATTTGCTACTTATGTATAGTTCATAGTTTGACAAAATTGTATTAATGGAGAAACCGTTGGAATAAATAAATAAATAAATAAATCATAACTGTATCACCCTTGTAAACTACACGTCAGCACCAGTATGTAGAATAGCCAAGAAAATAGACGGAATAATTAGTAAATAGGGTGAGTTTTAAATGAGCCCCCCCCTACTTTTTATACATTTCTTAAGATATCAACTCCAGAACACGTCAGATCATTGTGGAGTAGTAAGTACTTGATTTTGGCTGGGTATACATTTTTGGCCGCCATCTTGGATCCGCCATATTGGATACAAAGTTTTTTTCAAATTTTAAGGTAGGGTTGTGACCACAATTCGTTTAAAAAAATCTTGATCCATAGTGCTAGATAAAGATAAGTAACACCCCCAGTCATTGTCGACCTATTTTCACTTGGCTAAGATGGATGTATTTTTTTCGGTCTCCATCTTGAATCCGCCATTTTGAAATGTGATAAATTATTTTGAATATGAAGGTGGTGTTGCGACCCATCATTTTGAATTACTTTTTTATGCTGAACTCAATGCCGCAATCCATTTTTTTTTTTTTTTGTTATCAAGCTTTCTTGATGAAAAATTATAACTATTTTATTTACAATGTCAATATTTAAAAAACTAAATATGAAAATGAAAAACGGATTGCTGCATTGAGTTCATCATAAAAAATTAATTCAAAATGATGGGTCATAACACCACCTTCATATTTAAAATAATTTATCACATTTCAAAATGGTAGATCCAAGATGGCGGCCGAAAAATATACATCCGTCATAGCCAAGTGAAAATAGGTCAACAATGACTGGTGGTGTTACTTTATCCAGCACAATTTTTTTTTTTTTATTAAATGGTCTTGGTTTGTAAATGCACAATGTTAAAATGGGCTAAAAATAAAGTTATAAAAAGTCCTCATAACTTTAGAATGGATCAATATTTAAAAAAAAATTGTGGCATTGTAATCAGCGTAAAATTTAATTTGAAATGATGGATCACAACCCTACCTTTACATTTGAAAACAAAACTTTGTATCCAATATGACGGATCCAAGATGGCGGCCAAAAATTTATACCCAGTCAAAATGAAGTACTTACTACTCCCCAATGATCTGACGTGGTCCGGAGTTGATATCTTGAGAAATGTAGAAAAAAGTAGGGGGGAACTCATTTAAAACTCACCCTGTATGTTTTAAGTGTTATAAGATGTTTCTTGTATTTACTTATTGTAAATTTAATAACACGTACAATGCTGATCAAGAAGTAATTTAACTAAGTTAGTAACATTTAACATTGTTTCAATAATTCAGGTATCATTGTTATCTTTCTACTTTTATCTTGTTGAAAACCTTATTTTTTGTTAACTCTACACCGTTTTTCTTTGTTAATGTATTGTTAACGAATTCAAACTTTATTTTTTGTTACCTATTATTGTTATCTACTCAAATCAAATTTATTACCTATTGTTATTCTTTGTAACGCTTTTATAGATTTTTTTGTTGCAACCGCTGTCTTTTTCCCATCTTGTTGCCGTTTCTCTTTTTTGTTTGTTATTAGTTTATTTTGATTGTTTTTTTTATTTAATTTGAAATAATGGTTCACAACCCTACCTTTACATTTGAAAACAAAACTTTGTATCCAATATGATGGATCCAAGATGGCGGCCAAAAATTTATACCCAGCCAAAATGGGAGGGCTGGAACTGCACTCACGGTCAGTCCCTAGTCCTAATCCAACTATGGAACTGCACTCACGGTCACTTTGAGCCTTTCTGGGGGTACCGGAACTGCACTCACGGTCAGTTTTTAATTAGCCTATATCACATTGTGCAACACCATGATTGAATTGATTAAAACTTATTAAATTAGTTGAAATATATTGAAAAGTTTTGATTAAATTAATCTAAACGTCAAAAAATAAACTTACTACTGACATTGTAAAAAATACACATGTGTACAGAAAATTCTAGCATAGTATTTACGATAACATGATAGGCTATATTCTTATTATAACGAAGCTTCTTTTGTAAAGGTTAGGTTAGGTTAGGTTAGTTATTGTTGTATTTATTGGGACAGACACTTAAACGTGTATTAAATAAAGTATTGGATAAAGTAAGACAGAGGACGGAATAAACAGATGACTAAGGGGCTAGCGAAGCGTTCAGCCGTGAAAGACCGATTTTTGACCGTGAGTGCAGTTCCATATGGCTTAGGCGGGCTACCCTTCCAACCCTTGTAAATTCCTTTGACCGTGAGTGCAGTTCATTGTCAGCCATCAAAATGAAGTACTTACTACTCCACAATGATCTGAATTTATTTTGATTGTTTTTTTTTTTCACTCAACTTTATTGTATATGTAGCTTTAAGTAAGTCTTGTTTGTTAATACACTGAATTGTATCAAATATCAAAATGGAGCCGTCCGTTGGAATGTAAAATAAATAAATAAGTAAAACACTTCAATAGTTTCACTTGGGCTACCTAATTAAATAAATAAATAAAAATGTCTTTTATTAGCTCCTCAGTACAAACTGTTTTACAGGATGACTCTTGTCAATTAACTAATCCTAACTTAAAACTAAAGACAAAACAAAATACTGATCCCCCTATTTACACGATTTTAGCTATTTACAAAAATACATTTTCTTTAGTCTATATCTAAAAGCTGGCACACCCAGCATCTTTAGGTCACAGGGGAGGTCATTGTACATTTTAGGCCCAAAGTACGAAAAACCTCTCTTTCCTACTTCCAACCTCACCTTCGGGAAATGAAGCTTTTTGTCTTGTCGGGTATTGCGCTGAGACACCCGATCGTGGGTGACCAGTCTTTCAATGAGGTATAGATTTTATTAGAGGTAAATAGCTTGGCATAAGATTAATTATTTTTCATGATTTTATTAACTTAATATTTCATTTAAATACATCCCTGTACTTATTAAAATAAATAAGAAAACGACATGTAAGTTAAATAGAACCCTCCTAAATATAAATATAGGCTATTTAATATTTTGGGTACAGTTTCTTAACTGGGCTACGGTAATATCGATTGAAACCATCAATTGAGAATATCTCTTAGTAATGAATATATTTAACCTACTTATATAGGTTTTAAAATGAAACTGTAATAATCTAACGTAACCAACCAAACTTGCCGACAGTGAACAAATCGATTTAAGGTTTACTAATCGAATTGATAGTTTCAATATATATTAGCGTAGCCCAGTTAAGTTAAGAAACTGTACCCAATATTTTATATAACAAATATATGGTAAGATATAATAAATATTTTAACCATAGAAAATTAATTACAAAACTAATTGGAATTAATTACAAATTAATTAAATTAATTGCAAGTTAGCAAGGCCTAAGTTTAACTAAATTGGTTCTATAAATTACTTAACCTATCAATTGCATGATTTGCCATAAACGTAAATAACTGAATTGATTTGATTATTTTATTCCACTGATAGTTTTTCAGTATTTGGTGATATTTTTGTACGGGAATAATCGGAATAACTGACTGAAAGTTATTAAATTCCTCACCGACATAAACAATAACAATAACATAACCTCAACGAGAGCTACTACAGTAGAAGAAAATATATCGCCATTAGGCAGACAACAGCTCCAACTAAAACGCTGTCTAATTCAGAGGAGCAACCGCATCATGCAAGGTCAAGTCCGCTCCATTCCACGACACGACCACCAGCAGTCAACACTAGATGATGCAAAAAACGGTTGGAACTTCGAACTGGCAACATTGCATCTCTTAAACATGAAACCTGCATTTGAAGTGAATGTCGGGACAACCACACACTTCATTAGTTCCGCAAATCACCACTGCCGCGCCACCGTACGTGTGAGATATAGGGCCCGACAAAGATAGACATCACTGACTCCGGGGGCGTACATTGACTGTCGGGACATTTACAACAAAATTTTCTAAGTGTTACTGGGACCCGATTACAACGTTTCAGGCATTCTTTGCTTGTCGGGACGTGTGTGAGTCCCGACAACCGTGTGTTAGCCCGACTGTCTGGCCGTATGCAGGCGTGTGTCCCGACAATGATATGCAAACGTACGCACGCACACACATACGCTCACTGACATATTAACACACCAATAGAAGATTACTAGGAGAAATAGTCAACAACAGTAAAAGGAATGCTGATCACCTTGTATTTACGCATTCACTTTTGCAAGCTGAAAGTTTTCTCTTACAAATGATCTGTCAGAATGCCAAAATCAACTTTTGTGACCAAGGCTGAAAAAATAGCATTGTATATTAATAACGTAGTTCTAAAATGTATTGTAGGCAATCTATAAATTAATAGGCAAGCATGTTTCTTGAAAACCTTTTTTCAGCTCGTGTGCATCGCAGGGAAAATCTACGCACACTGTTAAAAATATATTTTCCTGTAGATGTGCAGAATCCTTTTGTAAATTAAATTAGGCTCCAAAATAAGCACAAAAATTAATTTTAAATAAAAAAAATAACAACGAAATATAAACAGAAAAACAAAAAAACAAATGGAACAAATTCCAATGACATGTATTATTTACAGCGTAAGGTGAAAATGGAGAAGTTACCTCAATATATATTTTTGGTCGAATTCGACCACTAGTATTCATTAATAAACACTTACAAATTGTTTTCTGATGAATAATGAATGTATTCCATAACATTAAAAAAATAACAGTAAATGTAACGAACTTGATTTAGAGCTATGTGTCATGGCTGGATGATACATCGCTACAAATCAAGTTTGAAACATATGTGTCTAACATAAATCGGTACCGTGACATGCAATAATAATAGGATCATCAAATAGTTCCATTCCCGAAAAAAATACTTATAACACGAATAAATCAATTACAACATCGATAATAAATTACATAAATGTGTTTTGTTAATACATACATCCAGGAAACTAGATTGGTTTTGCGTTTAAATAAGACTGTAGATTAAAATACAACTAGATTGTTATAATCAATTAGTAATTTCATTCACTATTGCATATACTGGTTCTTTTGTAATACTATTAAGGTATCATTAAATAACGCTAATAGTTGGTCGCACTAGTATGGCATATTTAAATATTGTACAAATATTGTAAATCCAAGTTTGATAAACCTACGTAATCTTTATATTAATAGGCAAGGATGTTTCTTTAAACACTTCTTCTCAGCTCGTGTGTATCGCAGGGAAAATCTACGCATACTGTTGGAAAGATATTTACATGTAGAAGTGCAGAATCTCTTTATAAACTAAAATAGGCTCAAAAATAAGCACAACAAATGGATTCAAAGTTTAAAAAAATTAACATCGTCCCCATGGGTTGCCTTCCTGGTGACGAAATAACAACAAAATGTAAACAGAAAATCAAAAGAAATGGAAGAAATTCCAATCACATGTTTTATTTACAGCGTGGATTGAAAACAGATAAGCCTGTTCATTACATATTTTTGGCCGAGTTTTAAACCAATAGACGACCTCTAAATTAAAGAAATGTACAAATTGTCTTATAGGGAATTATATAGGATGTATTCATAGTGCATTATGTATATTACGTTTGAACCCGTGTCAAAGGGACATTGATAATCATCTAGGTTAGCTAACAATAGCCTATTATAGTATTGCCTTAAAGTTATCACTGCGCGCGTGGTAGTGTTAGGTTACGGTTTAATTTAATGATTTGAATCAGCTGTATGTATTGTTAAAAGTTGTTTAATTATTATATTTTGATTTTAATATTGAGAAAATACGTAGGTTTCCTTTAGAATATTTTATTTTATTTTTACGTTTGAACAAATTGATTGAGAAATAAAAAAGTGGTAGTATTACTGAGGTCTGTTATTCTGTGTTTGTGTATTTTTGCGTCGTGATGAAAAGTATCGTTCATAACTCGTACCGAAAGTTATTTTCCGGGTCTTGCTCCATTGTTCCCGCCGTCGGTTTCGCCTCGTACGTGAAAAACTTGAGCGCGCGTCGGAAATGCCATCTTCGGTCATAATAACGACTACTATTTAAATACTACTTAAATATAATATTTAAAGGTTTGTAATTAGTTAAAGAATTATAAATTGGAAAATATTTTATCAAGTCTGAAATAACCAAAGCATATCTATTTAAATGTAAATAGTTTAAAAATAATGTAGTGATGTACGCGTATATGAATCGTGATATTTTTATCAATTAATATTAATGCTACATTAAACAAAATAAACCTTGAACTACGTCTGGCAATTTTCTTACCAAAGCAATTACTTAATTAAGAATCACTTAAAACACATAAGTTTATAATTTAATAGGTGTACCCGCGGGCTTTGTCCCGTTTAACTTCTTAATGTTCAAGATGATCTCGTTCGCATGGCTCAATCACGTCCTGGTTGAAGTTCGTTCGCTACGTTCACTCACCTTTTGGTTGCAAATTAGCTGTTGTCATAAATTGAAAAAAATAAAAAATAATAGTGCTGCACCTTGTTGGTAATCCTTGTAACTTTAATGCTATTGAACATCATAGAACAGAACCAACTTGTTTAATTGAAACAGCTGTTAAGATTCATTAATTCCTTTTAAATATGAAAAATTATAAGGATAACATGGGAAACTCTAGAGCCACTGGGGCGGAGCCCGAAAGCCCGATCAGAATAAAAAACTACTTATACCAATTTAATGCCCAATGAATCGGTGTACCGAATTTCAGCCTCCTAGGCAAATGGGAAAAGGGAGAATTAGAGATGAGTGAGTGAGTCAGTGAGTCAGTGAGGGCTTTGCCTTTTATAAGTATAGATAATTTCGTCTTATCAGTCATCTCATTTTACAGAATTTAACTAACTAAACTGTGGTTGTGAATTATTTAAATTGATAAAAGATACTTGAACGAAATCAACAAATTAGAACAACATAAAAGTTATGGCTTTTTTAAACAATTTATAAATCTACTCATGACAATTAATTCACAGTCTATGAATGAAAGCAAGTAGCTACTGTGCGTTGTGCGTTGTAGATCAATATTGGTCACCACATGTGATGCACCAAATGTTGATGATTCCAAAAGCAGCCAGCTGGTATAATGTGATCCCCAACTGCCAGCCATGCGATACTGATATCACTATATTGTCAACTATATCAGTTATAACATTAAGAGAGAGGGGGCTTGGCGCTCGTTAAACCAAATGAGTAGTTTTTTAACCATCACATTACATATGCTATTAAGGAAATGTATTGATTTCTTCTAAATTGTACAATTAGAATATTAGGAATGTGAAAAGTGTATTTTATGATTTTAGGTTAAATTCTGGCAAAAAAATGAATTGTATTGAGCTATAAAACAATGTAAAGTGTTACGTTATCGGGCGGAACTATTACGAACTCTTGGAAGATTAGATTAAACAATATCATTAATACAAATACCCCCGCCGCAGCAAACCTGCAGACTACGCGAATTTCAACTTGTCTGATAACATTTTTACAAAAATATTTCTATAAATAAAGATATTTATGCCCAATTTAAATAACATTAGAATTAACGCGTGCTTAGGCTTGCGGGGAAGTTAAAAAAAGTTTTTTACCATACGTCAATACTATAGGATGAAAGAAATAAATTTGCTAAATTTTATCAATATATATCCATAAACAAGTAAACTACAACAGTTTTCATTTTCTCCATAAAAATAACATGGGAATTTTAAATTTCAATAATTTTCTCCGTGACCGTTAGGCATACAACAGCGCTTCAATATATTAAATTATTTATTTGTTAAGCTCTACAAAACGGTTTAAAAAGAAATTCCAAAATCTTTTCTTTATAGGATAAAAATGGGAAAATCCAATTTTTACCCCAATAAAACCCCCATAAGCCCCTGTTCTCATGGTCCGATTATGCTGGTTCACGAACTTGTTCGAATAAAAGTAAGTTTGCACGTTTGTAGCAAATTTCATCAAAATCGAATCATTTTTGCTCGAGTTATCGCGCTAACGGATGGTGTTTTTGGCCTCTAGAGACCTCAAAATGAAAAATTAAATTAGTCCCGGGTCCAGGTCTTACCACGATTACTACGGTAATAGCTTATTCCCTATATGGGAAATTCGCTAAAACCGCAAAATGAAGTTCAAATTAGATTGACACCCAAACGAATAAATGAACTTGAAAAATTTACTTATGTCGTAGAAAATTTTAACAGTTTTTCCTTTTTGTTCTGTCACTTTTTAATATAGATACACTACAAGTAGTTATGCCAATCCTTGGTCGTAGGAAATTTTTGTATAATAATCTTAAATCAACATAGCCATTGAAAGAATGATACTTTTGGTTCTGAGATGCTCAATTTGGACTAAGTAGGATTTAAATAACTTCATGATCAGCATCGTACGTGCTATTAAATTAAACGTACGCCAATCGGGTCGTATCCAATCATTCGCCTATTGAGTCTGATGATTATTGGAATGTCCAATCGAAATCGATCACCACTTACCATCTTTTATATGTATTTACCGTCTTGTGAGTAAATAGTATAAGTGTAAATATATTTTAAGTTTTAATTGAAGATTTTTTTTCTTTTAGGTAAGTAGGATTAGTTGTTTCTATCTAATACGTGATGTGGTCATTCCGTTTTTATGGCACAATTTTAACCAGTCAAACCAGAATTTTAAAAATAATTAAAATAAAACTTAGTTAAAGCGACCATCACCAACTTTAGAATCTTTCCAACAGTCTATAACTTAAAGTTAAATTTTGTTTTTGTTAACTTAGTACTCAATTTCCGAAAATTTTAATTTATTCGTTATTTTGGTTTGAAGACAAATGAAAGACCCAACTGGAAATTGAAGTTTAGATTGGATAAATGTGTAAAAATATTGCTTAGTGGGGAATGCAAGAGCTTACCACGATTTTTACCAGCATGAGAATCTATAGAACTAACACAAAGTAGTTTTAATTGTTGTTAAATATAACAAGCCAATTTCATTTTTAAAGTATAACAATGTAAACTAAACATTACTCACGGAATGATGACAACAACACACATTAAACAGTTTGGTTTGGTTTTTGATTTTCCGATTCGTGTTTGGTGTCTGAGCTCTGTGCCACATATGTCATTCCCATTACAAACCACTATAATTAATCACATGCAATCCTAATGGGCATTTGGGTTGATGATTGTGACACACACAAAGAAAACATCATTTTGTCAGTTCATTAAATTCTCTGACTCTTATGACTTATATCTCACGTTTAAGTTATTTCTAATCAGCTATGGAAAAAAAATCTTTCCGTGGTATTGTAAAAGATTGTTTACATATTATTATATTTTTTCACTTTTATTGGTGTGGCTTCAAATGATTGAGTGCTAATAATCTGCTTGCTATCCAGCAATTAGAATTAATTTTGGATAGTGCAAGAAGACTTCTGATCCTACTAAAAAATCAGTAGCATGTTAAGTGTTTGTAAATGGCTAATTTACTTACTATTACTTATTTTACTAATCCTTTACCCATAAGTCATATTCGAGTTGTACATTGCATTCCATTGAAGGCTAATTTATATTGCATTCATATAGTAAAATACGTAGGTAATTGGGGACAGAGGCGATCCTGCCCAATCACTAATGTATTTTATATGAATGATAAAGCCGCAACCCCTAGGTGAAGAAATGTGAAAAACAACCCCTGACTGCCTAGCATCCTAGGACAAATACCAAATACACGTAAGTAATTAAAAAGACATATCTCCGCAATACAGTCAGCAGTATACACTAATTGATTATTACAAACACGATTTTCCATAAACATGTTATAATATGAAGTCATTTTTTCGTCGCCCTGCTTTTCAATTGTCCAGTTTTAGCTACTACCGCTCTAATCAGCCATACCTAATTACTACAATGAATGACGAGTTTTCTCAAATACGACATACTTCATGGATCCTAACACATACGAGGATGTAGGCCTATGGGGCAGTCTTTTCATCAAACTCAATTTACATTTTTATTAATACATAAACATTCTCTCATACCGCATACGTGTAGCAATAAAGAGATAGCGCTTTGTGATGCAAATTCAGGTTGCCATTAAATTATTAACAGATGTCTCTCGCATAGGGCACTGTCATTTCTGAATAATCTAAAGTTCTTGTGTGAGGTCATCTTATAACAATAGGAAACTATACGCTGTGCGATCAGATGGTTGGATAAAATTTTGAATGGCTTGTATTCTAAAATTATGTATCAAACGTACATTAAGTTGTCTGCTATGGTTGGTAACGAAATCCAACTTTATATTACATCACCATTCACACTTATATGTAATTATTCATCATGCGATTGTTTTAACAGTAGAGAACATACTAGGTACTGTTGTTCACTAAGGCAAATGACCTTTTTAATCGTCTGCTTTTGAACTGCACCTACTTGATTCCCATGAATCAATTGCTTTTAATAAAATGTTTTATCAATAGTAAAAGGAATACTTTCTACGTTAAATAAGCTCTTATAATATGTAATGCTGTTATAGTAGTTTACACAACGATTGCGTAAAGATAGTGTTAATGACACGAGTAGAAAATTTAAGGTACGAGCCCTGGCGAGTGCCTTAAAAACTTCTACGAGTGTCGTTAACACTATTTACGCGAGTTGCGTACACTACTTTACCTACGGCAGTGTTTTAATTACTAAAAATCACTACTTATAGCTTCTAAGAGAGGTTATGATTTTGTTTATAACCTCTAATTGCCACTGACAGTTATGCAACGAAACATTGTATCAAATACTAATTGCACCAATCAATCAACAATTAAATTGGCCTGAACAGCTGATTAGTTGAATTTCGAATCTTACAATTTTGCTTCTCCTCTCTCAATCCTTGAACCTCATTGGTCCGTTACCCGTGTTGTTATGAGTAAAACTATGATGTTATGAAAGTAAACAATGCTGTTATGAGATACTTTTCAATTCTAAGAACTGTACTGAAACGGCTACTTTAAAAAACGGTCGTAGGTAAACATACTAAAGGCTTTGATTATTTTTTTCAGAGGCTTTTTTTTTAGTATTTTTATCACTTCAAGGCAAACATAGTAACAAATATTTGACAAAATGTAACAATACAGATAATCAAATATAAAAAGATTTCAATTGTTAATAATTTTAAAACCTTTATAATTAGTTTTGGCGTATTTTGGAAACTTTAACGTAATCCAAATTAATATATAAGTTAACGCAAGTTTCATTTAGTGATATTAGTTAAGGCAAATCTTAAAGCAAACATCGAATTTCGTTAGGACTCCATCCCTTAAAAAATTATTTCCTAAAATAAAATACAGTATTTAAAAAATCAAAGAACATTATTTTTCCCCTACGATGACTAAGGTAATGTCTGAATACCCATCACAGCTTTTTTATTGTTAAAACCCTCTAGGTAATCGAAACCAATAACAAAATCAAATGTTACAAATAAAGTAAAACCAGTTTTATAACAGGTACATGAATATAACCACTTGAATTTTTATCATAAAGTGGGTTTTCAATCTTTTTTTCAAATGATGGAGTAAAACGGGACAAGACAGAAGATGTCTAATAATATAAATGCTCGATAAATATTACATCTGGTAATTTACGTTAGAGACATACAATTGTAGTATCACGATTTGATTGATAGATATAACTTATCAATAACGGATTTGTTCCAAAATCCAATTTCAACTAATATAAAAATACTGTTCCAACGTTACTAATGCTTATTTACTATTTATAAATTCGTCTAAGTAACACAAAGTAGTTTTTTTTTTACAAAAAACATCCACAGGATAAACTAACCTGTCACAATGTTGATGGTGATGCTATGTTGGATGTGCGACAAGCATCAACATCGACAACAACAATCCAATCAGCTGTTAAGAGCTCCATTAAAGTCTCTATTGATTATACAACTTCAACCATCTTCATCTGAATTTAATCAATTTCGTAGACGATAGTGAATGTAGACCGCATGAGTGTTTACCGTACGTAATACAGCAAGTCTAGCCGGTTTTTGTAGGTTGTATATTAATATCGTAAAAAAAGATGATTTTGGGTTTAGTTTCGTGTCTATGAGCAGAATAATTATTTAATGTTTTGCTTAAAGTTAACTACCAATACCTAAACCCAAAGATCAAAGAGTGGGTTTTAATTTTTTACACGAGATTATATAAATACTGCCACCTACAACATCAGTGTAAAAATACACGGTGCAGATGTGCAATGGTTAGGATGCGGGACTTACCTGGATTTTCAGGATGAAACGTTTGAAATCTCCTGTGGCTTTTGGTAACATGATACTGCTTGAACCTGAGGCTCGTGTCGTACTTCGGACCATTCAATATCTAGACAAAAATATAGGATCTTAGAAGATGGCATATTCATCAGCATTGGAGACCTAACTTAACTAAAAACCCCTGATATTAAATCAATTTCAATATAAATTCACCATTCTATCGATTCTATGTAAAGAAAACAATTAACATTGCGATTATAGTTGCAAATAGGGATCCCGTGTACCAATTGCGCATTTCAGTAAGCTTAATAACGTTTATCAAAGCAATATGAAATGTACAATAACCTTTACCTTAACAGATGATGTTCGTTTCAAACAGTTTTGAGATGAATAAAATTACAAAATTTACAATACATATTATTTTTCGATTGCAGATTCTCTTCTTAAAGCGTGATTTACCTACCTTAGATACTATAACAATGTAAAGGACACTATAGCATAGACAGGTTGATGATTTGTTTCTCAGTTGATGAAAAATAACTTTTATCTTCACATATTTTGAATTGTCTATTGCGTTATTTCACCTTTTTTAAACTATACCATTATGGTTGGGTGTTGGTATTTCAATTACGTTCAATTATTACGTTTTTTCCTATAAAAATAAGTTATGTTAAACGGTATAGGTAAAAGTTAATCTGTTTTATGGTAGTTTATTGGTTAAATAAATACAAAATACTCTAAAGCTTTGAGTGAGGTTTATTTATGAAATGACTTACGCTACTCGGTTTCAAAATAAATACAAACATCTTGTCTAAAAGAGAAACATTGCTATTTGTGCGAAAACGAGAGTTTATGAACCTAACACCACTCCAAGACTGATTTGATGTATGCATCTTCAAAGTAGAAGATTTGATGGTACAGTATATTCAATCTCAACTTTCTTAGTAATGATACGGTAGTACGTGTGTGCTGGTGCGAGCGTGTGTGTGTTTGCGTGCAAATATTACTCTATCCTCAGAAATAACATTTTGTGGCCACCCAGCCATTGTTTCTTGCGGTTCGCTGCCACTTAAACTGCTTCAAACTTTATCAATAGTTCTCTATTCATATGGTCTCAAGTTAAACCTTGTTCTAAAACTTTCCAATTCGCTAGAACCATAACATCCCTTGCCGAAACTTTGGTAGTCACCAAGTTATAAAATTTAAATTAGAGCTTATAGAAAATAATTTTTTTAATTCATGATATTATACTGTATAGCTAATACCTTAATCACTATCTTGAGTAATCTTAAGTTCCCGGTAAGATTATCAGTAGGATGAAACCTTGTGTACGAGTAAGTTTTTGACAATTTTAAACATATTATATATTTTAGCTTACCTATCATTGAGCCAAAAATCCATAAAAACTATTTTGCATTGAAAAAAAACATGCATTCGTAAATAACAAGGCAAAAATGGGGTTCGGATTCCACTATAAACTGTAGGTCGCTTTAGTTGCTATTAGCTGTATGGACTATTAATTAACAGCTGTGTCTAAGGAGTATGTCGTCCTTAGTCACTAACAAGACTACAAGATCGCGTCACTCATCCTACACTCATCTCCATTCATAATTGGCTTAAAATACCTACTTTGTATGGTCACCATTTAAATGAAAAAGTATTGAAAAAAGTAACGCATCAATTTCTGTTAAAAAAAATACCATAACAGAATTAACGTTCCACTACCATAAAAGGCATAATAATGCAGATGGCTTGTTAATGATATTAAACTCACATTATACTATAATTACACTATAGAATATGACCTTCATATTTAAAGTCCATCATAAATGTGACTTATAAAAAAAATACATAATCAATCAATGAACGATACACAATATGATATTACGATACACCTTGATATTTCGGACGTAGCTGAGAGTCTGTAGGGATTGAAAGACTACAAGCTAATGCGATGTCTTTACATTAACTCTATCAGAGGCATAAATCGATTTCGAGAAATATGACCTTTAAGGCATAACTGATTAGGGTTTGCTATTTCAAACACAAAAGGAGATGTCACGAAAATCATTTATGCCCCGCATATTTATTATTTTGTGTAACAGATGGAAAAAATGCGATAAAAGAAATGTTACAGGGTATTATGGCAACAAACAGGTCGACCAGTGTAACATGGCGTTCTGATGTAGGATGTCAACTGCAGGCACGGGGAAATACACTCTTTGTCATTCAAACACAAAGCACCTGCAAACAGCTGGCTTGTGTACGGTTTATTTGTGGTTGGTAATGTATTAAATAATTTATGTTCCTTATTTGACTTTTGTTTTCTAATTTTTAAGAAGAACACGCATCGTACATGGATACTGCAGCACTGGTTGAGAAAAAAATGAAATATTTCACCAAAACATTTTTTCCGTAGCTTTTGCAAAGCTATAAAAAACTCTGATTGGAAACTATATAATATTCGAAGTTATTTATTTTAATTTGCCAAAGGATAGATAATATACTGCTCATTAACAGGTTCAGTCCCAGCTGGCACACACATCTGTATGTAAGGTCTCACATCACGCGGGAGTGAGTGTATTAAGGATCTCGTAGAAGTTAAAAGTTGGATAATTGTATTGCCATTTTACAAACCTAACTTGGTTCAGAGGGTACGACATATCGGAGACACAAAAACACATCGGGGTTACTATAGTTTCATTGGTATTTACAATAAGGGAAGATCTAAACCCCGGCCTTGGTACTAAGTATTTATTATCAATTAATAATGGGGACGCTACCTAGTTGCGTATTTTAACCCAAATATAAGTGAAGGATGAGTGTAGAACAGGGTGAGATTATATGTGTAGCTTTGTTATTGACTATGACCAACTGTTCCATTAGCCAGGACCATTTACAATCCCAATGATCAAGGACAGCTGGGTACAGTTTCGAACCAAAAATATACCATCTTTTAAAGATCGAACCGGTGACACCTATTTACGACATTTATTACAACATTCTGTCAGAAAACACGATTAATGGCCAAAATAATATTAACAGCTGGGTCCAGAATCGAATCACCTAACCTTCAAATTTCAAGTAGTATAAACCGTATAAACACTCGGCTTAACAGACAAATGACAGCGATGTCTGCAATTGCAAGTAACACGTCTAAACAAAATATTACAATTAAAATTTCTCTTTAAGCCCAAACAATGTGAAATTTACATTATACTATCTTAATATTTATGACGAAGACACACACTCTGGTTCACACTCTGGGACTTTCAAAAAATCAAAAACTTTACAAATAGCCGAAATAGACTGCACAAACATCCATAAGATATTCAGATATCCTACAACAGTCAACTAACCTCTTAAACCTTCACTACCAGCAACACGGTGTACACACTACACATCGGTCACGTCCTTAGATTCTTAATAATTCCACGGATCGTCGTTGGATCAGGAAAACGTACCATTAACCATTCTACAGACGCGAGAGCCACGTGCCATGGATGTGAACCTGTACACTACAGGTCTAGTGTCCGGTGAGTGCAGAGGAAGATGTGGTCTGGATGGAATGATGATGAAACTGACTCGCAAGTACTGATGTGAATAAATACACCCTCAATACACTCTTATTTCACCAATTAGGCGAGGTTTAGGTTCCAATGTGCCTATAATAAAAGGTGATTTGGAAATCGAATGTTGATAAAATTTATTTTGCATATTGACAAATTACGTGTTGTTCAGAAGGACAATAATGGTAAGTTGGCTTTAGTTTTAGCAATTCACTAAAGTCTAGCTAGTGAGTCCCTAAAATGATGAATAGTAAATTTTCATTCTTTATAGCGATGGAAAAAGGCCAGAGTCTAGAGTCAGAAAACTAGAGTCTCGAGTCAGATGACTTCAGAAGACAGGGACCCATCAAAAAGTAAAAAAGTGAAAACTACAAAGATTTTTGGCAAAACCAAATTATTCCCTAGGTAAAAGAACGGGCCAGCCCTAAAGTAGAAAAACACACATGCAGTAAGTTGTCTTATATCTGTTATCAGGTAAATTATAATATTGTATTTAACTAGGCCTACCTCAGAGGAACAGGGAGTTTGAGTAGAATTGAAAGTAAACTGCTCTGGCTTGTACGTATAGTAGTTTTTTTATTTAAAGTATTGCACTGTGGTTCACTTTTGATAAGTTTTTATTCATTCTGCACGATTAAGCTTTGTAAATACGCAGCTAGAATGTATAAAAAATTAAATACATTCTTCTTGATTTTTAAAGTAACAAAATTTTATTTTTGCAACAATCATATTGTATTTTTAACCTGGAAATGTAGTCTCATTGGATAAAAAAAGGGATCGGCTTGTTTAAGGTAATTAAGAAAATTAAAATATGAAAACCCCCGTGTTATTATCGGTAGGAGCAGAAGTGGAAGTGGAGGGTGGTAAGAGGAGGCAAGTAGACGTGAGGATTAATGAAGGTCACAGACTGTACCGAGCACTATCAATCAGGTACAGTCTGGTCCCCTCACAAAAGCGTCTTATCTACACTGCTGTGACGTCACGGAGAAAACAATCAGCTGCTGTCAATAATGTGGAATTGCTGTAGAATTGTGCGAATCAGATATCATTTTGGAGGGAAGTATACTATGTAAATAAGCTGTTTAAATTTTACTTAGCTAGTTTACATAAGTTTTACTTTCTCCTCTAACAAAGTATATGGAGAAAGTATTTTTCCCTAAACATTTTCGAGTTTAAAGTATTAGTTAGATATATGAATTTCCAAAGATAGCGATGAGGCAAGTTAACCATTGTTAATCGCGACTATTCAGTGTTCCAAACCACTACTTTAACTTAAGTTATCAAAGTATTTCATATTTTACTGTCATACTTTTTATACAGGTATAATCGTTGCTTACAATTTTGTTTTTTTTCACTTTAGCAGACCAGCACTTTGATAGAATCAACCCAGGTTTTTTTATCGAGAAAGTTAATTAATCTTTTTAGAGAAACGAACATACGAAACGGTGTCTTTTAGTTAATATACTTAGAGATGGTTTTTATACTCAAATATAAATACTACAACCAATCTAATCCTATCATATCCTATCCTATACTATAATACGAGCTAAGTCTGTATGTATCTCGAAATCCAGAGGAGGGATTTTTACTATATTTTGGAATCAGGGAATTACAGCCCTAAAAACGTGATTGGTAACATCCACTACCTGAGGAAAATTCGTTTTTCGCTATTAAACTCATTTGAAAAAAACCTAACTTTGGCCTAATGGGGTTTGGGTTATGGGGCTAAGGAACTATGTTGGTTGAACAAAATAACAAGGAAAAAGTAAACAAAATACTCGTAATATGTGTTCACAACAAGTCATCCACAGTATACTAGTAAATTACAAAATACAGTACAAAGGGAAAACATCAGTTGTAACTAATTAGCAAAGATTACACTGAAGATTACTCGATATAGGGGTAAATAGGGTGTTTCGTATTGTTGACGTTTGAGTGCACTGGCGTCAACTTGATGTTTCATTATTATTTAAGTGTATATTTTACAATTTTCATTCACTCTTTTATTGTTTACATAATTTGGACAGCTGTATTCAGTTGAATTAGTATGAAAGTTAATTGTATTACAGTACAATAATCTTTATAGTAAGAAATAATATGCTTAAATCGGACTTATTTGTTTTCAGCTAATCCATCATATGATAGTATTTTAAAGAGTATGCTCATGCTGAAGTTTTACTTATACCTAAAGAAATAATTAATTTAGTACCTAAAAATAAATTACACTCCTTAGAAATAGCTTATCTATCTACATATTAATCTTAAATATAACTTTTCCCCTACATTATAATCCTCTTCAATCCTAAAACCCTCTTCTTTTGGTGTAAAGAGGAAGACTATCTATCGGTAAACAAATACATTGAATATATGAAGTCACCCAGAGCAACAGCTGATTAGTCATCCAATCGCAATGGAATGTGTAAACCAACGCCCATTGATGGATGAAGAAAATCAAGGCCAAGCTTCAAGGTCTCTACTACAATCTCTATGATATTGCAATACAACAATATCGATGATAATAGTTGTAAGCAATAAGAGCTGTTATTACTTCATGTTACTGGGTGAGTAACCAAACATGCACGTAGCAAGTGAGGCTTTCCAGTTTCGTTGGTACAATCGTGGGACGTATTTAAAAACACAGTTATTTCAAAAGATTTCCTCTTTAGTTGTAGAAAATCTTTCCTAAAGAAAGTGTTTTAGGAATCGGCTAACACCAAAATAAATAAAAATATATCAGTGTAGTTTACATTGCGTTTAATAAAAGAACCAACCGATGTTAGAGGGTAGGAATTCCAATTGGAAAAGTTCAATTGTCTAAGCAATCATTAGCTTAATTTGTCTAAAAAAATTAAAATGAAATAAATTCAGTACATTGGACTTTGGCCTGTTTCACCTAAAATTATATGTGGTCAAAATTGACATAATCCTACTTTGAAAAATTGTATTAACTAATTTTATTGATTTCCACTTCCATCCTTTTAAGACGAATTTCCAGCAACTCAGCTAAAACTCAGTTTCCTGTGTACCTAAAAGGTTACTGGATAATCTTATCTCTCAGAAGCTTGTCAGCTATAACTTGCTTATCACTAAATGCTTCCTCATTCCCTGCATGGCTGATGGCTGATACAGACTGCTGTCAGTCTATTGACTCGGTGGAACATATCTGATTAACGAGGAAATATGTTGGAAGAAAAGTAAAAATAATTAGTTTGTACGTCAAACCTTTCATTAAACATTCTCTTTAATAGATTTCTCACGCTTATTGATCAACTAAGGACAATTTGAGGTTAGTTTGATCCGGTTTATGTTTAGAGTGTTTTTTTTACAGTATTTTGTATCCATTAACCATTTCCCAAACGTTTTAAAATTTTATTTTCAACCACCCAATAAAACAATCATAAATTATTGTTCGTTCTCTAGCATTGTAACCAAAGAGCAGTGGAAACATGATGAAACATTCTCCAAAATAAGTCAATCATTACTTTTGGTTGTAAAATAAGGCAAAATGAGGCAAAATCTGACTTCTCAAATTTCTGAAGGTAGAATCAAATTATTTTAGTTTAAACATATCCATAAACGAGTTATGGATCATATAGGGGTGATCACTAGACTCAACGTAAAAAAAAAAAAAAAAAAAAAAACTGAAAACCGAAATGTTTAAGTACTCAGTTTGGTTTTATTTATGGGTAGTCTATTTTTCCAAAACGACCATGATAAGCTAATTAAAAAAATATCTAATTCACATAGCACGTACTCTTTAACTCCGTTAATGCTCACGGTCGTAACACGATGGTTACCAGTGTACAGTTGTTAACGCCCACTATATTTTTAACCCTTTCTCATCCAAATAGCTTGTTTCCACCCCTTGGCGCTCACGGGCTCAAACCACCCTCAGAGGTAACTCGACACCCTTCTCAAGCCCTCACTTTGACGTCAATGCCTCGCGTAATTGTGTCCAGGTTCTTAATTAACTAGGCTCAAACACCGTGCTTGAGTAGGAGAGGACTTAATTTTTTACGTTTAAAGTTTCTCAAATATAATGGGAAAACATTTATCAAACCGGAGTTGAAGCCCCTTTCGTTATTTTTAGATATAAAATAGGTGTAATTATGTGAGTGGAATAACGTGTGTAGATCCACATTTTACTTTTGTACATATAGAAAGTTTTGCGTTCTTTATATCATTAGTACAAATTAACAGCATTTCATACTATCTGTTACCCACGGGCTTCGCCCCGTTTGACGTCATAAGTATTAATAAAACTATTTATTGGTTAAGTTAAGCTGAAATACACAAAACAGAATACAGTAATACAAACAAATACCCCCGCCGCAGCAAACCTGCAGACTAAGCGAATTTCCATTTGACTGATTGGATTTACACTGAAATGTCTACTTAAAAATCCCTAGCATTTATTCCCGATTTAAATAGAATTAGTTTAACAAGTACTTAGGTTTGCTGCATCAGGGAGGGTAAAACTGTTTTTTTTGTAAAATGTTAATAGTTGGTAAGAAATAAAAACATTTTCCAAATTTGATCAAAATATGTTCATAAACAAGCAAACTACAACAGTTTACTCATTCTCCATAAGAATAACATAGGAATTTTAAATTTACAATTTTTTGGAATTTTCTCCGTAACCATTAGACGCATAATAACGCTTCAATATACTAAATTATTTGTTTTTTTAAGCTCTACAAAATGGTTTGGAAATAAATTGCTAAATTTTATGTTTTTTGGGTCAAAAATGGGAAAAACCTATTTTTACCCCATAAAACCCCCCGTAAACACCCGTTCCCATGGTCCGATCATGCTGGATCGCGAACTCGTTCAAATAAACGTAGGTTTACACGTTTGTACCAAATTTCATCAAAATCGGCATTTTTGCTCGAGTTATCGTGCTGACGGACATATATATATATATATATATATATATATATATATATATATATATATATATATATATATATGAATTTGAACGGATGGTGTTTTTGGCCTCTAGGGACCTCAAAACGAAAAAAAAAATCGGTCCCGCGTCCAGGTCTTACCATGAGTACTACGGTAATAGCTTATTCCCTATATGGGAAATTCGCTAAAATCACTTTTAATTTTAGTAAGGTAATAAATTGAAAGAATAACATATAAAAGTACAGCTGAGGCATTTTTAACATTAGGTACATGGAAAGTTCCCTTTAGAAAGGAACCTTTAAGGGCAATTTATGAAATAATGGATAGTTTTGCGCAAGGTTAGATGGGTTTCTTGTCATGACGAACATTTTAAGTATATGGTTTATGGGGGTGTGACTTGTAGTTTTCTCAAAAGTTCATGGGTACATTGGAATTTTTTTATAGATAATTTACCAACCAAACAAACATTTACTTTTGGGAACTTAACAAACTTGTTTGCATGTATGTCAGTATGATTTTAGTTGAGAGAGAAATTTAAGTGCGTATAAGAGGCACCAATTGATCAGATAGTTATCAATGATACTTTATGGGGGAAATATACACATGTGCCAATATAGTTTATACAAAAACTACTAAAGATCGATCATCGGACTGGGTTATAGTTAGTGAGACGAGGTCAAATATAGTTTCACCATTGGCTATAAACAACAGTTTATACACATTATAAAGGTCGTTCGGCTCCTAGAAAACCCATATTTGTATTAGAAAATCCAGTCATTCCTCTTCAGTCCTCAAGACATCTTTGAGACTAGACGGTCTTACACCTGTGATTATTCACAATTTTGGTGACATCCACAACCTCGACAGTCCTAGACTCCATAGACTTCCTTGGTCTTGGCGCGATTTTCATCAGTTTATGTCACTATCAACTATGTCTCAGATTTTCATCTAATAGACAAATTGAGTCCTGGGCATTATACACGTCCTAGGCCCTGGGACACTCCCAATGTTGGAGTGATTAGAGACCCAGTTTTTGTTGTTGTTGTTGTTGTTGTTGTTGTGTTGGTATCAACAACACTGACAATTCACATCACTCAGCCGGGACCAACGTCAACGTCAACCGTCGCTAAGTGATTGATCACTCTGTTCCAACATCCTTACACCTCAGTTCTGTGCTGCAGGGGAGCAACACTTACAAAACTAGTTGATTGTGTAACAATTTAATACTTTGAACTATTTTTGGTATTGGTACAGTTAATAATTTTGGGTTTAGGCAGTTTGATTTTGCTATTGAAACAAATATTTTACCCCTGTTCGCCTGAATAACCCGCACTACTTTTACTTTACTCAATTAAAAGTATAAACGTATTATTATTTTAAATCCAAAGCGTTTAAATAGGACAATCGTCTCTGCATATTAGGGTGTGGAAACTACTAGGGTGAATTATGTATCAGAAACTATTAGTCAAGGATCAATTAATGTCTTTTATGATAAATTTTAAATTTAAGATTAGACCAAAAAGAAATCATGTACATACATTGTAGTTTAGTGACCCCATTACTTAAATACCCCACTATTAACAATCGATTTTTATACCCAGACCAAAACTATTTGAACGATTTATTAATAGTACAACCAGAATTGAATTATAATTCCATTCCGTTAACAGCAAACCTTGTAATTCCACTGTTGCTACACACTAGTAAACATGTATGTACATAGCTTAGTACGTTGTTAATCTATTCTAATGAAAACTCGGACCTTGGAATGTATTTAATAACGGAATCAACACGTACACGAATGGTTTACCTTGATTAAACATACCACAGTTAGTTGACAACAACAATGTCATCTCACCGTTATCTAACTCACCTACATCGGCTACAACGTGCTGGGTTGTCACAATCCACTGTTAGTTGACCACTTGGCCGCGTGGCAGCAGCAGCTGTCTACAGCTGGCAGATAACGCTGCATTCCTGCGTTAAACAAAACAGCTGATGATGTCACCGATGACGAGTTGGTGTAAATGAGTTGCTGACGAACATGTAAACAGGAAAGCTAACCAGATATCTAAGTTGAAAACATTGTCAATGTAACAGCGATATTTAACCCATATTGTTGTCACTAAGTTATAAAGAATAATTTAATAATAATGTTATGTTAATTATGTGTATATCATAAATAACCGTACATTTTTGGTATATTTACAAACTTGATCAAACTAATATACATGGTGTGTATAACTCTTTGAAAAGATTTTGTGTATGTCTCTTTAGGCCAACACAACAAAATAAATATCAAACTAATATGTGTCCAAAATGTCTGGTTTCCTGTCTGCCTCTGTATGTGATTATTAGAAATGTATCTATTACTTTTATAACATTATCAAAATGGCATGAATTTAAAATGTTACATCTTGAATATCTAAAAATTTAGTGATTTTACTGAAATACCCAATGAATCTGGTTGGTTTATAAATAACGAACCATAAACCGCTAAAATATTTTAATTTGTCTGTGGTGATGCATCGGCCAGACCGCTGCTGCCTAGCTACCTCACAAATGTGATTAGCCGCGGTGCAACAACGGAAAACAATAAAAGAACATAACATTAATTTACATGTTCTAACAAAAATTGCAATACCTAAGCATCGTACACAATTTTAAGTAACAGAATAACTTCTTGAGGACAATTCAAAACTTTTCCAATTGTACTGTCTACTGATCCACATTAAAAAATACAAATTTAAAATATTTTAGCCACACCTTATGTACAAACAATGACGTTAGTCCCTCCCCCGCGTGTAAAGAGCGATATACTATAGTTTGTGTTTTAAATGCAAACTAAACCAACATTCAGTGACTACTTAAAAAAAATCCCAATGAAAGAAAAGGAAACGTGAAAAGGGCCTCATTTCAGTACAGTATTTTACATTATCGTTAAACTCGGTTATACAGGCAAAGTATAATAATTCTTTTTTGTTTGTGGTTTGGCAAAACGCAAATAAACATTTTAATTTAAACATATGATCAAAAAATTCAAAATAAATTTGTTTACCAACATCTGAGACAGAATACACGATAACCACAAAAATCCAACGGATGACAATGTAAATTTTCAGTTTTGAATCTGAACGTTTTAAGGTAATTCTGTTCATATACTAAAACTTATAATTAGTAGTCATGTACCCTTAATTAGTCATAATACTGTAGTATGTGTAGACACGTAACAAAGTAACTAATATTTTATAGTTAAAAAGAAACTTGTTAAATTTATCTAATCAAATATCTATAATATTTCGGAAAGTGATTGGCTGTGTAAACTATGGATTTCCACCAAGAAACGAATTGGATATGATTACCAATACCCGTGTAACATCAACACAATAATGATAAAAAAATCAAACATTTAGCTAAATAATTGTTATTGGGTTATTAACGCTCGAGTAAAATATAGGATACATTAGTTCTACACCCATTTATTATGTATGAAACTTAATATTTTACGAGTAGTGTCCATTAAACCTTGTAAACTATAGTAAACTGTCAATTTAAGCGTGTAAAAACTTTATGAACGGTAGCATAAAGTCGTCTTATTTAAGTAATTTCAGTTGCATAATACTATTTAAGAGTAATTTATTATACAATTTTACAATTTCTAACTGGAATTAAACGCTAATGTATGTTCCAGCTACGTTAATAAACACGCCAACCTAAAAAAACTTGATTGAAGGGAAATATAAATGGGACTTTATTAATGCTGGGAGTCTTTCTCTCACCCAAGAGGGTTTACATTAGCATGATTTCTATACAACTGTATTAAACTCGTAAGCCTAAAGCATGAATAAGTTATTTACCAATCGTCTTTTCTATCATGTAAGTGATTTAGTTAGTGTGTAGCCAGATGTGACGGTTGTTTATAGTTTTATATATGTTGACGGTTACATTAATCTTGCATTTGATGTGTCCTCTTGGCGTTCACGCATGTGCGTAACTTGGCGCAAACTTATATAGTTCAAGAATAATGAATTAAAAAAGTTTGTGGCTGCACCGAGACGGGAACCTGACAACTACCAAGAATTCCGGAATTCGTATTCCACCGCGCTACCCCATGAGCCACCGACTCATCAAACCCTACACTCATCCAAGTGTCATTTCTAGATGGGAGGCCCCGCTGTTGGTATAGACCTGGGTACCACCTTCTCCTGTGTCGGCATCTGGCAGAACGGCAAAGTGGAGATCATCGCCAACGACCAAGGCAACAGGACGACACCGAGCTACGTAGGGTTCACGGAAAAGGAGAGGTTGGTAGGGGAGGCGGCGAAGAACCAAGGCGCTCTCAACCCCCAGAACACCGTCTATGGTAGGTGAAGTTTGTCTGAACCAGACAGTTTTGTATAGTGATGAGAGTCATCTAAAAGTTATATATATATAAACAGTTATAGCTCTCTACGGAGCTTAGTGTAGTAATACTTACATTTAAAGTCTCCTAGTTCGACCCCTGACAGTATTGATAATACTTATGTACATATGCCATTTGCCTTATTCCATCCCCTCCCTAAAACCAGAAAAAATACGTAAAAAACTAAAAACTCTGTTAAAACTCGATTTAGTTCTAGATGAAAAAATACTTTAGTAAATCAGACAAATTAACATAATTACGGTAGCTAGAATACACCGTGAGAATTTGTTTCATAATATCTAGCAGTATGATGGTTAACGTTTACCTTTAGACAAAGAATGTCCATAAGTACTTTCTAAAAGGGTTTCGTATTTACCTATATGATTGTTTTATAATATAGATGTCAAGAGATTGATTGGTCGGAAGTTCAATGAGGAGTCTGTCCAGAAAGACATTCCCGCTTTTCCCTTCAAGGTGTTGAACAGCGACAACAAGCCTATGATACAGGTAATATTTTTTCCATATACCCTACTTTAACTTTATAATTATACTTGAAGAAAGAGCAAAGATGACTCATGGTTTGACCAAATATTCTCCTTCTGGCCAAATTATTTGTCAATCATTCATTCTGCCCTAAGAAAGAAACAAATGTCTTAACTTTGACAAAGTATATGATTTTACAATTGAGGTTTCAGGTGCAATACAAGAACGAGACGAAGGTCTTCTCCCCGGAGGAGATATCCGCGATGGTTCTCACCAAGATGATAGCTACAGCAGAGACCTACCTGGGACAGAAGGTACGACAAGCGGTGGTGACGGTACCAGCTTACTTCAACGACGCTCAGCGACAAGCTACCAAGGACGCGGGAACTATAGCCGGAATCAGCGTCAGCAGAATCATCAACGAGCCTACAGCGGCGGCTCTGGCGTATGGGCTGGACAAGAAGGTAGGAGAAATCGTCTTGTGTAGTTTAACCTCTGAAGACGAATTTGTAAAATAGTACGGTGACGTGTTAGACAATACAGGTGGGCAGTGTGAGGGATTGTATTGGATGTATAGCATTTGCAATACTTGTTTGGTTATCTGATGGTTTTTCAATCATAAGAAACTTCGGAGCACTTTTCGAAAGTGTGACGCTGGGCCTAGCAATCCGTGAGCATTGGACAATAGTAACGTGATTCTGGCTAAATAATCAGTTGGTACTCGCCAAAAACCAAATTTGTACTTATTCGTGTCACAATAACTCTGTATCCATCTTCACAATATGGTGCACTAGCAACAGATCCCGTTGTGGTTAGATACAACAATCTCTAGAAAGATAATAGTTATGCAATCCACACACTACTTTATACTCACAAATAATTAACACATACGATTAGAAACACACACGTAACATAAGGAAAGCACTTTAACCACAAATTCAAATTGTAAACAATAAATAAAAACAAAAAAACTATGCAATTACAATACAACAACCAGCTGTTAAATTATTAAACACATGTTCAAATGTGTTCAGATGACGCATATTCGTGCATAATTATTTGCAAATCCACAAGGACGAAACTCCCCATTGTCCAATTAATTAATTGCAATTAAATCTATCCAGTGTGTAGATGTAGGTGTACAAAGATTTTTAAAACTGGATTATTATAGTAAACATATTTTAACTTAATCTAACGACCATTTCCAGGGTGCTCCAGAAAAGAACGTACTGATATTTGATCTTGGAGGAGGGACTTTCGACGTGTCAATCTTGAACATTGCAGACGGAGTGTTCGAAGTCAAGGCCACGGCCGGCGACACACATTTGGGAGGAGAGGACTTCGACTGGCGAATGACCAATCACTTTGCCCAAGAGTTCAAACAGAAGTTCAAATCCGACATTACCGGGAACAAACGAGCGATGAGAAGATTACAGAACGCTTGTGAACGAGCCAAGAGAACATTGTCTTCCTCTACACAAGCTACCATCGAGGTGGATTCCCTCCACGACGGGATAGACTTTTTGTCATCAATAACTAGAGCCAAGTTTGAAGATCTTAACGCCGATTTGTTCAAACAAACGTTGGAACCCGTGAAAAAGGCAATGGATGATGCAAAGCTTTCAGCTTCAAAGATTCACGAGATAGTCCTTGTAGGTGGTTCAACAAGGATACCTAAAATTCAAAGTCTTCTTTCAAACTTCTTCGGTGGAAAAGAACTTAACCAGTCAATCAACCCTGACGAAGCCGTTGCGTACGGAGCTGCAGTTCAAGCTGCTATACTTCATGGAGACAAGACCGAAGAAGTGAAGGATCTTCTGTTAATTGACGTCGCTCCACTTTCCCTTGGTATTGAAACAGCTGGGGGTGTAATGACTATATTGATCCCTAGAAATGCTACAATACCTATAAGACAGACTAAAGTATTCACAACATACGCGGACATGCAGACGTCAGTGTCTGTACAAGTGTACGAAGGGGAGAGAACAATGACCAAAGACAACAATCTATTAGGCAGATTCGAGCTGCAAGGAATCCCACCTGCGCCAAGGGGAGTCCCTCAGATTGAAGTAAGTTTTGACATAGATGCTAACGGAATACTGAACGTTCACGCTGTAGACAAGTCCAGTGGTGCTTCCAAATCCATCACCATCACCAACGAGCGTGGCAGACTTACCAAGAAAGACATCGATAGGATGGTAGCGGAGGCAGAAAGGTTTAAAGAAGAAGATAACCGAGAACGAGACAGAGTGGATGCAAAGAATAAACTAGAGACGGTATGTTTTACGCTCAAGTCTGCTGTGGAAGAGGCCATACTGACCAACAAGATATCTGAGGACGAGAAGAACACTGTGGTGCGGAAATGTAACGAAATGCTGATGTGGATAGAGGCAAACAAGGAGGCAGACTTAGAGAAGTACAACAGGAAGATGAGTGAGCTACAGAGCTTGTGTAACCCAATCATGGCTAGACTGTACAGGGGAGGGGAGAACATGGGGAAGTCGCAAGGAGGGCCGAAGATAGAGGAGGTCGATTAATATGCAAGAAATATAAACAGAAAATTAATTTATACTATAAAAAAATACAAACATGTATATGAATTCATTATTTTAATTTGAATTTTATATGTTACGGCCCTTATGGATTCTAAACAAAATTGTACAGCTATCAAATTCAGTGCTATCAAATTCAGGGTTCAAAAGTTATTGCAGATTTTCAAATTTCCCCCATAAAATTTCATGGTTACACTCACCGCTTACCCAAAGTTTGTTGACAAGCTAATGGGAGAAAGTCTGTTTCAGATTGCTGATACTATTTATTTTTATGTATCTCATCTAGATAATAGTGATTTAGTTTGTAAGATTAGAAACGGGCAGTTTCAAATATACGAAAGAAAGAAAAATTATAGCAATTTAATTTAAATCATAGTGTACGGAATTTAATTGCCATTCAATTTTTAAACTAAGCTAATATAGTCCCCCGACTAATATAGTGTGGACATTAACTAAACTAATATAGTATAGATTATACACCCACTAGTTTTACATGTTTCAAACTGATTGCAAATATTGTTCTTTTAAAATGATCATTTATATAATATCTACATAAATAAAAATGAACCCTTTTTTTGATGGTATCCATAACTCGAGAACGAGTGCACCGAATTGGATGATTCTTTTTAGTTGTGTTTTTAGTGCGAGGGGAAGGTTTTTGTGTAAAGAAATTTATAATCTATCCAACCGTTATTCAGTAATTTGATTTTAAAAATTAAAAAAAAATTCCTTTATATTTTTGACTCACTCACTTCAACCTGGAGGCGATTGAGCATAGCGAAGGAGCTAAACCTGAAGGCGATTGAGTGCAGTGAACGAGCTTTAACCAAAAGGTGAGTGAGCGTAGCGAACGAACTTCAACCTGGATGAGTTTGAGCGATGCAATAGAGCTCATCTTGAAAATGAATGACCATTTGACATAAAACCATATTAGGACAGGACGACGTCTGTAATATAGGGCCAGCTAGTATTTTATAATTTATAAAGTACTTCTTTCGTCCGTACACCATTATCTTCCTTAATTCTTCACCAATTTCCAAACATGAGGTGTAATTTTTAAGCCCTATTTACCCACTACATCACAAAAGTATACAAAACCCTTATTTGTCATTAGTTTTTCGTAAACACGATTTATTAAGGAACGCGGCAGCGTTCCGCCCCGCCAAGTCCCCCAGCGGTACACAGCTGCTGCAGTGTATATATTAAGGAACGCGGCAGCGTTCCGCCCCGCCAAGTCCCCCAGCGGTACACAGCTGCTGCAGTGTATATATACATGACGTGAAAAAGTGGCTTTTTTACTCGTCTATAGCTCTGAAGAAACAAAAGCTATTAAAATAATTGTTCATCTACTGGATAGGGGCAATCATTCTCAACAAAATTAAAAAAAAGAATTTAAAAAACGGTTGTGTTTGAGCCAAGAAAAACTAGTTTGAAAATTCACAAATTTTCCGTGTTCTCCTTCTTCTCCTTAAATGTTGACGGACCTACAGCCCAAACCACTGGCTCAATTTTAATGTTTTTTATGTTGTTTGAAAGCCCTTAGCGTGTAGATGTGCCTTTTGAGGGTCTCAAGTCGGTGCGTTGACCCATAAACCCTTGGCAAGCCCTCAAAGTACGAGTTTGGCCATGGGATTAAAATCAAAACAAAAGAAGGACCAGCTGCGATTAAATCTTAATTAATTAAATGTTAGAGAAATTCATAGGAACAGCTGAAAAATTATTTTAATACTTTTATAAAGTATTTTTTTCAGGTATACTGAATGATTTGAACTACTTACTATATAAAATTACTTAGAGCAGTGATATTCCCCGAAACTTTCCATTGAAAAATGCAGTGTACCGATGGTACACTGGTACAGCAGCTCGTCATTTTTAATACTACAGTTTAATACTTAACAGTTTAATACTACTTATCAAAACATATGAAACCTAGGAACTTGAAACTTAGTACTAGTACGCTAGTACTAAGGTTTGTGCTATGTTTTGATACACTAAAACAAATAAAACGATCGGGAAAATCACTCTACATATGTTAAACAAGCAATTAAAAAGTGATATGTAAATTTAGGATAAATGAGTTATTCAATATTTGTTTTGCCTTATGCTATTTCTAACAAACCTAATTAGTTTGATTACATTTTTACATCTCTAATAAGGGCTCAATTTACACTAGTCTTTAGATATACGGGTTTAATTATTAGAACACTTATGTAAAATCAACACATTTTATGTTGTTCAATATGAGCATTGATGAAATTTGAAACTGAGTTTAAGCCCAGTGGGTTTGTTAAATAGTAATTTTGGTACGTGTGTCAAAAAGTGTTTAATCTGTTTAAAGCAGATAAGACCAAAAATGTAGAATTTAGTTCTACATTAACAATATTATTGAAATTAAATGAGATGTAGTTGTGCCGTGGTCTATATATCAGAGAAAAGAGGATTTTTATTTTAACTGTTAATTTTCTACAAAAATAAATAAAATCTAACAAAAAACCACTAAGTGGTAACACTTTCCCCGCCAAGTCAGCAATCCAAAAAAGTTAATAAATCATTACTTTTTCCGCCAAGAAAAACAATGTAATGTATGTAAGTTTGGCAACTTGGCGGCAGACTTTTGCTCGATCCCTTTTATAAATACCATAAAACTAGTTTCATTGAGCAAGTATCCCTCCCATTGGTACATTGCTAGGTGAGAGCTTATTTTACAAAATTTGACCTTATTTGTGCCACATTTCATAAATTATACTTAGTTGGACTAATTAATTAGAGAAGTTGATTTGTGAAATTATCCACGAACGTAACTTAAATGAAAAAAACCAAGCAAAAGTCTGCCGCCAAGTTGCCAAACTTACATACATTACATTGTTTTTCTTGGCGGAAAAAGTAATGATTTATTAACTTTTTTGGATTGCTGACTTGGCGGGGAAAGTGTTACCACTTAGTGGTTTTTTGTTAGATTTTGTAATTCTGCAAGTAATTTAGACTTGAAATGTTTACTCGCGTTATTCGATCAGCTGAAACATGTGAATTAAATTAATCAAAACAAACAAATATTTTCTTTTCAAATCCGAGTGATTTGTTTTTACTTCATCCACGGAGACCAACATAATTAGTCTGTGCTTTTGCGATGAATAACCCTGGAGATGAAATCACACTTGCAGTCCAAACAAGAACAACTCAAAAGTAAGTACCACATGGATTCTTTAGCTTTTATGTTTCTTTATTTACGACATAGCCTTCATTTTGACATACCCACCAACCACTCTATGTATTTTTAAGAATTCCATCTTCAAACATCACAGGTTTCAATGCTATTTTGTGCTATGTTCAAGCTATGTTATGTCGAATTCGTTACCGGCAGGAAATGGTTTACTGTATATCAGTTTTATTCGGTTCTTTTCCAAAGAACGTAGAACGCGTTTTTGTATCCATTAGAGTTTTGAACTCATTACGTCCTTAGGTTCATCACCTCATAAACCCAAGCTGAAAAGAACTCTATTATCAAGTTGATAAGAAACATAAGCAGGGTCCAAGATTGGTTGTAGCTTGCTCTCTTGGGCACCTATCAAAGCGAAGTTGGCTGACGACGGTCAAACTACTCAATGGTCTACGCTACAGTCCGAAATCCTTTCAAACTGACCAAGAAGAAATCTCCCTTAAAAGTTATCTTTGTCTTGACTTAAATTAAGGCATATGGACTCGCGGACAGTCGCTAACAAAGGAAGGATTACAGTACGTGCCAGACTCCGTTTTTTACACATTCAGTTGTTTGTGGCTTTGTCAAGGGTGCGCTTTTTCAGTGAAATGTAAAAAAAAAGCCATCAACACAAAAATCGTATATCGCCATCTAATTTCTTCAAATATAGTGTTCAAAGAGGTCCTGTAAACATGTAAAAATGTAAATAACACAACATTACATTTTGAAAAAGTTAATAATCAAAATGTAAACCCACATTTATTCCCAAAGTAAAGACCCATATTTAAACCAACGATGCACTTACTACGCAGTATTAACTGTATGGATGTGTTCTTCAATAAGTCTTCAAGTCTTCAATAAGTTAGATTTGGGAAGGATTCTGTGAGAATGGTTCGCGCGGGTCGGATAGTAAGAATATTCTCATAATGATATATGCATATATGACCTCAACCTAAAATACATACCACAAAATAGTTCAAATAAATTATTATTTAACTATGCATCTTACTTTAAAGGCATTGGGTTTAACATTGGAACTTTAACGGGTCTGTAGTCGCGAATAAAAACTGCGAGTTCCTGCAGTCGCGTTGACGCAAAACAGTTCCAGCAACCATATTGCCTCCCGTAAAATATCAGGCGCTGCTGTTATTCTGCTGTAAATAGTAAATTCTATACAGTATAACCATAGATAAAACATAACCTATAGTATTTAAACCTGTGTTGTTTAAATTACAATTGTTAAATATTTGTACGTATTTTTCTAGTAATCGTAATTTGTACTTAACGATAAACATACATACGTAATCGATCCGTGTTAAAAATGATAAAAATTTAAAATACGTTACTTGTTTGATTTATTACTAAATGTTTGGGAGACAAGGAATATACAAAAGTTATCATTTTTGAGTAAAATTAACATAACTGTTACTCGAAAAATTTAATCAAATTACTTTCAATTTGTTTTCAATAACTGTATAACTTGTGAAAAAACTACAGTAATCGGTCTTGTAATAAGCATAGAATTATTGTTTATGTGTCCAATTACAATTAATTATTGAGCATGTAGTAATGTTTCAGTTGCTGAGCTTTGTGTTTCTATCATACAATTAATTGTTTAAACAACGTTAAACACCATTGACGAATAAAATATATACGTATAAAAATAATACACATATTTATTGCAAAAATTACCACATCCCTAAAATATTTTGGTCCGTGTTGTTAACTTAAATTCTTAAGGTTCTGTGTATTAAACAACTATAATTATAAAATTCCATTGGATAGTTTCTTTGGGCTTTGGTTTAATTTACAGATGTATTAAATTAAGTTACCAAAGGGTTTTGTGTACATTTATTTACACAATGTATTTATTTATTTTCTTATAAACAAAATGCACACTTTATTTAGGCTCATAAGGCTCAATGAGAAAACCACGCGAGCTAACGCTATGTTCTGTTTCATTCGCCTGTAGTTCCTGCTAATGCCGATAGGTGCCAGCAAGAGAGCGACTATGCATGCCTGCGCTCTATTGAATAAACTGCTAACTTCTTGCACTTCGTTGTTTTACAGGATAAGTTTACAAAAGCGAAGTAATATATTTTATTTATATACAATCATCGACTATTGAATACTAAATGTACAATACATTTTTTTTACATTTTACAAGTTAGTATTAAGTTTAATTTGACCAGTTTGCTTAGCCTAATGCCAAAATGAATCCATTTTAGTAGTGTTTTAACAAAATAAAGTATAACTCAAATTACAGAGATTCTTACGCTATTTTTAATTTTCCATTGCATCGTTCAATAAAAAAAAAACGTTTTTAGGCTATACTGGGTCGATCTATTTTAATCATTAGGCTATTAATATAATATACTTATATCTCTCAAAAGTTCGACGTTAAATAGTAACAAGACCAGGGTTTGGACCGTTCCCTTGAACGAATCGTAAAAATACCTGGAATAACAAATAAACTTGTAATTAATTAATTTAAATATTTTATATAATATATAAAAGTAATACCATAAATCCCAAAGAAAGGTTACAACTTGGGAATATTATTAGAATAATTATAGACCCGGAGCTGATGACCGACTGAAAAAATTGATGAGATAATTGTGTCACTTCAACCCAAATCTCGTCGTATCGACCCTTGAATCAGAAGTACAAATATTACATCAGTGAAATTCGATGACATTATCTCAGAGTTCTCAAAGTAAAGAAGATTACTTCTTCCCTCAAGTCTCTCGCATTCCCTTGCCAAATTTACCTACCTACAAGTGATTACTGAAATGGCTGTGACTAGCTAAAAGTGCAGTGTTTCCCTAAGTGTCAGGGGTGATTTTGCTAGAATTTGGCTTTGTCCCTTCATTTAAAGTTCACTTGCTGTTGCCAAAGTAAGCTGTCGTTGTTTCGGATGTTCCTCTTGTCCTAACACTTCCTAGCGTCACTCGAAGTTTCCTATCCGATACATGCACCACATTCTGCTTTTGCACCATTGGCATTTTTTCTAAAATCTATTTAGTGTTTCATGTATACATACAATTGTACAAAACAAAACCAAAGTTGTGAATGAAACAGGAAACACCAAATACACGACCTAATTTGGAGGCTTGATTTTGGTATTTTGCCTTTTGCATTATTTACGTGGGTTACTAATAATTACTTGATCAAAACTTAATTGTTTGCTAAGAGACGAAGAAGGGTCTGAGTACATTCCTAGACCAGTTTTGAGGTTACCCTGTATTTTATCAGGAAAAACATCTCGGACTACAGTTGAGGGGAAAGTGTCTGCCTGAAATGTGGTATAAGAGACATCAAAGCTTCCAGAGATTAATATTTTTAGTCTCTTTCCATTAAAGTTCCAGAGCAGCCAGCTCCTGGACAATATAGTCAGTTATAGTTCCCAGAGAGCACAAGAACTGATATGGAAGAAAATTTAGTAGACATGAAATCTACTAGAAAGGTTTTCTGCATAAACTTTGTTTTACTCAAATTTATTGGAAATGCAAGTAATGAGACGGTGTCTAACCCCTCGTAAGATCAGACGGAAAACAGTTATAGTTTTTTGCCACCTTGTGAAGCTTGTAAATCCAGCGTAGTAGCTAAGCCGCCCCAGGTCTCTAACCATGACAGTACGCTACTGCAGTAGATATAAGTCTTTTCAGGCTTGAGAGCATTTTATCGCCTTTGTCAAGCCCGTTGATCTTTCGGGCACAGGACAATTGTGTATATGTAATATGGGGCCTCAATACTGCCACATATAGCCAATGGAACCCCATGATACGCAAGACACAGCAGTAAGCCTGTGCACCACATATAGCCAATGGAACCCCGTGATACTCAAGACACAGCAGTAGCCTGTGCACCGGGTAAGGACTTCCACAGCCGCCTACTCCCGGTTGTCTCGACGCGTTCATTCTGCGCCACTCACCGCAATTAATTGACCATCTCCTCCTGTTAAACAATTCAATGGTAATTCTCGGCAGCCATTTGCCAAAGCGGCAATAACAATTACAGGGATAAGCGATGGCGGCGGCACCGTATCCATTACCCGGGATGCTTGAATAGGAAACCGCTAGTTAATTGTTCGATTGTCACATAGCTGAAATAATCGGTCAAGGTGTGCGGACTGTAGAGAGTCCTGAAGAAAGCTGTTCTGGTGCTTTTGAGGACGAGGATGTATCGTAAACACGGCCACAAATGAAAATCATTTTATTTCGACAATATTCTCTTATGCGGTTATAGTAAAAAGGAACATTTAGTAGATCGGGTTCTTGATGCGGCCCTGTAGGGAGATTTTTACCACAGTTTTGAAGCCTTGTAAATAATTTTCACAGTTTAAATTATATGAAAAATAGTTCAACTAAATTTTTATTACTGATTTCCCATTAACAACATAATATATCTGTGCTAAAAATGGAACGTTGTGTGTCAGGTTAACGTGATGATGTGTATGTTTTTTTCTACTGATACGATGGGTTTATCGTTAACACAAGTTCTCATGAAGCCGATTTGATTAATTCTAGGGGCCTTACTTAGTGTATCGGTTACCTCCATTATCAACCCGTTAAAATTAAAACTTAAGTCTGCTGATTTTTTAAGAACAATTCAAACATGTTAATGTATTTCATATATTGTTGTCCTAGTTCTAACCTAGAGTAAAAACTAAGACTCACGCCAAGTATCTGCAAGTGAACACGAAGGCTTAATAAGTCATAGGACTCCATTAAAGGAGACGCCTGAACTTAGCTTATCAACGCGAGTACTGTACTTGAACAGTCCGGTAAAGGTAATATCACAGGCCAGTTGTGGACGTTATCTACAAAACGTCCACCTAGGTGGACATATTGTAGTCAAGGTTACTCTAGTTTCTCAGAGTATATTTTACAGCTATCACAAGTGCTAATTGTTTTCACATTTAGACTGCGTTCAACGCCAACCTTTGATAACATTTATCAGCTGAGATGTTAAATGCAACACCATGAAATTGGTGCAGTTGTATTAGAACCAATCATGAAGATAGTTCACTTTGTACAGTGCAAGGATACTTCTTGTTTTGATGTTTTTCACGTTGGTGATGTTCAGACTGCACTATTGTTTTCTATGTAAATGTTTTATTTATTTCACGCAAAGCTGTAACAGTTTGTACTACACTGGTCGATTGTAATACAAGAAGTTAAGCTGCTCATAAGAAGGTTTAAATTAGGCATGGCCAAAACGTTTGAAACAAGATTGATACAATGAAACCAACAGTAAACAACGACATTTGCATTGGACGGAACCACGGAAATAACCTTGAAAATCTTATGTAGTTTTACGTAAAGATATACAAACGTTGAATGAAAATCGACGTGTATAAAAAGAAATTTGAGTTGATTACGAATAACACACTTATATCTGTGTAAATAGGAGTATACTAGCAATATGTATGTTCTTTCAAACTACTTATAGGCTACACCTATTATTACAACGTGTAAACAACTACTTTCAACTCTAATCGTTGGTGGCATCACAGACCAGCGAACTTTATAATGAGCACAATAAATACCTGAGGATGACGCCAACCTATAAATACGGAATTCAGAATCGTCAACCGCCCACCTTCATTTGTATTCTCCGGATTGAATCTATAATCTGGCTAGTTGATTGAAACTGAGATAATTAAACGACTATTTAATGAATACGAGTGAGAATTTGCATGTTCGTTAGACTTACTAATCGTATATTTTAACGACTGAGGGTATTTAAATATACTAATGTCTTTATTAAGCGGTTTTCCCCTACAAAAATTAGCGGTGTCCGTGGTTATGGGGTTCACAAATTTGAGCCACGCACAAGCGGGTATAATCATAGCGGGCGAACATAAACGTTGGCAAACAACTGCCCCCAGTTTTGAGAGGCCCGGCCTCGGGCTGTGTTTATGCGGCGGATTGGGCGCCCACGTTGGTTATGTATTATGTTTGAGATACTTTCCACCAACCGACCTCGGCCCCCGGCACCGTGGTCTTCCCGAATTTCGCACGCTACAACCTCTGCGGCCCCTCGGAGAAACACCTTGGACGACCTTACAAGCATAATATTTCTCCTCACACATTATTATTCAACGAGTTGAGTTTTTACTAGGAAACATTGTTTGTCGCTTGTAAAAGGTCTCTTTTGCATGTTGGTACATCAAAATAACTCAACATTATTTAGGCTATTTCACAGTAAACAAATGTATTTTCAAACATGAAACTCTGGACTAACGCCTCTTTCACACGAAGCGGCGCGCGCCGTACGGCGTCCGCCGCGCGGCGCTGCGCCGGACAAGCGTGTGTCTTCACACTAGTACGGTTTCGTGCGGCGCGCGCCGTACGGCACTCCTAAATATTTATTATTTTCTGTTCAGTTGTGGCTTTTAAATGAATGTCCCACTTAAAAGATCAAATTAAATTAATAGGATAATTTTAAATATAATAAACTAGTGCACGTGTTGCTCGAATTTGAGCAATTGCAAAATATTAAAGGAGTTTTTTTTACGAATAACTGTCACTATTTCCGTTGACGTGTGAGGGTCAACTCAAAGATAATGTAACCAATCACTCCACTCCAGTTATCGAAACTGGAAACGAACTCACTCTGAAAACGAACGCTCACTCCACTCCATCTTTCGAAACTGAAAACGAAAACTCTTGTGTGTATCATGTGTGTACTGTACGAACAGCTGTAATTAATAAAAATTATTCGTTCGTTTAACAAAACAAAATCTTGTCTTCATAAGATATACATTGGGATTTTGATGGCCTGAGGGGCAAAGCCCGAGGACTTTTACTACAGGAATTGGTGAAAGGGGGCGTGTACACAACAAATACTTAATTTTGACACATCGTTTGTAAAAATCGGTTCATTATTAACGGAGGAGTAGTATTTCGTAGAAATCACCTTCACGTATTATATATAAGCATTCGTCATATCTGAAAATATTGTATTCTAGAAGTAAAAAAATGTTTCATTACGTATAAATTACTAAATTATTAATTTAATACTAAATATATCCTCTAGTTATTAAAGGAAAATTTTTGTTTTAATACTTTAAGTTGGTCGATTTGCATGGGATCAACATAAAAATATATTTTTTGTAATAACTTTAAATATATTATTTTCTGACACAACGATATATAATTTCTTAATTAACTGTTGCACCCTCTTAGTCAGGTAGTTTGCCTAAAATGAGACAGCGTAGGGGTTGGGCCGTGCGGCGCGCGCCGCACCGTGTGAAGGCTCCCATAAGAACCAATGCACCTTCACCGAGTTGTCCGGCGTGGACGCCGCGCGGCGCTGTCGTCCGGCTCAAGGTGCATCCGGCGGTAACTCGCGCGCCGTGCGGCGAATTCGCCGCGCGGCGCGCGCCGGACATAGTGTGAAAGGACTCATATACTCCCATAGCCCTACGCCGGATCCGGCGGGCGCCGCACGGCGCGCGCCGCGTCGTGTGAAAGAGGCGTTAGATATCGATTTATTTAAGCGTTTCAATACTGTATCAAAAAATAACAATACCTTCTTGATGATAATAATATCTTACAGCTTAACAAGTTAAACATTATCTAGGCCTACGCAGTTGACTTCTTTCTGATTAAATGTGATCCCTAAAACCACTGAAATATATATTTGTTACTGCGTACAAAAAACTAGTATTACAACGCTTAATGACTAATAAATGATTTTGGATGTTCATTAAAGTTTACTGAGACTATCTTAATCGTAATAGTTTTAGTGGAGGAAAATCTCCAAACTGAAAGAGTTATCCTCACCTAAGAGATTTATCCTGTTATTATTTAGACATAAATTAACCTACAGATAATAATGGTCTCCATACTAACGGATCACAGAATTAACACAACCTATGGTTTTGGTTATAAATTCGAAACCAATGAAATAATGTTGAAAATTCGTAACGTCCTCAATACGTTTGCTGTAAACAATCCGTTGGTGGTAAACGAACACGACATTAGGGGAAGTAGAGTTTTAAGACATTTAATTACGATCTGTTTAACTTTAAATAACTACACACATCAAAGTATTTAAACCCGATGATGAACTACCATTATTCACCTTGAGATACACTCTGCAGCTCAAACCACCGTTGAATCGACAAATTTACGCTCCTCTAGAGGATCCTTTGGTTAAATCAAATATTTAAATAGAATACCAACTAGCGGCTAGAACTTGTTTGTTAAGAACCCAACATAAATCATCCACCCTCAGAGCTGGTCGGGTCTTCTGTTTACAGAATTCATTAACCTTTTTGGCGCGCATGTCCCCATGACGTCCTCGTGTAGACATGGGCATACTAATGCTCGTGCGCCACCACGTTCCACCACTTGTAAGTTGTTAGTTAAATTAATCACGGTATAATTTGCAGTGTTGGGGGATTAAAGATAATTTTGGGATATTTTTGACGGATTGTACCCATTATTGGTGAATAAACTCGTCGTAATTTTGAAGAAGATCTAGATTTAGATTTTATCTAAGTGATAATCCCTAGCCTCAAATAATGTGAAAAACAATCCCGGGCTCGTGCCTAGCGTCCTAGGAAAATATAAATAAATAAAAAAATGCCTTATTTTTCTGTTTCAGCAAAGATACAGATATAAATAATTTTACATATTATTAGGTGTAGGATAAGCGGAACCTCACAAAATTGGGGACAAACAGGTATTTTACATGTTAAACTGTGGTATACAGGGATTTCCATACCAGAATGTGAGGATATTTTTAATTTTAATGATCGGAATAAGACGGAATTTTGCACAATAAACTGTGGGACCTACATTTTACATTCAACGATTTCCATGTAAACATCCACACCAGAGTGTAAATATATATATTTATCACCGTGAGGGATAAGCAGGGATTTTAGGTGGATAGTGTGGGATACATACAACATTGTGGGACAATCAGGCATTTTACACATTCAACTGTGGGCTAAAACAGGGATTTTACAAAGAGTGTAGGGATAAATTCATAACTGGCGTGGGTGTGATCGCACGTGCTCCTCGTCCCACCCACATCTAATGTTCTGTCACACACCTGTACTCAGTCTTCCCTCTGATTTTAATCAACAAACTGTGTAAACCACTTAAAACACGCGTCCTTGCTTGTTTTATTGCCTCGGCTTCATGTAGTCGTTTATTCCCGTAATGAACGACTAGGGACGAGTCGGTTGGTCATTTTTCACTCAGATATGCAACAATGTTGCTCGCCTACACTTCGCAAGTCGACTATTGAAGACACGGAAATGATAAAATAAAACATGTGTATGATCATCCAATTGTTAGAATTATAAATAAATTATTGTATAATGAAATCGATGGAGGAACGGACGGACGGATAAATAAATGAATGAACAAAAAGTAACCCAAATGATAAGGTGATTCTTACTAATTGAAACGTTAAAATGTAAAAAGTATACAAGATCCATCGTAAGGCCTTAAGTGGCTCTTTTCAACAGGTGTAGGATCAGAAGAAAATGAATCAGGGCCGAAAAGCAAATTTAACTTTTGCACATGTTTTCCGCCATACTACTCAACTCTTTAAACTAATTAATTCACTGTTTATAGCTGAAATTGTTGGTCCTTGTTCCCAGGATGGATTCTTGGGTGGCTATCGTGAACAAACAGCTGTTACCTCAAATCAGAGATGACAGATTTTACACCACCAACGCAGTAAAAATTTTATTAAATCACTGACATATGTTTACATTTAAATTCCTCTAAATTTCTATGAACGGGGTATATTCTGGTTAAATATTCAAAACAACATGGTGATAAAAATATAAATACATTTTAATAACGATACGGTAGTATATTCGTCAGGAATAATAGTTTTGGACAAAACCCAACGAGCAAAGTTAACTGCAAAAATGTATATAGGTGGTGTCCTCAACTCTAGTAAACAGTCTTTAAGCCCTAGAGATAACGATAACTACTTTAGTCCCATAAAGTATGTATTGAAAAGCAGTTCACATTTCGCCAAAGTATATATAATGTATTATTTTAGCAAATCACTTCTTTCACAGCCATATTTTCATAAATACCTACAAACGAAAGGTGTTATAACGATGTGATTTAAACTACATAAAAGTATGCTAGATAAACAACGAGAATTCACGAACAAACAGACCATCCATCATACCAAGCCATAATAAACTTAACAATTCCATCACCTAACATTTCATCCATCACGATCCACCTAATATTCACGAAGAATTCCTAACGATGCCACACGCCTTGGAGTTTCGCTAGGATTCTAATGGATTTGAAATGTTACATTGTAGGTGGAGGACTATCTAATCACTGGCTGGTGATTGATGGCTAGGATAGTCGGGGCGAGGAGCGATATATAGTGCGGAGAGTGAGAGGGAAAGGGGAGAGTAGTTTATCATTGACTACGGATAGAGGCAGACTCCCACGCGTGTTGCAGCATGTCCGTGTCAAGGACGAGTTATGTGGCTTACACCTGTCAATACCTACTCTGGCAGGAGGGTGGTGATCTATACAGTAGGGAGGGTATGTCTATGTTCTTTCACATCGGAGTGTTTAGAGAACATCTCATGGCTATTTTACTCATTATCTATATATTAATAGGCTAGCATGTTTCTTTAAAACATTTCTCAGCTCGTGTGCATCACAGAGAAAATCCACGCATAGTGTTAGAAAGATATTTTCCTGTAGATGTGCAGAATACCATTATAAATTAAAACTAGTGCACTTGTTTCTCGAATTCGAGCAATTGCAAAATATTAAAGGCGTTTTTTCAACGAATAACAGTCACAATTTCCGTTGACTTAAAAGAGTCAACTCAAAGATAATGCAATCAATCACGCCACTCTGGTTATCGAAACTGGAAACGAACTCATTCTGAAAACGAACGCTTACTTCACTCCATATCTATCGAGACTGAAAACGATCTCGCTCTGAAATCGAACACTCTTGTGTGTATCATGTGTTTACGATGAACAGCTGTAATTAATGCAAACTATTCGTCTGTTTAAATAAACGAAATCTATTCTTCATAAGAAATACATTGGGATTTTGATGGTCTGTGGGGCAAAGCCCGAGGACTTTTTTTACAAGAATTTATGAAAGGGGGCGTCTACACAAAAAATACTTAATTGCGACACCTCGTTTGTAAAAATCCGCCAATTATTAACGGAGTAGTAGTGATTCGTAGAAATCGCCTTCACGTATTATATAGCCTATAAGGGATAGGCTCAAAAATAAGCACAACAAATGTATTTAAAATGTCAACAAATTAACATGGGCCTTATGGGTTGTCATGCTGGTGACGAAATAACGACAAAACATAAACAGAAAGTCAAAACAAATGGAAGAACTTCCAATCACATGCTTTATTTACAGCATGGGGTAAAAATAGAGAAGTTTGTACATTAAATATTTTTGGTCGAGTTTTCGTCCACTGGACGACCTCTATTTCTTATTATAACTAATAAGTTATAATATAACTAACTCCAGGGCCACAGCTTTGTATTTAGCTCTGAATATGATTAAAGGATAAGAAAAATGGAGTGAAACGCCTTGTATGATTTAACTATCTTAAATGTCAATTTTTTTTAGCCAGAATCATTTATTAAAGGAATCAATGCAGCTGCTGGGGTCAGTTTAAAATGGCCATAAAGCTTATAATTTGCTTAGGATTGATTTGGTAACCATCTGGTTACCAAGTTAGCTATGCATCACATCGGTTACTCGTCTGTTTAATTAATGATAGGTGCATATGCAGCCTACACAAAGATGCGGACTACTGAGTTGCTGAAGGCCCTTGGCGAGATTTTGCGCACTCATCTGAGCTCCTGTCTCTATTGACCGAGTGTAGCACCCCATTCAATAATAAAATTTTCACCAGTAGAGTAAAAACAATATCAAGATTCACTAATAATCATAATGTATCCCTAAACATCGTATTCTAAACTTGTATAAAAAATCCTCTTTAGTGCAATCAACGTTATACACTTCTACACTACCCCCACTTGCTAACCAAGATCCAGATGTTTTCACACAAAACCAGAGGAACCATAAATGCACCGATATGGTATAATGTGTTATAAATAAGGACAGATAACCGTTTAGATGAAGCAGCGTACGGCACAATGTGGCGGCGACAGTTTAACCCATATACAGAGCTAATGCTGCGGACTCATGGAATGTAACCCCATAATAGACAAGGTGATTGTCTTCTCTTTGCAAGCGGTACTTTACTGCCTATAAACTTCCCCGCGCGATCTAAGTACGAGTCGTCATACGCAAGACTCGATCCGCAATACGCAATATGGAATACGCAATACGCGGTCTGTACGCTTCGTCGTGTGAGATGGGTACAAAACCGTGGAAAATACCAACATAGCGATAAACAGAGTATTCCATAACTCTGGTTACATTTTTGGGAATTGTTTCTGGAAAACTCTAAATGAAAATAGGCTGCCATAATAATACTGTCCAACGATATCCAGTTACTTACTAAGACTTGATTTTATTATGCTTAATAATTGGTTACAAAAGTTAGTAATATCTTACAATTTGCAATAGTTTGAATTTAACCAACCAAGACACATTTAGTGAAAATATTCAGAGTTTCAACTTATAATAAATAATATAAAATAGCGACAAATTACATGTTTTGAATTAGCAAAACACGTTAACGTCTAGTTACGAAATATTGTGAAGTAAAAATGCTTTCAATTAAATCAATCAATAATCTAACGATGTCACGTCAAGGAGATTAGAACGGTTTGAAATAACTAAGAAAAGAAAACAAATATAAGTAGAACACGAGTAAATATTAAATTTATAAAACGTAACACGTCTAACTAGAGAAATGGTTTACTTTTATTTTCAAATACTCGTGAATAACTTCATCTGAATAAAACAGAGTCCTTGGAGGATAGCGGCCATCTTGGATGATTTCAAACATCCGCTGAAGAGTTATTATCATCTCAAAATATTTTTCACACACCAGAGTGATAGTGATGTAAATATCTAGTAAACTGCGGGATTAGACATTTTCTTTGTAGGGTTTTAATTGTTTTACAAGTTAGAACGTATAGGCTCCAAGGACTCTTTTTTATTGTATTCCTCCTTACTTCCCGAAAGAATTTTTCTTCCTTATGTGTAACTGCAATTCAATCCAACAAAAAATATCGTCTTGATAAAATTATCCTTAGCAATCCAAAGTACTTACAGTTATACGGTAAAAACTGCAGAATCAGCCGATCATCTAAATGCATCCTGGATGCAACTACCTGAGTCTCGCCTCTCAATTACACAGAATGAACACATATCGAGAAACGTAACGTGACGTGGCGAAGAGCTTGATTACCACAGTAATTATTGTGAGTGGTCAAATCAAGATGTCCAGATGAAGGTATCCAGTTTACAGATGATTATCTGACAAAAAGTGCGAGAGGCGGATGATGCTGAGGATAAGGCTAATGGTGAAGAAGGCGCAGGTTGTGCTGATATACATCTCAAGTAGGTGGCCTCAGTGGATGTAGGACAGTGTCGGGGGTGAAGACGGTGACTTGGATTAATTGGCATGTCATCTACATGCATGCTTAAACCATAGTTTATTTAAGATCAACTCAGATCAACCATTTAACGTTGGATATTAGATGCAGACCTAGCAACCTATTTTAAGACTTTAAGTTTTAATAAGTCAGTGATACAGTTACGATGAATGTTTGAGTAAGTTTATGTCTTCATTCAAAACGCTTTTTAGGATAAAATATCTTCTTGTTGTAGGGTAAAATCTTCTGCGTGCACTGTGTTATTGATTTTGTGGCAATGCTACATTAGTAACAAATGCTTACAATGCATATCAAATTTTACAAATAACATGTTCTATTTAAATCAGTAAGCCTACAAACACAACTACGAAAATTAGTTCAAAACTAATAAAAAAAACGGGGTTTTTGAACTGTTAGTAAAACGAATAACGTAAATAAGCATGTTTAATACCGTTGAATCTTGTATGATGAAAGAAATACATTGTGGTATAATTTTTCAACTTAATTAGTTTTAAATGAGACATTTATAACTATTGTATTTTGTAATGATTTGAAAAAGTAATGATTTTTCAGTTAAGGGTAGATCCATCCGAGTTTTTCCTCAGGAGTAGACATCTCCCGGAAAAGAACATTTCTAAAAGGAGCAATTTTAATTGACTATGGGACAAATGTTTCCTTGAGCAGCCCATTGACAAGCATATGGTTGTTCAACTAAAGTAGTCTTTTTAGTAAAGGAATAGTATACAGGGTGGCTGAAAAGTAACGTACACCCCCCTTAACTTTTCAACCATTTAGATATTTGAAATCTGTTTGCGGCAACCTTTTTAGATATGAACCCTTAGGGGTACTGGGGGTAGGGGGTAGCTCAAAATTTTCAAACGAAAAGTATAGTCGAGTTTGGTCTTATTTTACAGGTCTTGACGTAACATAACAATTGACATAAAGAAACCCAAAATCGGCCCACTAATAACAAAATGGCACCATAACACGTTTCAAATCCAAATAACCATGAGGGTGGCTGAAAATTAACTTCCACTTACCTATTTGAGATGTTTGAAATCGGTTTGCAGAAACTTGTTTGGATATGAAGGGCTACATTAATTATAGTCAGTTTTAAAAATTTTACCCTTAGGGGTAGCGGGGGTAGGGGGTAGCTTAAAATTTTCAAATAGCAAGTATGGTCGAGTTTAGTAACATTGTACAGGTCTTGACAAAACACAACAATTAAGCAAAGAAAATAGAAATCGGATCATTAATGACAAAATGTCAGTTCAAAATAACTTTTAATAACCATTGTCTTAATCATTTTTAGCTGCCATTTTGTTGTTAATAGTACGATTTCTATTTTCTTTATGTTAATTGTTGTTTTGTTAAGATCTGTAAAATGGTACCAAACTCGACTATACATGCTATTTGAAAATGTTAAGCTACCCCCGCTACCCCTAATGGAATTTTTTTGAAATTGGCTATGATTATTGTAGCCTTACAACAAGTTGCTGCAAACCGATTTCAAATATCTCAAATAGTTAAAAAGTTAATGGGGGTACAAGTTAATTTTCAGCCATCCTCGTGGTTATTTGGATTTGAAACGTTTTATGTCGCCATTTTGTTATTAGTGGGCCGATTTTGGTTTTCTTTAAGTCAATTGTTATGTTTCGTCAAGACCTGTAAAACAATACCTCGACTACTTGTTGTTTGAAAATTTTGAGCTACGCCCTACCCCCACTACCCCTAACGGCAAAAATCTCAAAATTGAACATAATTATTGTAGCCCTTCATATCCAAGAAGGTTGCCACAAACAGATTTCAAATATCTCAAATGGTTGAAAAGTTAAGGGGAGTAGAAGTTACTTTTCAGCCACCTTGTATGTATAAAACCTAGTTTTAATTCATCCTAACCAAAGTTAGATGTCTTTCGTCATATTGGAGAGAGCAGTGCGTAAAGTGGCAAGTGTTGAGTGGGAGCCGAGAGAGTCGCACGAACAAGTCATTAACGGGTTGCTCTTCATCGCGATCAGATCTGCTAAACAGCTGTTATCGCACACCTCGAAATGAGCGGCCTACGCTCTACGCTCCACGCTCCATACTACGTTTTACGCTCTTCCGAACTATCTACCCACAAAGCCGTCTTCTTCCCAGACTCTCCTGTATATCTGCACCGATGAAATGAGCTTTCACTATATATCAATTGTTGGTAGTCTTGTGGCTCACTCTATGGTATACAATTACTTTTAACATTTCCCTAAGTTATATTCAAACAAAGATACATTCATCCCAGACTTTTTTGAATAAATACACCACTGAGATGTGCGCGCATTATTTAAGAATGCTTAATAGTTTTATAGGCTACGTGTGCTTATCTCTTTACACTACGTTTACGCTTTCCCGAAGTGATCACCATATAAAAACACCTTATACTTACTTCTTACATCCTTGGACCCCTTACATCTTTTGCTTTGAACGACTTACATCTTTGTGCGTCCTCTACTAAAGCCTGTTCATAACAGTTTCGTAGTGTCTACACCAGTAACTTTTTTTTATATAGAAGAATCACAAGCGTAACTAAGTTAAAGCGATCCAAGACCCACTTTTTTGGAATTATAATTCATTGCCGGGGATATAATTCAGAGTTTGATACGCTAACGACTAAGTTAGCAACAAACCATAGTCTTAGCAAGTATTATTCTAAGAACATAATTGGAGGCTTGTATAAAAAATGACCCCTAATGTATGGTCAGTAAAGCAAGATTGTATAAAATACCTAATCAAATATATTTGTTTTGGAAATATATTCATATCTTATTCTGATGAGGTATACAATATAATTCAAACTTGTAGTCATCCAGTGGTCGTAAACTCGACCAAAATATGTAATGTACAGACGTCTCTATTTTCACCCCACGCTGTAAAAAAAACACGTGATTGTAATTTCTTCCATTTGTTTTGATTTTCAGTTTGTTTATTTGTTGTTATTTCGTCACCAGCATGACAACCTATAAGGCCCATGTTAAGCTTTTGAAATCTAAAACTTATATATTGTCCTCATTTTTGAGCCTATTTTAATTTATAAAGGGATTTTGCACTTCTACAGGAAAATATCTTTCCAACAGTATGCGTAGATTTTCCCTGTGATGCACATGAGTGGAGAAAAAAGGTTTTAAAGAAACATGCTTGTCTATTAATATGTAGAAAAGTGATGTTGGAGCACTAGAAGAGCATTAATTCGACCCCTATATTGTGTTTATTCGAGGATAGGACAACAAGAAACACGTTTAAAAAAACAGGACTAAACGCGAGATGGGGCGTGGGTGATGAACACTCTTACATCTATGACATCCTTAGTAAAGAAAATGCAATATATTTTGGCATTGTCGAGTACTCAAGATTTATCTCGTCTGACAAAACTGCACTAACAAACTAATTTCGTCCAACAAAAAAATCCTAAACCCCTACGCTCACATGTAGCGAGATCATCAGCCCAAATTGCACTTTTGTCAGTTTTAATTACACCATCACTTGCTTAACTGCGCCGAGAAAATTGGTCGAATACGTGCTGCTCCCTGGTAAGTATTAATCTTTGAATTCACAGCTTTCCCCCTAAATAAAGGCGAGTCGATCAGAAGCGGTCGTAGAAGTTGGCCTCACGTTTCCCGCGAACCCGCGCAACCCCTCCAAATTGCTTCCCGCGTTAATTACTGCCAAGAAGGTTTTATAAAGTGGATGACCTAACGTTGTTTCCGATATTGGCGAAAGTGATTGGCAGCTTGGCAGTTTCCACGTACTTGATTATTAATATCTTAATTGAGGTGGCTGAAGTAAAAATATTCCAATCCTAATCGTTTTAGGGTAAGCCACGGAGTAGTTAGTTATTGGCGAGAAAATAAAAATTGTATACTTCATCACAAGGACCTCATGTTACTCCTTTTTACTTGAGCTCAAGCTTAACTACCCTTAGCAACGCCACCGAGGTTAAAGAATGAGCGATTGTCGAAGATACACTTTAAGTCATATTCAAGACAAATAATTTGAAAAGAGTAAATTCCATTATTTTATATTGATAAATTAGCTACCAAAACGGTTTCTTTCTTGTTTTGCAATTGATGTGAAGAGACTATTATTTGGATACATTGTGTATTACCGTTGTATAAATAGTCAAATGTATTACTAAATATATGTTTTTAAAACTTTTTTTTATGACAATAAATTAGTATATACTGTAGTGAAATATATAATTTTGTACTTCTTTAAGTTTTGACAACTACCTTGAGCAAAATCAACGATCGGATTTGAAAGCTATTAAAGTAAAAAATAGGTATTCTCGACTCCAGATTAATATTTTTTGTTAAGGGAGAAAATGTATCTAGCCGCCGCAACACAATTAATCGTAATTAAAACAGGCAGATTTTCTGAATTATGGCAAAAAGATCGTCGTGAGGAGGATGGAAATCAGATATAGATATCGTCTAGTCTTTGGATAGTTAACTCAAAAATTTATATATTAAATACCCTTAACAAATAAAATAAAACCGTTGCAAACGTCTAGAAACCATATAAACTCACAAAAAAAAAAAAAAAAAAAAACGCAATTGAAAGGTTACGAAACCTTACAGTTAGTTTTTCCTACAGATATTCAAATTCAGTATACCACATGCCAAATCAGGAGCGTATCTCATTACGTAGTATCAATGAGAAGTACACGTCAGTCTGGTGATGTTTATGTGGGGGTGGTTTGCATTCAATGAGGCCGGTGCATTGTACGGTGGGAACCTGTCTCCAGGCCTGACAAATGTAGAGACCGGTGGTCGGTATAGGCTTTCTTAGACAATTGGGCGTTACTTTGTTGTAGGTAAATACCCCCGCCGCAGCAAACATGCAGACTAAGCGAATTTCCATTTGGCTGGTATGATTTTCACTTAGGTCTAGTTAAATAATAAGTTTAATGAGTACCTTGGTTTACTGCTACAGGGAGGCTGATAAAGTGTGTTTTCTAGTAAAATATTAGTAGTTTAGTGTAAAATAAATAAATTTGCCACGTTTGATTAAAATTTTTCCAACAAAACTACATTTTACAATGTTCTCCTAAAAATAACATGGGAATTTAAATTTGCAATTTTTGTAATATTCCGTGTAACCAATAACCGTACATAAACACGTTGATATACTAAATTATTTATTTGTTTAAGCTCCTTAAAATGTTCTGGAGAGAAATTGTGAAATTTTGTGTTTTGAGGGTCAAATATGAGAAAACTCAATTTTTACCCCATAAAACCATGTTCCCATGGTCCAATCACGTTGGTTCGTGAACTCATTCATTGTGCCTTACACCTTCAAACCAAATTTCATCAAAATCTGACAAAAAACATATATACATAAATTTGAATGAATAGTGTTTTTGGCCTCAAGGGACATCAAAATGAAAAAGTATATCGGTCCCGGCTCCAGGTCTTTCCATGCCACCTACGGTAATAGCTACTCCTCAATAGGGAAATTCACTAAAGAGAGAGAGAGAGAGATGACCTTTATACATTAACTTTGAAGTTTACCTGATGACAAATGTTATCTGCAACTGTGAGAGCCCGTAGTCATGGTCCATTGCGTCACATCGTTGTTGGTAAGATCGGTACAACTTTAGTAAATTAAATGAACTTTTACCTTTGCAAAAATGTAGCCTATCCAGGTCTTTAGGAGATCAGCAGTCGGTAGAAGCATTCTTACACAATTGTGTGTTACTTTGTTCCAAGAAAACCCGGGAGAGATAGCCTTTGCAGATAAACCTGAACTTTGCTGCTAGACAAATGTTGTATAGGTGACAGTATTGGACCGGCTCTTAGACAATTGTGCGTTACTTTGCCCTTTTAGATCAATCTTACTTCACTTACCCTTGCGTATACAATTTCAATACATTATATCTTCATTGGAAAAAAAGACTCATCTGGAGTCAATAACACCAACTCTACATTTTTATAGCTTTGAAATTAGTTTACTTATTTTGAAAAAATGTGAAAGAAGTACGTGTCATATTGTATATTTCACTACACCAGATAACAAAAGGCAAAGTATTTTATTAATGTCTGTAGTCACTATTATTAGTTAGAATAGACGTTTGCAAGAAACTAAGAATTATTTTTGTTAATTTTTAAAAAACCAAAAAGATTTAGGCTTTCTTTGTTAATTTGCCCTGCCTTCTTTTGCAACCCATATAGTGAGCCAAACAGTTATCCTGATAAAATACGTAAAATTATAATTGTTATTTTCTGGTTGATTAAATGCAGTCATTATTTGTCACATAAAAATAATGCTTCAACTAGTTTTCTTTAGTAGTTTATTTATGGCAGTAGCTTCTTATAACAAGGAATCGTTGTACTTAGTCACAAAGGGAACATTTCCTCAACTGGAAGGAACGGTCTTCGCATCTTGTTGCTCCTTTTTAATGTCTATGTCTTTGACGCTTTTATCGAAGACTTGTAGTACTTTATTCTTCAGTTCGGTGAAGTATTCTTTCCCCGTCTCAATGCCTTTTATGTCGAATATGCTGGCATTGACTACCACTGCTAACAGGCATATCACCAACAGTACCTGTGAATGCGAGATCATATAAAATAAGATATTGTAAATATTATTAGTTCAATTCAATTTAAAAACTTATGGTGAGGTAGCCTCTGGATCACTAAATTTAAGCTAAATGGTTTATGTAACCTGGCTTCGTCAAATGATCCTGCTTCAGTAGTACACTACTATAGTTTCGGACTTTAAAAGTCCATCTTCAAATTGGTTAGATGACTTATTGACATTTTTGTTTAACCTGAAGATGGACTTTTTAAGTCCGAAACTATAGTAGTGTACTACTGAAGCACGATCATTTGACGAAGCCAGGTAACATAAACCATCTAGCTTAAAAACTTAATTAATTTGAATGAGTTTAGTTTATAATTGGAACCTAAGCGCTCTATCAATATACCTTTACACTACGTAAATAACATTTGCTGCAAAAAGAATTATACAATGAGTAGCAATAAGTGTACGATACGAATACATATTGCCAATCTACTCTAACTATTGGTAGGAATGTAAAGTTTTATAAAAACGTATCAATGTGTTTACAAATAGGTTGAAGGCAATTAGTTATCAAATAGGCACAAATAGGCAAGTAGGTACTCATTAACCACCATGTTATACAATTTGGCCTCATTGGGAGATAAGGACATTTTGGCATGCAGTTGCATATTCTGTAGTCAGTTCAAAATTCATTTAGAATTCTGGTTTGATTCGACTAAGTGGGGGTGTTTCAATAAAAGTCCTAAAGTCTAAAGTTAACAAAAAAAAAAAAAAAAAAAAACAGTAAAAAAACAAGTTACAAATAATTTTTTACTATCATATAAAAACGATATCCTTAGAAAAAATACTATACAGGGTGATTTGTACTCAGTGTGACAACAATTTTTTGGTGTAAGTACAAAGTAAATGAAGTGTGATGATGCATATCAAATGTTCCAAGTTTAAAAATTAGCTTCCCAAAAAATTATTTTATGTTTTTGAAAAATAACCATGTTTTTAAACTTAATACAGCGATTTCTCAATTACCTGTATATGGATTTGAGTAGATAATGTAATTTTCGTGTTCTACATTAAATTTTGAACAAGAATAATAGAAAATGACGGAGGATCAGTTGTAAAAACTCCATTGTAAATAGATTCAAAGATAAAAATTAAGATGTTTGATAAAAATTGTAAAAACAATGGTCTATTGCATTTTTCACACCCTGTGTATTATTTTACAAGGGAAATATTTATAAAATATAATGTTAATTTAAATAGCCTACAATGACTAATTTAGTGTACTAAAAGCTAATATGCTCAAGAATTTATACAGTTAATGTTTTGAAATACATAATTAAATTAGTTGAATAACTAATTATAGCGCATCACACATTATAGCTAATAGCCTAAGAATAGGATGTATATCAAGAAACTTACCAAAACCAGCTTCCCCATCCTGGATGATTGGCTTCCAGATTCAAAGAGAGGCACGAAGTGATAGAGAACTCAGATAACAAACTAGATGATTAACACAAGAACTGTAAACAATCCACAAGTAGCAACAGGTGCAAATTTTCATTCATCTCCAGGTTAAAGCTTAATATTGATTCGTTAAGCTCTATTCAAAGCTTTTAATTGCGCACGTAATTGTGCCATAGTCTATTTGCATTGAGTTCTTTGCGCAAGAAACTTTGTCTACTGTTTATTACACTGTTATTATAGTTTCAAAATACAACACGTCAGTTTGCCTTATTCGGCTTTTGTGTTTTGTCCGTTATTATACACAAAATATAAGGGAAAACGTAGATAGTTGTGTCTATGACTAATATTTTTACCTAAACTATAGTTTCTATTTCCACATGAATTTAAATAACAACGCTTGATATGCAAGATAAAAGAAAACTGTTTTGGTGATAACAATTAATTGTAACACTCTGATATAGTTTGTATATTGACTTTTAAACTAAAACTAGCATAGTTGAAATAAAAAAATATACAACTTTCCTTTAAAGCAAAAGTATAGCAGTTATCTTGATTATGGATATATTTTGATCAAATAATACAGGCAAATATTAGCATTTCTTAACAGAGAAACACGTTTTTACTTCCCTGTAGCAGAAACCATAGTCCACTTGTGCTATTTAAATAGGGAATAAATGTGACTTTTTTATATAGCCTAGATATTTCAATTGCAATCCAACCAGACAAATTTTTACTCGAATAGTTGGCGGGTTTGCTGCGGCGAAAATATGAAATACCATATTTTCACTAAGTGTGAAAATAAAGATTTTTAATTCCAAAAATAGTTTTAACTGACCTTAAACCCAACAAACTCCCATTGTGGGTGAAAGTCAATTATCGTTAAACTTCTCTGAGTATCCGTGTAAATCGTCTACCTGCTTTTGCTGCCCACTCAGCCAAACAAACCATTAATCATAGCACTTTCCAAATCAATATATATATACCGGCACTCGTGTTTTGCTTTATTAGTGTTAATTAATCTCACAAATACAGTAACATCGTTACAGTCAACAACCTGGCACGCTACTGGTAGTCCGTTGTGTGTGTGTGTGTTTTTTTTTTTTTTAATTAAAATATAGTATTTATTTGTTTTCTCGAACTCTCAAAAGCGTTAATTGTAATGTATTTTGAGGAAATCTTTTTAATTGTGGACAAGATTACTTTATAATATATTATTTGTTTGTATTTTAGTTCATATTATAGTGGTTTAAATACTGTACCTTTATTATCGGTACCAATTGATTGCTGTGGCAACTACAAACCAATATTATAAAATTTTCATAATAAACATGTTAATTTAGTAAAGATCACTTAGGCTGTAGGTTTGACGTGATGGGTTACTTATCTTTTTCAGCACCCTTATATCTTAATAAGCTTTATAACGAACTGTCAGTAAAAAAATAAACACAATCTTTAAGAACCATATTAGTTCCGGATACAAGAGGAGCCAATCCTAGTCAAGGGGGGGGGGATTACCAGTAATTACCGTGCTCCAAGACAAAGAGCGTAGAGGAAGCTGAAGGTACGAGGGTGGGGGCGAGTGCCTGAAGCGAGGTACACATTATAGTAATTAATATGGACCAAGCAGCAAACTGAAACTGACGAGGGCTCCTGTAAGGCTGAGACTGAAACTGTGGCTCTGGAGCAAGGTTGGACATAATCTCGTTACACACAGGCCTAAAAGCTTTAGCAAGACCACCAAATTTTAATTATTGTCAACATGTTATATAGTTTAATCTGCCATAGATCATTTGGCTGTTTACAAATTATTTCGGGGGAAATGGTAAGGTAAATCCAGTAACTATCTACGTTGCTAACTGAAATTTTACTCATCCCGCACTTGTCCGAAGAAAAGTGTTCGGTCTGACCCAACATGTCCCTACCACATGAGGACTAAGAATAAGAATACAAACATCGTTATTCAACGGCTTCAAGCATAGACTGGTGTCATACATCTTTCAAGTTACAGTTTTTAAACATATATCAAACGTAAATGTGGTCACTGGACCGCCGGAAGAACTTTTCGATGCTGTAGGCTTACAGAGGAGTTTTCAGAAGCCAGCTGCGAAGTCTCGTTTTCGTGTGGTATGTTTTCCACTTTTGATGTGTCGTGGGAGGTGATTGAAAATCTTTGTTCCGGCGTAGCTAGGCCTTTCCGAAAAAATGGCGGTCTTGTGGTAAGATAGTTTGAAGTCGGCTGAATTTCGAGTATTGTGGTTTTGCATGACTCCAGTTTGGTGGCATGAAGTATCACCTCCAGAATATATATTGAAGGGACAGTGAGGAAGCGAAGGGCTTAAGGTTAAAGGTTAGCAACTTTCTTCATATATGTACTGTAGTATGCCAGACTGAAACCCAATCTAAAATACAAAATATAAGTCACAACACTCTGGACGATTGAAAATATTAAATACAAAATTGATCACAATACATTTCCTGGGTTTTGTTTTCGTTTAGAATACGGTATAGCCTCTACGACAATACATTATTATAACAAATACAAGGGAAAGGTTCCCTTAAAATGACGTAATTACTCTACCAACATATGGCAAAGGTTTTACTTGACACAACTAGCAGCACCAGTCACTTCACCATGCGCCATGTAGTGTCTACAGTAATTAAACAGACCAGATATGTGTGGGTGTTTACCTGACCAGTGACCAGTGGCCACCCGCTAGCAGTGACTCAGACTGCTGTTGTTTATAGAATCACTGTCACTACATACAGACTCTCTAGTAGTTAAATCCCTAATTAATTAATTTTTAATTTAATATACACATTTATCCCCCTAAGTCCCCTATTTTAGTCATACACAAAGCTTGAATGGTTATTACCAACTAATAATATAATTGTTCCTAGATTAACTTCTACAATAATTTCAACCTTTATGACTATGTTATAGAATTATAGTTCTGTTACTTAATAGATTTCCGCTTTTGTACCCTATGTAAAAAAATCTATGTATTGTTATTTGAACAACTAATTTAAACAACGCCACTCTAATATATTTAATTTGACACTTTATCCAGAATCAAACACACTTTGACATTTAATTTTCTAAATAAAGGTTTTTGGTGAAGAGATTTGAGCAATACAAAGTGTTTTTTCCGTGCCGAGAGACATATCATTCTAGATACTGTAGCTAAGCCTACAGTAAGATAGCAGCTCCAAACAACTTGATCATGGAATTACTACATACAGTAGCTAAATGCTAGATTGGCCGGAGTTTTTCCTACCCCCAAAAAAGAAGTCCCTCGTTCTGGTTCCCCTTCTCAACTACATAGAACCAACTTTAAATACCTAACCAGCCTTTACAATTAAGCATTAAAACTGCTATTTTTAAACCAAAACAAGCCCGATGCCTTACTCTCCAAGTACTGAAACTGTAAATACCGACATATATCTAAGTTTATCCAACGAATGCAAATCAACGGCGGTGCAGGCCATGTAGCGTTGACTCCCTCATGTAATGGGAGTACAAGGCGTGGGAGTGGATGCCGTGGGAGCAGCCACCAGCCGCAGAACTACTTGTATATAAACCATCACCAGCTGAATATATTATTACCGAGCACAGCAGCGGTGTGTGCTGAGCCATTGAATTGCCAATTACATGGCATGGCTTGACACTGCAGACTGCTGCCACCGCAAGGCGGACCACTGCCAGCCTCACGGACGCTAGGTCATAGTTCATCCAGGGGTGAAATTATAGTCTTTGGGTGATTAACAAGTTTTGATACCTTTTGAGACTTTAAATTTACATTACACTACAGGATCGTGCAACATTCCATTGGTTCAGATTCCACAATAAACTGTAGGTCCCTTAGTTCCCATTAGCTGTATGGGCTATTAATTAACAGCTGTGTCTAAGGAACATGTCGGCCTTAGTCACTAACAAGACTACAAGATCGCGCCACTCATCCTACACTCATCCTTCACTCATATTTGGGTTAAAATACGCACATAGTGGCGTCCCCATCTTAAATAATTGATAATTGAATTGATTGATTGCTTGCTCCATTTCTTTTGGCACGTTGATTGTCGCTCTGAAATGATTCTTTTGTGAGTGAATTAGAGCTAATTTAAAACCCAAACTTTATAGCGGATATGTGGTTATGTAAAGTCTTATGGTCTATATTAGGTTTTTTATGCTTTACCAGTTGATAATCTTTTTTACTTTCATCTTAGTTTTGTACATATTTTAAGTAGTTTAACATTGCCAAATCCAATACTAATTGCGGTTACTTGAAAAATAAAGAAACTCAAAAATCAAACTCATCTTAAATCAAGTGAAATGAAAAGTTATCTTATTAAAATCTATTCAAAGCGGGATCGAAGTGGGGACGTTATTTTAGTCATTGAGAGCAATGACGATATTTACCGAATATTTGACGTTAGTAACAATACCAGGTTTTGAACCGTTCAAAACACATAAATTTGGCAATAGCATCAAAACACAACAATTAAGTGATACAAATAACATAAATTTATAATAAAGTAAATTAATATTTTCTCTTCACAATTAAACAAATTTAAACTTTAACCAGAGATAGAACAATTAATTATTGTTAACATAGTTGAGGATAACTAAAACCTTTTTATACTCTAATACTGTACACCACTTATTTATTGGACAATCACAATGTTAGTCTTTCATTACGCGAATGTTACAGTTTAATCTATCTCAACCTACTTTTCTCCGTCTCTGAAGCCAATTACGATAGTTTTTACCTCGTAACGAGATGTGTGGACAATTGCGCGTTGGCGGCAGCGCGGTGCAAGAGCATGGAACGGAGAACAATGCCGTCTATTCCCATCCTGCTAAAACTGTCGCGAGTGACTCAATGAGAGTTCCAGAGTATTGGACTGAAGCCAAGATCCTCTGATTATTGGCTGAATCAGAGCTTTCTTAATCGACAGTTAACTGCACTTGTCACATAACACCTCTCGCCTCCTTGGTCTTGCTCTTTGTCACTTGCGCAAAATATTTATGTGCTGGGGACATCACTATCCTCGATCTGTTTATCCACCAGTTCTTTTTGTCCTTAATACTGATTTTGTGATACATTTACGATATTAAGCATATAAAATAATTGGTACATAATATGAACCAGCAAGCACAGCACATATAAACTATAAATTGGCGGGGATGAACATTGTAGGTCAAAATCAAAATAAGACAAAAACTGTAATCAATAAAACTTGTTTCCCAGTGTTTTCAAGCAAACGGATGGAATAAAAGAGTAAAATTGCTGGAAAATTTTGTCAAAATTTAAAAATATCGGTTATATTGGTTTTATGTGGATAGGCTTTGCCACGTTTAGCATTTATTTTTCATACAAGTTTACATGTATTTCTTATAGAAGAAGTATTTGCATTGGATCATTATTATATCTAGTACATATTTGAACCTAAATAGTTTCATCGTATGGTTTTTTTGTAGGAAATTTAATCTTCTTTAATTTGCTCAATTAGTAGTGTATGCCCTACACAAATAGTTTATGGCTTTCGAGTTATTTATGAAAAACCTAAAAAAAATTGACCTTTATAGCCCTCTAGCCCCCTTAGCTCCACTCCCGCGGTCAGTAATTTTAGTATGTTGTATAGGGACCCTTCCCCTACAACTGTGCCAAATTTGGCTTAAAATCTTTTCCGCTAATATCTTCGTTGCCTGGACTAAAAGGCAGCGTCTAACATAAAAATTAAACGAGTAACAATAAACAATTAACCTTGTAAGCGTCCTTTGTTGCTCAATCCTCCAATTTGCCAGCCAAGCGTGTAAATGAACAAAACGTGTCCATATGTGGTAGAATTGCGCAAGTAGTAACAATGCGTGGGACGGAGACAGCGATATGTCGGCCTCTAATTATCATATCAGCTGAGATGGAAGTCTACCTAATGCGCCCATACTGCTCATTAACATGGGTCGCTCAATTATAATTACAGATTGCCAGTGGCGCTCCTTTCTGGGCCATCGAGCATGATCGCTCCTACTCGCTCCGCTCGCTCGCCCTCATCGTTCTCATTCAATAAACAGAGAGAGTTGTGTGGTACCCGGCCACTATTGCTGGCAACATTATGTTGAAGAGGAAATAGTATTCTTGCCTCCCTGATTTTCGCAAGTTTGTCAACTCACCCAGAGATAGTTTACTCACAGTGAGAGTTTTGTTGTTGTTCATTTGTTCTTTACTTGTGCCTTTATTGAATGATAACAGCTATTGTAAAAAATCTATAAAATAATGGGACGTATAAAATACTGTATAATATGCAACACACAATATGGTCGAATCTGGATTTTAAAGAATTGTTATCTTAGATTGCATGATTTCATGTTCAATTCCTATGCTAATGTTTTTAGGCATACTTACCACCTTATAACATCTTATATTTCTCAAGCGAATAAGTTTACGTATGCTCAACAATATTACTCTAGGCCCTTGGCAACAAATTTAGTTGTTTTTAAATTCGTATTTTGTATGTAGTTACTACATTGGATTGAAAATTTATTACCCTGAAATGTACTTTAGGGATCAGATCTTAAAGTATTTCGTCATGTCCAATCGTATGGAAAAATGAAAATTGCATAAACTCTTTGGGTCATTCGCTCTTAGAATAAAATGCATTGTAAGTATTTTCAGCAATTAACTTTTAAAGTATTTTTAAAAATACCTTCTTTAAAAGTTTGAAGTCTTGGTCAAAACATAACCCAATCTCTTCACTGAAAGAAAACCCGTCTCCAAATGCAAATAACTTTATTACCAAAATTAGGTTTCTAACGTTTAATTTAGTTTGTTTGCAATGTGACTACACTTCTGAGAAGATTAGTCCGAGATCGCTGGACGCGGCGTGGAGGTCGACTCTCAGCGAAGGCGTCTGCACGTAGAATACGTGGCGGTGATTATAACACCTTCCCCCGATAACCGGGCACCTGATACTGATAATGTGATAACAACAGGTGTGTGTGTGCGTGTGTGCGTGTGAGAGGCACGTGTGCTGCCCAGTTTATCTCATTATATCGCCCATGTGCGTGTGTGCGTGAGCTCTCGCCACCGATTGTTTCGCCAATTTGTGATAATAGCTTGTCTGGTGCCTCAGATGAATAGCTCTTTATTTGAATCGATCGGTTTCGATTGCCCTGTCATTTTCTATGATTTGAGTGTTATAAATTATTTATTTTCAAAATTTGGATTTAACATTTTAAATAACCGATCGTGCAGAGCTTAAACTCTGTAATTTTCTATGAGGTGTATATATTTGTTTTTGATTTTGAAATTTCTGCAAAAATGTTTTCTTGTGGTTACTTATGTATATTTTTGTTTAGATGACGGGTATTTCTTTTTTTGCTCCCCTAAACATACAGATTGCCCAGAAGCATTAATGTAAAAGCTTACATTAACTAATGTGCACTTATTTAATGCAGGTGAAAACGTATTTAATTTAATTGGAAATAAAGTGTTAATATATTGTTTATTAAAGTGATCTAAAAGTTTAACAGAAATGTTTTAAACATGTCCTTGTGTCTTTCAGATAGAGTACGTATGACTTTAACAACAGACAAAATTAAAACGATATTTATTCATAAAAACTGCCACTCGGCAACGGACTGTGACACACTGCAAAAGTACCGGAAGGGGTCACATCTTAAAAACCCCTTTAAATGATCCATTGGCGAGTTGCACGCACTGATATTGGACGGTCAGTAAAAATCGGCCGATTGTTTTACAACGATCGGAAGTATAGGATAACGTGTATTTAGTCACGTATGCCACTGTGTCGTACAACGACATTTTACCGGATCAACGTACGTACCACGTTCAATCCACTCCTGTGGTTCACTGTTGGAATTTCGGTGGCCGTCTATCGTTGTACAACTAGTTTCACATTGACTAATCGACAAGAGACTATGTTAATCCGCGGCTATATATTACCACAGCCACAGCTACAACCACGCGACACAGCTGGCGATTCATACATTGATTAATGTTTCTATTTTCTCAGATCGCGAGAGGACGGTGATTATTGGCGGCAGTTTTATCCTCTGCTGGGCCTAAATATGCGGTAAACGGTCCAGTGGTCGCTCGACGGGTCCTAGATTTATCACGGGTAGCCTAGGTGGTGGCATGCGATCCTATTATTGCGATGTTACATGCTCTACTTGTATCCGCCATTAACACCGTGTTACACACCGATTATCAGCTATTATCTCGAATACCACGGGTGAATAGCAATAATCAATGCTCCAGCTGGCGAAGACACAGTTGACCATCGCAGGTTGCGTTTGTAGAAAATTGTCTATTACAACTTCAAAAAAATATAAAACTTGTTATGTATCCCTACTAAAACCATTTTAAGGGGGAGCAGAGCTGGTCTAGTCATGGTAGGCCTAGGTTCATAACCATCAATAGCTGTCTATGTGGTAATACTCACATGTATTTCAGAGCCATCATTAGGCAGTGAGCATCTAACTAGAAAACCAAAAATGGTGTCACTTAGGGTAAAAGAACTTTATCAGTACAATAATTGTGCTAAAAGTTATTGGATTCTATCAAAAGCGTGCAAAGTTGTTCAGTAGTTTTTGAGATTAGCTCATACAAACACACACACACACACACACACACACAGACACCACCTCTTCTTTATAATAGTATAGATTTGTAACATAAAAGTACATGGGTGAATATTAAAATAAATTGCTTTTAATTCGCAGTACGTATAGTATTAAGTTAAATATATAGGTAGTTATGTGTTCTATGATTCATAAAATAATCTTCAAGACGAGGAAATTTCGTTAAAAGCTTGCTCTCCATGAAAGTCAGGCCGTAATTGTAGTTTCCCATTGAACACGCGTTGCTTTTGGAGAAAAGTTCATTTGGACTACAGTTTAAGATCACATGCAAACAGTAGACTACATGCGTTATTAGTAAAAGTAGATAAGCTCAACTGTTGCATCATATTTTCACTACACCCAAGGTACAATAAACGTAGGTCTAACTTTTCAATGAAAATCATCCCTAAAGAATATACCCTTAAACAATCAACTGAAAATAACTTATCCACACCACCTTTTCATCTGTTCATGTACCTAAATAATTAAAATACCACAACCAAACAATGTAAAATTACTTATCGAAGTGTATTTAATAAATCTGCACCAACTTTTACCTTCCAAGTGCAGTCAAATGAGGCGATTTCAAAACACTCGACAAGACGCAGGATGTTTTAATTATTTGTGTTCGCGAGTCTGTGAGATGTTGCAAGAATATATCCAATTATCGAAAGGTTAATAAGGCGTTAGGAGCAGCAACTGTGGTAGGGAGTGGATCAGATCAGTAATGAACATAAAACAGAGCCAAGTAGCGCAACTAGAGGTGAGCCTAGCATTCCTATAGACTCGGTAGTCAGAAGACTGCAGGAATCCTATCTAGAGGCAGAATATGTGAGAAATGTTAACATTACTTCCTGGTAAACTCGGGATTTCTATCAAACAATACGATGTTTGCTGTAGAATTAAACTAATCAACTAATTTTCGTATTGCTGGTGTGGAGGATTCTCGAGACTGCTCGTGCCCTATTTTCCCCTTCAAGATATGTGGTTGAAAACTGTGAAATAGGATTTGAGGTAACGGATTGTGGTATTATCATATAGCTAAATCTGAGATGGTAGGAGTTGAACAGGTATGTAACATTCTAAACACTAATTTAATGACAGTGGGCCAAACTTTTTACATACGTTATGTTTTTCATTACCATATCTTGAGACTAGGGCTTGGCATATTGTCCCAGTGACGAAACTCTTTTTCGGATGTACGGGTGCCAAAGATATCAGCATAAATTTACCTAGGACACTTTCATGGTGCAAATGGTAATAATAGTTTACGTAGGGACGGTTAATTCAACAACAATCTTTTAGTTGTAATACAATAAATACTCGTATACTATGATAATGCTAGGCTTTGCTGATGCAATTGGGACGCTATTTCGAGGTTTGAAAAGATAGATATTAGAGGATAAAAGAAGTTAGTTACACTAGTCTTTGCTAATCTTGTTGGTTAAGCTATAGTTAAGCGATAGCATTCTTCAACGGTTTTATAAGGTCGCGGCCAAAAGACCTAAATTTGTATGGTCGCCATTCCAGAATAAAGTATTAAAGGATAATGAGTTCTTGTTCATACCAAATCATTGACAATATTTAAAACACATTAACTCATTCCCCACTGAGTGACTGGAGACAACATTACAGTTTCCGCGGTACTCTACAGTCACATGTTATTTACGACACCGCCGTCACAATTTGTACCTCCGGCGCGCCGCAGCGCTTCCTCCTCTAGACGTCTTTATGACTCGGAATGCAATAACAAATAATTGGGAGTTGAGCTGAGCTAGTCGGCGACTTTCTACCTAAGTTGTTATTCCAGGTTCATTGTTTGATCCTCGACTCTCGTTACGTCCTGTGCCTCTGAGGATTCATCTTTGTCACATCGTCCGGACCGCAGATTCGTCCGATAGCCGAGTCTGGCGGTTTATGACGCATCGGACACCGGATGATCGCACTGACAGCTACCTAACGACCCGAGAACGTGAGAACAATGAGTCCGTTTGGTTTTTTGTAAGTCAAGCGAGTAGGTTTGCCAACATTGCTTTAAAATAAAGTTAGTAAAGTATGTCATTGGTCCGATTGTACCCATTTGGACTAGAAATACTGCTAAAGAATTGGTGTAAATACCTGCATTTATGCGATCAATGTTTTGCTGAATTGCAACCGGTTTCGACTCGCATAGGAGTCATAGCTGGGCTACGTCTTCTCCCTTCATTCGATGGTCGTCAATTCATAATAAATAAATAACTAGTGAACCTGTGCGGCTCAATGCGCCGCAAAATAACATATGAATTTAGAAAACAAATTCATCGTATCATATATTGACTCGACGTCGAAAATTAAATACAATAATAATGAAGCCTTGGAAGGTCCTTGGAAGGGAAGCTGTCCAGCCATTTCCTAGCTGTATGTGTATTAAATTTAGTAAATTAATAAGTGTTCAAGTGCAAGTATGTTATAGGCAGCGAGCAAGGTTATAGGGTAGTTATGTTTTAAAGATTTTATAACACATTTAACAAAACATTTTATCATATCAAACCAATAGGCCTATGTAGCATATTTTGAGGGTCATAAAAATGCTGCTTGAAAAAACACACTTTTAAAAATAAACACTAAAAAAAATATTTTTATCACAAAAGCACTTCCATGAATACTACGATTTTAGCCTTAAAGTTACCTTCAGGAAGATTACCTTGGTCAGAGTTTTCCGTAACGAATATGCTTATCCTATTAATAGATGTAGTCTACTTAAAACAACATATAATATAGTTGCTCATGACTGAAATTGGTCTGGGTAAGAACAGCGCTGCAAATGCCAAAGGTAACAGAAATTAGCATCTTTCCATTTTAAAAGGTAAGTTTGTTTCAGACGGGTAAATTTTTATCCTCGAAATCAAAATATGTCCCCACTCACTTGTTCCAGTTAAGACTTTACATTCTATTAAGTTGTTAACCATTCTGATCACAAAGCCTTGTGCCATTAATAAGGCCCTTTTTGATGTATTAATATTCCTCATCAATAAAACCACTGCCCCCTTTTATTAGTCTAATCTGTGTCTTGGCAATCCACTGGGTGTCTGCGCCTTCGTCTGTTTCAAGGACCCACTCTTCTTCCCCTTGGTAAACTGACAATTAATTTCCTGACTTGTCAAGTTTATGTAGTAATTCATTAATACTGTTAGTTTATAAAGAAAATTTGAAAAAAGTTACTTGGCTTGGTGCTTTCATAACTGCAAACTCAAAATACACCCACAAGTAAAAAAGAATCAAGATATTGGTTAAAAAAAACTATGTTTGTGTAATAACATTATTCACATGAAGTAGATGATTTGTTTGATTTGTCGATCAGCTGTTCCCCTATAAAAAAGTAATTTCTGGCCATATATGGCCATATCAAAATTCCATATATGGTTTTATAAAGCCATATATGGGTTTTGATGAGCATATATGGAAGCATATATGGCCAGATGTGGTTGTATCCATATATGGTGGTGTCCATATATGGCCATATGTGTAGTATATATATGGAATTATTGTTCATATATGGCCATACATGTTTTCGATATATGAAATAATTGTTCTTATATGGCCATACATGTTTTCTATATATGAAATAATTGTTCATATATGGCCATACATGTTTTCTATATATGAAATAATTGTTCATATATGGCCATACATGTTTTCTATATATGAAATTATTGCCCATATATGGCCATACATGTTTTCTACATATGAAATTATTGTTCATATATGGCCATACATGTTTTTTATATATGAAAATATTGCCCATATATGGCCATAAATATCCTCCATATATGGAATTATGGTCTATATATGGTCATATATGACTCCCAGGTATGAAATTAAATTACTCATATATGGAATAATAATTTTCCATTTATGCTCATCTATAAATGAGTTTTTGACAATAACTGGAATTATTATAAGGGATTGTTGCCACTTTAGGATTATGTAACTCTCAAACTCCCAAACACTTCTTATAATATTAAAAATCTAAAGTTTATCAGTTTGTGTATTTTCTTGTTGCTCTCCAAGCACAAACTACTTAACTGATTGAGTTGATATGTGGTACAGTAAGGGGGCAGATAATATAGGCAATTCTCCTTTAAAGTAATTATTAGTAAAGAAATAAAATATCCAGATTTGAACCCTGATGACAAAATCCTGTACATACATCTATTGTACAATTTTATTATAACGCAACAAAATCTTAAAACTGACGTATAATTTTAAAATTGTAAGTGTAGTAGGCCTAAATAAGGAGAATATTATATTAATAATTAATTAATTGTACCTTTGCTATCAAACAGCCTCAAATATCAATGTCACGTAGTTAGGCTATATTAATAATAACATTCTTCAAATGACATAAAATGTCTAAGAAAAATCTTGTTTTACGAGACTAAATACAGCTTCTCTTATTCGTAATGGGTTTTGATCATCCACATGATATGAAGCAATCGTGGTGTAGTGGCTAAGGGGGCAGACTCTCACGCCGGAGTCCCGGGTTCAAATCCCAGTCAGATGCTTAAAAATTTTGTTTTGAAATTTTTGAATTTAACATTTTTATTATAGTTTTAATTTATAGTTTATACCATTTAAGGTAAAAATATGTTTAATTGTTATTTTTTTATTTATTTATATATTTTTTATTAAAAAATTCCATATATGGAGGATTCCATATATGATCATATCTGGGGGATTCCATATATGATCATATCTGGTTGTATTTGGTCCAAAACCAAATATAACCGGATAAAAAAAAATTTATATGGCCATATATAAACTTTTTCATAAGGGTTTAGTTTCAAATGAATTAATGTCAAAGATTTGTGATTTAAATACATAAATTATTATAGTAAAGTTTTTAAATCATGGTACCTAACTTATTCTCCACTAAATTTTACTATTCCCAGCATTAAAATAAAGTAGTAAGATCCATTATGGGTAAACTTTAAGGTACACAATCCTTCATTGAAATGTAGTAGGTATACATTAAGAGTCATAATACACAGCAATTATTATGTAGTAGACTTTGACTATTTTCAAGTAACAAACATATGTTTCTGTAAATAAAAATTATCTCCCATGTTATCCTTATGGAGAAATACGAAACTTTAAAGGGCTCCAGGGCCTCAATCTCTCATTATTTCCCTAAAAAGAAAGTTTCCTGCACAACTTCACGTTACCCTCTTTCCAATGACACCAAAAACATGTCAATCGGTTCAGTAGTTTCGGAGGAGTAATTGTCACAAAAATCGTGCTTGCGTATTAAATAAGTAATATAGGCCTAGATATATTGACCATGCACACGCACACGAACATAAAAACGAAATAGTTAACGAAATAGAGATACTGATTTACACGTACAAATCTATGTTAAATTTATATTGTATTTTCCAATGAAGTTGTAATACTTACAACTCATTTCTATACTTAGCAAGTGGCTGCTGGTGGCAGAACTCTTGTGATATTCGATATACCTAACTTGTGAACACAACGGCAACGATGAAAATACGAATTTCAAAATAAGATGGAATTTTATAGTTCTTGGTCACAAAATTTAATAATTCCTACTACTATTTTTCTGGTTGTATAGTTTCATCATTGACTGGTCAATGGTTTCGTTTTCCGCCTAATAAAAACTCATATTTAATTAAATAATTTTCCGTACATTCTACTGTTACAACAAATTTCAAAACAAAACACTTATACAATCGATTATAATGATTTCGAGCGTTAATGGCTTATAATTTTTCAAACAACACAGATCTCTATAGCCCATTAAAACCAACATAAAGTGTCAGAATTATCTTCTGCGCCGATCACAGATTTGCTTCTGCTTCTGGCAATTTACTTTCTACTCCCAAATTTACTCACACATTTTAAATTTTACGCGATGATTGATTAATTCCCAGACGATGGTTATCTACGGTGTCGTGACGTCACGGCTGAAAATGTACAGTCTGGGAAAGGCTACAACCCCTAGCATGTTCCTGCTGGACCTCTCAATTATCAAAACCTGTCAGAAGATTTGCTTCCTCACAATGACACACTTACCAAATTTTCATATTTATACATTTTAAATGTAAAGAACGTCGTTTGATTTTAAGAAAGTTTCCAAAAATTGTATATTTGAAACTAATTATTTGATGAGTTGATATTAAATAAATCCATACTTTATATCAAAATGTGTGTATCTGTCACACGCAAAACCCACATTGGTAATCCTAAAATACCATGACGTGCCTAGAACTATAGGCGTATTCCCGTTTTGGTAGACTTCGTGAAAGCGCAACATTTTCAAATCTGATAAGACGTACGAAAAGGGAATAAACTACATACCAATCAATCACAAAAAACTTGAAATGAAGAAAGGAGAACGCTATTGTATGGACAATGATATAATTTCCTCGAGGCTTGACATTCAATGGTTTTACGCTATTTTAATAAAAAATTAGGATATCTTTACAAAGCAATTATTGATTAGTTCTATCCTAAAAATAAAACAGCTTGTAAGTTCAACACTGCCTTGTAAGTTTTTACTTGTAGAAGTCTAAAAATGCAATGTTTCGAGGTATGTTTTCTAAAAACCTTGTTTAAAATCTACATAAGTGCCCCATAAAAATAACATTTACTTGTAAGACCTAAAACCCCATCTTCTGAGAATTATGCACTAAGACATATTTATGTAAAGGAAAACGTCATTGCCATAAGTTACCTTGATTAATTTAATTTTAGTAAAAAAGAACACATATTCTGTATACAATTTGTATATATTTTTAAATTTTTTGTAGGGAGATTGGAATAGTCAAGGGACAAATCCCAGGCCCAATAACGCAGCTGACGAAATTCGAGTGTGATTATTCCACGGTCAATATTATAAAACCTTTGGCACCTCCTTAGGACAAAAACAATTTTGTTAAATTTAAATTTGGTTTCAATATTCAATGAAATACTCAATTTTTATAATTTAATATTCCATTTGTTAGTAAGTGTGTCAATTTATATTAGAAAAGAATACATTACCGGACACAGTTTGTCTGAAAATACGTAAAAAAATGTATTATTGATGGCTATAATTGGTTTGTTTATGAGAATAATTGTTAATATAATGCATAAGAAATGCTTTAAAGATAGATTTTTGTGTGTTTTGAGTTTTGAGCTATACCTTAGTCATTTTATATAGTTCGGTCCAACCTCTGGTCTTATTACTATCTAATGTAGAAATTTTCTCAGATATCACCATTAATTTGATAGCCAAATGACAAATGGAATCTGGGTCCAGAAACGATGTCGCTTAGTATAGAACCAGCGGACACAGACAACTCTGCAATACACAACTTATGTCGTTGTCTGTATAACGATAATCAACGCTTAACAAATGTTTGGGGAAAGCTAGTGATTATTATCAACACAATCTGTTCAACAAGTATTTCCCAACGATCATGTCTTTATCAGTCAGGCCCCCCACGGCACAACCCACGCCATCAACGGCATCAGCTCGTCACAGCTTCCAAACTGTCCATATCTACCGAACCAACTATCCATATCTCCGATCTGGGTCCAGAACAGGTTGGTTCGGAAGTCCAACACATTTCACGGGTAAATAACACAGTCGGAGCCGAAGTGTGTAATTTGTTTGGCCTCATGATTGCTCTTATCGCTCACCTATCGCCAAACTCCCTCGTGGGTACCTAAGTGTACATTCGGCACTTACCGCCTGTGGTAATAACTTATAGAAAATAACAGCCGCTTACTGTTCAGTGGCGGTACGGCAGATTTAATGTTATTGTTTGATGTTTTGGGAAGTCGCCGCAGGCGGGCCCTCACCCCACGCTACACTGCGTAATAACTGAGAATAACCGGGAATCATCGGACATAACTGGAGTAATGGCTGCCGAATGGTTTAAAATCAATGTATCAAGTAAGGAACTAGAATTTGTATTAAATATATCGTACATAACTGGAGACGGACCAATATCCCATTATCGTAAAGGTTTGGTATGAAAATAGAACTCTTTATATGCATGTAAAAATACTTAACACAAACAATTCTAAATCAGACGATGTCGTAGTCAAGTAAGGTTGTATGCATAATCAAATTACTCGGACATTGTGCCCTTGTTACATACTCGTATATAACTATTTAACAACCATACAGGGAATACTCCATATTTTTACGAGTAGTGCTTCCACTTCTTACGTTACAAAGTGTAATTAACGACCAAAAAATGTATCTAGATAATTAAAATACTGTCTAGAAACTTTACTTGCATAATACATTTGAAAAACTGTGACAATAAAGGTTTACCATCGGGTCTGTAGCTCTGAAATATTGCTTATTTAGACACAAATTCTAATGCATATGACTGGAAACGCTATCTAATACTTGTTTTTTGCCTTACGTGAACAGGCTCCCGATTAATGCCCTCTCAATCATAATTCCAATCAGAAAACAAACAAATATCTAACATTTCCGCCAGGTGAGCCCTCTGCGGGATAAGGTCAGATACATCATTTCCCAGTTTTCATTACTACACGTCACCGGAGACGATTTCATTAGTTGCATCTCCTGAGAGATCACCTGCGTCTCAGGCCATTTGTAAGCCATCAGCTGTTTATCAGAGACAGGTGAACGTGGGAGGCGGAGGCGCCCACTCTTGGTTATCACAGTCTTAGCCTAATTAACCGAGGGAAACGGCAAACCCCCGCTCGCGGGAGAGAAGGGAATCACGACCCTAGATAAGGAATACCTGCGGACAATTCTTCGGGAGCAGATGTCTTTATGTAAGCTTCGAAAATTGTGTCGGTACTTAGTCAATAGATTTTAGGTGATTCGACTCTAGATTCAGCTTACCTTGATCTTAGTCGGTAAATGACACCGAGAACAGCTCACTCCGTATTACACAGTTGTAGCTAGTTTTAGAATATTAATAACACGTTCAATCAAGACATTACGGATTACATATGCTACGATTTCATTTTAAAATCGGTAATTTAAATTAAAATAGTTAAAGTACCGGGTATTACTATAGACCTAAGGTATTCCCGCTTCAATTTGGATTTATGGCTCTGATATAGTTTTTTTTTATATTTTTAACGCGGAGTAATACAATTAACTAACTTTGGAAGTATTTAGTGGAAGTATATTGGGAAGTAGTGTTCTCAGTGTGGAAAACCAGGAATCACTTTTTAAAATATATTTTTGTTGTGTGGGTGGACTTGTAGCTTGAGGTAGGCTCTAAACCTGTCTTTGGAATTATCAAACAGTTAAAAACCATTGTTGGCTAGAACCAGATCCCTTCCGACACTAGAACAGTTCCAGTCTCTGAGTTAATTACGTCTCAAAATAGATTTGATCCCTGTCAGTTGAAGTATTGTGTAAGGTGTCAAGTTGAAGCCCCACTCATAGATTTATGAACGTCAAATATTCAACTTCGTGTCTCAAGTTAAGAAAACAACTATATACCTGTAATTTTTCTTCGGCTTTTTAAAATCCTTCCCCTATCAATAAATGTTTTCTAATTTTAATTGTCTTCCTACAATTACATCAACACAACGGTACTTTGTCTACAAACCGCATAACAACACGATCACAACACTAACACTCAGCGCTGAAGTCACTTTGATTAAACCATTACCCATTCAAATACACAACTCTTTCCACATTTACAGTTAATTAATGCACGTTTTATCCAGATAAAGCGGTGATTCCCGCGAACACGTCTTGTTAATGTCGGACATTACAAACACCATTACCAGGAACAAGTTGTATTCGAATATTAGCGGATTAAAATAAAACCCACAGACGAACACATTTACCGAGCGATAAAATTGCACCTCACCTAGACCACACAGGGTCTGCACGGAGTGTTGTGTATAAGATAACTATGCTTGCATTTGCAATCTGCAGTGCGGTCAGCGGTCACGCTTGTCGTTAACAGCTGCATGATATTGACACCCCAGCCTGTAAACTATAAGCCCGACATACTCCAGTGTAGCCGTAGTTTATGTGAGCTGGGCGACACGAAACTTTCTGTTTCACACGAAATAAGTCAAGTGGAATATTTAAGTTGTATGTGTGTTGGTTTATTCAACCTCTAGGCACGGGTATAGAATGTGCCAATTAGGACTACGTGTGAAAATTCTCCTAATACTACTAGACGCAAGAAAATATACATACGGAATTGAGGTAAATTTATAGCTAATTAATATCATGTGGCAATGGTAATGAAAACAAATATGTTAATCACTTACGATTAAACATCCTATCTAAGAGATTTGCAATCCGGATAACAGATCTAATAGCCGAAAAATTCTGTAAAATATTAAACAAGCTTTTTCTTTCCATTTTTGGTCCATTGGGAATCATAACCAAAAAATGAAGAGCAAACTGAAAGAGTTTGTATGAAAAGAGAAAAGTCCCACTCCAAAGGAAACAACTTAAAACTATTATTGGACAGGCTAGAGATGAAAATTTCACATCATTGACATTATGACCATTAGAACCATTAGAATGCCATAAACTAGGTCATGTTGATAGTTTTAGAACTTAAATATCTAATTCTATGCACCAAGTGAATGATTTCTTTATATAAAAAAAATAAAACAAAAAACTATAGATATGTAATGTTTGCTTAAGTGTATTGATGTTAAGTGAATAAGTTGGGGGAAAATGATGTTGATATGTTCGTTGACAAAAATACAGTCAACTGATTTATCTGGCATTTTTGTTAGTTATTTTTTGATTGAATTTACATTTACATAGTGTGTAAATATTTGATTGTAAGTAAATATTGTAAATAGTAAATACAGTAAGTTTCTTATCATATGATGTATTTTCTATTTTTGCCTGTATAAAAGACATCTAAAGTAAATGTTCCAATAATATATTTACAGAGATTTTAGGTCGAACTTGTGAAATATAGTCCATACAATGACCATTAATTCATTACCGTTCCTAATACACAATGGTATGTTTATCTTTAATAATGGATTGATTGGCACTGGTCCATGTATCTCCAAGAAAAAGTAGCTAAATGCAACCAAAACGTCATGTCAAAACATGATAAGTAATGAGCCCATTTAGCAGACAAAGGACCTAATATGATCCAAGTGGATAAACATGAGATAAACACTTGTAAAACACAGAACGAATCAGCCAACAATTGTCCCGACCAAAAAAAGTTATGTCTGTTTGAAAAGGTGAAAAACGCGAACAGCTGTGGAACAATGGGTGATGTCATAGCGGCCTTGTTACACCCCCATCCAAAAATGAAGTTGGCACACAATGAAGTACACCGTGTACTTTTTGGGCCACAATAACATTAATTTAATATAAATACAAACTAATAAATTAGTGATTCCAGGAAAGGACAGTTCGATCATTATTTTCCCAACAGTTACCTGACAAAGCAGGTTTCCTTGCTTTGATTGTAGCACGCAGAGTAGCTAATTGCTACATTTACTTACTTTTGCCGCACTGATTTTACTCTGCCGCACTCCATTATTCCAACCAAACAACACAAAACAGTGTGAAGTAAAACAAAACAAACTACTAAATTCATATAAATACGACGTCTTGCAATATAGTCCGCAATAGTATTAAAGTGTTCAGTAAAGAATCCATAAGTAGGTTAAATAGCAAGGTTGAAATCGAAGCGTGGTTTTTAATAGATTCGATTACTATGGTAGGCCTACACCTTATAATAACAATAAATAAGAGTAATAAAAAATAAGAGTATTTTAATTAAATAAGAGTATTTTTTACTCTTTTTGGCTTCACTTAGGCCTAAATCTTAAAAACATTTAAGGTATTTTAGGATGTAGTTTGGTCCTTAAACAAGAAATATAGTTAACTTCTGTGCACTTAAACGTATAAACCGACATGAACCACACATCAAATTATGTTTCACTTTTACGTAAAAGAAGCAAATCTTACTTATTTCGTACAAACGTTGCCGTGTTTTGTCATTTTAAAAACTCCTACACACTACATACAACACATTCCCGGTAGGTCGATATCCACAAACTAACGGCAATGGTTGAGTATTCCTTAATTACCACTGACCGGTAGTAGCTGTAGCTGTAGCTGTCAGAGACTCTGCAGTTACAGTCTGGAGTCATAAGACAAGGCAGTGAATAACATCAGATGATATATCCATGAGAAGGTGGCTAATTAAGTCCTACATCCACCACGCAGTGATGTGTAAAAAGCAATCGACAGCGAGTGCACTCACAGATAATTTATTGTAAGCACAATCGGAAATGTGAATTCCTTCATTCCAGTAGAAACTTTTATAAAGTTGCTCAATGTTAGTCCTTTCATTGTCTTTATATCAACCCATTGACGACCTTAGGACAGTATCACGATTCTGGTGTACGAATAAAGCAAGTACAGTATTACGTTTCATTTGTATGTATCATGCTTAGTAAGCAGAATAATTAATTAACTGATTGTTTTTAAAACAATAACTAAACACTATTCATTTTGTTGGTTACAGAGACGCACGTGTTCGGTTTCAAAAGAAACTGAGTGTGGCAACATACCAAGACACAGCTTTCGTAGTGACTACCTGATCAAATTTAATCCGCAGTTTAACAATTTTACACAAAAAAAATTTCCTGTTTTATTCCGAGCAACCTAAGAGGTTTCGGAGAACAAAAAATAAGAAGCAAGCTTTCAAAACAGCTATTGATTAATTTGTATGATAGTAAAATAAACAACCAAATTAAATTTATATCACATAACTTCTCTAACATAAAACAGACATTCGATTTCCATGTTGACGCTGTTTCCAGGTTTATAATAAAATTAACTTATTCCTGTTATATACTTTATTCTCACTTCTATAAAAACACTTTAATCGTGCAAAATCGATATGGAGCTTTATTGGAAACCTTGGGAAGTGCATTTTCTCATCACCTATCGACGATTTAAAATTTAAATTTAAAATTTATTTGACGATTTAAAAGCTGATAAAAAACTTAAATTGAAGCACATTTTATAGAATACCTTTTTGACTTTTTTAAAATGTTGAAATAACTTACTGCAGTCATAACGCTGTAACATTTTACCATTGACTATTGGATACTGAAGATTTTACGAAACAAAAAAGAGTTATTACTCTTCCAAACAGTAAAATATACATAGTTCGCATTTCCGTGTTTACCCTCCTGCTCAGTTACGGCGAGCCACAAGGTGGCAGACTAGGTCCAATTCTCTTTTCAGCACGAGCTGCGCTAATGAAGTGGTGAGTTACTGTAGGTTCGCGTGACTCGTGACTCTTCGATTGTGTTTATATTGGCGGCAATCTCACAATAACACTATTGCTCCCTATACGTTCATAAATCCAACGTGGAAAATGGACGACCACAACGAAGCTCTACCTCCTTGTAGTTGAGGATTTTATTGTTTTACTGTCGCTGAAATCCAAATATTTGTAATAAGATATACCATATCTTAGCCTGCTAATTATTAAACGTGTGTAATTTACAGTGGTTTAATTTACGGCTGTAATACTTCATATTATTGTGGCTTTGTTTATTTTGTTTTAGTTAAAAAGAGTGGTTTAGCCTAACCAGTCTGGGCTTTTACTTTAGTCTCGTTGCTTCACTTAAGTCAGCGTTTTTCTTCATTTTCGTCTTCTGTGTAATAGTATAGTATTTTTATCTCTACGTGTCTCGTATGCTCGTTTTAAACTCTGTAAACGACCTTTAAATATGAAGAGGCCACGTTTTTCTGGCTACTTTTGAGCCTGTTAAGAACCGAAACCATTTGCCACTAAGGCTGCTACCAAGGATTACGATATGTATTGTAACTCATTTTGAGCTTATTCTTGTGCCAGTGTTATTTGACTCATAAATTAATTGTATTATGATACTTAATTGAATACATCGGAGTTTATTAAGCGTGTTTATCGTATATTTATAAGGCCTCGTCTTTAGGCTTAAATCAGTAGGCTGATGAGGAGTGGACTCCCTACATAATTCGCTCTTCACTGTATTAGGCATATTTTTAAATCTTCACAGGTGAACCAATTCATACCCAGGTGGCTAATATAATAAATTGTATTAATGAGTACAAATTCAAAAGGCCTCGCCAAACCAGATTCGCCTCATTAAGTCCGTTGTACTACAAATTTAATTCAATTAATCCTCCTCTCTCTAAATTCATTATCAAAATTAGCCTACACAAAATCCTGAAAACCACGGTCTACTTTTGAGTTTTTATACCCCACTGACCGCTACAGTTATGGTGTATCGTGTTCACATTAATGCTAATACCCAAGCCTATGTATCCCTATCAATTAACAGAGGGAGGCCCGGGGATACCCGAAAATCCGCATTCCTCTCATCCAGAACACATAAACTGTTGATCTAACGACGCATTGACTCGTGGTCACCCGTAATGGTCGCCGATCGGTTACTGTTTCGGTTCCTCCGTTCCTTGTACGGTTGCCGAGGAATGTCGGATTGGGTCGTAAAGAGCGGCTGGTGGCTGATATTCTACACCGAGCGATAATCACAGACCGATCCCACGCCTCCCCCGGTACGGCGGTACGGCGTACAACTCCCCACCGCTGTATCAACCGGTGTTGCCATCGGACGATTATGGGGTGGCGGGGAAATTATCGTGTTGAAATTATCGTGCATGTTATTAAGAAATGTTGTGAGAAAGTAAAAACTATGTAAATTGATACCCTAGCAATATATCACATTTATGAATTTTAATTACTAATTTTTTAAAGAGAAGATGAGAATGAAAGAAAGTGAGAACAATGATCCTTCGATAAATACTTTTCTTTCAAGCTTATACACGATGTTAAGAGGGAATCACTTTCCCCGTCACATAATGTTTCATTTATCTTGGACATAGGCCTATTACATTTTAAATTAGTAGCCAGTTTTCACGTAAAAATGAATGTAAATAAATTGAGTCACAGACAGAATGCATTATTGCCAACTTCTAATAACTGTAAAATACTCTAAGTTTTCAAGCAAACTAAGCTACAAAAATACAACAAATTGTAAGCAATATCATGTTTTGTAACATAAACTAGCAGGTAAAATATGATTTTGACATAAAATAAATCCTCTGTGAGTGCTCATTCAACTATCAATTTAGATAAAAAACAGTCTAAACCTGGTCAATATATTCAATGTCCAATCATCTTTAAATAATACACTTTCCTAGGATAAAGGCTTATAATATTATAATGCTTCGGATCAACAGCTGAAGATCCGTAAAATTAAACGCACAGTCTTCAAATTAACAATCCGGTAAGGAGTATCCACATTCATAACATAATAGGGGTTTCGATGGAAAATTATATGACAATTTACTTGAGTTCTGTATCAATTGTTGAACAAAACATGAAAACTGTGTATCCGTTGGAAGAATAAATAATCCCAAATATAAAAAAATCCATAATGCTAACATGGCAAATGTTATATATTGCTATAGCAGATATAGCACAATGCTATTACTCCAACTAAAATAATCACATATCGTCACTAGGGTAAACAAGATTAAACGTTACAACACTGTAAAATTGTACACCATACATTTAGAATAAGTTAATTCAAAACAAAATAATTTACTATCGTAAAACTGCGAATTCATCGTACATCAGACAACACTGGTTCACCTCAACTGTAAACATTTGCACGTAGTACACACTCACACTCACACACACGCACGCTGCACGCTCGTTGATTTAAGTGGGATTCAAACAGTTGCGTGTAATTTTATACCTCAGTTAGTTTATTACTGTGGCAGGTCAGGTGCATGTTGGCTCACTAGAACTCTGGGATATTCGTTTACATACTACAGAAATTTCCTCCTTGCCAAAGACTTGATTTTACGCCAATTAAAACATTAATTACATCCACGAAAGTTTCCGTCTTTAACACTTGCTTTTGTATTGTATTCTTTGTTTGAGACTCATAAGAAATAGTAGATGAAAACCTATGCAAATTCTTCGTCAGGAAGATAATTATAAATGTTTAACTAGAATAAAAATTCATCTAACAATTTTTAAATCGTAGTTATCAATCAAATTTATCAGTTTAATTTATAGAAATAGGTAAGAATAGGTTGTTTATCTTCCTAACAATTTATTTTAGATCCACTACACTAAGCATAAAAGTTTTACTATGAACCTTAATCTTTTATAATTAGATGAAAATAGTTGTTACTGTCTACTCTTTCTACATACACTTAGAAACCCACGAATATATTTATACTTTCTGCAATCAACAATCGTTACTAAAAAAAACCAAAATAGCCAACTTTTACTTTCCAACTATCTCTATCTTTTACAGGACTTATTCAAACAAAGATTCACTCATCACATCACAGTTATTCCCTACATGAGTTTTCACACATATCCACTACGCTGTTTCTTCAACCCCAATACATCAATGTTGCCCAACTCTTTGCCACAGTATATCGCTCTTCACTGCCCGTGGAGCCTATTATACATCCATTTAAAGTAGTAAATCAATGTGATTTATCTGGAATATCAGGGGACGGCTGTTTATAGTCGGGTTATACGAGTCCGTATGATCCTCAACGGCGTCGCTCGCTGCTCCACAAAGAAGTTGTTAATATCCCGTAAATGTCAGATCCAGCCTTTACCCGAGCGATATCGTTTAGATTGGTCTTCCGCGAGCATTCGTGTTGAAGATCAAAGTTCACTGGGGAAAGCTCTGTTTTGTAGCAATTTGTGTAAAATCACTTAATGAAGACTGTGACTGACTTTGTGTATATATTAAAACTATGAATGCAATGCAGTGTGGTTGTAAATGAGGTACGATGACCTGGGAATTCTTACCGCTCTATCCGCGGGCCGATGTTTTTACGTTTTTCAGAATCAAACCAGTAGTCTTCTGATTATATTATATTAGATTTGTACAACGCCGAGGGTGTTTGTATGAGGGTGATTATTTTAAGGTGTATATGGGTGAAGGATGGATATCTTAATTATTGTGGTACTATCTTCGTTATAGACTAAAACCACCTGGAACTATACAACCAGAAGGACTTATTAGAAGCCCAGTCCAGTGGACTAAGGAAAGTTGGGAAGTAGTTTAGACCCATCAACAATCCTTCGAGTTCCTTCAGGATGACCCTGATGCAATGATAGCGTAGCAAGTGCAGTCATTAGAGGTAAGGAATTTAAAATGGCCGTGAAAAATTTCTTTTTGGATAAAATTGTATTTTTTGCGGATACCCTGACTTCTCACAGAAGACCACAAAGGAAAAACGTTATTTCAGACCATTCTTACACTCCATACCCCACTCTTGCACTTTACCCTCATCCTACTTTGTAAGATATATAAATAATTGCAATACTACAATGCCAAACCCACTACAACATGATCAACTCTTGACAACCACTTAGTGGTAGCGGGAAGCAGACCGAGGATTGACCTCCGTCAGCAAAGGACATTTGTGATCCTTTAATCCTGCAGAGACGCCGACTCAATAATCCTGGCGATCCTTATAATCCGCCGCGCCGGACATCAAATGGTTGTCTCCATCCTCAGAAATGGCTCAGCTGGTTAAAACTCTTATTTAAGTAGCTCCAAGACATATTTAGTACACAAGAGCACAAAGGAGACCTCCAAATAACGAGTTTAACACATCTAACGGCTACTGAGCTAAAACAGCATTTTTACAGCTGTAACACTGTGTTACTTAGGTGTTTATCGGATTAAATTAAATTAACATGTCATATTTAAGTGGCGTTCTTTACGATCGTTGAATTAGATACGATAATCCTTGTTACCGCATCTTTAACATCATTAAGTGTAGTTTATACAGCCAATTTTCATAGCTGTTTAAAATCTCTATTAATTTGTCCACTCCGTTTGAAATATGATGCGACACAGGTGCGTGTATCTTATAATTATGCAGTTTTTCTTTGTTGTCTCATCTACATACATCTATTTAATATGTTTTATAATGTCAATATTCTCATTATTTCAAGAAAGGTGGATGATTTGAGTTTAAAATAGTATATTTCATCACTAGGGCCTAAAGTGACTCTTTTTGACCAGAGGTCAAGTTTTACGATCGAGAGTAAAAAAGTCACTTTTAGCCCGTATGGTGAACAATATTTTTCGTCATATTACATCATATTAGTGTAGTATAGAAGCTACCCATTATGTACTTATTTTTAAAGTAAAAAGTAAAATAATCTATGAAATGTACCTAACGTATTTAAAATGGGCAGATAGAATTACATAGTTATAGCTATTTTATACTTTTATTTTAACGCGGAATGATATACGGAGTTTTGTCTTTCGTATACGAAAATTTGGGGGAAACGATGTTCATGTAAGCGCCTCAAAATACTTCCTATATTATAAAGGTGCAATTTCGTTCAAAATAATGCTGTACTTTTGCTGTTTTTTAGTCAAGAAGTGTTGTATAAATTCATTCAAAAAGGTCGACAAGGTAGGATTACCACTAGTTAATCTTAAATTAATTAGTAAAATCTTGTATAGGAGAAATTTGCATTATTTAGAGTCCCTATTAAATAAACATAATTATACTTTTCTTATATTAGTGTACGTTTCACAATTTGTTCCTAACTATTTCCTTACACTTGCACTAAGAGAACAAATAATTATATTTTTCATTGGTTAAAATATTTTAATGTTTTGACATACAGTAGGCCTAATAAGAAATATCTGAGGGGGAATTTGCAGTAAACAACAAATCGCAGAAAACATATAGGAACTAGAAATATACCATAAATTGACGTAAGATGATCTAAAAGGCGAAAAATTTAAAGAGAGCATGTTCAATCTACCGCTACTTCTCCCACTCAATAAAAATCAATGATTTCATAATCACCTAGCAGTTATATTGCAAAATTACGATAAATTATGATTATCTAGGGGAAATTATGATTTTCTAATACATACACTCTGTAGTAAAGAATAGTACACATTTTAAGGTGCACACCAACAATTCAACGTTGTTTAGGTCTTTTGAACGAACACAATCATTTTTTTTTAAGACCACGGACATCTCAATCCTCTAACAAGGCTTAGAAGCGGCTAACTTTTAACATTCTTTACTTTTGATGTTTAAATACAATTAAATATCCATTGGCATTACAAATTAACTGGGAAATGATCAGGTGGATTACACTATCCCTGTACTGTCACAATAATGACTATTTGTCACAACGATCACTACTCAACCCCATCTTTATGTGGTCTATTTACCACTCAATAGAATATCACAGAACGCACCGCCGCGCTGCGGTACAACCTAACAATAAATCCCGGCCTCTGATTGGTCAATGACGACTCTAATTGACGTATACGTATCTTAATTATTCAACGGCCTAGATCTCACTGAGCCTTGCGGTGCTCCGACAACCTTAAGTCCAAAACAATGTCGGAGATGTGCAATATGGGTTATACAGTTTTTATATCTTAAAATATAATATGGTCGTAAAGGAAGGACTTCAATTTCTCAAGATTAACAATAAAACCAGAGAGAAAGTACCTTGTACTCACCCCGGTACTTAGAAATAAAGTTTGTAGAAGTTAAAAGATTCACTTAATGAGTAAGAATAAAAACCCCTTTTGCCCCTAAATGTACACTGTAAACTGTAAGGTTGGTAAATGGACCCGGGTGTTCTTGGTCACCAGAGTGATCCAATCCTAAAGAATTTGCGAAAAATACAAAGTTTTCACGTTTCATTTTATTCCCCCTCTATTCAGGAATCCTTCCTTCAGGATCTATAGAAATACTCATATTGGTGTGTGCATGAAGTAGTTAAGAAATTCAGTATGATTTCCATTTGCTGTTATTGCTGAAGATGATACAATTAAACCAATGTAATTACTTCATTTCATTTCATGGTTTATTAGCCATCTACAAAAATAACACTAACTCGTTAAATTACCTATACAGCATCCAATAGTTCATATCTGTCAGATGATATTCTGTGGATACATCCACTCTGTTTCCTCCAAGAACTTGAGTTGTTTCCGCAGCTTCCTGAGTCGCTTCTGGTGAAGTTCCTCCTCCAAGAACGACTCCATATACCTCTCCACCTGCATCTCCAGGTTAAGATTTCGTTGAAGCTTGGTGGAGAAAGACGTAGCTTCTTGCTGAAGTTGTTTAGGTGTTGAAGTTAAAGCCTTTGACAACATCTATAAATGTCTTGAGACGTCAAAAGGCGAATGAGCTATCTTTTAGAGACACAATATTTCGATTTTGTTATGTGTTAGTCTATTGATTGTAAATAATACAAAGCAGCTGATTGAATTATTTTAAATCAATTCGAATGCTATACAACACGTTCTAGAGAAAGTCATGGAGAATAAAATGACAAACATTATGTTTGAAATCGGGTTGTTATTATTCTATGTGACTATGCTCTAAGCTGAGTGTACGGGTGTTTTGGATGGACCCTCGGTCGTATGAAGGGGGAAACTTGATATTAGACTCCATCGAAATATCAAACCATCGGAATTGTCAATGGTTTCAATCTATTGACTACTCTGCTTTCGATAATAAAATCACATTATGTTTTCATTCATAGAGTATTTAGTGTAAAGAACGAGTAAAAATTCACCTTACCTAACCCTACCTAGCCACAAGAGTAAATCTATATATAAAGCCAAAAGTACCCATGAACTTTTGAGAAAACTACAAGTCACACCCCAAAAAACCATATACTATAACGATATATAGCATAATATTATAAATGTTCATCATTACGAGAAACCTTGCGCAAAACTATCCATTATTTCTTAAATTGCCCTATAAGGTCGTAATTGCTTTCCAAAGGGAACTTTCCATATACCTAATGTTAAAAATACCTCTGCTGTATTCATTTGTATGTCATTCTTTCAATTTATTGCCTTATTAAAATCGGGTGAGATTATTTTTTGTATTACTGTATTCTGTTTTGTTTATTTCAGCTTAACCTAACCAATCAATAGTTTTATTATTACTTATGATGTCAAAAGGGGTGAAGCCCGTGGGTAACAACTAGTAGCAATAATAGTAAGTTTATAGAACCAGATTCAACAACTCTTAAGCGAACAACTTAGAACTTAGAACAATTGATAAGTAAAATCGAATTAAATCTAATTAAGTAAAATTGATTATCAATAAATTTGTTCGACAAAGTAATGCATAAATTTTCTGCTGAGGAAAGCAAACTGTTGATGCTAGGAACATTATTATATAAATAATAACCTGGCGCATGAGTAAATTTTCGGTATGCGCTCGTGTTACCACATTATATTTTTCCTACAGTTACTATAAAGCGTATAAATAATAAAAAAAATTATAGTCTTTCAAACACTATATACAACACGTTCTAAGTTGGTTATACCCGGTATTTTTCTAGTAATCGTGGTTATACCCAAGCGTTAGAAGAAATGGAAAACGATGCACCAGCTGATCGTAGTGGTAGTACAGCATCTTTAAGTGTTGCCAACTTATTTTCTAGCGTACAGGTCTTACTTGCTTAATAAAAGTACACTGTTTTGCGTTGTTTTGTTGTAATACTGGAGTGCAAATTAAGAAATGTAGCAATTAGCTACTTTGCGATAATAATCAGTGCAAGGAACCCCACTTTGTCAGGTAACTTTAGGGAAAATATATTGTTGTGCATTCCTAAACCGGATTCTCGGTGATACGCATGGAAATGGTATAAACAAAGATCAATGCCGAAATTTTAATATGCAAAGGTGTGCCATAATACAGAGAGGTTTAAGATAAATCCATGTAATAAAATTAAACTTTTTCTTCAATCAATCGGCTCAAGACTAAAATACCAATTCTCCTTTCTTGTTTTATTAATCCCCTGTCTTATTTTTTTCCTCATACGATCTTTATCCACAACTATTCCATTTACCTTGTGAGAAACACCTTATCTTCTACAGCAATAATTACGTGCGTCAAGTGTTATTGTCAACTTCAGTTATCAGTGCGGTAAATCAGTTGGAAAAGCCTCTTCATGAAGACTTCTTCCGAAACAAGCTATCGTATCGTAAACAGAGCGTATGTGTGGGACAAGGGTATAGCGTATACAGCGTATATAGCGTATAGTGTGTGTGGGAGAGAGAGAACCAGCCTGTCACTCCTCCTTCCAATGATCCGTTCACTTCTAATTAAGGTTGTTACAAGCCAGTAAATAAGGTCGGTTTTATGGTCGCCTGTTTCCACAGACTGAGATATCAACTACCGTTACTGTAGATCTAGATAGGGACAATAACATTCGGTGACGGATAGTTCCCGATATCACCGTCAGATAGTTCTGGGCTCTAGAGCTGTTACTTAGTTAACTACCCAGTGTCTATCTGTCAGAGACTGTAACTAGACCTGTCACAGTCAGGTGTGTACAGGGTGTGCACGGTAAAACGAACGGTAGTGCTATTGAGAAAATATATACAGATCCGTTACGCTGTTTTTGTCTCTCTCGGTGTATGATTATTGAATTTGCTGGTCCTCTGGTACCAGCAAAACTAATTATAGTTGGGCTTAATTTAAGCAGAATTAGTTCTAAAATAACTGCAACAAATTGAGAAACTTATCTAAATAAATTTAGGAAAAGATTTACTTTATTACTTTTTTCCAGTTCATACTTGTAGGAACTATTTAGGCCTAAATGTTTCCTCCGGTAAATCGCCAAACAAAATATTCGTTCATACCACTACACCACCATGCTAGACACTGATTTAGGCAGTCGTTTACATCAATGTATATAACCAAACATCGATGGTCGTTTATGACATTAAACGTCTATTACGTTATTTGTTCACACATCGTCAGGGGCGTCACACGGAAAAAATATTGGGGGGGACACTTTGAATTTCCCATTTATTTTAAGCGGATTTCCTAACTTTATTACTCAAATTTCCAACACTTTTTTACTTTAATTACTAGTTTTAAGGTAAACAAATGTCTGCTTGGTTTGAAAATAAACTTTTAGGCAGACAGTTTAACTACAGTTTCAATTTTCCAAAAATCCCAATTCATACCTTCAGCACCCAAAAATTCCCAACTTTTACACTTTTCCAAAATGATTGGGGGGTGGATCCCCCCCTACCACCCTTGGGCGACGCTCCTGCACATAATATAAATGTCTGCAAGGATTTGAACTTCTACAGTTAAGTAAACGTAGTGTAATCATAGCAAACAAAGGTAATCTCTATTCTCTAGCCGCAACAGGTTGTCTACCACCGTTCCTGTCTTCTGTTTACTTCCTTTATAAATTATCTCACACTGGACACACAGTTAAACCTCTGCACTTACCTCACTCAAATGCAATGCAAATCTTTGTTATGTAAATTCCATATACCACATGCAGCTTTTAGATGCTTATCTTTGTTAAAAGACGTTGAGCTATAGTTTTTAGAGAATTTCCCTATAGGGAAGTAGTTATTACCGTATGTCTCATGGTAAGACTTAGGCCCGGGGCCGATTTACTTTTTCATTTTGGTGTCCCCAGAGGCCAAAAACACCATTCGTTCAAATTTTTAAATATGTATATATATATAGACTTTATATATATATACGTCCATGAACGCGATAACTTGAGTAATTTTTATCCGATTTTGATGAAATTTGGTTTGAAGGTGTAAGGTGGGATAAACTTGAATGAGTTCGCGATCCAGCATGATCGGACCAAGGGAACAGGGTTTTATGGGGTAAAAATTGGTTTTTCTCACTTTTAACCCTCAAAACACAAAATTTCCCAATTTTTCTCTAAACGTTCTTAAAGAGCTTTAAAAAACAAACATTTCAGTATATCAAAGTGTTTTTGTACGGTTATTGGTTATGGAGAAAACTAAAAAATGGTAAATATAAAATTCCCATCTTATTCTTATGGAGAATATTGTAAAATGTTGTAGTTTGCTTGTTTATGGATATCTCTTGATCAAACTTGGCAAATATATTCATTTTATACCAAGCAATAATTATTTTACTTAAAACACACACTTTATTAGTTTCCTTGTAGCAGAAAACCTAGGTACTCGTTAAACCTAATGTTATTTAAATAGATCAATTGAAAATCAATTCAGCCAAATGGAAATTCGCTTAGACGGCAGGTTTGCTGCGGCGGGGGTATTTTAATGCACTTTCTACTGCTTTGAATTTGAAGTAGTCACCCTCGACTAGTTTATTCTATAGGGTTCACTATCTCATTATCACGATCTCATATGGACCTGTAAAACTGAGATCAATGATTGCCAACTCATAGTCATATCCGTTTTTGAGGTTAATCATCTTGGATTGTGCAATAGTGCATGTAACAAAGCTTGTTTTTCAAAAAGTTTTGATTATGTTTTATTGCAAATAATTAATTATTTATGGATGAATAATTATTTTTTGTTGTTTGTATACTCTGTATTTGATCATACCTGTTGTGAGGAAATACAGATCGCACCCACGCTCGGCCCCAAGCTTCCTCAACTTTCTATAAGCTCAATTACTGTCTTAGACCCTTACCGATACCTAATTCTACAAGCAATACATATTTTCTTCCAACCTTTGGTCGGTGCAAATGAAGCTGTAAATTCCCAAAGTGTTGGGATTGTAAATTTGCAGGTGATAAAATAAATCTGCATCGCCGCTACTGCCTAGTACTAGGTGTCGGTCGTGATCGCCAGGTGATCGTTTAGTCGATCGTAAATCGTGATTACTTCACCGGAGAGACAGACAGATAGACCGACGATTCAATCTGAAGCAATCACCTAAGGTAATCGCGCAGCTTTCCTCACCTCTTGAAACAAATTCTAGGGGGGGGAGAGGGTTAAGTGCAGTTCTAATATTGGGGCAGAACATTCGGGTAAAAATGTTAGTTTTTACTCTACAACGTAGTAAGACATTGACTCCATGAGTGGCAACATGTTCTAAGTATTTAAATGTTCTCATTTGTAATTACAACTGCACCGATTTATAACACAATTGAACATTTTCTGGTAATGATAGAATATCAATAAAATCTTGCAATGGTAGAATTGAGGCTGTTATTTTGGGAGTGCAAATATAAGCTTCTTAAAGATGCAAAATATAATCAGCGTACACACTAGCTGCTTAGAAATCGGTAATTTTAGAAAAACATATTTTTTTCAAAATCAATAAATATTCCATGAAAACCTGATAACTTATTATAATTTAGGTGTATCGTAAAACTGGTTTTGCAGCGCTTAAAAATTAAAAAAAGGTTTATCAGTCGTGTGTATATTATAGTTGTACCTAATTTTAGCAGAATTCGTTCTAAAATAAGTATAATAAATTTAAAAAAACCTGTCTGAATAACTTTAGAAAAGATTTGGTTTTTATAGTTTTTTTTCTGAACATTATTTAAAGGTTTTTCTACCTGGAGTTTTGTAGTAAGCACGGTTTGTTAAAAGGGATATTTTACGGAATAATTGAGGCAGGTGGCGAATATTGGAATGTTAATGTTCTGTGACTGCCTATTTCTGTCAGGTACCGATATCAAGTCTTCACAATGAGCAAATCCCGAATAGAAGCACCTAGGCATACACCACGATACGCACTCGAGGGTAATCACCATTCATCAAGATTCGTTTTTAATTATTGTATTTTTTGTGATTCGTAATTTTCAGTGAGGATTTAACTTTCTTTTTGAGCAATCAAATATTTACTGTTCGTACGTCTCAATGAATATTTCTACTATTACTCCTAACATTAATATTCAATCAGCTATTCAACTGCAACCGGAGCAGTTGTACATTCAATGCAGCAGCACATGTACATTGGTACATTCAATGCAGCAAGAGAACACAACCTCAAAACAAGCCAGAAGATGAAGCGATAACCAATGTACTTTATAACTGAAAGTCACCGCTGTAACGGGTAGCGGGTGTGGGCGGTATTAGTTCCAACGCTGGCACCAGTTACAAGTAGCGGTCGTGGAGCTGGTGCCTTATTTGCCACTTATTAGCTTTCCCCGCTGCGGCGCAGGACGCAACTAACTCCTAATTCATTCGGATACACGGACGAGTTGAGTTGTGGACTGAGTCGAGTCACAAGTCAGCTCAGTTTAGACGATGGGGGCGCAGTAAACACTTCAGATATGACGAGGAACATGTTCTGTCTCTTCCAGAGTGAGTCTTCAAACATCAAACTGCATTATTGTTGTGGTTTTGACAGTGTCATTTCAAGTATCCACCTTAATAGCGTGGGCTCTTTTGGGATATTTTTCAGAGATGGAAAAGGTTAGGTAGATCCCAGTAAAAAAGGCCTGACCTGGAAATTGTTTGGTAGAGTTAAAACAACTACCAAGTAAGTTAAACAACTGTATCAATATTGACTCTTTTACAGTGCCATATGAAGTATCGAGCATTATAGCGTGGTGTCTTTAGAGGGTATTTATTGGTGATAATGGTTCGGTAGATTCAAGTCTGACCAGTCTAAAAAGTACTGACACAACTGTTTGTTCACAAAAGATTCCTGTGTTGGCGTTAGATTTAGAGATTGGAGGTAAAACTACAACAAACATCACATAAACGGATTGGCAAATGTTTTGTAGAGGCGTAAAACATATCTTGGAACGTTTAGTTAAGTTAGTATATCATGCCTAACTTCACCCTTTTTATAAACTCATAAGAACCAGAATAGAGATTTTAGATCTGTTGAACTTTTGGAATATATAGAAATAGAGAATTATATTCTCCATTCAACCCAAATGACACCAGTGACACTCTTATAGGCTGTACTTAAATGCATTAACTCTCAACTATTAAACAATTCTGTTTGATTTTACAAAAATAAGGTACAACTGACACAGTTTAAGTACGTAAAATTTGAATCCATAGAATTTGAAATTATTGCATGTTTTTGGCTACAAACAAAGCTAGGTGTTCAGTCTATCAGTAGAAACCGGTTAGGCATAGTTCTTTTTGTGGAAATACTTTTTTTATTAGAAGTGAAGCAGTTATTCTCTTTCCACCCACAAACCTAATGACACGGATTGTTACCCTGAGGCTCAAGACAGAGACAGAACTTGCGTGAGACGTCGGAAGCCAGGAATGAAAATCGTTCTTTGTCAGGAGTCTCTAGGAATGTACGGTGGCGATGGCGAGGGCGGTACAGCGGCACAGTAGCGCCGTGCTGTTGCTGTGGCATCGATTAGAAACGCCGGCACCGGAGAATTAATAAATTATAATCAGTCCAGCCTCTCGGACAACGATCTAACTAGACTCTGCTAGAAGATGTCTGGAGCATAGTAGAAATACTCTGTCATTGTGTTTGGGGTTTCAAACAAATATTAATTGTGAAAAACCTCCGAGTTATCTTTCCTTCTGGCCCACGTTTCGCGTTTATTTCCACTAATTCATTGCATCGCAGATTTTTTAAAACACCACTGTGGTTTTTTATATAGATTATTATTTATAACGCTAACTTGGAATGGAAAACAAGTTGAAGCAATTCTTCAGCTGTTGTTCTTTATGAGCAAAAAAAATGGAGTTTGAATTCCGAAAATTTTGGCATGATCGAAGAAGTTACCATTTTGATGAACAGGTTTTGAGTTTGAATGGTATTAAGTAGACTACTTATTTGTAAAAAGTGTTTATTCACTTATTTATTTGAATTAGTTATTACTTTCTTTTACCCTGGTTGAGGGATTTTGCCTTGTACAATACGTATACGATGTTAAGAATTTAAATTCTATTCCGGTTACAGGTGGTTCTTTGTAATTGCAGGTTGTACAATCAAGTGTGACCCGTGCGATCACCACGCCCCTGGTGGTGGGCGGTGAAACACGCGGCTAAATAAATTATTAAACATAATTTAGTTTCCTAAGCGACATTATTCATTTTCGTTTTTACAGTAGCGAAAACAGGTTGTACTGTATTCAATACATGCATTGCGGAGATAACGTTTTTTTATCAAGCTTAACCAATAAAAACTAGAATAAAATTAACTTTGTCAGTCGTTTTTCCACAACAAAATAGTTCCCGAAAAAACACAATTGTTTTGTTGATATAATGTAGACTTTTTGTTATAATTGTATCATAACATTATCATACATTTATTACGTCGTATTACATTGCATATTCCACCAGAATAAATATCCCAATCCAACAGTCATTCTTAGAAGAAGATGAAAGATTTTTAATGACAATTATGTTTAATTTTTCAAAGGTTGTTCCAAAGACTCATACAAAACACACCTTACAGCTCAACTTATATCTAACTTAACTTTTTACTTACATATCAGCATGCACTCTATAGTTACTGCCCCTTGAAATTTTTGTGAATAACAAGTTGGTCCTTATAAAACGAGATATACAGCAAAATTCTTTGTTACGAAAAACAACATGTGAATAAAGTTTCTACATTACGTTACTTAGCAGAAGAAAGTGGACATATTAAATTAAATTGTCAAAAGTTGTTTATATGCAACTTATTAAAGGTTGATATTGATATTAATCCAAGCTCAACCTTAGACACTCTACTAATACCTCATCTTATACACCATAAAAGTTTAACGACAATAATTATACTATTAAAACATAAAATTAATTTATAAATATCCATAAAAGATTAAGTGGCGCGTGCTTCTCGTCGAAATAGTTCATTTCCTACAATTATACACCAATCTGGCCTAATTAACAGTCTTGGAATGTTGAACGGAATTATCTATTCCTGTCGCGTTTACCTATAAAGAGTAAATATTTGTTTAAAATTGACCATTATGTATAATGGCTAATGCTAACGGCCAATTATAACTATGGATCGCCCTTAGCGTTTGCTACGCCGTTAGAGCATCTCTCTCTCTCTCTCTGTGTGTGTGTGTGTGTGTAATCTTACCGATGATTTAATGACTTTTGATTACCTCCTGCATAAATTAATCCTTGATACATTTCCTGTGTTCTGAATGACCTTGAACATGCCATTACACTCGACTACTACGTTATGCTAATTAATGGGACAACTTTGGTTTGTATTACAATTGACAAAATTATTCATAGAAGCTTTGAGCAATCGTGTGAGAAATCGTAGGATTGTTATATAGTTCGGCCGCTTAGAAAGCGACCTCCTCCAGCATTGGTTTAGCATTAGCGCCCAGGTCGTTTTCAAAGCGGCCGAACTATAGTTAGGCATTTTCAACACAAACAAGAAGATGTAGTTGATTAATTCAGAAACGTTAATAGGTTTATATCAGGAATGTATAAACGTACAATTAGTGAATATTCGTCCTAATTGTGTATTCTTGCTAAACATAATAGTAACATAATTAAACACCTTTTCCTTACCACATTATGTTATATTGGCAAATAAACTCCTTTTCTAAATTTATCATCCATATTGATCGGTGGTAACTAATTATAACGAAGAGTTAGATTTATTTTTGGCCTCTTTAAAAGACTTTTATGAAAACGAATTAATATAAATATTAACTGTTGGACTCATAAGCCTTACTTTATGTTCGTAGACTGTGGCTCGACTTCTGGGCTTCTCGTAATATAAGACGCTGACCGTATTATTAACTTAAAAATAAGCATTTGATGAATATCAGAGCACTTGAAAATTGGCTTCAGATTATCCATGAGAATGAGCAATTGAGACAATTAATCAATTATTTAAGATGGGGACGCCACTATGTGCGTATTTTAACCCAAATATAAGTGAAGGATGAGTGGCGCGAGTAGATGAGTATTGTATGTTTGCCCTGTGCAGATGGGATAAACAAGAAAAGTGGGATTGACCTTCGGCCAACCCCACTTTTCTTGTTTAACCCATCTGCCACGGTCAAACATACAATACATCTCCAAATTAATTGGATTATTTTTTTCTTTTTCAAATAATTAAAAATATATAAATATATTGAGAAAAAAAAATACTTAATGGCATTGGACTATCATATTTTGATGTTAGGTACATATGTAACGTGTAGGCTACAAGTAGAATATTCTGTTGTGGGTTATATTTCGTAAATGGAAGTTGAAATTAATATTTACATATGGTACTAAGGGTTATTCCCACCCTGCCTGGATGGATTAATAGAATAGTTATTTAGACTAAGTCACGATTTTGGAACCTGGTGACCTCACTGATGCACGTGAAAGCTGCTAACAATGGATGGCTGGCAATTCCTAATCCGCTGGGGAATATAATTTCACTGGACTGAATTAGTGTAAGTTCGTAGGTTTGATCTTAAATATGGTAATTCCTTCTTACGTTACTAAGCAATTATAAAGCTACTTTTAGTAGCTTTCAGTGGTAGGGTATTTAAGAATCCTCACCTTAATACGGAATCATATTGCCAACAACTAGCCAACTAGTCCCTTCGTTTGGTTACTCCAGACTAAGGCATTGTCTATATCCATCGCTTCGCAAAACTAAGACCTGAAAAAATGTCTCAAGGAAATGTTACCCCAGGAAATGCCACACAAGGAAACCCTATTCAAGATCCAACCATCTCCTCCTCTGCTCCCGAATATCTCAGAGGACCACGGCCACGGAGGGGCGAACAACAAGAACAGCAACAATCACCAATACAGGACAATAAAATTACCTCCACCATTCCTTTTAGTACTAGAGATGATATAGAATTAATGGAAACTTTGTTAGGTTTAAACGAAGATTAAGAATAGAATGTTAGTCTGTAATTGTAGTAATAAGATATATTATCATTGTGTTAGTTAAATGTAAATAAACAATAAATAAAATGTAAAAAAAAAACACAAAATAAAATAAATAAATAAAACAAATAACAAACAAGTAAAAACATAAAAAAAGAATATAATAATAATTTCAACAAGTTTGCAAGCGTTATAAGTTTACTAGCTAGAGTTCTCGGCTTTTAGAAAGCAATTTTAGTCTATTCCTGCAGGGAAATCACGTTCTACTTTCCCTTTAACGGTAAGCGCTATATAAACCCGGGCGGTGAATGTGAAAGTCATCCACTCCTTCAGAGTTACCGCTCTAGTGCTCCTCGCTAGTAAACGATTGTGTTAAAGTGAATTTTATATTTTCTGTTTACGGTAACCATCTACTATCCGTTATGAACATCTACGAGTTAAAAGAAAACTTGAACAGTCTTCGGGCTCCGCAGTATACCAGAGTCTCCGAGCTACGCCCCGGCACGCCGTACCGGATCGCCAGGTTCGAGAGGTGCACCACAAGATTTGGGGAGACCGTGACGGCGATCCTTGAAGGCTTCATGGACGAGGATACATATCTTCGAGTCTACCTTCCTGAGCGCTTCATGAAGTTCCTGAGTGACGACGTAATTGAGAGCTACAACAAGGATGAGGCGCCTCGGATGTCTCTACAGTACCTCGGCAAAGGCAAGGGAATTGAATTTCTGTAAATTTTATAAAACATCTAAATTTTAAATGTTAAAAATCAATCTAGTCATTTTTTTTTTATAAACTTTTCCTATTATATGTATTTTTTTTTTCTTTCACGTTTCATGTATGTATATTTCTTAATAATTATTAAACTATTTTTCATGCTATAACTGTTTTTATCTATTAATCCCTTTTTCCCTCTATAAAATAGCCTAAGAAACAGTCATTTATAGTAGTGTGTATTATGGATCCGAGGTGGAAACATCCATTTTCGGCCATTGTGGCAGGTCCTTCAGGTTGTGGAAAATCCCACTTTGTTAGCAAGTTTATTAAATTTATAAATATTATTTGTGATACAGTCTTTACAAATATTTATTGGCATTATGCTGAGTGGCAACCAGGTTATAGTTTAGAAAATGTGGTGTACAAAGAAGGTATTCCTAATATGAGTGACTTTGATGGTTCTGAACCTAGTTTAATTATTATTGACGACTTAATGCGTGAATCAGATAGTAGAGTGGTTGATTTATTCACAAAGGGTTGTCACCATAAAAACATAAGTGTGTTTTTCATAACTCAGAACTTATTTCACCAAGGTAGAGGTCAGAGAGATATATCATTAAACGCACATTATATAGTCTGTTTTAAAAATCCTAGAGACAAAGCTCAGATTAGACATTTAGCACAGCAAGTATTTCCAGAAAATCCAAAATTCATCCAGGACGCCTACAGCGATGCCACGAAACAACCTCATGGATATTTATTACTAGATATGAAACAATCAACTCCTGATGAAATTAGATTTAGGACAAACATATTTCCTAATGACACGAACAATTATGTCTATATTCCTAAAAATAGCAAAACAAAGTAGAAAGTAGATATAAGGTTAGTGTAAGTGTTAAAGCATTCAGTGTTTCACAATGTCTCACACTATCAAAAAGAATGTTCATCTGTTACGAGCGCTTTCGCTCATGACTCCAAGACAGCGACGAAGTGTTTTAAAAGTAGCTGACAAGGACCTGATTCAGTCAGTCTGTGAATGTGCATACAATCTGTTACTAGGTAATGTTAGTGTTACTCCTCCAGTAAAGCGTAAACTAGCCAAGTATAAAGTTGTGCTTAGACGACTTGCGAAGAAAGGTGAAAATTTTAAGGTTAAAAAACGATATATCGTTCAGCAAGGAGGAGGTTTCGTTTTACCAATACTTTTAAGTGCAGTGTTACAAACTCTACTCAATTAAATCAAAATGGAAAATGCGAAGAAAATGATAATTATCTCCCCAGATGATTTGCAAAGAATGCAGCTTAACCCTCAAAACCAAACAAAACCTTGTAGTAGCAAGCATGATACTGTTAGTGAACTCGATAGGGAAATGCTCAGTCTCCTTAATAATAAAAGTCTTAGCGATCAAGATAAGTGGAGTCAATACCAACAGGTTCTACAAAGGTACTTACATTTTGCCAGTCAACAACGTAAGCCTCTTCAGATACCTGTTATTGATTTAGCAACACAGAAACATAATTCCTTAAACATAGAAGAAATAGTTGAATCTTTTCCAAAAACGTATAAAACACAGGCTATGAGTTTATTAAAACATATTAGAAAAAGAAATGATAAAATTGATTGGGATGATAATGGTACAGTGTATATTGATGGGGAGACATTGAAAGATTCCAATGTCATTGATTTATTGCATGATATCATAAGAGTAAGGAAAGCCGTCCAACCACAAGGATGGAAGCAAATGATGCATACTTTAAAGGATATAAGTACACCTGTAGAATTTATAACCAATTCATTTGCTCGCAACTACTATGAGAAGCTGAAAGGTTATGTATCACCAGCAGACAAATTTGTTCCATCGGTAACCAGGAAAAGAAAAGAGGACACGCCACTTTCTCAATCATCACTTTCACTGGCCTACAGCGATCAGGACGAGGAAGAATCTGTCACGCCAAAAAGATCTGTTACACCTTCACCATCTACTACGCATAAAAGCAGAAAATATATGTGGGAGACATTCAAACTTAAATAAATGTCGTCAAATCTAGCAACTATTTACTACGACCCTGGTCATCCTGCTGGTTATCGTGGAGCGGCACCTTTGTTGGAATCAGCCGCAAAGGAGAATATTAGGAAGCAAACTGTTAAGGAGTGGCTTCAATCACAAGACACGTACACACTTCATAAACCGGTAAGGAAAAGGTTTCCACGAAATAAATATACTGTATACTCCATCAATGAACTCTGGCAGTGCGACTTGAATGACATGCGAGGATTGAGCAAGTATAACGATAATGTATATTACATTTTAACAGTTATTGATGTATTCAGTAAATATGCATATGTAAAACCGCTTAAAAGGAAAACTCCATCAGAGGTTGTTAAGGCTTTTGAATTAATTCTTTCAGAAACAGAAAACCGACCGAAAAACCTGCAATCCGACAAAGGATTGGAATTTACATCCAAAGAGGTAAAGTCATTTTTAAAAAGGAGAAACATAAATTACTTTACAACAAACAACCCAGATGTCAAAGCGGCTGTTGTTGAACGTTTTAATAGGACATTAAAAACTCGCATGTGGCGCTACTTGACACATAACAATACCTATAGATACATAGATGTCCTAGATACATTGGTACATTCTTACAACAGTAGTAGACACAGAAGTATAAACATGGCACCTAATGAAGTGAACCAATCCAATTCATTCAAAGTGTGGTTATCCTTATATGGTAAAAAGGAACAGATACGAAATCCCAAATTATCTGTTAATGATTTTGTGCGCATAGCAAAATCTAAAGGTACTTTCGAAAAAGGATATGAAACAAACTGGTCTGAAGAAGTTTACAGAGTTACAGATGTGGTAGAGTTTCCCAATCCAATGTATAAACTGCAAGATTTAAATAAAGAACCAATAGTTGGGTACTTCTATGAACAGGAACTACAGAAAGTTATTCTTAGTGATTGCAAAACTTTTAAAATAGATAAAATACTCGCCACAAAGGGGAAGGGGCTCAGTAAGGCGTATCTAGTGAAGTGGTACGGTTATAGTGACGATTTTAATTCCTGGGTGCGTGCTTCAGACCTCCAAGCAATATGAATGACCAGTTTTACCTCACCTTACCAAGTAACAGTTCGATGGATTACTACCCTCAAAACACAGTAGCGAACTTTATCACCCAACTATCACGCCCGATAAAACTGGACGGGTCTTGGGAAGTAGCGATAGTTGAAGTACATTACCCCTGTTCTTTGTTAACTTTGAATGAAAACAGTATTATATACATTCATGCATACCCTAAGGAAACGTACGAAAGGATCAAGACTTTAGCATGGGAAAGTGGGGAAGAGCCAGATTTTGATTCTATAGTACCAATAATGGTAACAGCAACACTTACACCAGGCGATTATACACATGTTAAGGAGGTTGTAGATATGATAAATAAACATGCGTCTATTCGTGACTATACATTCTTTGAGTATGATGAAAAAACAAAAAGAGTTGAGATGATTAACAAACCTCATGTAATTCAGATTGAACTATCCAACCAGTTAGCTCTACAGCTTGGCTTTAACCCTGGCGAAAATGACCTGGTCAAGAATAACCAATCAATTCGTCCAGCTAACCTTAGAGTAGGGTTGCCTTCGCAGATATACATATATTGCGATATTGTAGAGCCACAGTTTGTCGGTGACTATATGGCACCTTTATTGCAGATGATAAACGTTGACACCACCGACTATGTGTATGGTAGTAGTAGATTCATGCAGTTTAATAGCCCGCACTATACAGACTGTCCCAAAAGTCCCGGACCGGTTTAATATTTTCTAAACGACAACAGATAAATCAATAAGATTTTGCACATCAACACCACACTTAAAAATCTACTTTTTTAAGGAACTATCAATTTTCTGTCATATCATGGGAACGTCCCACGAGGAGTCAGAAGGAAATTTTAAATAGGAGCATAGGTCAATATGCACATCAGTTTAAAGGGTTTAGCTAGCAGAGTTCAATGCCGGAAACCGCGCCTCGAAAGGATCACCCGTTACAAAATGGCGGCCGTTCAAAGATTTCTTGAACCTGCCATTTTGAATCTTTGAATGACTGCCATTTTGTACTCAGGCGTTCTTTTGAGCTTGAATTTACGGCATTGTAATCTACTAGTGAAGACCTTTAATTTGATGTGCATATCGACCTATGCTTACGTTAAAAAAATTTTCCGATTCCTAGGGCTGTGCCCCCAAATGCAAATTAAATGAATCTTTGAACCACTCTCATTCTTGACTTGGTTGTCCGTTTGAGTTCAAATTTGCAGCATTATATTCTGCTAGTAAAGACTTTTAATTTGGTGTACATGTCAACCTATGCTTCTATTTAAGATTTCCTTCTGACTCCTTGCGGGACGTCCCCATGATGTGACAGAAAATTTATATTTCCATAAAAAAGTAGATTTTTAGGTGTGGTGTTGATGTACCAAATCTTATTGATTTATCTGTTGTCGTTTAGAAAATATTAAACCGGTCCGGGACTTTTGGGACAGTCTGTATATCTGTGCTAAAATCAAGTTTTGAAAGCATTGAAATTGATTTAAGGGACAACACAGGAAAAAAACTGCCATTCAAGTTCGGGACGTCCTGTGTTAAACTACACTTTAGGAAGAGAGCTTACGATTGAGATAATGTCGACTCTTAATGTATATGATCCTTATTTAGCTTACTACCGCAATCAGTTAGGTAGTGGTGTAAGTGTTGTGTATAAGGGTTCACCTTACCAAAGGGGACATGGTATAGGACGTTTTCTTGGTGGATTGTTTCGTACAATAACACCTCTCCTTCGGTCTGGAGCAAAGACTATGGGTGAGGAGGCAATTAAATCGAGTATAAATGTCTTAAAAGATGTTATAAACTCAGTGCCTCCTAATGAGGCGATATCAGCTGGCGTCAAACAGTTTACAACAAATTTAAAACGTAAGGCTGATAATAAAATAGACAGTGTATTAAGTGGGTCTGGTTATAAGAGGAGGAAAATTAATGTTACACCTCAGTCTTTGAAGAAACTTCTTGCGGTACACAACAAGAAGCGCTCACACGTTAAGAAGACATCACAAAGAAGAAAAAAGAAGAAAGCAGTTAGTTCAGCCCTTAAAGAAGTGAAAGATATATTTGGATAATGGCATTTCTTCACCACCAGTCATGTGAGTGTGTTAAATCGGAACTAGATTTGTTTACTATACCTGCTACACAAACCAGTATTGAGAGTGGCAAATGGGTTCAATACAAACCAATATCATCATTAACAGACGATTCACCAATAGAATTCGTAGTGCCGGGGCATGGTGATGAGTATTCAGACTTATCTAATACCATGATAAATATTAAAGCAAGTATCCTTAAACCAGATGGTACAAAATTAGAAGCACTAACTGATACATCGGTTGGTCCGGTAAACAATTGGCTACACTCAATGTTTAGTCAAGTGGACTTGTATGTAAACCAAAAGCTGGTTTCTCCACAAAACAATACTTATGCCTATCGTTCATATATTGAAACTTTGCTCAACTATGATGATAGTGCAAAAAACACTCATCTCAGCTGTGCTCTGTGGTATGATGATACACCAGGAGAAATGGACGACTGCGAGAACAAAAATTCAGGCTTGGTAAACCGTAGATACTTTACAAAAGCAAGTAATACCGTCGATATGATTGGTCACTTACATGTTGATTTATTCAATCAAGAGAAATTTCTACTTAATGGAGTGGAACTTCGTCTACGTTTAGTAAGATCCAGGGATACCTTTTGTTTAATGTCTAAAAATGACAAATACAAAGTCAAAATTGAAGAAGCTAATCTTTGGATACGCAAGAATAAAATAAACCCCACAGTATTGTTGGCTCACAGCAAGACATTAGAAAGTGGGACAGCTAAATACCCCATAACACGTGTTGAAGTGAAAGCAATGACCATCCCTTCAGGCATTCAAGGTAAGACCTTGGACAATGTTTTTCTAGGACAGTTACCCAAAAGACTAATTGTTGGGTTAGTGAGCAACAAAGCATTTAATGGTGATATTAAATCGAACCCCTTTAACTTTCAGTCTTATAAGTTAAACTTTTTCTCATTGTATGTGGATGGTGTTCAAATACCCACAAAACCACTGCAACCGGACTACTCTGAAGATAAGGAATTGTCAGTAATGTCATATCACACATTGTTCAGCGGCACTGGAATTCATTTTTTAAATATGGGAAACAGTATCACTCGCACAGACTATTCTAAAGGTAACTGTCTAATGGCGTTTGATCTGACACCTGACCTTTCTGCCAATGCCACCAGCCACTGGAACCTGATTCGTCATGGAAGTTTAAGGATAGAGCTTGGATTTTCCGAAGCCCTGAGTGAAACAATTAATTGCATAATCTATGCAGAGTTTGACAACGTCATTGAAATTGATAAAAACAGGAATGTGACTGTTGACTATGGCAGTTAAATAACCTTGTGTTACAGTAACAATAATCAGTATTCATCTATAACTCATCAGATATGGATCGTGAGGAGAGTGTTGTCTTGGATATCCAGTGTTTCAAGGATAATGACGGAAATTTCATAATCAAGGAAATTTCAGTTTTAAACATAGCAACAGGATGTTTAATATTTCACCATATTGTTTGTCCACCATTTGACCGTGAGCTATTAAGAGTGGAGAAACTTAGAGAAAGTTACTGGCTGACGAAATATTACCACGGCCTCGATTGGGACTATGGCGACATAACGTACCAGGAACTGCTGAGAAAGTTAAGATCTAATTTTGCTTCACACGTGTTTGTGAAAGGTAAAGAGAAAGCTGATTTCATCAAAACTCTCCTCCCCAGGCAATGTAATGTTATAAACTTGGAACAACTTAATTGTACTTCTTTACACACTCTCAAATGTACTTTTAGTTCAGACTCTTTAAGATGCAAAAACCACAAGAGTGTTGAGCTTAACTGTGCATTATCTAACTGTGTTAATTTACGAAAGTGGTACATACAAACTCAAACATGAATGCTACGGAGGTGAAATTTTACTTGGATAAACTACCAGTACAGAATATAGGTGTATATGCATCAGATTGTTTGCCAATCAAAATCGCTCCTTCAACAGCAATTATAGTCAACACGGACCCGCATACTAAGCATGGAACTCACTGGATCGCTATTTACTTGGATGAACACGGCAAGCTTGAATATTTTGATAGTTTTGGACTACCACCGAGTGTGCCAGACCACCTCAGATTCATCAGGAGAAACTGCTGGCAATACTTCTACAACCACAACGTTTTACAAGGAACCCTCTCCTCAGCTTGCGGACACTTTTGCTTAACATATCTATACTTTAGATCATTGGAGTATTCAATGCAAGACTACATTTCTTGGTTTACGAATGATGTAACTAAAAATGATTATATTGTATATAGCTTATTTAAATATTCGTTTTGGGATTTGTAAATAAATGCACAGTCAAATACAAAACATGGTATTTATTTTTACCTCTGTTGTAAACCCTCACCTTAGATATAGTGTTTACAAATTTTTTAAAAATTTAAGTGGTAACAAGCCACTCAATTTATAAATTTCAATTCAAAAAGAGGTTTAACCATTGAAGTTTTACATCAACTAAATGTGTACTATATTTACAAGAAACGGTATTTACAAGAAACATTATTTACATTAAAATTATTTTTATAATTACAATACTTACAAAGGTCAAATGTGTATTAAGAGAAGACAATTACAAATTTAAAACAAATGTTTCACAGTAAATGATTATTGATATTAAAATAACATTTATACAAAAATAAAATATAAATATATTAAGTTGAAGATTACCGTACATTAATTTAAATTTAATAGGCTAAATAAAGGTATGCGTTTAGGAGAAATATGCTTTTAAAAGATATCCATATCTTGATCTGCACCCTGTGGTACGAGGCTGTGTCCATAGGGGTATGTAGTTATATTATCTACGAACAAATACCTTTTGCCATCGTAACCACTGAGAGTGAGTTTGTTCTCCCATCGGGTGCAGACCTTATGTTTAGTAGACCTAAATGTACTATTCATTGTATACAAATCTAGATTGTCTACTATACAATTTCTGTAGTGGTCAGCCCTCAACTTGTGCTGAACAACAGCCTTAGTAACACCTTTACATTTTTTTATATCTTTATTTTTTGAGTCCTGGGGAACAATGCAATAAACTTTAGTTCGAACGCCAAGGAATTCAAGAATGAACTCACCGTTCATCTCATCTTTCATTTTTCCTAACACCTTGGCGTTCGTAGGACTGTAAGCTGGGTTGTCTTTGTTGAGGGTGCTGGTATCGAGATGATGCATCATCGATCGGAACTTTTCGTACATGTCTGCAGTGTACAGTTCAAGGATAAAACTGTCTGTATCCATGTACAACAAGTTCACGTTCTCCGCACCGAACTCGTTTACTAGCACATCGTAGAAGAACCAGTACATAAGCTCCTTACTAATATCTAATATGGAGGAACCTACATAAAGAGGCTTCTCAAGAACGATGCTTGTTTTAGCCAAATGGAGACCAGCCAATGATTCAGTAAATATTGTGCTGTACAGAAAGTTGGGCTTAGCAATGCATTTTTCCAGCTTTCTGTTGTCAGACACAAGTTTGAAGTTCATACGTTTACGGTAATTTTCCATCGTTTTCCCAAAAACAGAATTGTTAAACAATTTAAAAAGATCTTTTTCAAAATCGTTCTTGGCCTGTTTACGTAGGTTCGTGTTGAGCTCAATGTACGGTTTCAACCACGGAGACTGATTGAACTGAAGGGCTCTGTGAACTTTGGTTAGCTTTAAACCATGGTTTAGTGCCTGTTTCAGAATACGGTAATGTACAATGTAGTTACTTTTAGGTTCTAAAGTGGTAAGTAATTTGGACATCTTTCCGCCTGGAGGGACTTTTCTCTCACAAAGGAAGGGGAGACATCTGTGGGGTCCATGGAGGGATTCAGGGTATTCAACATCAACCTCAAAGATGTAGCCTACGTCAGCATCATCGGGCAAAGACTCCACTTCTAGGCTATCGATTTGCTCTTGATTGAGCCAACTGAAGCCTCCAGTGGGTAGATATTGTGACATGGCCCAACCATATAGGTTATTAGCGTCTACATACGTGATGTATTTAGACGGAAGGGACGGATTGTAACCATCACAGTGTTTGTTGTTGGCTTTAGACCTTCGCTTACAAACCTGTGATATCCCTCCCCTGATGCTGTTTTCAAAGAAGAGGTACATATCGTGATCCTGAACTGTCTCTAGTTTTACATTAGTTTTGAATAACATTGCATCCCAACTGAAACTAGGTAATGTGATGTAGTGGGCGGGGTCAAGCTGGTGGGTCTGCAGACAAGTCTGCCGGAAATTCTCAAAGATGTCTGCGAGCAACAGAACATCAGTGAGGAGATAAATATCACTATAGTGTCCGAGGTCTTTTACATTGAAGGTACGCCACACCTTCTCAGCGTGGCTGTACTCTTCGTCTGAGATGTGCTCGAGGGACATTTTACTGTAGAACTTGACTTTTTCGGGGAGTTTGGTTTCATCTAATTTTGAAAGGGAAGAGACATACTCATATGGGAATACCCCCTTCCGAGTTAACAGCTCGAACTGTTCATCTACAGGGAACCGTTTCCTGGTCTCATTAAGGCAATCTTTAGGAAGGGATTCAGCCAACTTTGATAAACTAGATGGGAGAAATCTCAAACTATCCAGGAAACGAAGTTTTAGTACTCCACGGTTGGCTTTTTTAAAGGGAACGTACTTTGTGAAACTAATGTACTTTTCCTCGGAAGTGGGGATTACTGAAATTTCACCGGCATCACTGTCAAGTTCTGGTATGATAAAGTGAGAGTCGTACGAGAGATTGTGAAAGTAGCAATTTATGGTGTTTTGCTCGTGAAACTTAAGGTTGCACGAGTTGTGGGCAGCACCTCGGAACTTATAGGGAGCGGAATGCATGTGGTCCCTAACCTTGAGGTCTTCGTTTGTAAACACTTTACCACAAATGTGGCAATGCGTTGCTGCCTGAAACGAAGCCTCTTCATCAGGGGAGAGTTGCGGAGTCATTTGCCTGTCACCATACAAGATGTCGCCAATGTGCAAAACGTCTTTTCTTATGGATTTGACAAAATGTTTTGCAGCATCGTGACCTCTGTACTGGCGGATTTGCGTAAATACACCCTCAGAGTCTTTAACAAGGTAGCAATAGGAGTACGGGACATGTGTGTGGGTAATAGGGGAATCTGATTGGGGGTCTTGTTCATTAGGTTTGAGATAAGCCTCAAAGTCGGCGTAGATCACGAACCGCTTTTTCTGGCTTCTCTCAGGGTTTTTGAAGGAGATTTCCTTGTCAGAGGAAAGGTCCAGGCGCAAAGGTTTTTTAAAACTACAGAACCGTTCATGTTCATCCAGTCTCTGCTGACCACTAAGCCCTAACTTGTTAGGCGTGTCTTGAAAAAACGCAAAACACTTTTTACACGTATAAATCTTACGATCGTGTTTTGTCAATTGACTATGGACTAGCTGATTGAAATCATTAATATAAACATAATGGGTATCTTTATTTTTATTGGACAACAAAAGTAAATCTCTGTGATCCTCAAGTTCGTGGTCACAGACTTTTAGAGGGTACACAAGACCCTCATCGTCCAAACCGAAGACATTAATTGAAATATTGTTGGCCTTTTCAAAGATGTGGATATCTTTTAACTTTACTGGGAAATTAATGCATTGCCAATTGTACTTTTCAAACAAATCTTGCGCGAAACTATTGGGATTTGTAGCGTCCCTATGAGTAACAAATTTAGCAAGCAGTGAATACTTAAAACAAAATTCATTACTGTTCCTGGTGTTGATGACACCTTTGTACCTCTTAGGTAACGGAATGTAACCGGATCCTCCCCTGAGTGGAACGTATCGATTAACCCTAACTTCGAATTTTGTGACTTTCAGAAATGTCCAACCTGACCCTTTCATGTCGCACTCTTCTTTCTCATGAAGGAGTTTGGCGAACACGTCAGAGCAGAATTGTTCAATGTCTGAAGTCTGCAGGAGAGGAGAATTTACAGTTTTGAAATTTTTACGGCATGTTTCTCCATGAATGTTTTCAAATTCACATTCCATGAAAATGTTAATCTTTACGGCATCATACATTTCCAGGACTTTAGCTAACAGTGTTGCCAGATGTTCAAAAATAAATGTAAAGAACAGCGGAAGCGTAAACTTACGGCCGAAGCTCTTGCGCAGCTCGTAAGTCCGCAGCCGAGACTGGAAGGCCTTCTCAGTATTCACAAAGCCCGGAACCTCGTCGTCCCCGCCGTTTGAAGCTGACGGCAGCTTCGAAGTGATGCTTGTTGAAATATTCTGCTGCCGCTGCTGCAAGACAGGACACGAGAATTCCAGATGCCTTGTGAGACTAGATTTCCTCATGAAGGACCTTCCACAGTGGTCACATGTTACCGGATCTGAAACAGTAGAAAAAAGAGTATTAGTAAAATCCTATGAGTAATTGAAAGTTTGTAGTTTCGGTTAAACGCATTAATACTTTTCTCCTTCCATATAAAACATAAAAAAAATAATAAAAATAAAAAATAATAAAATAAAAAATAAAATAGTTCAGTGGTACGTTTTGTTAATTCTGGATAGTTAAATAGTTGTCAATCAGTTAGTAAATATTTCAATAGAAATACTTTATAGACAGTTGTAAATAAATACAAAATTTATCAAGTATTGAAAAACAAAACAAAAGGAAAGAAACAAGTATTTAGAGATATTGTTATGACGATCTTTCAAAGTAATAAAAGAAGAAAAAAACAATGCTTGATTTTGTAGTTAATTACAATTTTTATTTATTACTTTTAAAACTTCGTAAAGGGTTTAGTTTAAACATATACATTTTATATATTAATTTTTTTTTACTCTTTAATTTGCTTACTTTCAATACATAATAGATAGATATTAAATTACCAATAGTGCCATGGGTCTTCATGTGAGCAACAAGGTTTCTCCTATGGTTGAATGACTTGCCACAGTCGTCACACTTGTAGCATGTTGATGGAGTATGGGACCCAGACGAATTTGAAGGAGTCTCTCCTGCCGCACATTCTTCACCAGCTCTAGAAGTGCTGGGCAGACACTCGTCCTCAGCTACGCCTGAGTCTAGCTTCATACGTTCTAAAACATAATTTCCCCAGAAATGAAATAAAACAGAATAACTATAGTTGTTTACAATGTGTTCATATCATGTGAGTTTGTGTTTCAGAGACATGTTATTTACTCATTGTTTTTTCATTGTCACATCCTAATCATTTAGCACTAAACTTTGCTGAATTACACATACTATGTTGTGGAATTAAGAGCCTGTTAATTCAGAACCAACCCTTTATATTCATGGTTTGAGGCAATTTCTGTTTAGATTGATTTACGGTTACTTAAATTCCCAAAACATTACTATATTTTTATTCAGTATATTATAGAACCGTTTGTAAGGTAAACAGTAAGGTGGAGAATATATGAATGAACAATTTACTTTGTTATATTATGTTGTACGTATGTAAAAATCAAAATAAAAATAAAACATCAGTGTTAATAGAATGGTTAGACAAATGTTCTAGAATAATATGTCGTTGGTTCTTACTTGAGTGGAGGGTAATGTGACGCTGAAGATTGCGTCGAGACTGGAAGTCTTTGCCACACTCATTACACTCAAAGGTATCACCATCTCCATGGACACTCGACACATGACGGGATAAGTTGTGTTTTAGGGTAAAACTGGCATTACAAACACTGCACTGAAACGCCATCTGTAACACGCATTTAAAAACATATTAGAAAGCTTTAGTTTATATTGCGTTATAGAGATAAAGAGATGTTAATAAAAGTTTATTAAACTTTAGAAATGTACAAGTTGACAAACTTTTTTTATTTTACGCTAACTCAAAGCCAAATTTTATTTCAACAGAGAGCTTTATATTATAGGCTAACAAATATGATAAGAAACAGAACCTACTGAATGAAAGGTTTTATCATATTAGTAAACTTATGTAATAAAACGAAGAAGAAAAAAATTGATAATTGAAGTATTTGGTCGTCTTACATGAAGATTGACTTCAAACCGTTTTTATACAAATGTTTCATTATAAAAAAATTATTCTTACTCATAAACTTAACATCGAATCAGGAAAATGAAAAATCTATGTAACTTTCATATTAATAATAAATAGCGCGCTTGTATGTGTGTGTGTGTACTACAAACTATAAAGAGAATTACATGGGGATAAATACAAGCGATGTTACGTTGTTAACTCTTACCTTAAATAGTGTTGTATAGTTCTAGGAGGTCTAGCAGGTCTAGCAGATGTAGCAGGTCTAGTAGGTCTGGTTGTCCGTACTAGAGCGCGCAAACGAATGACTGAACAAGTCAGGTTGAGAGAAGCGCGCTTGTGTTGTAAGGGAGGGGGTGGCTCTGACAACACCTAAGTGGTGAATTCTGTCTCGTAGGGGGTGGAGGGGGCGGGGTTGGAATAACGAGGAGGGAAATTCAAATTTAAATGTTCAAGTCCCAATACACATACAATTAATAGCAAAATGATACAAATTGACAAAGAGTTAAATTCACACAACACTATATACATATATTTACAAAAGGTTATTTCACAACACTTTGTTACTATTATTACTCCCTAACAACCCTAAGTCTTTTTACAAAACAATACACACGGTAGTCGTGCATCATATCATCATCAGAGTCTGACTCTGGATGGTGATAATTGGTCTGTACAACACAATCCTCCTTTTCAAGAATTTCAAATAGGGGACGATGCAAACAAATACAGCAATAATTCTCCTCTTTCCACAACACGTTGTAGAGGACCACGTCCGAATCAAGGACATCGTGGTCAGTGTCTCTCGAATATTGCCAATCATCGGCATCAACCCCCCACATGCGTTTGATGTCCCCACGGTTGTATGAACAATGCTTCCTAAAACAGGACTCACACATCCTGTAGCTTCCCCTAGGATTACTACAAAAGTAGAACTTATACACTACATGACATTGCTCCGGGAGGAATTCTGGAATGCCAAGGTCCTCATCTGGATATCTCACAATCATCACAAACTCTTCTCGCGACAAGTTTTTCAAGTTGACGGAAGAATAATCAAAGTCTTCAGGTGGCGTCATTGGTGTTTGACTCCACCAAAGATCATGAGCCAGAGACCGTAAATACCGTTTAACACTTAGCGGCAAAGGTAACTCCTCAATCACCGACGCATCATTCAACGAAACACAAAACTTCACCGCAGATAGCTCCCGCAACGCACTAACACCAGTCGAACTCATTGTCGGATCGGAGAGGTACTTCGCGTATGACACGGAACTTGTAGCGAGTGGCTTACGAAGAGCTTATATAGCGCTTATATAGGGGTGGTGTGAAATTATATTTAGGCTATGGCAGTTGTGAATGAGTTTTACTCTGTAACTAATGTCTTAACCCTGTCTACATAATATAATTGGTAATTTAGCCTACGTTTACTTGTTTAATAAATTTAGTTTACTTAAAAAAAAGGTTTATAACGAATAACACCACGATAAGTAATAACTGTTACAACAACATAATATAATATGCGGCTTTAATAACCCTAGCTTACTTAGTTACAAATTGATCATATAACACAAGAGTGATAGCAATATTCCAGAAATCTAGTGGACCACTATTTCCACCCGGTTAACTTAGCGATTATAATTACACGCACGTTATTTTATAAAAATTTTAGTGGACAGCTAATGTAGATATAGCAGTAATTCAGAATATCACAAGGTTACAATGTAACACAATTACGTTCTAGTAAATTATACAGTGATCCCCAACGATAAACACTATATCTATTTGAGGTAATTGTATCACATCAGAGTTTTTGTTTAAAACCATAAGATATTTTCAACTAATAAGTGGACAAAGTTTAGAGCAAAATTAAAACATATTGGGTAATTAATTATCAAAGTAGTTTAAAAGACCCTCATTATTACCAGAAAATTTAAGATTACACCAACGGATTTACACTATTTCAGTCCAGTGAAATTATGCTCCCTTACGGATTAGGAAATTCTAGCAATCATTATTAGCAGCTTTCACGCCTGTCAGCTTAATCACCAGATTCTCAAAGTGTGACGTACTCAGAATAGTCAAGTGAAACTATGATTCCCCAGCGGATTAGGAATTGCCAGCCATCCACTGTTAGCAGCTTTCACGTGCATCAGTGAGGTCACCAGGTTCCAAAATCGTGACTTAGTCTAAATAACTATTCTATTAATCCATCCAGGCAGGGTGGGAATAACCCTTAGTACCATATGTAAATATTAATTTCAACTTCCATTAGCGAAATATAACCCACAACAGAATATTCTACTTGTAGCCTACACGTTACATATGTACCGAACATCAAAATATGATAGTCCAATGCCATTAAGTATTTTTTTTTCTCAATATATTTATATATTTTTATTTATTTGAAAAGAAAAAATTAATCCAATTAATTTGGAGAGGTATTGTATGTTTGACCGTGGCAGATGGGTTAAACAAGAAAAGTGGGGTTGGCCGAAGGTCAATCCCACTTTTCTTGTTTATCCCATCTGCACAGGGCAAACATACAATACTCATCTACTGGCGCGATCTTGTAGTGTTGTAAGGCCGACATGTTCCTTAGACACAGCTGTTAATTAGTTAATAGCCCATACCTAATGGTAACTAAGGGACCTACAGTTTATAGTGGAATAATCCAACATACATAAAGGAATATATTCATCTATGATATTTACTGGTTCTAACGTTTGCACCAGGTTGTTTCAGTTCGATTGGCGCTTTCCGTCTAGACGTTATATAAAACTAAAAATATCCCAAGCCAAACAAAATTTTTAAGTCAAAAAATGGATTTAAAATTCTTTTTTCCATAACATTATATGAATTGAGTTAATTTCATCAAGACTGTATCATAACACCATTTTTTATAAAAGAGACCTCCAGGTCACTGCTTGACATTATTTTTATAAAAAAAAAAAAATACCAAACATTTATAATTAGGTTTGAACCCATAAAACTAAGCATCATTCGACATTCGACATAGCATTTAAATTCTTCCATATGCAAAATGGCGTAAATGTTAAGCAGAAAGCGTTGACTTTAATTGGACGAAGTGTTTATTTAGTGCGTCTGGCTGGAGACCTTGACTGGGCAAAAAGTAGAAGTCGTACATCATAGCGACCTCCCTCGCAGGACTTAAATAAACTTAGGCCTAATATAACACCGTGGCGAGGCGGCGACCAGCGCAACTTGGCGTTTGTTACCAACTGCACGTTGACCCGCCAGGAAGCTTTCGTCATCTTGTGAGGTTAACTAAAGTGAAAAATAATGTAAATCTACTACAACTCAGATTCTAGTGACCCTTAGGTAAGAACGATTTCCTGTTCGGTTTGAACATTGCCTAAGAAGCACATTAGATTTGGAACATAGCACGCGGGTAAATAAATCATGATAAACGGGATTGAACTATCAACAGAAACAGATAGAGCACTTGTATAGCTTCTTCCAAAAAATAAAATTTGCATTGCTCCTGTTCGGAAATGTAAGAATGAAAAAATGGTAAACAATAAATTAAAATGGAAAAACTTGCTTTTTTGACATTCCCTAACTTGTTGATACAAAATAGGTGTTAAAACTTCCTGGTGGAGTGTATATCAAAACCCCATGACACACTGTTAAAAGCTCACTCTGAGTTCTCTTCTATACAACGTAGGCACCTCTCTTACATCCAACATGCATGTGCATGTGAAGCGAAAACACTTATGCTTCACTTACTGCTTCTCTTATAGAGAAATTATTGATTTTGACAAAATAATTTTAGTGAAAATATTTGTTTTTGTTCCTTCTGGTTTTCTAAGTGATGCATGTGTGTGTGTGTGTGTGTGTGTGTGTGTGTGTGTGTGTGTCTGTCCGAAATGCGTGGGAAGCCGCAACACTTATGCGTCACCACTTCACTTGTTTCCGCAGACTCCGGGTAATGACTCTATTAGTCTACGGCAATTTGAGTAATTACCCCTCTGTCGGCGCCCTCTGTGGCTGCTGCATGTAACTGTTAGCGGAGACTGTCCCTTATGGTCTCGGGAAAGTACGGGTAGAGCACTGATGGAATATTCAATTTGGACTTATTAGGAGTAGAATGTAGAAAGTAATTGCTGATAGAGTGATATTTAAATGTAAATTTATTTACACACTCAATATTCCATAAAGGAAAATTTGCGACGTCAAGTGTTAAGATTTTATTGCTTGATTTTTCTTATTGTGAATTTGTGTGATTTATTCATTGTGTGTTTTACCAAGAAGCTGATTCCTGCTGAAACTGTAGCACGTTTCAACCGTATCTTCTACTCCTACTCCATACAGCTCGATAAAATAAAACGTCTCTAATTCAGTCCGATGGGCCTGGTTTTCCACATTTCCCCTCTACATTCTGTACAGTATGATACTGGTCCGGCCAGGAGAAAAATCTTTAGTTTTGCGAAGGCTCAAAACTTGAGCTAGCTGTCCTACATGTACATCATTAAACTTACAATAAGTGTCAGTTGATGAAACCACTGATCTTTCTAGCAACAAAGCTGCCTAAGTAATATATCTCATTCAACGTCCCACACTCGTCTTACTTTCTCTTATAGGTTGGAATACGCATTGGTTACATTGTCATTTAATCATCTCAAATTAAAGATTTACGTGAACCCACATTGACAAATAATATACTGCAATTACACTGGGCAGTGGATACGTCTATCAATGAGTTACCGGGTCAGGTGCTCTCATATCACTCATAGTGACTGCTAAGAGCTAGTGTACTGTGAACGAGAGGTGCTAATGGAATGTTTGAGTTGAGATGCACTAGCGTCAATGTCATTGCACTCTTGCTACAGCTTTGTATATGAATGGTCTGATCTTCTATGTGAGATATTTGGTTTCTTCAGTGAATTTAAAGAGTTTAAAATCTAACGTCTTTGCCTTTGCAATGCGTCAATGTGTACTCTCTAGCTACTCACAAAGATAAAACATACAGCTTTATATACGACTAGCCGATGACTTAAATATTTTCAGGACCAATCGTTCAATCCCCATCGTCCGCACCAATGTACCCGGTTGCCACAGCCTTCCTCTGGTGCTGCCCACAACAGGTCACATTTCAGCTGATCGATTACAAATCACCCCGGGTAGGCTATGTAACAGCGGACCCTCCAAATACAGACGTTTTCCCGCCATATATGGTGCACCGCCCAGGGCTTTGTTTTTTACCGTTCTTCACATCGACTTGTATCAATCATTCAAGCCAGTTTTAAGAATATCTACGAGCATGTAGGTCCTTTCATTTATCGTCAAAATATACGTTATATACTCAAAAAATCTCGAGTTTGGTGTTTTTTTGAACATTCAAAAGCCGATATGAATAATGTACAGAATTCAAAGTAACTCTATAAGTTCTTTGAATTAAAAAAGTACAGCCGGCGACCGTTGTGAAAGGTGGGCTTGTCAACCTGAAATAATTTAATATAATTTTAAGTAATAGTGCTCAATTTTCCTTACGATTCCTTAAGGTTTCTGCTTGTCTCAGGACAATCGCCCTTTAAAATACTTAAAATATGGCCATATTGTTGAAAACACAAATAAGAAACAAAGAAATTGGTGGAATAATGTACATTGCCATCGTTGAAAAACATTAAATAATATTTTTTCAGCTTAATACTATTGACCTTTGCACAATGAAGTTCAAATATAATGTCTATATGATCAGCCCTTACCAACTTGTTTAATTGAAACAGCTGTTAAGATTCAATAATTCCATTTCTCATAAGGTTAACATGGGAAACTCCAGAGCCACTGGGGCGGAGCCCGAAAGGATTTTTGAAATAAGAATATGCCTATATGTTAATTGGGAATGTGAGCTATCATCATGCCAAATTTCAGCCCAATCCGACCAGTATTTTTCGCGTTCACTTGTCACAAACATGCATCCACATCCATACATCCATACATCCATACATTCATACATCCGAACTTTCTCATTTATAATATTAGTAGGATGTTAAATGAGCCTCTAGGATACCACGTACTACTCTAGACATAATTTGTTTCTCCCTAATTTATGTGGTTGTATCATAATATACTTTTTTCAATAAGTTCCCTTTCCAACTTTTTTGGTAAGACAATTTTCGTATTCAACATATATGAGTAATTTACGCAAACTCTGTAGGTTGTCATTTTTATCCCAAAACCTGCTTCAGCCCATACATAACAATGTAGGACTGAATGACCGCTATGTTCTCCCAGCCGCAGGTGACTCCGGACCACCACCCGCACTTTGTGATTTGTAGCCTAATTAATCCCTTGGAATGGCGGCTTTAGTTTTATCGTCGTTCGTTAAGCGTCGTTAGAAAGTGGTTGCCCCCCGGATGCGCGCCCAGATAAGTACGAGCCCCTTGGCGGTCCGAGGGTTTTTGGGACAAAAGCTACAATGTTGGGTTTCTATTTTGAGAACCAGAAGTTAAAAATCTTATCCGCATATCACAATTGAGATTTAGGAAGCGTTTCAACCTTTAAATGAAGACAAGTGTAGAATAAAATCAGATACCTTGATAATAAATAACTTTGTTACTAAATAATTTACTAAAATCGTTAGTAAATTTACTCTCAAATTAAATATACTTTATTATAGAATTGTCACGCTTATGTATCAGATGAAAAGAATATTTAGTTGTTGATGTATTAATTATAAATGAAGGATATTTTTACTGCGTTAAATTTACAACTTTTTTACAAAAGAGAGCTACTGTATTTATGCCTATAAAATTTACAAACTCCCATATTTGACCTTCCATGCCATGCTAATTTCGGTTTCACGGGTTTTACCAAAAATAAAATTTTACTAAAAATGGTTGTGTTGGATGCAAAATGTATATCTGTTAAGTTAAGAGTATTAAACTTTATTTTTGCACGCCAGACAGCAAATTTAAAATCAATTCTTTACATCGTTACAGAACATAATGTATTAAGTTATCTGACAACGTTCAAGCCCGCGGACGGAATAAATTGAAGAAGTCTGAGGATATTTTCCCATTATTGATTTCACCATAGGGGTTCTGTTTTAAAGGTAATTTTCAACCATCCCTAATCTCCTAGTTTTTGATAAGTAATGAATTTTCAACGTGTTGGTTCAAGAGTTCGTACCTATCGAGAAAATAAACAATTTGTATTGCTCGGAGAACTTTCTCTGTATTGAAGAGTGCCCTCCACAATTACTGTAAATATCAATCACCAACGAGGACTCCCCACATTGTCGTCCGCACTTCCCGCACAGCCGCCAACAGTTGAACAGACGATATTTATGGCCATCTTCCATCACGCAGACAAATATGGCTAATTACCACACTAGGAACTGTATTTTGCTTCGACTGCCTTATTAAATAACCATACATTTTTCACGGTATCGGTCTTTATGCCATCGGAATAAATATCCGCCTATTTGTTATAAGCCGATCTAATTTTTAAATTATACCTTCGCTGCGGCCCAGTTCCAGACGGTCGTTTGAGCTGGTGTTGAAAATTATATAAATGCGCTGTCTTTTAATGAGCAGGCTACTTCTTGCGTAATGGACATTTCTCACGCAACCGATATTTTATGTTTCTACGAGTCTTATGAATCACATTGTCAAGGTTCGGTTTTGATTTTTTGTAGCATATCTAAATTATATCACCAATTGAGACGGGGATACAACCGGATTACCTCAAAATATGAGAGGATGAGTGTAGAATAAAGTTAGATGCCATGCAGCTTTGTTACTAAGAGACCATGTGTTTTTTTATCATTGATCATTTATTGAAAGCCCATTGATAAAAGACAGCTGGATTCAGTTTCAACTCATCAAGTTCCTTAATACATGCTTTAGATTATTTTAAGGCATAACCATTAGTGGAAGGAATGTTACAATACAACTATTTTATAAGAATAAATAGCTCAAGATACTTTACTTCACGAAGATGAAACTATTTAAGTAAAATGTGGAAATATGCTACGGTAGAATTCCTTTTGACATATTACATACCCTTCTATAGAATATTTCAATTCTATATGTAAGTAGTTTTACAAAATTTTACATCCACCAAATCCTTTTTAATGATTACTACCATACTATTCCCATGCATGATTTGATCTTATATTTCATCGGTACAGTAAAAGTGAAGCTCCAAACCTTAATTTGGTTAGTAAAGTATTTATAACTTGACCAACTGGGCTTCTATGCCATGGAACTAACCTAATAACTTTGACTATTGAAGCAACGTCATTACCAATAGAGATTAGAAACTGGAGATAATCCTATATCACTCGAGGGATCTAAACAGACAAAAAGCTCTTGAACAGATTTTTTTATATTGCTTAAATTTAGACCCTTAAACATTAAAACCTAAAGGTTAAATAATCAACCTACGTTTAATCCATGTAAATAAACCCCCGTAGCGAAGTCACCTCCATGGCATGCGCTAACAATAGCAGAAACAACTGGACAACGCACGACCTCGTAACCAACAAAATCCAGTAGACAAAACACAGAACTAATGAGGGTGGCCACAATTAAAATACTTGTAATCCGGGGGTCACGGGTTCGCGTCGTTAATTAGATGCGTGCGAGGAAAACACGCAGCCACCTACACACGCACACACACGTACACGGGGGTCGCAGCGAGCCTAAACGGTACAAACACCTATGCAAATTGGTTATTAGCAAATTGTAAAAGTTCTTAGAAGTGCGCGCTTCGTGATGTGTTGGTTGTGCACAATAGTTGTATAAACTGTGGACAATACTGCACGCAAAGCCACACAAGGCAAGGTGCCTCACGTGTAGGAATATCAATGTTGGCAGATTTAATTATTTAAAATTACCTTCCTGATTTTGTGAGAGGGATATACTCGTATTTTAGTAATGTTTTGAGACCATTATAAGTAGTTGTTTTGTACATTTCATTCTATATTATTGCAGTTCCTGTGATATATAGTTTGTTCATTTTACTTGTTCAATTAAAAGACTTTGACAAATCAGTGAAACTTTTTAACTTACCAGTACTTAATATACTTCATAATATTCTTAAAATCTATATATTAATAGGCAAGCATGTTTCTTTAAAAACTGTTTTCTCAGCTCGTGTGCATTGCAGGGAAAATCTATGCATACTGTTAGAAAGATATTTGCCTGTTGATGTGAAGTATCCCTTTATGAATTAAAATAGGCTCAAAAATAAGCCCAAGAAATTAATTTAAAATTTAAAAAATTAACACAGGCATTATGGGTTGTTGATGAAATAACAACGAAACATGTACATAAAATCAAAACAAATGGAAGAAATTCCAATCACATTTTTTTATTTACAGCGTGGGACGAAAATAGATAAATCTGTACATTACATGATTTTTGGTCGAGTTTTCGACCACGAGGTTACCACTAGTGTGATATAATTGTTTATGCAAACATTCAGAGTTCATTATCCTACTACTGGATATTGAAGATTTAAATTATTGAATAAACTGTTACCTGTTCAATATCTTTAGATTTTTGTCAGATGACGACCGACGGTCACATAATCAGGTTGATCCTCGCAGAACGATTCGTTAAATACACTTTAAGCTTATACCTTATTTAAGGTATATATTAATATATCAATATATAAAGTTTATATATTATGTGTCCTGTGTTCGGTATAAACTTTAAGTGTATTTAACTAATCGTTCTACGAGAATCGACCTGATGATGAGACTGTCGTCACGGAACCGCTCGTCATCTGACAAAGGATAATTGGTAACAGTTTGTTTAGTAATGCAATTATTGTTGAGTTTCCGAAATATTTAATTATTTTACAGCAGGTTATAATCAATTTTTATAATATGAGGGTATACACCAGAGCTATAAGCTTATAATTTGCTTCATTGAAATAGTTCTAACATTGATTGGATAAAATAATTAGAAAATATAAAACGCACTTATCATATACTGAGTAGAATACACTGAAAAAGTCTTTAGCTGATCTTGAAGAACCAGCTTTCAAAAACAGCCTTCAACAGCTTTTAAGATCAGTCCATTTAACAACTGGTGTGTTTAACGTTTAACCTATAAGTTTACTAAAGTAGGAAATGCAAATTGTTCTACCTTTAGATCGCAGCAGTGTGGTATCTAATATTGCGTGTTGTACTCTGTATCTGTAACATATACAGTGTTAGTGTTAATTTGTTTTAATTGCTTGATTCATTTGCATTAGACACTAAAAAATATTGACTACAAGATATTGGAGTTCGTGAACGTCATTCGTTACGCGTTTGCAGTTTTCAAAACACCCAGCTATGACGTAGATATCGTCACACTATCACCCTTCAAATAGACTATTCTTTGTTTTAAAACATAGCAACTAGTTATGTCTTCAAATAAACAGCCCAAATTCCGAGACCTAACTTTACAACGGTTCCTCATACAAACCCACTCCCACTGTTAAAACGTCAAAATAGTCTTTCTCAAATCCTCCTCTACCTTCACCCAGCTGACCAGACGGTCGAATCCGCCTTATCATTATCTTCACGCCCAGGCGAATCAGAACGAATGTGAATGCGTGAAGCGAACGCCCTCTGCCGTGGACCAGTGTTGGAATTAATACTGCCGTCATAATGCCACCATTATGGAATTAATTATCAAGTGAGAGAACAGGTCAAAATTATAACGCGGTATCAGGCGGGGGCCGAAACGGTAGGACCCGGCGTGGGTAATTTATTCGGCCGCTACCGCGCTTAAATCAAGCTCGGGCTGAGGTTTGTCCAGGCCCACGCATAGATTGGGTTTCTGTGGCCGTGGATGTGGTGTGATGAACTAGGGATGTCACTCAGGTCTGGGATGCAGCGGACTACAGTCCAAGGCACTGCATCCCACAACTAATCAGTTCAGTATACAATACCTAACAATAATTAATACACAAGTACACCATACAATATTTAGCGTACAGGCATCAGTAACTGCAACTCCATTCACTCGACTACTTGTTACTTTGTATTAACTATTCCTGTAGCTGTTTCATAGCTTATTTGTAAAGAATATTTTGATTAATTTAGTTTTAATTTTTAGATTAATTTCACATTTTTGATAGAGGTCGTCCCGAACACAGGTCTTGTACGGCCTAGCGGTACTATTTTTTCGTATTTTGTATGTATATGTTGTAAACTAATTTTTTTTAATAATACAGATTTTGATTTGAAGCCGTGGTGTACACACAGGACAATCGGAGTACTGTCCAGAACAATGTGTTTTAGCTAGGTATGTTTAGAAACACTCTGTGTTATACTAGAGGGTAGGCATTTACGAATGAATAGGCTCCCAAATCTTGGTCTTTACTTCGGATGATGACAATGTCGTTGAACGCACGGATATGCGTCGTTGAAACCGACGTTTCGAATGCCAGAATAAGAAGAGAAACATGCTCTGTTGATGGAAATACTTATCCGCCTTTATTCTGTGTACATATTGTTTTGACATAATCCCTTATCATTATTTCAATTCTAAGATGTCATTATTGCTATTTCAAAGCTTAGTTCACAATTTCATGAATATGCCACAAGGGTGATGGGAGTTTTCTAATACAGTAAGCTATATTTTCCAGAGAAATTAATCTCCTTTGTTGATAGGTGGACATACAGTACTCTATCCGTCGCGGGCGACAATATCACGTAGTTAAAATAAAATGGGGGGGAAAATTTGTGATTTGTAGACTTTTACGCCCAGTCTCTAGACAGAAGTCCTTCTCTCTTACTAGACCAACCACTCACAATTTCACGAGATGTGTTAATTGATATTCACACACATCCGACACATACTGACCCGCCTATCGTATATTCTGACGTAATATAAGAAACAATCTTATTGCAAAAAAACAAAACGATTGAGCATTAGTAATGAACTACTTTAACGATTGAGCATTAGTAATGAATTACCAAGACATGTGAGAGTAAGCATATGCCAAGTGTTGATACTATTGACTAGTGGACTACCGTACAGTACAAGTCTACTGGTCACGAAACTGTCGTCACCATGAATCATGCAGCGGGGGAGAAAGTTATTAGAAATAGTTATGTGTATTGTTTGTACAAGGATTGTTGGCAGTTGCAGATAGGGGTTCTGAGTAGGCGAGACACAATATACTACCTCATGTCAGTAGCCACCTCCGCCCCTGCCGTCTCGCAAGCACTTTCGCTCTTCAAGCAGTTTGTTCTTTAAATTATTGATTGGTTGGAATTCATTTTTTACACCTCTGGAATCGTTCCGCGTTTGTTTATTGACACACACTAATTTAAGAATAATTTTGCTACTATACATATGTGTTTGAGTCGTATTGTAGTTGCTTTGTTAACTGTAGTATATTACGTTACTATAGTCCGGGAAAGGTATATACCGGACGAGTGTGGTCGTTCGCACGTGAAACGAAGTCGGGAACGGTATTAACGGTAAACACATTTTGGACTTGTGATTTACGATATTTTTCACCACATTACCCTAAACTAACCCAACAATAAGAAAAATTTTCAAATACACTATAATTGTTCCTACCGAAGTAAGGTCTTAACAATACGTGTGTCGCTTTTGTTCCGCGATTGAAGGCTAATTTCTTCACATCAATTTTGATCCGTTAGTCAGCAGGTAGATTTTAGAGCTGGCCGAAACATCGCTTTTGTTCCGCAGAAATCTCTCTTGTTCCGCGAGAGAGGGACTACACTCTCCCTCCCCCAAATCCTCTCTTTTGTTCTCCTCCTAATTCTTTCCTTCATAGGTAAGGTTAGTTTAAATTATTTAAATTATTGATATTTAAATGATAATTTAACTGAGTTTTAGAGCTTGCATGAAAGAAAGAATTAGGCGGGCGAAAGAGAGGATTTTGCGGAGGGAGAGTACAGCCTACTCTCATGCGGAACAAGAGAGATGTCCACAGAACAAAAGCGACGTTTCGGCCAGTCCCGAAATTAACCTACCCCCGGAACAAAAGTGATTTGAAGAAATTAGCCTTCAACCACGAAACAAAAGTGATAGAGCCTTAACAATCACTACAGTACTCCTAACTTCTCTGAGAAGTTCTGTTCTCGTTTGTAGCCTGTCACCTCTCACTATATTAGAATATTATAGACTGCTTATTTCAAAAAATTGTTGGCGATTTCTTTCTTTAAAATCATGTTATTGTAAAAAGTACAATTATGTCTATGGGAAATCTAATCTTTATTTTTGTAAGTGCAGTTTTGTAATTTTTCTACGTTGATAATTATTGATGTTTAAGCAATCCCTGAGGTGTTTAAGTCACAAAGAAGTTTGACTTCACCCCAGATACCACTTACACGTACAAAAATAGGTTAACTTATCAGCTAGTATCCAGAAATATGCATGAAGCAATTTTCGTTTGATTAAGCAGGCGGAAATCAGCTCTTTTCTGGACAGAAACTATGAGAGGAAAGACCGTTAAAACAGAGTAGTGTAGCAAAAAAAAAAAAAAAATAATAATGGTAAATAATTTCATAATGCAAAAAAACTTATAGTTTTTTTTCAAAACACAGTGAAATAGCTTTTGAATAGTTTCCCATGCTAGTTTAGTTGCTAGTCGTAGAGAGTTTTATAATTAAAAATCGAGCTTCAATATAGCGAAAGACGAGATGTGTTGTAGGAAAATGCTATTTTCTGTATTTTACCCAAATTGCACTCAATCAAACCACCACCTCTTTAGAAGGGAGGGGTCTTTACTTTAATGAAAGCCGAACAAATATTCCTATTGTATACAATGTCACGCGTTGTTTTACTTGTTTCTACTATACACAGCAAACAACAGCATATTTAGTAAAGCTAAAACAGTGGTAAATGTAACAATCTCAACTACTGAGTCCACCAACCGTCTCTGAATTATTCCAAATAAACGAGTGACAATTATAAGGTGCTGCGGTGCGATACAAGTTAAGGTAATTGGTGCCAAGTCCGCCTCCATGACAGATGGATTCCTAGAGTTCCCAGAAGTCTTCTTCAATTACTCAGGCAGCATCCAGCCCAATTACCAGTACTAGTCTCCCTCGCCGATCTATCGATAGTTTGATCTATTCGTATTCTGCCGTCGTCTTCGACTCTCTTGAATTGCCAATGGTTCGTATAATAGTCTCCCTGCTACAGCGCGGAGACGTTCATGTCAGTTGAGAGAAGAGGTTATTGTGTAAGGCGAGGGACTGGTCAGGCTGTGATGATTTGATTGGAAATTAGATTTCAAAATCAGTTGAGTACCAAAATACACCAATAAACATCTGATATGCAATCTTATCTTACTAATATTATAAATGTGAAGTTTGTGTGTTTGTTTGTTTATTTGTTTGTTTGTTTGAAGTTCAATCACGCATTAACTACTGGATGGATTAAGCTGAAATTTGGAATGGTGATAGCTCACATTCCCGATTAACATATAGGCATATTCTTATCTCAAAAATCCTTTTGGGCTCCACCCCAGTGGCTCTGTAGTTCCCCATGTTATCCTTATGCGTATTAATATTAAGGAATTAAATAATTTAGTCAGATGTTTCAACTTAAAAAGTTGGTTCTATGATATGCAAAAGCATTAAAAAGTAACAAGATTTACCAAACAGGGTGTAGCACTATTATTATTTTTTGCATTTCATTTATGAAAACAGCTAATTTGAACTAATCAGCAACAAAAAACTGTGATACGCAATGAGAACTGTCAAAGTAGGATTGTTTACAGTTATGTTTTTAATTCCATGAATAATTTGTGATATTTTGCAAAATTTTAATAATTTATTTTTCTTAATTGTTTTGTTGAAGTGGTAGAACATTATGGCTATGAATGGTAGATGTGTAATACTTATAGTACACCCTAAATTTAAAGAGGCAAATTTTATCAAACGGTGTCCTCTCCCATTGCTAACTCAATGTTTGAGTATAACTGCAATAAGCATTTTTATACTTATATGCCGGCCCCGTACGAAGGATGGGTACTCTGCTAGTATTTGAATAAAGATAACAACAAAATTCAAAATGTCGATTTATTGAAGTTAGCTTAGTACCTCTTTTTGGGCAGAAAAATTAAGTATAAGGAACAGATGTATTTAAAAGTATTATTTTGGTTTATAAAGGAGTATGAGGTGTTTCGAGGTAAATTTGAGTAAGATTTTAGAAAAAAAAATATTGTTTTCATTATAACCGTAGGCCTACATTACTTCATGTATTATATACTACAAAATTGACGTTTTGCGAGTTAGTTAGCTAAAACATACAGTGTTCAGTGCGGCAAAAATATAGTCCAATCACGCGGAGCAAAATCGCGTTTTTGGGCCACTCATTTTCCAACCTAAGCCAACCATATACTGAACCATGTACTCAACCATTCAAACACGAAGCCCTATTAATAAAAAGTATAGTTAGAGTTAATACATATTAAAATCTTTGACGATTTGAAAATCCCCTTGATCCTTGGGAAAGTCCTTTATCCTTTGTTTTTAACAAAAATAATAAAAAAATAAAACACGAAGAATGACATTTCAGATAAAAAATGAGGGATTTAATGTACACATTTAAGGGATACCTTCTTTCCTTTTAACCAATTACTAGTTGGAAAAGATAAATAAAGAGGAAGAAATAATGCACACACAACCGGTAAAACTATAAACGTGATTATACCACATTTCAACTAGAAATGTTGTTTTTTACAACCATTGACTATTTGTCAAAGGTACAACATAACTTTACACTGCCATAACCGACAATAATTCAACAAGTGCATACAAAGTTAGTGTAATACACATCAAATGATAGCCTACATCTTGAACTAAGGTTAAACATAAAAAAAACATAATAACTCAGGTAAACACAGACAACCTTGTTTTCTTAACATTGCACGGTTATGCGAGAAAGGCGACTGGAAAGAGCAATACAGAGTTCCCACGGATATCATTGGTAATAAATATTATATGCAGGACAAGGTCAAACAGTACTTCAGCTAATTGAACCAAGGCTAATAGATCGGTAGGAAGATTTACTGAGTTGTGGCCACTAAGAAAAATATGTCTCTTTCAAAGCTAAGTTACTAAAAGTTGTATCACTAAAAGACAAATATGTCCAATTTTTTGGTAAATTTCTTCAATATTACTTCCATTACTGTCCGACAATATGACCTGAGAGTACGAGCGAGGACTATTTAAAGGTGGACTTTAAACTGGTTTTAAAACCATAACCTATGTTTGATCTTTAAACCTCTTTTAACTGTCAAACTCATAAAGTACCTACTTGTTTGACAAGTACCTACTTCACGAGGTGAAGTAAGTAGAAGTAATGAAGAAAACACATGAAACGTAAACTTTTCTGGCCCAAAATAAAAATCCGAATTTTACTAATGACCTCAGTAGCCGACCGGTCTGTAATTCGCCAAGTCGATTAATGTTCGGGATTATCACCGCAAACTCTTGCAACTCAACATTAATTATGATATATCATCACTAATTTCCCACTTCCCACAGTCACTAATCGGGTCGGATTGCATAAGTTCTTTCTAATTACGGTTTAGAGTTATATATGCGCTAACGCAGGTTTATAACTTTATTTTAAACAGCTTCCCGGCTGCTCGCGGTTCCTTGTTTTGTGATTATTTATCGAGCGCGTATTTCACCAGGTGTTAAAACCTACACCGATAAATTTCCTCCGAGGTGAAAATCGCTCCCACCTTCCCGCGAATATCGGGGGAATTATGCAGGAGCTCACCGCATTTGGTTGATTTACAACTGGATGAGATCGGGCGACTAATAAGTGAACAAGATGAGACCACGAAGGGTATTTTATATATACAGAGAACCCTGAAGCAGAGGACAATATATTTTTGAGGAGAGGAACAAACTTGGCTAATTCATAATAATTGGGAACTCCCAATAAAAGGAAAAGTTAAGTCAAATGAATTTGATATCTTGTTTGAGTTTGAATTTCTTTCTGTTGAAATTAGTGAAGTGAGGTACCCCACATGTCCTTTTCAATGGCAGGCACGAAAATGACCATATGGTTTTACCTTTGATACTAAAGGCTTTTGTACAGGTTGGGAGGATATGGGAACGAGGGAAATATTTGTAATTGTATTCCTTTAAAACTCAATTCGTCCAATTTAATGAATGGTTGTACACGCCTAAATTTAGTATTGGCGAGAACACATGGCGAGTTGAAACCTCTTTTATAACCGCTACAACATACCACCACTCTGACCCCTTAAGTACACAAAAACTCTAAATTACTCATTCTAAGCCAAACAAAAAAACTAGGGCGACTCAGCAGTTATCAACTGATCGTGCCGCTTTCGATATTGGGAAAGTCGATCCAGTGGGGAGTTTATGGAGTGTCGTACTGATATCGTGGTGTGATAGCAGTCGGTAACTGATACCGTTGCAGTTACCGTCGTCTGCGTGTATACGGTCACCAAATAAACAGACGAGTGGACGTCCTACGGGAGCCAGGTCGTGCCGGAGTGTCACGTCGGCTGTCACTTTGTACTAGGTAAATATGTGTAACACTGCCTGCAATCAAGTATCAAGTTGTAACTGTTACGTCTCTCACGGTTACAGCAGTCGCCAATTGGAAACTAAGCATCGCGTTGCAACTGTTCTGATTATGTCATGGTTTCAATGATGTGATAGATTTAGCATGGGGGTCAAATTGACGGCAATCAAGTATTTAGTCCAAGCTGTAACTGTTAGTTAGTCGTGGTTACAACTGTGACCTGAAGAGGCACAGAGAAGTAAGCAACAAGTTGCGACGATTGAGGATAGCCCACTGTTACGTCACTGTCACGTTACAATAATAAGATAGTGAATTTAGAGTAACTTGGATGTCACGGCAACACAAATCAAATAACTGATGGTAACTGTTACACCACCTGGTATTGGTAACCTGATGGTGTATGTACAAAGGAAAGATGTATAATACTAACGGAAAACGTTTACAATCTTTAGCAAAGCGACGTAGATATGACGGTTCGGGTAATCAAGTCAACGTTGTAACTGTTGCATTTATTTCACAGCTACAATGCAAAACTGCAGTTTTTAGATAGACGTAACAGTTTCAGTAAACAAGGCAACAAGCACTTTACCTGGCACTTTAGACTTTACCTGGTACATTGCTGTCCCTGTTGCATCAGGGAATTTATAGTAACATCAACGTGATGCCACAATTTACAGCAGTCAAAATATATCGTTGTAATTATATCATCGCTGTCACGGTTACAATCAGTACCAAACCATTATGGAAATGAAGTAAAACCGAGTAGAGTTATCGATGTGTCATCTAGACGGTTGTAAGGAACTGCATATGTTTTAAACCTGGTAATGTACACATTTTGATCTCAGATGTACTGTATTTACGGGAACAAACAAGAGTCTTGAAAGATCAATTGTATTTTTTGTATACATTTTTTTTCATTCTGAACATTATAAAACTTATAACAAACTGTAATACTGTATGAAATTAAAATAAAACCATCCCTTTCAGTTTTTCCTGTGCCAGTTGGCCGTACGTTTCTTCACTCTTCTTACTTTGTTGTTCGTTACTTCTTTTAGGTTAGGTCTTGTGTTTCGAAAATGTTTTAAAGGTTGTTTGATTTTTCGACGAGGGGTTTTCCGGATTTTTTTGGGGCGTTCTATTTTCTTAGCAATTGCTTTGACCATATTTTTTATCAATCTCTTAGCAACTTTCTTTACGAACTTCTTCGCATACCGTTTAAGTAATCTCTTTCCTTGAGGTGTAAAAAGCCCTGCTTGTCTTGTTCTTGGGATTTTAATTCGATTTCTTTGTCTTGCGTATATTGAGCCAACAGTGGTTTTCTTCATTTTATAAATAATATTTTTATTGTTGTCTTTCCGTTTAGTTTACTACGTACAAACCGTTACATTTAATTTTGCCAGATGTAACTTTAGTCGATTCAAAACCACACAATCATAATAAACATAATAAATACAATGCAATCACAACTTTTGTCCAGTGTAAATGTGTTTTGAAGAAATATTGAAGTTATAGTAACATTTTTCAGGAAGGTAAGCTTACTTAGGATTTCGCCTCGTTTACTTTGACATTACAAGTTACTATGGTTATTAAATCCATCAAAGATTCCGGTTTGCTTCCTTGCTTACACAAACTTTTTATCTGATAAGTTGCCTTATTCTTTGAATGTTGAAAATATCAAAGTTTGGACAGATATATAAAGTAGCTGCATGATTGAGAAAAATCATACTATGTGAGATGAATAATTTGTCCTAAAGTCTTGCAAAAACCCACATAATTCATTGTAAACTGTAGTTCAAAACTTCATGTAAACTGTCATTCTACTAATTTGAAATAATAACTTCGCCAATATATCTGAATTTTTAATTTTATGAGGCCTTTCGCCAGCTATGCTGGCATCATCAGACACATCACAAAACTGAAGGTCATGTTTATGTTTACAATTATAAATTTTAAAGAATATAACATATGGGTAGTTAAAAAAAAAACTATTCTGTTAAGTACATTTAGCTAAAGTTACAAAAATAAATCATATATGTATAAAAATGAAATATCAAGTAGAATTAACTTATAGCTTTGTAAATTTAGAATTTAGTAATGTAACATTTTGAATTGGACAGTTATCATTATTTACCAAATTGTCCATTTTATTTATAAATAATGATTCCCATGCATTTAGTTCATTGGATTTTGTTATATTTTTTAGTAATTTAGTATTATTGATTGATATTGTGTGGTCCGTTTCTAAGCAATGTTTTGCTATTGCTGATTTTTCAGGTCTGTTGTGTGTTATGTGAGAAGTGTGTTCTTTGAATCTAGTTTTAATATTTCTTTTTGTTTGTCCAACATACTTCATCTCACAACTGTTATATTCTTTAAAATTTATAATTGTAAACATAAACATACCTTCAGTTTTGTGATGTGTCTGATGATGCCAGCATAGCTGGCGAAAGGCCTCATAAAATTAAAAATTCAGATATATTGGCGAAGTTATTATTTCAAATTAGTATTAATTCCAATATAAAAAGTTCTTCTTGAAGATTGTCATTCTACTACCAAAACTATCAAACTTTACTAAGCCAACTGATTCAACTGATTATAGAGACAGTGTATTCATAAATAGGCTAACTACTTTTTAGGGGGAAATGGTTCCTTTTACCATTTCTTTTATACCATTTTCTTCATTAGCTATTGGAATAATCTTTACAGTTTGAACTGTTGAAGTTTAAACGTATAAACAAACGGATTCTGTACGCATTTATTGAATAACCAAGGAAATATCATAGCTTTTTATCAAAAATTGGTAAAATCTCTTTAAAATAACTCTTGGTTTTTGTTACAGTGAGAAGCGTTGTAATTTGTGTATCAACCATAACCGATTACATTGATACTCCTTTGTTGTTTAAAAAGTAAAGAAATAATATTGTTTGCTTATTTGGAGCTTTTGAATATTTAAAAGGCAATTAGAACATGTTTTTTTTTTTTTTATTAAAATATTCTTTAAGGAATGAAAGCTACAACGCTCCGAACCACAAACCCAAAGATCATACTCTCAACATGGACGAGAAAACATAAGCAATATTTTGTACCACATTATGCAAATAACTCAAAGAAACAACAACCACCACACATCTAATTACTTACAAAGTCAGAATCATTTACTCTTACAAAATGTATCCTAATTTTAAATGTGCATAGATACACATGGGGACGTACATAGCATGGATTGTTGAGGAAATTGCGTTGTTAGAGGGTAAGTATTTTCTTAGCACATTAGTGTTACCTTCAGCAAATCTACGTTTCAACGTGTTTTTCACTGATTGATAATCAATCGATTTCAATATTTTTGAGATGAGGCTTTTCTTTACAGATCGTCGTACTTGGAGATTAGTGCGAACATCACTGAGTAGAGGTTTATTTCTTTTCTTATTGCCAGTTTTTCTATGCTTCGTTCCCTTTTGATGTCCTGCCTGGGTATGTTTCAAGCCATTGTTCTCGTCATATCTTGGGTTGAGTTTGTACCGAGATCCCACTCTAAGAAGCAACCCTTTTTCACTCGCCAGATCCAAGGCACGACGAACTTCAAACCTTTCAATTTTGCGATTGTTGTTTGATAGCGATTGGTAAACATCATAAACACAAACACTTTGTCCGTTTCGGTCTTCTAAAAGTCGTTTGACCACGGATAGAACCTTTTGACACCGTATCCTTGAATGCATTGTAAAAACACTTATGGTAAAAACGTAAAATACAAAAGCAATTTTGAAATGATTAGTAAAACATAAGAAACTATGGTAACTCAAACAAGATCAAAATAAAATAATATAATCGAATTATAAATGTAGGGTTGACGTATTGATTGAATTCCACCACAAAGAATTCCCTCATCTACATGAATTTTGTTGTTTATTGAAAAAGTGAACAACCGTTCTTAAGATGTGATCCGAGTTCCCAGATAACCACCTCATCAATAGGTAAGCAAATAATTGGGGTTATTTTTACCCGGGCCAATAAATCATAATTCTAAAAATGTAGTGTAACAAATTACGTAGTGCAAGCTGGTATAATTGTACTAGGTATAGTATACCGCCATTCATATTAATTTACAGAAATTCTGACTTTATTGTAGAGATAACACTGAGGAGGAAGGAGGTAATAAAAAGCGTATACCAAAGGCTAATTTAAACGTTGAGAATTTCATACATTCATCTAGCCCTTACAGGAGTCATATGGGTGCGGTTGGGCTAGTGGTTAGAGTGCGAGCGGTACTTCTGACCTGTTGGCCTCTGTTGTTCCACAAATGTCATATCATCCCTTAACTCATGGCTTTCAGTCCAAAGAAAACTTTATCCATTTACTCTTCCATAACTTAATCTGTCCTCAGTGTTACTACAAATCCAAACGACCACAACTGTTGAAATGTGATTTAGCTAGTTGATCCACAGTCTCGTTCCACACTTGCAGCCTAGCCTGCAAGTCCGCCCGCACCAGCTGTAAAGCACTCGTAATAAACATTATGAGGGATTGCAGACGCGCACGCGGCCGCAATGGATAACCTGACACGGCGCTTATGGAAATCAGAAAGCACTTAGAGGATTTATATACTGGGGCCATTGCGGAGCGAATAAATCGCAAGTGGCGAGAAATCTGGCCGAGATCGTTAGCGAATTGTACTGCACTAATAGATCGGAACGCCCACACGGCCACTGTGGGATTAAGATATTACTGTCGATGTTGAGGAATGGACCGAGGTCCTGCTGATTTCACTTAGCTACGGTTGGCTTCGTTATCCACAACACCCTCGCATATAACACTCATCGCATATTCAGCGCTTAGGTCGTATCACAAACATATGACACAAACTAACGATGTCCGGTAGTTGACTACAGATTAAGAGTTGTTGGACGAGTGGAGGGTAAGTGAAAGCTTTGGTGGGCGTATTTGGTTAAATATAGGTGGTGAAATATGTAGCGTGTGAATTAGTAAGTGAATGTGTTATTTGCATTACGTTTGTGCATCTAGTTATTGTTTGTTTGGAAAGATAAGGGTTTGAGAAGAGAAAAAGGCAAGGGAGTTAAATGTTTTTAATAAAGAACCACTAGGTCCTAAACGATTTTATTTATGCATTTAAAGCACACAATCCGATTTTATTTGATTTTTTAGACAGCAACGGAATTTAAGTTTAACATGAACGAAGAGGTATAATGGAGTGAGATGATCTGTCAAGAGACCAGACTATATAAGTCCAGAGGTTTTTCGTCAGGACCATTTTATTAGAAGCCCAATGATCAAGAATAGCTGAGACCATTTTCGAATCATCAAAAAGTTATTCTTTTTTAAATCAGGCCGGCAAACTTTTGAAGTTTAGACAATGAATATAGCCACTCTTATGCACCACAGCTTATGTATTCGCATAAGTCAAGCAAGAATATACATATTCTCAAGAATAACACTTTTTTCAGTTTATTTTGCTATGAATTTGCCCGCTAAACAATCACATAGAACGAATTGCGATGACTTGAACAATCTGCAAAATGTACATGCCCTAAAAGTACTTTTAACATGTTGATTTCCTTGGGAGAATTCCTTCACTAAAGTAAATTCTCTCACTACGACTTTGATACTAGGTTTTTCACTAGGTAGGTTTATGGTTTTCTGAACCAATGGGTTACCACTTCATTGGTGATAAGTGAGATTTGAACTCGCATCATGGACAAAATCGTAACATCTTACTGCTAAGCTTGAAGAACACATTGAACCTCTCAGCGACGTTGGTTACAAGTGGTTTCCTCTAAAAAAAACCTTACAAAAATAATCTTAGTTTCTGTATTCAAAATAATTCTTTAAATAAAATCACTATATGCTCAGTCCACCCGTAAATCTACTTAAACGTCTTTATTCACCCAAAACTACAACTACAACCTCTGTTCTCCATCAGCCGGGTTGATTCCCAATGAGCTGGGTCGAGTTTATTCTGTTAAACACATTCCCACAACCTACGTCCTATTGACCCTCACTTGATGAAACCAGGTTCAAAGATGAATGCCTTACAATAAACATGACCATTAGTCAAAATGTCGTTTATTGTGACATTTGTTGAGATGTCACCGGGGAAAACAAGATGAATGAATGTAATAACATAACGGGCATCTCAATGCGCGCTCCGGTTCCCCGCTACCAGAATTGAGATATTACTGAACATAGGTGTAAGTCGTGTTAGATTATAATTGGTTCGTTAAAACCTGTATAAGAGATAACCTGTGGTTAACCTTAAGCATATATTTTTTAGTGAAACACTAGTTAAATTATTTCATAAGTTTAATCTCTGTAACGCTAATAGGCCTATTATTGTAGGTACTGTACTGCATGGACTGGGTGTTTGTTGCCTGAAAATAGTACAACAGCTGAACGGAATAAAATTAAACTTATAGAGATAAGTTAGGCAGATGGGACATTTAAATATTCAAGCTAATGGCCTATTCTAAGATGGTAATATTAGCTAAACTTTCACTAATTTTACGTACATTGTATAACAACACTCGTTAGTCATCACCACGTTTCTTTTGATTAGAATAGTTATGAGATGTAAACAATTTCTCTTCTAAAGAAACTTTACTCCGGCACGTTCAGAAGGGAATAAACATCTCAGATATACTTAAATATCGGTTAGGTTACCTATTAGTACTGATAGTTAAAAACAAACGGAAAAGTAACGATCATAGAAAAGTAGATCGTAGATTTACTATCCTCGCCTTTGGCTCGCTTGTTTGTTATATATCGATGGCTGTTAGTCGTCATTTGGAAATTTAGGAGGTGGGTAAATTAACAACACCAAGAAGCGTGCTAAATTTCAAGACCGTACCATTTCTCAAGTCTTTGTCAAATTTGTATTCCCCACTTTCCAAAAAGGGCGCAAGACCTACAATCGTGCCAAATTTCAGATATCCAGCTAATCTAGAAGTGAGTGGGTAAACGTGATTAAGACCGATGCAACTGTAGGAATAACATTGGGGGGGGGGGGTGGAGGAATTCAATATTACGGGGGGGGGGGTATTATTGAGATGTAACTTTTTTTAAAAGGGCACAAGACCTATAATCGTGTCAAATTTAAATCTCTAGCTAATCTTACGTAGGTAAACGTGATTTAGACCGATGCGCCTGTGGTGGCTAGAGGAAAGATATGAGGGGGTATATCGATTTCGGGGGGGATTCTTATATGCTTCTTTTTTATTCATATTTCGGTGTTAGCTCTAATACAGTAAACTATGTATCGCCACAATTTTTTGTAGAAAATGCTTAAGCGCCCATACATAACACCATGCAGCACTCAAAAGCAAGATAAATACGTATACATAGTAACATTTTCGTTGGATGTAATAGTGGAATGATTCCAACATTGAATAAATAACATTTTCCAAATGCTCCAGGGTTGTTTTGTTCGTTGACAACCTTAGGTCAAAAGTTTGATTTACTATAATAGCAGACAATAAAACAGGTTATGTAATGCCAATGGTGGGTTGTAATTATCTCTCATTATGATATTGAACTAGTTAGTTATAAACTGAACACTTTATGGGAATTGTTGTTTTTCCGCTCCCACAACACATAAAACCCAGTAACGGTTTGCCGTAGTGCGCTTACTCTCAATTATAACTCGTATAACGCTTGGCCGATACAAAAACTAATTAAGTTTTACCTTTCACTACATTTTAGTTCAATTTTATATTAATACATAATTTTATTAATAAAAATTCTGTAATTATTTTTAGAAACTGAAAATTATGTTTTCAAACTCAGGTCGTTCCTCAAATTTGACATTTAGGATAATCAACAAAATTAAAAAATCTAGGGCCTACAAACCTTTAGCTATAACAAAAGCTCTGAAGCTGTAAAGTAATCATTAAATAATAAAATAGTTTAGTTTAAGAAGTGCAATTGTTTGATAGAAAAAACATATTGGCCATCCAAGTCTTAGACATGTTATCGACAAATTGATATTGTTGTGAACTAAGCAACTATGGCAATTTATAATGGAGTTAAAAAAAGTCAATATTTTAACACAATGTTTTTGTAAAAACTATAGATAGCTACAGAGAATGAAGTAGTGATTTTCGACACGGCACGAAAAATTAATCCTGACAATGTGAGCATTCAATAAGTTTATAGTTCGATGCAAGTTAAATTAGAAACACGGGTAACATTAAAAATCTCGTTCTTATAAGCAAAATTAAAATCATCAAACCAGTATCTAAATTAGGCAAACAAATCATACTTTTGTTAAAAAAAATTCTGATTTTTTAAATTTGATACCCAACAGAGTTGTTACCCGAGTTAGTATTTCTTTACTTTAAATTTATTTCGATCACAATAAAAATCTCTCAACAAAATTTATCTGCAGTAGGCCTATAACATTTGATTTTTAGCGAATTTCCCTATAGGGAAGTAGCTATTACCGTAGGTCTCATGGTAAGACTTAGGCCCGGGACCGATTTACTTTTTCATTTTAATGTCCCCAGAGGCCAAAAACACCATTCGTTCAAATTTTTATATATGTATATATATATATATATATATATATAGGTATATATATAGATTTATATATATATATATGTGTCCGTGAACACGATAACTTGAGTAATTTTTATCCGATTTTGATGAAATTTGGTTTGAAGGTGTAAGGGGGGATAAACTTGAATGAGTTCGCGATCCAGCATGATCGGACCATGGGAACAGGGTTTTATGGGGTAAAAATGGGTTTTTCTCACTTTTTACCCTCAAAACACAAAATTTCCCAATTTTTCTCTAAACCTTCTTAAAGAGCTTAAAAAAACAAACAATTCAGTATATCAAAGTGTTTTTGTACGGTTATTGGTTACGGAGAAAACTAAAAAAAATGGTAAATTTAAAATTCCCATGTTATTCTTATGGAGAATATTGTAAAATGTTGAAGTTTGCTTGTTTATGAATATATTTTGATCAAAGTTGGCAAATTTATTTATTTTATAGTAAGCTATCAATATTTTACTAAAAACACACTACTTTATTAGTTTCCTTGTAGCAGCAAACCTAGGTACTCGTTAAACCTAATAATGTTATTTAAATAGATCAATTGAAAATCAATTCGGACAAATGGAAATTCGCTTAGACGGCAGGTTTGCTGCGGCGGGGGTATTAATAATATCGTGTCATAAAATAGACTAATCTTAACAGCCTACAAAACACGTACAATCTATGTCAATAAATAAATAACCTTTTTTTACTTTTCCGCAAGATTCAAACCCTGCGACATGGCGCCAACTGTGGTGCAAGTGATGCTCGTTTTGCCACGCTACGACAAGCTAAGTATTATGTGTGGTGTTTATTTCAGTAAAGCAGTAAACACTGTCAAGCCACTGGTTTCTGTAATGTTGTAGATAATGGCTCGGTTGTCAACTCATTACTCTATGTTTGGACGAGATCCAATAGCTTCCTCTATGTACACGTCATCCCGCGGTCGTGCGGATGTTACTGTGTTACCGGGTTATTGGAATACAAACAAACGATGTTCTTACTTGCTTATCAACTTGTAAACATATGGGTTTATTTAGAGTGTTATTGACAATGCCAGTTTCGAAGGTTCAAGAAAATTAATGTTTTAGGAAAAGGAAATTAATCAAAACCATTGACCCACTCACTGACTTTTAGATGTTTAAACTATGCATTTAGATGGTGAGGTAGCCATGCTATAAGGACCAGCTGTAGCAAATTTAGGAAACGTCAGTAATGTAAGATATAGTGTAAGAAAAAGTTATTGTTTATCAAAATAAATCTGTAAACTCATTTCTACATGACAGAAAGTAGTGTTCTTCGGGACGGCACGCAAAATGCTACTTTGTTCATGAAAATGAAGTTGTGGAAGTTGATGATGCCTTAGTGCAAATAAAATTAAATTAGAAACATTGAAAAAATACATATAGATCATTTAACTATTACATTTATAAAAAATAAAATTCCTCAACCTACTAAGGACAAATATAAAATATTTAAATAGTACTGCATGGTAATAGTTATGCAATGTTAAATGATTACCAACCTGTTAAACATGAATTTATTTATTTGACAGTTGTACTAAGTTTACATTGATCAGTATTTAAAATATTTTTTTTTTGTAAATAAATGGATCCAAACCGTAGAACTACTGAATTTTAGGTACTAAAATTTACATCACATCTATATAGACCAGTTGTAGCAAATCTTTTACAAAAAAAAAAACACATCGTTGAATGAGCCATTCAAAGAACAGTGTAAGATTTTATTGTATGCCTTTTTTATTACTGAGACCTTTGATTCGACACAAAAGATTATAGTTCACATTAAGTTGTACTTTCAGTTTAGATTAAATACAAATTGGCGTGTTCAACAGAAATCAGTAATTACACCAGAGCACTCTGTTGTAGGTTCAATTCAACTACAATATTTTGTTATCATTTCGGCTGCAACTTGAACATGGAAATGGAATGTCTAGCTGTAAAATAATAGTAAAAAGATTAAAATAACGTCAATATTAAGAAGAAATCAAATTGTGTGGAATAAGTCGCGTGCATAGTTAAAACATTGTCATAACTAACTTATTGTAAAATACTGTATGTACTATTTATACAATATTATATTTAGAAATAGTACACACTTATATTGTTTTTCTTCAAATTATGGAAAATGCCGCTTTATTTGTTCAGATCTCATCTTTTACAGACATTACCTCCAATTATGGATACCATGATTGAAAATATTCATCTTTACTTTATTGAAATATAAGTTTATTTCACAGCAGGCAAAAATTACTTTGGTTGTTCTGCAAAATACTTCTGCTTTTTTTATTTTAGCGTTGCATAGCTATAGAGTAGTCAGCAACATCAGCTGTACATTTGTCTCCTTGAAACTGATATTGACTAAGAAAAGAGTTCCGATAGCAATGCATATACTGTATGATAATATCACTATCTATCGTTGTTAATTTATCGTGGTGCATTGTACATTTCACAATAGTAATAAATAGGCATACCCATTTGACTGTATTTAAACTAATTGAAACGTACAAACATTTTAGGTGTTTGATCAATAATTTCTTTATCGGTTGGAGTAATATGTCTTATGCTTCAAACTTTCTTAAAATGACCTAACGCTTAGATGATCATTACTAAAGTTAAAGTGGCAAAACTAGTTGGGAACAATTTCAGGAGGTAATATAAAAGACAAACAAAACAAAACGTGTAAATCATTTTAATTAGTTTAACATAGTTCAATATGACAAAATATATCATACAGGTCATGAATTTTCGACCTAATTTTCTAACCTTTCTTTTCCTATCTTGACTTGAGCTCTTATCGAAAATATTCACTAAGACCATAGAGATAAATTATTCAATTACTTCCTTCCTCTATAACATCAACTTGACAAACCCGCTGAATCACACAATCCACTGGGACGCGGATCTGAAGCCAAATTGTTTCGCAATTACATTTGTCACGTGAACTAATTGCGGGTAATTTTACACTTCAAAGACCGAGTATATGGGACGCCGGGTGTTACTAGATAGATATGACGGGTAATGGGGGCAAAGACGAGTGTTTTGGAGGGTAGATATGAATCTAACACGAGGTAATGTGTGACACGGCCTTGTCCCCTTGTGTTTGCTGTTGAGACATAGGCGGAAGTGGAAGTGGACATTACGAGCAGATAGAGATGCGAATAATGACATCCCATATTGTTTACTGGCCGTGGCGACATGTTATATGGCTGGGTATTCCGCTGACTTGCACACACACACACACACACACACACACACACACACATACATTGCTCAACAGCAATGCATCTACTGGGTCCCGGAATATGTGTAAAGTATTCCATTTTAAATGAGATTCCCATTCACGAAAGATACTGTCAATCCATTATAAAATCCACGCATGAAGCCTGTTCTTTGTTTAAAGTTTAGTTTTGGTAATGGTAAATTTATATTATCAATCAGATGGTTGTAGAAATTTTCCATTACGATTAGTAAATAACAATGTTTTACGTCGTTTCGAGATCTTGGATCTGATCCCGTACTCAATATCTAAGCACATACAATACTTTAAATTTGTACTGTAGCTTCTATCAGACAAGAATTACTTGGCATCCGAGAATTACAGATATTGGAATGGAGAATTTAAGTTTTCTTGTTCGTTTACAAGTCACTTTCAAATACATCATGTCAATTTGTATTTATTTCAAGTTGTCTTAGTTGTAAAATTATTCTATAGGTAATTTACAAATAGTTACAAATAGAAGTGAATAGTTGTAGAAAAAAAGTATAACTAGTATAACAGAATGGTACTAGTAGAATTTAAATGTCTAAAATATGTACAGTATTACGATTCCCTTGCGCTTACTTATGAGTATGAAATTACACATACATTGATTCAGATCCAGCTCTCTCTTCTCGGAGAAACCATTTTTCTTGAAATTTTAGGCATAGATTTATTATTTATAACAAATTAAAACATATTTTACTAGGCCTAAAAAATATAATTTTTATATTTGATCTTTTCAACATAAAATCCTAAGCACTGATTAAATTACACTCAACAGAACTTTGCGCAAGATCCCATTCTGTACAAATTTAAGTAATCCAACAGGACATATTAAGAGAATGAGGCACACTTGCCAAATTGTGGCGCCTGCTGGTAAAGTGATGGGGAGGTTGCGATAGTAAATTTATACGAAAGTGACCTGAATGTAGACACGTGGATATACTGGCGGCCGTCAACGGCCCGAGGACATCATCAGGTATCTAGGGGTTATATAACACAACAGTTGCAGAAGTAACGTGGATAACAGTTTTGGCGGGACTACTAACAAGCAAGAACTGCCTCTTTTTTGAGGATTTCCCTCCAAAATCTACGAATAATCTACTTATGAATTTATCATCATGGAATGTACCCTGTGCGAATAGATGGTTGATTTTACAAATTATAAAATATATATAATGCAAATTATAGCTTAGTTAAATTGGAAGGTTACCTTTAACTGTCTAAGGCAATTATTTCCATTAGGTGCCTTTGTACCCACTTTGTTTCTTGATACTTGAAATCTTAATTTTGTTCTAAAGAAAGATACTAATACAAGTTTAAAAATTGTACATCATTAAACAGCCTTGATATGTCGGTGGTTATAGATATGGTTAACCCTTTGAGGTCGAATTTCCCCCCCCCCCCATTTTCGGGGAGCATAGTTTGCCATTCCAGCAGTTGGAAAAATGGCGCCTGGCGACCTATACTCGCCATTCACCCGCAAAAATAGACTTTTTTGATTTTTGAATTAAGGTTATTTTAGGAATGTGTGATTAAATTATTTTATTAATCTATTTTGTTTAATTAGATATACGTACGATAATTTAGTGCACTTTGGAACACTTTGAATTTTGTGCAATTTCACTTTAAGGTTCACATCATGTACTGCTAGTGTTTCATTCTGGAGCAGTTGTAACACTTTTTATTTTTATATATAAACATGACGAATTCCGTTAAACTGTATAAAATATGTTTTAAATTCTTAAAGCTTTTTTGGCTTATAACAATTTTACAGTGCATGTGTACTGAATAGTACAACGACAAAATAAAAAAAAACTCACTGAAATCAAATGCTGTGAAAATAACAGTTTTTTGGCTTCAACCACGTGTTAAAGCAAATTCTTGAAATTACTTTAGGATCCACCACTAAGTGTGAGATTCCTGGCCCCAATACCACCTATAATTTTACTAGTGTTTTAGCAGATCCACCACATTGGCCTACAATTGTAAGACCAGGGCTCCAGAGATGCTCTAGACTACAGACAAGGGATTAGTCAATGTCTAGACATACCAACTCCATAGTAATCCCCACACCGAAGCCATTCCGTTCGCCTCAAGTATCATATCTTCTCCGGGCGTATCCGCAAGAAGCAGTAGACTCTACCAATTCCCCTCTCGTTAGGCGGCACGGAGACGTAGGCAATTAAACCCATGGCAGGCGGTTTTTGCTCTCAAACGAGAATGAGACCGAGACCGCTACATGGGAACTGGCGGTAGTTATAATCTGGTCCAGGTGGACTGCAAATAGCGAATAGCAACACCTATGCATCGTAAACTTAGTTGGGGGTAAGAAGCTACGGTGACCTGCTGATTGCAACCTAGTATGTGGCTCAACTACTAAACAGCTTATACCACTGTCAATGGGCAAGTATGCAAATTACAAAGTACATTAATATAAGATAAACACGTCAATGAAAAAACTATAAAAGCGGATACAATTTGTAAAATTTAAGGTTTACTTATATTTTGCAACAAAATGTTATATTAGATTTGTTAGATACTTTCATATTTGATATGTTTAATCATAGTCTTAGGAAATACAATAAAATTGCAATTTATTTAGGAAATATGTTGAGTCAAATGCCTCTTTTAAAACAAACCTCCTAAATATTAAATTTACTAAGATAGTTATATATATTTAAAGAACACCAATTCACCAAGGTGCTTCGTTGTAGGCTAACTTGAGGCTAAGTGATACATTAGCTTGTGATCAACTAATATCAGTTATTGAATCAGCCACACTAGAATGACCAAGTAGAGCTGTGGATGTTTCGAATGCTAATTCAATACAATAAATCCTAAAACAACCTTTGCAGTTCCCATTACGTTCATTTGTCAAATAAACAGTTGGTAGCTATTCTTAATGTGACTATAGAAAGGAAAATACATGTATAGACGTGTTACATATCGTTTGATCTTATAGAACATATACAAAAGAAATATAAAAAAAAAGCTAATTGTCACGATAAAGATTGTAATTTAGTGTCCTAAATGTCTGAGATACGTTAAATATTATACACGTTTTTACTAGTTTAATCTTTGACAGAAGAAGTTTTTTATGGTTCGGAACTAGACTTAAGCTATCCTTGATCATCGGGTTTTTAATCAATTGTCCTTGCTAAGAAACAGCTGGTTTTAGTCAATAACAAAGCTACACAAATCATCTCACTCAATGCAACACACACCTTGCATTTATTTTTGGACAGCTTAAATCACGCACCAAAGTAAACGTCGTTATCTTAAATAGTTGGGCACTTTGGTATTATTCCGACCACACCGATAAATCGACTTCCAAATAATATTTTAATTAGTTAAAAAAAAAAAAAAACTCCTAACCTAACGTAACCGAATTTGTAATTTTTGTAAATTCGATAATAAGCAGTGATATAAATCAACGTACTCTACCAGTGTCTCAATTTTACGCCAATTTCCATTCGAATCTGCCACAGCTTCAACATAGTAATGCGATGTCAGTTCTCAGACTAAAACATGTCTATTCACTTATAGTCAGTATTATCTAGACAAAACGGCCAGCTGAGTGTTGGGTATCCGGTAACATGTAAAGCCCCTGCTATACTGCTGGCCTTCACCGTATTGGGTGTGTCTAATTATTGTACACAGCGATGTTATCTGCTATACACGTAATGTCATCTCTTGGACATCTTCCACAGCTACCGTGCCAACAGCGGTGGACACTGGTCAGTTCACCACTCAGCAGCTATGTGACGTAGTTAGGATCAGCTGCTGTAATATCCAGTTAACGCTTATCAATTAATTGACTGGAAGCATAAAAGCCAGTACAGTAGCTATTGTTTAGGGAAATGTTAGAACACTTTGCAATAAATCCAGGAAACACGATTCGCATGAGATTGTAGAAAGTGTATTTAGACTACAGAGTAGTCGTTTAAAGATTGGCCGGGGATATAAATGGTAGAATAGAGTAGGGACTTTTTGCAATCAATTGTTAAGGCCGCGAAAACTATTCAGGAAGTCTTTGATGTTTGATGTCAAAATGTTGCTTTAATATTATGAAAAAGAATAAAGTGAAAAGAATAAAGTGATCCACTCACAATTATTATTATCAATTATTTAAGATGGGGACGACACTATGTGCGTATTTTAACCCAAATATGAGTGAAGGATGAGTGTAGGATGAGTGGCGCATCCAATCAGATCATTTACTATGTTTTTACCATATAGAACTTTAAATGAGGTCTTGGTATTATGTGGCAAAAAGAATTTTCATTGTATTGTTAAATCTGAAACTTTTTTGTGGGAGATTAATGCCTACCGTTTCCCTTTAAAATTCCCCTCTAGTTTTAAAGATCACTCCAGATTTTACAGTGTCCTTTTCTATAAATACTTACCATAAAAGCTATATGTTATATGCTATATGCTAAATGTTTATGCTATAGCCTATGATTCGATACCAAATTGCTATTGCTGCCAAATACTCCTGTTTAGTGACACTTATTCAAAGTTATTGTTAGCTTTAAATAAAGAGAAAACATCACCGAACTCAAAACGTATCTTTTCGTAGATCATGATGATGAATCTAAAGGTATATGAAATATCTATGTGAATATCTGTAGCCTATATATTTATAGTTTTGGTTTTTTCCATTGTAATTTTGACTTCAAATCCAGATTATACTGTATAGCCGTACAAATAGCCGTCATTATAACTTGTAACAAAAAAAAAAACTCAGAAAAAACTCTTTTTAAGTTTAACAAGTAATTGCTTAAACTTTCAACTTTCAAGTGTTTGAATTATTGGGAAAGACACAAATGGCTACTCCAAGACACTACACTGTACATCATAGGCCTAAATAAAAACATCAAATGGTCTATGAATAGCCACACGCCAACAATAGTAAGTGAGCGAGTTTATGCGGTATAAATAGTAAACTGAGCGCATCTGACCGTGGCGACGGTTGAAGTTGAAGTGCACAAGTGACGACCTCTACTGTTACGTCCAGGCCAGTAGCAATCCAGCTAAGCTAAACACTCCAGTAAACAAACATTCGACAGTTTCAGTTTCTCGGGGTGAATGAAAGAACTAGCTTACCTTCAAATCAACTTAATTAAATTAATTGAATGGAATTCAAATGTCTTTAGAGAAGGATTCAGGATTGGCTAGTTATTCCGATCACTAGTTTTGGTATAATAAAAAAAAAATTACTTCCTTTATGTCCATATCCATTGAAAATGAGAACAATGTCGGCTCCGTGAACGGCGACTCTCATTTTTAGTATCAACACTACGATACATAATACCTAACGTAAGTGTATTTACTATGTCCTACATCTCACTACCACCCTAGGACGCTAGGAACCATTTTACTCTTTAGGCATATTCTAGAGATTCACAGTATAGTTACTTGTATAACAGCTATTGGTATAAGGTCCCCAACATTAATTACATTAATTGGACCACATTGGTAACATTAATTGGAGCCCGGGACATCGAGAAACAAAGTTCCGCATTCTATCGATAGAATCGAAGATCCTTTAGCATCTTTGCATTGGTGTTTAGCGTATTTTCAACCTAGGCTTCCCCGACAGAAGTCCCACGACCTACACCCACCGTCTTCTATGTTCACTAATCAAGTTTTTCAGATGGATATAAGTGCCCATGGTGCACCTCATAAGAAATTACATTATAACATTGTGAATGCTTAGTCAACGTTTTAAATATCAATACCAACACTAGGACCAAATTCAAAATACTATTCAATACATCGGTAAAAGCCTTGAGAAATCACTTTCTACTGGACCCCAATGTAGGAAAATTCCTCTCCAAATAGGGTCTAGCATAAATCAAGTAAGATTTTTACGCATATTTAAACACACATAAATCTTGGTCGGTCCCAAAGAAGCAACTGTTATCAAGCATCGGTGGTGACGCGGGACTAAACCTACAGCTGCATGAATAGCGACTTATCTGGTGGATCAGAGATAGCATCGGCGCGGGGGAGGTAAAGGCCCCCGAACGTATTAATTATTCGGTAATATTCGGCCCGGGCTTCGACCAACCCACGCGGTACTACCGATCTGATAGTTGAGACAAAGGTTTGTGGGAGCAACAGGTAGGTCGGTCCACCCACACAACACGAGGTATAACCGCTACAAGCGTATGATACGGTAGGTAGATCACTGTTGTAACGACCAGTGACTTACCGTACATCTGCAGCGACTGTGACTACCGATCTGATAGTTGAGACAAAGGTTTGTGGGAGCAACAGGTAGGTCGGTCCACCCACACAACACGAGGTATAACCGTTACAAGCGTATGATACGGTAGGTAGATCACTGTTGTAACGACCAGTGACTTACCGTACATCTGCAGCGACTGTGACTACCGATCTGATAGTTGAGACAAAGGTTTGTGGGAGCAACAGGTAGGTCGGTCCACCCACACAACACGAGGTATAACCGTTACAAGCGTATGATACGGTAGGTAGATCACTGTTGTAACGACCAGTGACTTACCGTACATCTGCAGCGACTGTGACTACTGATCTGATAGTTGAGACAAAGGTTTGTGGGAGCAACAGGTAGGTCGGTCCACCCACACAACACGAGGTATAACCGTTACAAGCGTATGATACGGTAGGTAGATCACTGTTGTAACGACCAGTGACTTACCGTACATCTGCAGCGACTGTGACTACCGATCTGATAGTTGAGACAAAGGTTTGTGGGAGCAACAGGTAGGTCGGTCCACCCACACAACACGAGGTATAACCGCTACAAGCGTATGATACGGTAGGTAGATCACTGTTGTAACGACCAGTGACTTACCGTACATCTGCAGCGACTGTGACTACCGATCTGATAGTTGAGACAAAGGTTTGTGGGAGCAACAGGTAGGTCGGTCCACCCACACAACACGAGGTATAACCGCTACAAGCGTATGATACGGTAGGTAGATCACTGTTGTAACGACCAGTGACTTACCGTACACCAGCAGCGACTGTGACTACCGATCTGATAGTTGAGACAAAGGTTTGTGGGAGCAACAGGTAGGTCGGTCCACCCACACAACACGAGGTATAACCGTTACAAGCGTATGATACGGTAGGTAGATCACTGTTGTAACGACCAGTGACTTACCGTACATCTGCAGCGACTGTGACTACCGATCTGATAGTTGAGACAAAGGTTTGTGGGAGCAACAGGTAGGTCGGTCCACCGACACAACACGAGGTATAACCGCTACAAGCGTATGATACGGTAGGTAGATCACTGTTGTAACGACCAGTGACTTACCGTACATCTGCAGCGACTGTGACTACCGATCTGATAGTTGAGACAAAGGTTTGTGGGAGCAACAGGTAGGTCGGTCCACCCACACAACACGAGGTATAACCGCTACAAGCGTATGATACGGTAGGTAGATCACTGTTGTAACGACCAGTGACTTACCGTACACCAGCAGCGACTGTGACTACTGATCTGATAGTTGAGACAAAGGTTTGTGGGAGCAACAGGTAGGTCGGTCCACCCACTCAACACGAGGTATAACCGCAACAAGCGTATGATACGGTAGGTAGATCACTGTTGTATCGACCAGTGACTTACCGTACATCAGCAGCGACTGTGACTACTGATCTGATAGTTGAGACAAAGGTTTGTGGGAGCAACAGGTATGGTGGTCCACCCACACAACACGAGGTATAACCGCTACAAGCGTGTGATACGGTAGGTAGATCACTGTTGTAACGACCAGTGACTTACCGTACATCGGCAGCGACTGTGACTACTGATCTGATAGTTGAGACAAAGGTTTGTGGGAGCAACAGGTATGGTGGTCCACCCACACAACACGAGGTATAACCGCTACAAGCGTGTGATACGGTAGGTAGATCACTGTTGTAACGACCAGTGACTTACCGTACATCGGCAGCGACTGTGACTACTGATCTGATAGTTGAGACAAAGGTTTGTGGGAGCAACAGGTATGGTGGTCCACCCACACAACACGAGGTATAACCGCTACAAGCGTGTGATACGGTAGGTAGATCACTGTTGTAACGACCAGTGACTTACCGTACATCAGCAGTGACTGTGACTACTGATCTGATAGTTGAGACAAAGGTTTGTGGGAGCAACAGGTAGGTCGGTCCACCCACACAACACGAGGTATAACCGCTACAAGCGTATGATACGGTTGGTACTGTGTGTGGTTGGTACGTTTGATACGGTTGGCGTATGGTACTGTTGTAACAACCAGTGACTTATGGAATAGGGACGTATCTGAAGTTAATTATAATGTAAATATAAATTAAAATGAGTGTGGGATGAGTGTGAATCCTTACTAGCTTTGTTACTACGATCAGCGGTGGTTTTACCAGGACCATTTGTGGAGGTCCTAATGATTGGTGACGGCTGGCTTCAGTGACGAAGTTCTTGATTGTAAAGCACAACAGTGGCGATAAATATTTTCAAAAGTTTCCAAAGGACTTTGTTTTGCTGCATTCCCACGTAATGTTGTAACACGGACCTACAATGTGTAAATAAAACTCCATGTCATCCGTGCTATAAAGTAAAACAAATCCTAGTTCCTTAAATTTTACCAATTTAAATTCGCAAGCGATTTGGCATTTCAAGCTTTCCAATAGACATAAAAAGTGCCTTGTTACAGCGCGTTTCCAAGTGTCCTGCTACTAACATGTGTGCACTGTAGCTGCGGGTAGACGCATAAAACACATGTGTTATGTGTGTGTGCGGGCCAAGTTTATACAATGTACGAGCTGCGCCGAGTGGGTGTGTCCTACGCTTATATCCGTCATTATTACAACGCTAATAAAATCAAAACTTAGCACCCGGAGGGTAGGTGCTGAGTGCTGAGTGCTAGATACTGAGTTAGGCAATGCACTATCGAGGGTCGTAATGTTAATTTGTCGACGTGTCATGAATTTGCTATTTCTTACGTGGATAAGACAAGAAATAGCGGTGACATTTTTGGGCTATTCCGTTACTATTAAAAGGATTTAATTGTAGAATATTTATCTTTTAATGGCTTAAATATTTAATATCTGTATTATTTAGGCAATATAGTGAGCTGCATGGGAACAACTCTAACCAAAATTGAAGATTTTGGGTAAATTAATTTATTTAGTTTCATGTGCCATCAATATTAACTAATTGGATTTTTGCTTCATTACGGCTCCTCACGTTTATGTTTATCTGTAAAATAAGTCTTGTAGTTAGAATGTTTTCATACGTGCATCATTGCTACTTGTATATCGTGTGCTTAGTCTTATATTAGGGTAGCCTAATAAGTTTTCAATCTGAATAAAAAGAAAGAAACTTGTTCAAACTAATTAATAAAAACCCGCTACAGCAAACCTGCAGACTAAGCAAATTTAGATTTGCTTTTCTCGATTGATTTAAGAATACTTTGGTTACCTTTTAACGTAACCAAATAAAAACAATTAATTTAGTTTCCATTGTAACAATTATTAGTTTCTTGATATCTGAAACAATTAATTCTACCTTTGATTTTTAGAAATTTAAAATGGATGTTATGTATTGCATGGTAGGCTATGGTGTGGGATTGTTCCTGGGGAGAGCGGTGAAGCAGGGAACGGCGGATATATTTTGGAGGGTTTTCCCCAGCCTTTCTTAGTTCAATCCCTCCAGAAAGGGGCAATGCGAATCCTTCTTAAAGTATTAAGATGCTAAAGATAAGGAGTAAGGTGCTGAAGTCAGCAAAACAGCACCCCTGTAAGAACAAATAAATACCCCCGCCGCAGCTAACCTGCAGACTAAGCGAATTTCAACTTGTCTGATTACATTTTTACTCAAATAAATGAAATGAAATGAAATGAAATATTTATTTGTCACATAGAATTTACATAATTGTGATACATCACCAGTAAACATATGACACTTCAGTTTTTCAAACAAAATACATGATATTATTTATTTTATTTCATTCTACAATATTTCCATAAATAAGACATATTTATTCCCTATTTAAATAACATTAGATTTAACGAGTGCTTAGGTTTGCTGCTACGGGGAAGGTAAAAAGTGTTTTTTGACCATACGTGAATAGTATGGGATGAAATAAATAAATTTGCCAAATTTTATCAATGTATATCCATAAACAAGTAAACTACAACAATTTTTATTTTCTCCATAAGAATAACATGGGAATTTTAAATTAAACTATTTTTGGATTTTCTCCGTGACCGTTAGGCATACAACAGCGCTTCAATATACTAAAATATTTCTTTTTTTAAGCTCTACAAAACGGTTTAGAAAGAAATTGCAAAATTTTTTATTTTTAGGGTAAAAAATGGGAAAAACACATTTTTACCCCATAAAACTCCCATAAACCCCTGTTCCCATGGTCCGATTATGCTGGATCGCGAACTCGTTCGAATAAACGTAGGTTTACACGTTTGTACCAAATTTCATCAAAATCGGATCATTTTTGCTCGAGTTATCGCGCTAACGGACACACATTATATATACGGTATATGAATTTGAACGGATGGTGTTTTTGGCCTCTAGGGACCTCAAAATGAAAAAAAATCGGTCCCGCGTCCAGGTCTTACCATGAGTACTACGGTAATAGCTTATTCCCTATATGGGAAATCCACTAAAAGGATTCTGAGGAAATACCTTTGAATGTGGAAAGTTGCCTCGAGGAAGGAGAATCGTGAGGAAGAATAATTATCCATGGACATGAATAAATAATTGTCCTCAATGAAAATAAATTATTGAAGAAAAACGAGATTCGCTCGGAAAACTAACCATCTAACCCTCAGCCTGCAAAACTACACATGTTGAAGAAGTATCTCTCAAACGACCAAAACCCTTTTTTATAAACAGCGTTTATTGTACTGTTTGAAATTATTATATTAAGTAGATACAGTAGCTTCATAATCGTAACTTCTGATTGCACTAATGTCGATCAAATGTGTCTAAGCGAATTCGTGAATCGTTTCATACATTTTGTCCTCACGATTTAAGAACCAAAATTTGTATAAGATAAACAAATTCAAAATACTTTACGTATTATTACAATAAATGAATACATGAGGGTGTATAATAAGAACAAGTTAAGAAGCCTAACGAGATAAGTTAGTACCTTTAACCGTGTACTTCAGCCTTTACTGCCATAGCCTTAACAACACCTCTTTACTGAAAACGACTGTTGAGTGATACTTCAGAATAATCTTCGGAGATCTGCAAGCCTATGTGGTGGTGGCATAGTTACTGCAGCTTACATCATATACAAATTTTCTGACAATAAAAATTACTTTGAAGATTTCTTTGTTTGAATTTTATTGCAATTTGAAAAATGCATTTTTACTTTGTATAACGAGCTGTTACCTATTCTCTGTAAGTAACTGCTTTCTTTGAATTGAATGGGGTAAACTGTTCAAGAAGACAGTCCCCACTAAATCTTGCCTATGCAATTTTGGTACACCTCATACAAGGATAAACTTAAGATCAGGCTGTGGTTGATAAGGAAAAATAAAACTTTCCCTTCGGATGACATTATCTAGTGTTGTCGAAAATAAGAACATGAGCTATAGAGAACTTTTAAATTGAGCCATTATTGATAGGGAAAGCCACAAGCATAAGCAAAAACAGTATATGGAGACTAGATACTCACTCATATGATGAAGTATTGTATTGATCATTATAAGTTTTCTTAAGATGTCATGGTATATTTTTAAATTCAAAATTTATGATTATTTATTTTGTTTGCTCCGCTCAATTGCGGACCTGAGTACGCACCTAGTTATTATGGAGAATCAATACAGTTTTGTTTTCTTGTTTATGGACATATTTGATGAAATTTGCAATTTTTTGCATACTAAGCTTTTCATATTTCATTGAAAACCACACTTCTCTGAAATACAAACCTAAGCATTCGCTAAATTATACATTTTTAGGTAACAAATCTGACAAGTTAAATGACTATTTTACCGAAACGGGTTTACTGGGGGTATGTTGCGGCAAGGGTATATGTATTTACCGGTGCTCATGGTATGTGTACTACAGTACTACGTAAATTTTTTACGTTTTAAGTTAATAGATTCGTTTTGCCTAATTACGGTGGTTGAACCATGCATACAATTCCACACTTGAATTTCAGATCTTGAGATAACCTCAAACTTCTGTTCTTTCTAAACGGTCGTGGCAAACGGTCACAATAATATTCTAAATCTCTCAACGACCAATGCTTAATGCAGAAATATGCATCAATGGGAGCATACAAAAACTGCACAATGCACCATTCATAGCTGAAGCAGTGTGTAGTGGGCGTACAACCAGTTCGGACGTGTTCCCTTACTTCATCGCCATTCATTACTACATGGTGATGAATGCCCGAGCTATGTAGATCATCATATCGATACACAAACACAGATAAACAACCTTCACATTGTTTTCTGGCACTGATTTGTTGTCTTTTTATTTAAATCTAATCTCGTACGTATAAGTGGACATTTATCAATTATTGCTCCTACCGCCCGGTTTTCACATTGTACCACTCCGCTGTTTATTTATGCACCGTTGTTCGAAGGCGGGTGAAATCAGAATGGTGAGGAAAGAGATGGTGATAAAGTAATCTCGTTCTATTCTATACTATCTCCGGACATAAACGATTGTCAGACCAGATTATATGCAAATCATTCGATAATTTCTTAATCGTCACTGGAATGTTTCGTTAGAGTGATCTGTATCAACTGTGGGTTGTTGACGTCATTCTCAACAGTATACTTTGACATGGTGTGAGTGGATGATTATACAATGAAAATAGCTAAGATGTGTATTGGTATCAAATATTCAGCTATGTCATCAACAATCATTAGAAGCCTCCTAAGTTAAATTTTATTTAGGAATTAAAAATTGTATTACATTGCAACATAAAAAATATTTACTTCTGTATTATTGACTTAAAACACCTTACATCTAGATCGTAGCATCAATTTTTCCAACGGTTGTAGCGCACTCTCACTGAGTCGCTTCAAAAGAAGTAAAGATGGTATATTTTTACATAAATAGAGAATTATAAATAATTCTAACACTAATTTATTTAAACTCTCGCAAGCCTGTGGACATTTATCATACGTCACTTAATTATTAATACTTCACATGAACATGAAGGATTAATACTTCACTTGTTGAAAAAAATTAATAAACGTGGTAAATTAAAATGCCTTGCTATTTTTTACAGGGCAAATCAATATTTACCTCCAAACGATCCCTCAGAGCCCAATAGTCATCTGAGTACATAAATATTACAATGGGCAAAATTTATTATATGTATAATAACAAACAACCATATACTAAAAATACCCCCGCCGCAGCAAACCTGCAGACTAAGCGAATTTCCATTTGACTGATTTGATTTTTACACTGAAATGTCTACTTAAAAATATAACATTTATTCCCGATTTAAATAGAATTAGTTGAACAAGTACTTAGGTTTGCTGCATCAGGGAGGGTAAAACTTTGTTTTTTTTGTAAAATGTTAATAGTTAGTAAGAAATAAAAACATTTTCCAAAATTGATCAAAATATGTTCATAAACAAGCAAACTACAACAGTTTACTTATTCTCCATAAGAATAACATGGGAATTTTAAATTTACAATTTTTTGGAATTTTCTCCGTAACCATTAGGCGCATAATAACGCTTCAATATACTAAATTATTTGTTTTTTTAAGCTCTACAAAATGGTTTGGAAAGAAATTGCTAAATTTTATGTTTTTTGGGTCAAAAATGGGAAAAACCTATTTTTACCCCATAAAACCCCCCGTAAACCCCCGTTCCCATGGTCCGATCATGCTGAATCGCGAACTCGTTCGAATAAACGTAGGTTTACACGTTTGTACCAAATTTCATCAAAATCGGATCATTTTTGCTCGAGTTATCGTGCTAACGGACACATATATATAAATATATATATATATAAATATATATATATATATGAATTTGAACGGATGGTGTTTTTGGCCTCTAGGGACCTCAAAACGAAAAACAAAATCGGTCCCGCGTCCAGGTCTTACCATGAGTACTACGGTAATAGCTTATTCCCTATATGGGAAATTCGCTAATATATTATTCTATACAGTATTTATATTTTGAGCATGTATTAATGTGTTATTGTGTGATACATCACAGAAAATAGGTTTTTCACCACACTATAATGTTTTTGGCTGTATTAAATACGTTAATTGGTGGCTGAAAGTTACGTTTTGCTGGCCATACCAGCTGTCATCGTAATTTGGGGACCAAGCAGGTTTTTACAGGCCGGGGCCGCAAAATCAGCTGTCTGCTTACTTACTTAAAACATGAATGCATTTTAAATACACAATCAAAATCCATAGCATTGCAATAGAATTGTCACCGTTGCCTTAGCAACTATTTATTTTTATTTTTGCTGATTCCTCAAATTATTTCTTCACATAACCTTAAAGTTGTAGTTGTGTTGACTAGTGTTGACTGGTGAATAGTGGTTATAGGGTAAAGTGTGGTGAAAATAGCGTTCGTACCACGGACCGAAATGGTTTTCGGCCCTAGGTACGAAATATACTATTTAATAATTTACTTTTTAGTATAAAGGTAAGGAAATATTATTACAGAGCTTTTTTCATTTATCATAATTGACAAACTACATATGCCTCATACAAGCATTGCATTTTTTATTTTTCAATTACCATATTGCATTTTTGGAGTTCTAATTGCACTCTCTCGGAATCAAATGTACAGTTTAATATAATGCCTACTCGTAATTTTGAGACGGTAATGTTTCATTATGTTAGATAGATTAAATGAGTGAAGAAAAATAGTCGTTCTCTTATACACATGTTATGTCCGTACGAAGAGTTTTATTTTTCAATCGTGAATGTATGTTTCTATAACACTGTACATAATTATGGGTAGTATAAAACTGTAATACATTGTCAACTTACAACAGATACTGTCCTACGTAGAATAATAATAAATCCACAAAAATAAAAATATTCCCCATTCCAGCATCACTACAATAGTGGTCCTATAAATATTCTCAGCTCGCGAAGCACAGACGCGCGAAACCAGGAGCTGGTACGCCACCGTGGCAATTCGAGTGTCACTTTTTGTCACTTCACTTTCGTCCAGCAGGTCGTGTGACAATCGCTTGACGCTTCTCCCACATGGAAGATATTACGCGTTCGCTACACTTCGCGGTGGATTCCACTCCTACTCCACAATGCCTCTTATTACTTCGCACTACTTTGCCGCAATCATATCTGAGGTCAACGAGGTGTCAAAGTCCTCACGTACTAACAAGGCTCCATCACGTTTGGGCGCGTTGACTGCCGCGTAATTTTGGGGGTGTCTTTTGTGCGGGAAAATAGTCACTGATAGTTGTTCTGTATACTCTTGTACATTTCGTTCTTTTCGATCACTAACTTTTGTACTATGTATAAATTGTCACAAGTTTGAGATTTTCTCTTTGGTTAGTAAGGGTATGTACCTTTTTCATACATTTGTATTTGGTTATAAGTGCCTAAAGACTTTTTTAATATACTATTTATTCATTTTTGCCTTGCAAATCAAATCTGTTAACTACTCCACGCCAGATTAAAAACACATATCAAAACAGGTTTAACAAACATTTAAAAACAGGTTGTGAAGTCTCTTTGTAGTGTTTGTGAAGGAAGACTACGTTTTAGGGACAGTTTTGTCAAACAAATCTCTCTCTAAAAAGGGACTTAGACAAGATATTTTGAATTTTAAATCCGAACAGTATACTGCAATACAATTTATTAAATTAAATACGTAAGTTTTCATGCTATTTTTCATGCATTTCTTTGCTGTCAGTGGCAGACTTCGCACTGGTGTCAGTGTGTAGTTTATATTGATACTTACCTATGCTGTGTTACCTTTTGTTAGATTGATATCCTGATTACACTTAATAATTAATGATCCGGATTAATAATACTTCCCGATTGACTGTATATTCATAAAACTGTAGTAGGCAAATTTAAATTAAGTAGCTTTTTTAAATTCAGCAATAACCTACTTACACATCTTAATTGAAGAAATAATTATCGCTGCAGAGCTAGTTACATTTAGTAACGACACATTCTTTTCGGGGCAGTACAATTCGAGGAATGGCATAAGCGAGTAACATTTATTCCAGAAAAGAGCCGTGGATTCACATTAATTTCGGAGCAATTCCACTCGCAGTCATACTTTTCGAAGCAATGCTGCGCACCAGTACAGTGCTGTAGTTGCGCACTGAGCACTGAACATTGAGCATTAAACACCCACCCCTAGCTAGGCAGGTGGCCGAGCACTGAGCAGTGAGCATCGCATGTCTAATACCGCATACTAAACATCCCAATTTAACAGATTCACGCCATTGTCCAGATTCAAAGCCTACTGGCCTTGCGCTGCGATTGTTGTAATTTCCAGACTCAGACGTAGCCTCAAGCCAGGATGAATTAAAACTCCAGCCTCCTTATTTTCTGGCTCCCCTTTCTTTTCGCTCTTGAGCGTTCTGGACACGAACGTAGGGAATTTACATAAATATAAGTAATTTCTGTGGTAGAAGAAAAAAAAACATCAAAGCGATATTACAATGATTGATTTTTTATTGTATGTTTCTCTTTATATGGTAAAGTGTGCAGATATTGAACATCGAAACTATCAATTGAAAAAAAATATTGATGCTTAAAAAAGATAAAGAATATAACATACAAAACTACATAAGTATCTTCTAATTCATGGTTTTTTTAATCCATAAATTTGTAACATTAGTTCCTAAGAATAACTACCATTCCAAGGTTGGGTTTGGGATGTGTTGAGATACCTTCTATTTACGGAAAGTAAATTAAAGAAACGTCTTATAACACTTAAAACATATATTTACGCTTATACTGTTACTCACAATATGGTAAATATACATCAAAGATGGTAAGTGGTGATCGATTTCGATTGGACACTCCAATCATCATCAGACCCAGTATGCAAATGACAAGAATCTTGAATGGAGTTCCTACTTATATACTATTGGCCACCGGAAGCACCGGCCAATACATTTTTATAAGTACAACTAGGGTCGAAATTTACTTGTTCATTAAGCAGCATATTTCAATTTTTACATTTTTCCTACTTATATACTATTGGCCACCGGAAGCACCGGCCAATAAATTTTTATAAGTACAACTAGGATCGAAATTTACTTGTTCATTAAGCAGCATATTTCTATTTTTACATTTTTCCTTATAAATATGCAATTCTTCCCAAGCAAACATTACATACCCTTTCTTACAATTTTATTAAAGTACATAGACTGTCCTCCATTTTTTCTATTGAGCGGTTTGAGTGACAAAATGGCCACTCAATAAGAAAAATGGGGGATAGTCTATGTATTTTGATGTATATCAAACATATCTAATTTTAAACATTGTACACGTACATTACAATGCTGATCAATAAGTCGTTTACTTTCTATTTTAAACCCCTTTGTTTTGTTGTGTGCAATTGATAATTATATAAATAATAATGATTTTAACTCATCTAACAATACATATAATGACGATACTCCTGTACAGAATTAAGGATACATTGTACATACAACTTTCACAGAAGTTATCAAAACACAAGCATAGCTAAATTTTAATTAACAAGAAATAAATAGAACAGTTGCGATTTAGTATTATTTTTAAATATATAACTTTGGATGTTTCTCAAATTAAAAGGTCCATACACTCGACGTAGAAATTTAACACTTATTAAAAATTTAAAGAAAATAAAGAACATAAGATTTTGGTGTAGGCCAACAATGTTTTCAATCAAATATTCGTGTTTCGTACATAATCAACTGTAACAAGATCAAAATCGCAAAGTTAGCTACACATCACGTTTAGACCTTTTCAAAACGTCATACACATGAAAGTACTGACAGACTTGCACAGAAGCCATGTGAAATCATGAAATTTAAAGTATTTTAAACTGCTAAGTGTGAAAATCGCTTGTAGATCAATAAACTGTAGAATTTATTGGAACAAGTGACAGGTTTACAGCCTTCGTTGATGTCATTAGAGCTACAATAACACCGGTGGACGGGCAATGCCTTAAAACCAGTAACAGGCTGAGATAGGCGATCGTAACTGGGACTACTTTCAATAGAAAAACTGATTAAATTGAACATGAGATCGGGTCTGGGATATCGGAAATGTCGCTCCTTAAACAATTGAAGTTTCATTTGGAATCTTGGGTCAAAGTTTTTTTCTGTTTAGACTTTTTTAAATTGGGCTACTAATTAAAGTAAACTCAATGTATCATTTCAAAACTTGTTCAATATTTTTTAGGATTTAATTTATTACTTAACACTTATTTAATGGGCCACCACTCCATGAAGAGTGTTAGCTGATGTCCCTTGTGTCCAAGTAGGTTTCATTTGACCTGTACTCTGTTTCATTTCAATGAGCTTTTTTCAATTCAAATCAAATTATTTCTGTTAACATTTTTAATATAAAACACAACCAAACAGAAATATACATTACCATAGATAAAACATACTCTCTTAGTTAAAACCTTGTGTTGGTTTGTCTATGTCATTACCCAGTTTTTTTATTGTGATGAAAAAAAAAACATCGTTCTTGTAAAAACATTATTTGGACCAGAGGTGATTTTCTAGCACTTGTTAAAACATTTTTATAAAATTCCTCGACTTCGACGTGCATGTACGTTCTGGCGTTTCTATGTTTTATATGTCTTCACAAACGAACTAAAATGTGATATAGTTTTGGGCACCAATCTTAGCAAGCGAACACAATGAGAATACGTCAATTGATTGTTCTCCTCATTATTACCGTGTCGAAGCCATTTTCTAATTGATAACAAGTCAGGAACACGAGCTATGACGGATGAGAAGCTGTTATAATTCGACAGGCGTGGAAGAAAAATGTGGCGAACCTCTGACGGATAATGTCTTAGAGGAAATGTCTAGAAGACCTTTCAACTTGACCTACTGATTAGCTGAGAATAGGGCTATACAGCGCAAATTGCGAAACTAGGTCTTGTTAATATATTACCTAGAAAAGGTCGGTGTTTATGAATTAAGCAAAATTATAATTATTTACCCAAATATGTGAAAGGTTCAATGGTTAAATATTTGTGGATTACAGATTAAATTTTTTTAACCCCTCCCCTACCCTCTTCTGGGCTTACTTTTGGAAAGTATAATTTTACAATCGCACGTTGTACAAGAAACGTTTAAGAAAATACAGGTCAACAGATTCATTATAACATGAATTATTATTTAGGGTCTAAGAGACAAAACAACACAATATTTAGAGTTTCATAGTTGTAGAATTTCATATGTTGGCAGTTTTGTTGTTTTTTTAAAGTAAGATTATAGTCGAGCAATAAAATTCAACGTTTACAATATTATTTTGAGTTAGAAAACTGATCGATTTCATCCTTGTAAATCAAAACTACCAGTTTCCTAAGCCTAGTTGATATCGTTGAAGAGTTTGAAGGCAAAAGAGGGAAACCTTCAAGAAGATTTCCACCAGCTAGAGTCTCGTTTTGCTAACAGTCCAGAAACAGTATCGAATGTTATAGTTTTGTTCACCTTCGTATTCAGATTATCCATACTCCTAAGCATGATCGACATAGCCATATCCTCCAAGATCGGTAAACCATAGTGATCCCGCACAGACAATAGAGTAATCCAGGAGCAGTGGACCGGCACTGACACTGTAGTTGACATTGTTAACAATGTCGTTGTCGTTGTGTTTACACGGTCACGTGGTCTAGTGTGATTGGCCTGTTATGAGTCGCCCCCTCACTTTCACCTGGCCGCTGTCTGTCACCTGGGTAAAAAACAAGACCGTTACGCCATCTGCCCTTCAGCTGCGCGCGACAAGTGTATCCAACATCCAACATCCAACATCCCACGCGAGACGTTGGAGGAATGTCGCTCGCGTGTCCCGTGATCACATCTGACCTACTTTGAATTTGGAAATTGCTCAGAGTGACAGCGTGATTTGGGGTCTGGACCATGTCTGGGACTCGTCGATGCGGGCATTTATGGTTTTGGAATGGAATCCAGGCTGGACATTGCGGAGCCTGCTAAGAAGAGTACATCATATCTGGTTACTCATTGCCCGATGTGTCTTTTGGTTGATGAGATGTACACAAGACCTATACTAACATTAATACTAAAATATTATTTTAAAGTATTACCACTGGATACTCTAAATGGACGTCTCGTCCAATTGGTGACTATTTATGAGCTGTATTCTGTAGCATTTTTGTCTTAATATTTTTATCATATTCCAGGATGACTTTTATAGTTAGTTTTTCTCGTTCATTATGAAAGCAGATAACAAGTAACATTAGATCTACAGTTTGATAATATTGTAACTATGTTTACTCATCGTATAGAATTGAATAATTTAATAATTTCCATCAAACATACGCCAAAAATACCGAACACATACATAACGTACCTTAAAACTGGCCTCATCTAATCCAAAATGAGGATTTATTTGTAACGGAGTATGTTTATTTCAACACATTAACATTAATGGACATATCATCACTTAAAAATGCAACCTGAAACTGTTATTGAATACGCTCTTGTAGTTGAACACAAGCCCTGACATTTATACAGACATGTTCGCTGGCTTGAGGAGCGTACACAAACAAATATATTAATAATATTTATGAACATACTTTTCAAAGAAGAAAGTATTGTGGGGCTATCTTCTGTTGTTGCAATTTGTATTTCAATCCTATGTTTAGTGATCTGCGTGTGGACTTGTAACACTATCATTAAATGTGTTACATTCAACTTTTTTGTAACCCTCAATCAGTTTATATAAGACATTTTTGTGAATGTGTTTTAAAATATAGTCTAGCTAGAACAATAACAATAGTAATAATATTAAATTTTGCTTGTGTAAACACTAAAATGTTAGACTAACATCACATGCATTTGTGTTATCATAGAGGTAATTAAAATTTTAAAATTGCCACCGTTACTGAACATTTGTTAGATTTAATTGTGTGGTATTCAGTAGAAAGCCGTTTTATTACTTAATTTCGCCAAGCAGAATCAGCGATTGCAGCGGAATGCTACAGGCCGTCTCACAAGTACTTAGATGTTATCAGAACCTATTCTATTGCAGCCTACCGCCTTGCAGCAGCTTGTGGACGACAAAGCAGCTCATCTTTATGTCTTCTTTTAGTTACTTCAGCCTTTTAATTAGCCTTAAAACCATCAGGTCTTGATAATTTTTTTTAAAAATTGAAACACAAAAATTATGGGTATGTTAAAGGGTAAATAGATTATATGACAGCTATGTTAGATGACTAAGTTCATGTATACGTAAAAAGTGGTACAGTTTACCGAACTAGTTTTTCCACATCTGTACTATTACTGTGTTATTGCTACAGTCATCTGTAGCTTATCCATGTGTCTTTGTGCCGTAATGATACTGTTTTACATTACAATGCAGGTCTTTAAATTGATGAATAATTGAAGTAATACAAAATGTATAAAAAGTGTAAAATTCCGCCAAATTAGGTATATAGCACGTCCTTTTGAATAAAATCTTTACTGTATGAAAATAAAAAAAACATAAGTTATTTTTGTGAATTCAAATACATAGAAGCAAGATATTTCGCAAATACATTAAAGAACAATAATTTTCACAATTGTCTAAGGAAAAAGCTCAATAAAGAACAAGCTCTCACACACATCCTTAATATATTTAACCCCCATGGTACCAGCATTACCAATGGAACCAAGCCTGCTAGGCCACAGTCTCGGCGGTAAATTAAAACACAATATGTGGACAAATAGCTGAACAAGTATGATGAATGCGCTAGCTGCGCGCTGCTCCGCGGCGTCTGCCGGTTTCATAATGGGCCGGACAAATAGAGTGAACGGCCGTGCAGCGCACATGCCACTACTAGGAAACTCATCAATAATGGAGAGGCTGTAATTATGAGAGAGACAGGGAATAAAGTTGACGCTAGGATCTCGTCTGCGACGCGGAGACTTGAATGAACGGTCGCGCCGAATCGTCCGTCAACTCCCGCGCAAGTCGCAACCGCGCACTCGGAGGGTTCTTGCGCAATTACGCATTGCGTTGCTCAACACGCGGCGACCGCTGCATTCCTCGCCATCTCGGCTAATTTATCTGCTGCGTTTCCCATTTGAAGTGTATCAGTAGAGAAAGGACATCTCGTGAAAGGCGGGTTTTGAGAATTGTTAAATAACTGTGCAAACTGTCACTACATCAAATGTGATGCATCGTGTAGGGTCTCAATACGCTTATTCTGATACAACTTTCGGGTGAATCAGATAGTTACTTTTAAGTTACCGGTATGCCAAATAAAAAAGTACAAACGACAGTAAACTATTTAACAATGCCAATGCCGTTGGCTATATATCATTCATACAGATCGAATAGCTACTTCAGAGTCCTAAACTAATGATAGTATTTCATAAATTGATATTTTTTTACAACATCGAGGTATAAACATCTGTATTCTGTTTTGGAAATGCATTATAAGTTTAAATGTTAACAACCATACTGAACAGTATTGAAAGCGTTGAAGCATAGAATTAAACTGTGTACATAACTCATAATATGTTTTCAGTTGTTCTACTGATTTCGTATTAACTGAAAACTATTTTAGTACAATTAGTGGATTCAATAATATTATGACTTAATACGATTATACATGTTTAGTATAGTTGTAGTCTTAGGTTTTCAACGTCAGTGGTATTTTGAATTGAAAATCTCAAACACGTCTAAGAGAAATCGGTCCAAACAAATCAAACGTCTATTTATATGACGGGGATCGAACCTGTAACTTTCGTGCCGAAGGCTGATACACTAACGACTATACTAAGGTCACACAACGTAGTATTAAACAGCATTAAAATGTTATAGTAGGGCAATGTCAAATTATATAGTAGGCAAAGTACCTTGTCATCGGAATTCACTCTACTAGCAGCGCCCACAACACTCCCGCACTCGAAATCCTCCCATGCAATATCTCGATTGTGTGTTGTCGAACTGCGGTTGTAAACCATTCAAAAGCTGAAACAATAGAGAGATAAATTATATAACAGATATCGTAAAAATCACAGACATTCTTCACCAGTCGAGCATCCCCTTTTTACGAGAGTGCACCCATAACTAATCAGCGAAAGCACATAACTCCGAGTGAAAGTCGCATTTGTTTTATCGAAATCTGCCTTAACGAGGATGACCGCAAGTGGGACAAGAGACAATGGCTGCCGGTTTATGCTGCTGCAATTAACTCGCCTGTATTCCAACAAATAACTGGACACGCGTCTTATATCAACCGACCTTTCCTATTACGAATTCGACAAGCGGTTTTGGTTTTTTATACTCCCGCTCGCGATTGTGTAACAAGTGCCCGCGTAAATTATTTGGCCCGGTCGACCGGCTCAATTGTGTAAACTTGCTTTATCACCGGCCCTGTTTATGGTTTTGACTATAACACTGAGAGTGTTAGAGAAACTTAATGGGTGATTTCGGCGGAATCGCTTCTGTATTCGTCTCGATGTCTTCATAAGACCACCCGTTTTTGCTCCTGCAATGAGAGTTCACGTTAACTGTTATTACATCCTTAGAGCTGTGTAATGGCCATAATGACTTTATTTCCACTTGTCATAGTTTAAAGAGGATATTATGAAAGCGTACTTGTAATACCTCCCAGGACGACAGTTTGCTCTAACTCTATAAACTTTTATATTCTAGTATCAAGTAAATTTGGACCACCAGTATGTTTGTGTTTGGTCCATCTTGTTTTTCACTCTGTTTTCCAGAGGTATTCTATAATAGAGGATGCATGAATAACCAACAAGTTCGCTTAGAAGAGTCTTTTTCTATATACAAATTATATTTTTATTCTTTATGAATAGTCTTCTATCGCCAACTGTTGTACATTCGTGATCATCGGGTGATGGACCCTGTCAAAACCAATTATACACTTCCGTCCACCAACGTTTCGGCCTCTATGCTGTGACACACATATACAGGACACCTTGACTTACGTAAAGTTTTCGTTACAAGTTCTTATTGAACCAGCTGATGCTAAGAATCAATTTTCCACGTTTCCTCATGCATATCCAAGAAACTTCTTCTTTCACTTTCCTCTATTCAATGACTACGGCTCTTCCTCGACTACACTTGGGTCAGCAATTCCCTCGCCATACATTACACAGACACACGCACACACGATCGCAGGATATCTGATCAGTTATGTTAATGCAGTAGCTAATTCCTCAGCTCAGCTGGCGATGAGGCACCTGCGTCAGACTGTCCGCGTGTCCGCCCTCCGCTTCGCAATATCTCATCTGACCTTTCGCACCGGCCCCACCTGCTGGTGCCCAGTGGCGACCGTAATGGTCAGTGGGTGTCGTTTGACTGCATAAAAGGACACTATTAAACTACATGTAAGATTAATCTGCAGCTAATAATCAAGCTATTAAGTTCCTTTTAGGATGCGGTACAATTTATCTGTCGTGCGTGTTGATCAGTCAGATGTTAATAACATACAGTATTTATTTACTATCGAGCTGGAACATATTTCTTATACTATAAACAATCAAACCAATGCTTGGATCCAATTGGTTTTATACACACTTTATATGCATATTTGGTGTTGGTTGAGAAGTTTAAACTAATTTTTAGGTGTTTGGTAACACTTGGTTGGTAAAATGTTTTTTGACTTTTTCGGCTCACTTTATGGACTTTCGCTGATATTGTGGTTCCAAACGAACCAGTATTTTTTTACGTTACACGCTGCAAACCAATTCATAATTAATACTTCACAAACAGCTATACACAACTTTAGAGGGATTTTAAAAATATATTCCTCCAAAATCAAATAGGCCCTACCGTATCCATTCCATTTATTTTGGGAAGATTATTCAATGACAATGTACAGTTTAGGATCTAAATAAATTTTCCTTTGAAAACAAAAAAGCAAACAATTTGTGAGCGGACAATTAAAGTGCATCTTCACTGTACTGGAAGTGCAGGTAACGCAGGCAGTAAAGCACGCCGGTAGCCACCTGACTCTCCGTTATTAATGTTGCTGCCAGCGAGCACCGCAGAACAGTTTCACACAATTAACTACACTGAAGCACTATAAACTGTGCCGGGCGTTAGAAACTATGACTTCACTTAATATTTCACTTACGAATTACTTTAGAACTGTGGAACTCTGTGAAGACGTCCTTTGAGTTGGGAAACGTAGCGAGTGCCGTGCTATTCTTTTCAGTGGGGGTTATAAACTGTCAAAACCGTCAGATAGGCTCGAGTGCCGTTTGACTCCCCAGAGGGAGGGGGTGTAGTGGGCAGGATGTAACAGAGACCGGGTACAGGTTCTTCATTGGGTCACCCTAATATCGATTGAAAATTAATATCGATTCAATTAGTAAACCGTCATAAACATTTTTCATAATCAGCAAGTTTGGTTAGGTTATAACAGTTTCATTTTATTCCCAAAACAAATTTTGCTCACCTCCCCCCTGGTACGATTTTTTCAACCCCATGCCCATACCCGCCGCATCGTGGAACCGGTCGCTGATACCCGGCTGGCACTCGCTCCGAAGCCTCAGGCTGTAAAATGACCCTAGTCAAAGTGATGAGCAAACGGCACTCGGTCCTGCACTCCTTCAAGATGAACTTTGTAGTTGCTGATATTTTGATAATAAGCCTTACTACTTTCAGAAGACGTGTTGTAAAATAACTCTCAAAAATCTCAAATTTAAGAAATCATTAAATTGTATCTTTTTTAGAAAGATCAACATATAGTCGAAATCCTGACTAAAAACAATTAATCTTGGAAGTAATTTCAAATGTTTTGTTTCATTTTAATGTTTTCCTACCAAAGTTCGAAATTGACAAGTAAATAGGTCTGCTTAGACCATTACTTTCCATTGCTTTAGCACTAAATCAACATAAACTTGACTACAAATAATCCTTTTCATCCATAACAAACACCTTCAAAAAGTACAATTCGGCCTGAGCTTAATGTTTGAATTTAGACCTCCCTGGTCGCCTCCAACAGTGGAATATGATAAAATGAACTTACAGTAATGTCAGTAACTACAATTAGAACGTAATCTTGAGGTTCCATAGTATTATTCACAAGTTGTATATTGAGAGGTTTACAGACTTTTTGATCGCCCAGTTTATGCTTGCACAGTAAATGCTTGATTTACCTCGGACAGGGATTAAGAGATGCACCCGAAGCCCGCGGTCGCAGTTTTAGCGGCAATACTTTGACGCTGCAGCGCTAATCCTAGTTGTAAATGTCACTGCAACAAGTTCGCTGCAGTTATAGTTATGCCTTCTCAGAACTCTCTTTATGCGTCTTTTGCACTACATTATAACATTTTAAGATATTGCTCCGACATGTTGACGAGCACTAATTTTTACTGCGTACTCAAAAGTATAATTCGAGAAGGCCAAGGCTCCGGTAATGCGTTAGCAGACGTGTTTCAATAGCTTCTGTACGTCTTTGTATCTTGGTGTGGAAGTTGATTAAGTTAAATTGATTACACCTCTTCGGGAATAGGCTGGTTTAGTGGTTTCGGTGCAGCCATTTGTATTGAATGAAGTCCTAAAACACTTCTAATAAAGTGCATCATGGCTCAGTTATTTGTATTTCAGTCTAAGCATACAACTCTTTCTTTAGAATTTGAAATTAATATTATATCCCACCAATAGTACATGATTTAAACTCGCATTATTAGTTTGTAATCATATTTTATCTCTAGCCTCTCTAAACCCAACATTCTGTGAGTGTTATTTATCTTGTTGTTAGTCACACTGTTTACGTACTTATAACTATTTGTAGTTGCAAACTGTTAAGTAAAAAACTGTTTGATTTAAACCTTCTTTTACAATTTGCAACAAATTATTTTCACAAACTAGCAAATCCAAACTTATCGTGTATACATTTGATAAAATGAACATAAATGTTTTCTAGCCCTGTCAACGTTACTGTATATTGCCCGTAACACCTTCTATATTGCTTTATTTCAGCAATCTCCGTGTTCAGTATTACCTTCTCAAGTAGTTTAGCAATACAACAACAACATGATCAACAAAAACAACAATAAACAATACTCGAGGTAAAGAGCAAGTGCTAAATGCCAAGTACTCAGTGAGAAGTGCTGAACGGCCAGGCCCCAGTGCTGAATAATCAGTGCACAACTTGAATACTCAATACCCAGTGCTGATCACTCAGTGCTGAATGCCGAGTACTCAGTGCGAAGTGCTGAACGGACAGTCCCCAATGCTGAATACTCAGTACCCAGTGCTGATCACTCAGTGCTGAATGCCGAGTACTCAGTGCGAAGTGCTGAACGGACAGTCCCCAATGCTGAATACTCAGTGCCCAGTGCTGATCACTCAGTGCTGAATGCCGAGTACTCAGTGCGAAGTGTTGAACGGACAGTCCCCAATGCTGAATACTCAGTGCCCAGTTTGAATACTCAGTACTTAGTGCTGATCACTCAGTGCTGAATGCCGAGTACTCAGTGCGAAGTGTTGAACGGACAGTCCCCAATGCTGAATACTCAGTGCCCAGTTTGAATACTCAGTACCCAGTGCTGATCACTCAGTGCTGAATGCCGAGTACTCAGTGCGAAGTGTTGAACGGACAGTCCCCAATGCTGAATACTCAGTGCCCAGTTTGAATACTCAGTACTTAGTGCTGATCACTCAGTGCTGAATGCCGAGTACCCAGTGCGAAGTGTTGAACGGCCAGTCCCCAATGCTGAATACTCAGTGCCCAGTTTGAATACTCAGTACCCAGTGCTGATCACTCAGTGCTGAATGCCGAGTACTCAGTGCGAAGTGTTGAACGGACAGTCCCCAATGCTGAATACTCAGTGCCCAGTTTGAATACTCAGTACCCAGTGCTGATCACTCAGTGCTGAATGCCGAGTACTCAGTGCGAAGTGTTGAACGGACAGTCCCCAATGCTGAATACTCAGTGCCCAGTTTGAATACTCAGTACCCAGTGCTGATCACTCAGTGCTGAATGCCGAGTACTCAGTGCGAAGTGTTGAACGGACAGTCCCCAATGCTGAATACTCAGTGCCCAGTTTGAATACTCAGTACTTAGTGCTGATCACTCAGTGCTGAATGCCGAGTACCCAGTGCGAAGTGTTGAACGGCCAGTCCCCAATGCTGAATACTCAGTGCCCAGTTTGAATACTCAGTACTTAGTGCTGATCACTCAGTGCTGAATGCCGAGTACTCAGTGCGAAGTGTTGAACGGACAGTCCCCAATGCTGAATACTCAGTGCCCAGTTTGAATACTCAGTACTTAGTGCTGATCACTCAGTGCTGAATGCCGAGTACTCAGTGCGAAGTGTTGAACGGACAGTCCCCAATGCTGAATACTCAGTGCCCAGTTTGAATACTCAGTACCCAGTGCTGATCACTCAGTGCTGAATGCCGAGTACTCAGTGCGAAGTGTTGAACGGACAGTCCCCAATGCTGAATACTCAGTGCCCAGTTTGAATACTCAGTACTTAGTGCTGATCACTCAGTGCTGAATGCCGAGTACTCAGTGCGAAGTGTTGAACGGCCAGTCCCCAATGCTGAATACTCAGTGCCCAGTTTGAATACTCAGTACTTAGTGCTGATCACTCAGTGCTGAATGCCGAGTACCCAGTGCGAAGTGTTGAACGGCCAGTCCCCAATGCTGAATACTCAGTGCCCAGTTTGAATACTCAGTACCCAGTGCTGATCACTCAGTGCTGAATGCCGAGTACCCAGTGCGAAGTGTTGAACGGACAGTCCCCAATGCTGAATACTCAGTGCCCAGTTTGAATACTCAGTACCCAGTGCTGATCACTCAGTGCTGAATGCCGAGTACCCAGTGCGAAGTGTTGAACGGACAGTCCCCAATGCTGAATACTCAGTGCCCAGTTTGAATACTCAGTACTTAGTGCTGATCACTCAGTGCTGAATGCCGAGTACCCAGTGCGAAGTGTTGAACGGCCAGTCCCCAATGCTGAATACTCAGTGCCCAGTTTGAATACTCAGTACTTAGTGCTGATCACTCAGTGCTGAATGCCGAGTACTCAGTGCGAAGTGTTGAACGGACAGTCCCCAATGCTGAATACTCAGTGCCCAGTTTGAATACTCAGTACTTAGTGCTGATCACTCAGTGCTGAATGCCGAGTACTCAGTGCGAAGTGTTGAACGGACAGTCCCCAATGCTGAATACTCAGTGCCCAGTTTGAATACTCAGTACTTAGTGCTGATCACTCAGTGCTGAATGCCGAGTACCCAGTGCGAAGTGTTGAACGGCCAGTCCCCAATGCTGAATACTCAGTGCCCAGTTTGAATACTCAGTACCCAGTGCTGATCACTCAGTGCTGAACTGCCAAATACTCAGTGCGAAGTGTTGAACGGCCAGTCCCCAGTGCTGATCACTCAATGACCAGTGCTGAACACTCAGTGCTACCGAGTGGTGAATGGTCAACTGGTCAAGTCCTACTGGGGATATTAATAGTTACATGTTGCTTAGAGAGAGTTGCGTGATCAAATTAGTGTATTTCGTCAGGCAGCGCTTATTTGTAATCCGGTTACAAATAAAACCGTGTTTGCTGATGTGGTGGCTGGGCAATTAATCTCGGTTTGCTCGATGTTGGCAATTCCCTAGGTTGGCTGCGCTGCCGGTGTAGGCGAAGGAGAGATGGTGTTCGCTAACGATGTATTTGATGATCGTAGGGAAGAAAAATCCTGACGTTATTATTTTTTTTATAAAACGTAAATCAAAATTATTAAATAACTAGCAACAGAGCTTGTTGTGGTTAAATACAACGATATCTAGAGAAATACTGGTAATGAAATCCGTACACTACTTTACTAACTAATAATTAATTAATGGTAGAGATTAAGCACATATTATAATCTATATATATAAAATCCAATGCATGTTTGTTTGTATGTATGTATGTTTGTTTGTCCTTTATGGATTCCGAAACCGCCCGACAGATTATTATGAAACTTTCAGGCATTATTAAGCATTATTCAAGGATGGTTTGTGTGAAGTTTGGTGCAGATCCGTCAAAAGGGCTCCGCCCCAGTGGCTCTGGGGTTTCCCATGTTAACCTTATGAGTACACATATTTAAATGGAATTAAAGAACCTTAACAGCTGGTTCAACTAAGCAATTTGATTCTGTGATGTTCAATAGCATTAAAAAGTTAGTAAGTTTACCAACAGGGTGCAGCACTATTTTTTTTTAATTTATGACTACAGCCAATTTGCAACCAAAAGGTGAGTGAGCGTAGCGAACGAACTTCAACCTGGAAGCGAGTTAGCATAGCGAACGAGCTAACCTGAAGGCAAGTGAGCGGAGCGAACGAGCTCCAACCTAAAGGACGTGATTGAGCCATGCGAACGAGCTCACTTGTGAAGTTAAACGGGGCAAAGCCCGCGGGTACAGCTAGTAATACATAAAACACACATAACATATTAAGCAACTCACCTTAATAGTCCAGGACCTGACTAGGGTTCTGTGTGCATGTCGTGTATAGAGAATTTTGCTTTTGCATTTCAATATAGGTGTCTTAGGAAGTGTTTTCCACTCGGGTGTCAAGTTCGCACCTGGTACGTTTTCGAGCTATGACGTCATCAAAATGGCGGCCATTGATTTTTTTAAATCGTATATTTCGCAAACTATTTGTCGGATCAGAATGAACTTTTTTTTGTTTGAAAGATAAATTTAAATGCTACCTGTTTTACATTTACACATTTGTTGTATGTTTAGTACATTCTTCGTAATTTTACAAAAACCTGTATTTTTAAATATTTTTGAGTTATTTTTGTTTGTAACGTTTTGTTGATACAATTTATCAAAAACCACCAATGAAAAAAGTTGTAGAACGTTTAAAAAACTTTACAAAAATACCAAATTCGATATGTTTTACTCAAAAGATTACGTCAAGAAACTAGATAAATCTCATAAAAACACCAATTTTGGCGCAAAAACGCCTATTAGTCCGGCATCTAGGGCAGTTCGCAAGTCTTATAAAGACAGTTTCGCCATACAATGTTGATTTATGTGTCTAAATAAGTGTTTTCAACTCGGGTGTCACGTCTGCACCCACTGCAGTTTCCGGTTATGATGTCTTTAAAATTGCTACATGTTACGGTTTCACCAGCTATTTTACTTAAAATAAGACCATTACCCTCTTTTATGCAAATAAAAGCACAACAAATCAATGTAATTAGTCCATAGGAATGTTTCCACTATATAAATACCCCCGGTGCAGCAATCCTGTCGACTAAGCGAATTTCCATTTGCCTGGATTGATTTTCAATTAATCTATTAAATTAACATTAAATTAACAACTCAAACAATGTTAATTTAATAGATTAATTGAAAATAACATGTAGCAATTTTAAAGACATCATAACCGGAAACTGCAGTGGGTCCAGACGTGACACCTGAGCTAAAATCACTTCTTTAGACACATACATCAACATTGAATAGTAAAACTGTCTATATATGACTCGTACACAGCCATCGATGTCGGATTTATATGCATTTTTGCGCAAAATTAGGTTGTTTTGTATGATTTTCTAGTTTCTTGACGTGATCTTTTGAGTAAAGCATATCGAATTTGGTATTTTTGTAAAGCTCTTTTAACGTGCGACAACTTTGTCTTTAAGTTATTTCTGATATATTGTATCAATAAAACGTTATCGACAAAAATAACACAAAAATGTTTAAAAATATAGGTTTTTGCAAAATTACGAAAAATGTACTAAACATAAAACAAAAGTGTAAATGTACGAAAGATAGCATATAATTTTATCTTTCAAACAAAAAAAAGTTCATTCTGATCCGATACATGGTATGTAAAATATCGTTATTTTTAATATAGCCCTTTCCGCCATTTTAATGACGTCATAACCGGAAACTGCAGTGGGTGCAGACGTGACACCCGAGTTGAAAACACTTATTTAGACACATAAATCAACACTGAATGGCGAAACTGTCTTTATAAGACTTGCGAACTGCCCTAGATGCCGGACTAATAGGCGTTTTTGCGCCAAAATTGGTGTTTTCATGAGATTTATCTAGTTTCTTGACGTAACATTTTGAGTAAAACATATCAAATTTGGTATTTTTGTAAAGATTTTTAAACGTTCTACAACTTTTTTCATTGGTGTTTTTTGATAAATTGTATCAACAAAACGTTACAAACAAAAATAACTCAAAAATATTTAAAAATACAGGTTTTTGTAAAATTACGAAGAATGTACTAAACATACAACAAATGTGTAAATGTAAAACAAGTAGCATTTAAATTTATCTTTCAAACAAAAAAAAGTTCATTCTGATCCGACAAATAGTTTGCGAAATATACGATTTATAAAAATCAATGGCCGCCATTTTGATGACGTCATAGCTCGAAAACGTACCAGGTGCGAACTTGACACCCGAGTGGAAAACACTTCCTAAGACACCTATATTGAAATGCAAAAGCAAAATTCTCTATACACGACATGCACACAGAACGCTAGTCAGGTCCTGGACTATAACCACAAATTCAAAGTGTTAACAAACAATAATCAAGGAAATAACAATACAACAATCAGCTGTTAAATTATTAACATATGTTCCAAATGGTCAGATGATATCATCGATCTCTATTATTAACTAGGATGATACATGCTCCTGGATGAAGCTTTCCACTGATAAATTAATAAAATCTGCCCAGTAGAACTGTAGATGAAGTTGTACAAAGATTTGTAAAACTGAATTATTATAATAGTAGATAATCGTGATTCAATTAAGTTCAGTATAACGATAGAGGTACATACATATACTATATTATGAAATCATGTTCTCATATCATTTTACCTGTTTAGTAGGCCCATGTTGTATTTGATGAGCTTATACTCTGTTGTTATAATGTCAATAATGTTATAATTTCAAGGTGTGTGTCCGCTCTTTAAAGTTTGATACATATTACTGGTTGGTTCGCAGATTTACAAATTCAAACCAATTAGACTGTTCTTCATTTATTTGTTAACTTTACTGTTGCTTTCTTCTCTAAAAAATAAAACCCCTTGTAAAATATAGCCTAATCTAAAGTATGACAGAAACTTATACAGGATTAGACGTATGTGCTTAGCATATGGAAAATTCATACAAATAAGCCCTAGTATTCAAAATACGGTATCGCACGAAATCTACTTTCAGTATCCAAAGTCAGGGATGAAACTTTTAATTATTGTTTTTGTAGGAGTATTTTACCAATTTCCCTTTATTTCGTCAAGGACTAACAACAAAATCTCAATCGTAACTTCCAGATCACAAAGTCTATTCTTAACGTAGGCACTCTTCTTAACCTATGGCTTACTAGAGGGGGATTTGCTCAGCTTAAAACATATTCCCAATCTATATATGGCAAGACGTCATCTGTCTTTTGAATAATTTATTGATCGATTAATTAGGCTAAGGCTACGTGGGAGGGTCGCCTAGTGAGGGAAAGGCTAAGCCCTGGGGTATCTAACAGACTCATTTGTAAGATTATCATTTTACCTGTTCCCTGTTAGCTCTTAGGTAATCAGCTTGATTTAGATGATTTATGATACGGATTAAGGCCTGAACAGAACAGAAAGTTGGCTGATTGTATTCGAGTGTTTTATGTTACAGTTTTGTTTTATACTACTTTAGTCGTGAATTAATTAATTGGTGAAATTTGTTAGAAGTTTCTAACAACGTCACTATGGTCACGTTAAAATGGATTTTAATCATGTTTTAATCTTCATTGTTTTCAAACAGTAGATGTTATATTTTTCATTTCAAATCAAAAGAAATATCTGTAATTGGTAATCATTACGACTGTGTCTTTTGCTCAAAATCTGACAAAGTAATATTTATTGTATTATTCAATGAAATAAAGCAAGCCTGGACACTACTTTCTTTGTTAGTTTTACAACGAGAGCTCGCCCCGTGGTCGAAAACTCGACCAAAAGTGTGTATTGTGCAAGCTTCTCTATTTTCACCCCACGCTGTAAATAAAACATGTGATTGGAATTTTTTCCATTTGTTTTGATTTTCTGTTTATATTTTGTAGTTATTTTGTCACCAGCATGGCAACCAATAAGACCCATGGAACTTTTTAAAATTTCAAATTTTTTTTGTGCTTATTTTTGAGCCTATTAAAATTTATAAATGGGTTTTGCACATCTACAGGAAAATATCTTTCTTTTGGTACTAACCGCGTGTAATTCGGTCCAGTATTATAGCCAGGCTAGCTGCCGTAAGTTTTGCAAAAGTTTGTTAGTATATAAGATGTAATTTTAAAGCTTTGTTTTATTTAAAGGATTTTTCTAGCTTCAACATTACTCAGTGAAATTTAACATACATCAATTCAATTTCAATTTCAAGAGAACTTTGCAAGTCAATAGGGCTAAGCTTTTGGGGTGGACTTTGTTCACAGAAGTTAAGAGTCCCCAATCGTTCTATAGACCAATTGTAGTTGACTCAGATTTTTTTTTCTCATTTGCTGATGGTTCCAAAAAAGAAAACATTCAATAAATTCAAAAAAAGCTTTAAATCGATGATTATACAAGTACATAGGTTTGCAAACATATAATTTTGTCGTATGTACTGTACTTCTTAGGGTGAAAGTTGTTACTTTACATTTTACTAAAATCTGCGTTTGATGTAAGATTTCCCAATTCTGAAACCGATTGTTATACAGGCTTTGTTTACTACCAATCATTTTTATCTGCCTGTACACTATTTATATATACTGGAGCTTTTACATATTTGAACATTTTTTTCGAGTATTTTAATTGTGTTATGTTTTGTTTCCAGCAGGAGAGTCTATACATTGTAGAGAGGAGGTGAGGAGAGCACAGTTGCGCCACATCGCGCCAAGCGTCATTTCGTAGAGCCATCATCACTTGGTCGCTACTCAACTACTAATCACAAGCTCCTAATTGATCGTCGTATGTTAAACAGTCGAGACAAATCGCCACGTCAAGACACCGCCGCGGCCAAAATGAAAATGAAATCTCCTGTTTGTTTGGAGAAAGCCAGCGTCGTGACCGGGGTATTAGGTAAAGGGGATGTCCGCCCGAACTGTTTGGCAATGGATGAATATTCAATTTCCGAACGGATTTTAGAAGCACCGTGGATAATCTGCTGAATCTCCTGTTAAGCTTGTTGAGATGTGCTCTGTGGATGAAATGTAATACTTTATGAGCCTAGCATTTAACAATAATGACAGTTGTATCAGAGTGGATAGCAATAATAGTTATCTAGTGGTGTAAAAGAGGCAATATCTAAAAAAAATTAAGTGTTCTCAGTTCATGTTTAATTTTGAGCTAGTTGGTGTTATCCGAGTTCGATGTTTTTTTATATGATCAATCCCGGGAGTAGGGGGTTCATTAATAGATCAACTAAAAATCGGATTGCTTTGAAGCACACAAATTTTAAATAAATGTTTACACATCTTCAATATTACAATTCAGAACATATTATCATTGACTGTAAAACACTAGTGTTTTATTCAATGATATAATTCATATTCTTATAATTGCATACCTATAAATACATACAATACAAATAAATACATATATGTATTAGTCGACAGATACATTGATTCTAGTAACAATCTTGTAAACAGCAAGTTTTCAATCAACTCAGTATCCATTATATTAGTGCTTGTAAAAATAAACTAAGATATATTTTCTTTGTTATTATAAATAGGTTAATGATCAATATAAACTCAAAGTTGTCCACGTATTTAGCCCTTCTGGTGCTATGTCAATCCTGTTGCTTAACGTTTTCCCTTTAAATAATCCATTGATCCAATACTTGAAACATATGAACGCGACATTCAAGACCATCAAAGTTAACGATTATCTAAATCATAAAAAATTTTGTGATTTAAAAGTTTTATGTTTCCCACTTTCTCAACCAGGAAAATATTTACAACTTTTAGTTATATCCAAGGATAGAAGGACACATCGACTTCACTCTCTTACTTTCTAAACCTATGCAAATTTCCCAATGGAATCCGAGATCTAGCCCGATTTCGTCACCTCACTCCATTACAAATGGTCCAGATCATACCCAAGTCAGTAAACCGCGCGATGAACGACTCCAGAGTCGGACGATGAGCGACTCTACGGTCCGAGTTATGAGCTGATTGCACGACCTGCCACCGGTATGCGGCGATAAGATGTTATCAGTCTGACAAACATTGAGGCACTTCCATAAACAACATTTAGCGCGGGCGAGCTCGGTGGTATTCGTGGGAAATGGTTTAATTGAGGGGAAGATGTAGCCGTAACCGCGGGTCGACGATAACTTCTACAAGAACTTGACGTATCACCGTCTCACCGCGTAACCCAAACATTGCCAGGCTAAATGTGGAGTTCTGCCGTTACTCTGGATTAGATGTCCTATTGGGAGAGTTGGAAAGGGGTAGAAGATGTATGAGGTGATTTGTTAGGTTGGGTTCAATGAGTGACTTGGCGGGTTTAACAGATACCTATTATTTTAGTAGCTTACGAATAATTAACTTTGTTGACGCATGGCCCGATTTGGAGATCGCAGTGGATCTTGGTGGAGTTCTAATATTCCCTATCACTGGGATGAATACGGCGTAACTTATTGTAGATACTGTATCCCCATACAAATACTAATTGATGATGATGATTGTTTGCGGGGTCTCTACTGCCCAAAATTGTCCCTGGGGGGGAAGGAATTGCAGGGATGATGGTTTATAAAAGAACATATCCCTCTAAATATTTTTCAGTAACTCCTTAGATTTATAGACTTTTAGATATCAAATGTAGGTCTCTTTAGATGTACCAGTATTGGGTTATCTACCACCCATGTTCACCTTCTACCTTCTCTAATAAACCCACAGAACTAATCAACAAAATTATAATAATTCGCATGTTTCAATGTTATACAAGGATCCAAAAATTCAATTTTATTTGCAAGAAACTGGGAATAATAGTACCTTTTCTTTCCCATACTTTGATTTCACTTTATAGGTTTATTGGTAATACAATAACCAACCAAGTGGGAGTCATATCTGGGAGAGTTTAAGCAAAATATGAATGAAGGATTAGTGTAAAATATGTAAGGATTTCTTGTGTAGCTCTATTGCTTACTAAGGCAATCTGTTTGTTTAATCAGGCCAATTTAACGCAAGTAAAGATCGAAGCCCAGCTTTGAACCACAAAAAGGTATTGACTTTTTTCAACATGTGATCGGTATACAAATTCCAGAAATCAATATTAATTACTTTCCCAACTGTAGCATCGCCGGTCAACGTTTGCATTTACATCACAGAGAACTAAGGTAGCAACTCGTTACTTTGTGCAAGCGTTTAGCAACTTCTCCGACAATGTATAACTAATCTCGCAGCGCGCCGAGGCTGAGCGCCGAGCGCCGAGCAGGTGAGGACCGAGTAGAAGCTGAGGGGCTGAGATGAGGATCTCAAGGTAGAGATTTAAAGGCACGCGCGTTAAGCACGTGCGCGTTTTTTGTGAACATCTGCTCGCGACCGTTACGCAACTTGGGTCTTCCCATTGATCGGAGACCTGATACAGGAGTTTGGCGGTTCAAAACCAATATTCTGACATCGTAATTATGAATGTGTGCAGTATCGAGTTTCCGATCAAATTATCCTCCACGATAGGTTATCGGAATTCAAATTTGAAAATATCTACTTCAGGGTTGGTAGGCCTATTGAATACAAAAACGATAAAATAAAGGAATGAGGGCTTTGAAATAATATGATTCAGATTGAGAAACTGAATTGTATCTTGATATCGATTTATAAGGGACTTAAAGGGATTTGATTTTTACATAAACTAGAAATTATTCTTCGTGTAAAACCTTTTTTGTCTATGGCAAGTCTAATTATTGAATGGAGTATTGTGTGCATTATCTGTTTTTTTTCTTTTGTGTATTTTTCAGACTTTGTTAATGTTTTGACTTCGTACAGTAGTTCTCTGTTTTAGGTAATTTCTCCCTTGAGGGCGTGATTTATCAGATTTCAGATTTCGAAACATACAAAAAACTTAGTTTTACACGAAACGCGATAGAAAATGTCGGAATGTCGGGACAACCATTTAAATACTAGATAAAAATTAGTAACAATACGATTTAGATTTACATTATAGTTTGATTTACAATGCAAAGAATTTTGCTCGTTGTTTTTTGGCGGAAAGGAAATATTGCAAACGGAATATAGCCTAATAGCAATTAGCAACATGAATAATAATCTGTATTGTATCGATAAAAAAATTACTAATATCTAAGATTGAACTAAAACCATTAGGAAAGTATTATCAAAATTGTATGCAGAACATCAGCATCACAGAATCGAACAAATGTATTCAAAGTAACCAAAATGGCCGGATATCTTCCTCAGTGTTGTGACGGGACTAATTCGAGAACATCGACATCAATAATTGATGGAGCGGCGGATGATAAGCCTAATGAATCCCCGAGATCGACAACCAGATAGTAGACAACGGCTGGTATAATGGTGGTATTGCAAATTACCTTATAATAGGCCGATCTAGATACAGCCATTGTAATTGTTTACATTATATTTTCCCACGTTCGAGCGGCACGGTGAAGCTTGGCGTTTAACATATACAAACTGGATTAGTGAAGATTGCACGTAATGGTAGCAGGTATGTAAGTGAGGCGGGGGACCAAGAGTAAACAGATGATCCGTGTGATGAAGGAGTGAAGCTAATTGGGAGGTAAGGCTAATCGCAATGCTTCCGGCACTGCGAAATTTACGACGGGAAATAAATGCACAATCAGATCTCGTTTGGAGGTTTACACTCGGTTAATGGCGTTCCACCCACCAGCGTCGGACTAGTATAGAAAGCACCATTGATTTCTCAGAAACTATTATATTAAAAAAAAAAAACACTTTAACATGGATCAAAAACTCAAGTTCTCACTCTGGATATAAGCAGCGAAGTTATCAAAGGAGACGAAATGTGTACAGTTGATTGGCGAATATCCGCTTGAGGATAAGCCGGAGTAGACAGGAGTTGTAAAACTAGAGCTATACAACTATTTATATGAATGAGTTATCAATTCCTCGGCAGATCCAGATAGAAAAGATGTCCAGTTTGATGTTGGTGATTTTGACTTGAATAGAAAATTTTGGTCAGTGAGTACACAGGATGAGTGAGGGTGAGCAAAAGTTGTCCAATGGTTCCAATTAGTGCCCAGCGATTATTAATACTATATGAATAAATGATAAACTCTTATCCAATTCTAATAAATATGTATGATGATCATTCAATACTCTGATAAACTAAAAAAGTGTATCTTTACGAATGTGCTACGCACATATTTTTATAATACCCCATTCATAAAAAAAAAAAAACGAAACAAGACGTCTCTCACGACAGAGCCATATTGAAGGTTCACTCACGTAATTATTCAGTAGACTACCCAATGGTTTTCAATTCACCAACACTTAACTGCACATTGTGGGTAGAACAACAATGAGCGTGATGACGCGGCAACATGCACCACGGCGGTGTAAAATTGCCGTAATTGATACAGATAAACAACACCGTCACCGCTTCATCAGGACGAATTCGACATCGGAATCGAGTAATTAATACGGCACATGGCGGCCGTAATCATCTTGTCCGTCAATGTTTAGTGGTGATAAATCATGTGGTGCCCGGAGTGCGGAGCGCCGCTCGTATACCTGCCACCGTGCGGCTGGGATTCAATATTCAGATACGCGGAAAGTAGCGGCTGCGGGCGAGAATAATGGATAGAAGAGTACAAGTGATTTGTGACGTTATGTAAAACAAGGGTGTGGGAGAGGCTGGGGGACTAAATAAGGGATTTTATACTCTTAGGATTTTGCAACAATCCGAATAACGATAGTTTTTTTCTGCGTGAAATACATTTCCATCTTAGCAACGGTTGTTGAGTGTTGAAACAGAAATGTTGTATTCTTCATGAAATGTGATTACAGAACTGATTTTAAGCCACGCTCATACTGAAGTTTACAACAAAATATGTGTAAATGTTTAAATGTTCGCAACAATTGTTGCTAACAAACGTGTTAAAAAGTTTGTTGTGTGCTCTAGTGTGAACTTGACTTAACGTGTCCAGTTTTCTGCTTCTAGCGGTGAGGCTTATCTTCTGTAGGCTACCATTATTACGAAAATTAGGTATGACATTTTTCATTATGCGTAAGCCATTGAACATAATCAGCTGGAATTCTACAATAAACGTTAGGTTACCGAGGACAGGTTTAGCATATAAGGATTTGAGTTTTCCCCTAGTCATGCACACTTCTAATGCGGGGCTTTGAAAAGTAACTAAATAATTGGTATCCATTGAAAGAAAATTAGATATTTCCAAATTTTTGTTTACGTTTATCAAAGTATACCAATTATGTTACACTTTCAAACAGCTGATACAAAAATTGTAGAATGAAGTATTTAGTAAAACCTTTGACTATTAATACAACATTCCATATAAAGTTAACGCCAGTTTTTTTTATCAAATTCGTCGTAGTTGATGTGAGCATCCGACAGATTGCGCTTATCTAAATTACTTATTTCTGTGGAATACACAAACTTGTTTACCAAGTTAAACTAATGGAATGACTTATTATGAGCAATAGCAACTGCTATGACCTATCAACTTAGTCAGCAACAAAAAGGTGGAAAATCGAATTTTAGACCTTAGAGCATTCCGCGACTGGCTCAAATATGTTATTTTTTTATTTAAAATATTGCATCAGCTAGTCCACATTGATGTGATGTCTACTTCGACATACAATACTTAATAATAAAATCATTCAATAGTCAATGGTAAAACTACATTTATTTACAAGTCCATAATACCATTGACTATTGGATACTGAAGTAGATTTCCCACCTATATGGACCAACTGTAGTTGTGTGAGCCAGTCACAGAATGCTCTAGTGTCTAATATTCTATTTTATACCTTATTTTTTGTTACAGACCAGGTTGACGGGTCAGAACAGTTAGTTGCTATAACTAATCATAAGTCATTCCCTAAGTTTGACTTGGTTAAAAAGATTGTGTATTCGGCAGGATTTAGTAATCTAGATCAGCGCAATCTGTAGGTGGCTTACATCAACTACAATTTCTAGTTGTATTGATAGTCAAAGATAATACCAATGATTACAGAAACTATGACCTTTAATCCATACTTATTCAGTGTAATTTTCTACATTATTTCTAATACACTGCCTAAAATATTAATGCCCTCATCCCAGAGTGAGCTCAGTTTCTGAAAAGTGTCACGTTTCCGAAACACCGCTGTTAATTTATAATCTCAATCGAAAATCGCAGAAAATATTTATTACAACCCAATCGAAAATAGCAATTTCAGTAAAGGGAGAAAAAGAGAGATCGGTGTGAACGATAAATTGAGATCTAATGATATGTTGCACGGGATCGATTTATGGGCTTCCAGTTCACTTAGCGGCTCAATTTGTGGCACGTTGGCGGCGCGGCACTGCTATGGTGATGCTGGTTTTATGTCTGCAATTTCCCGTTTATCCCTTGGTTACACCGTCCTACTACTTAACTATTATTTCTGGTCCTTTAGGCCCCTGAATATATGGTTTGACCTAGAAATAATTAGAACACAGATGAAACCATTGTTGTTCGATAGTGAAAAGTATTGTGAATAACATATCAAAAGTCTCCAAAAATATCTTTGGTGGAACACCACCATTTTTCCAAAATGGCGGCCAAATACAGTAGTTTTTTGCTTTTTATTGAAATTCTGACTTTCCATTCAATATTGGTGAAAAGTCGTCAATACATTTAATGTTCCTCCTGAAATTACCTTTAAAATGATACCAAATACATGTACCTACAACAAAAAATAAACCCCGTAGAAATAATAAAATATTTCAAATAAAAATATTTGTTATAAATTAATGTAATAGTCCAAGCAAACTAAAAAAAAAACAGACACAGGGATCGTATAAAAATTTGCAAGTAAACATTTTATGGTTTTTTTTTATTGTTGTGGTGTGCAGAGTGACATACCAAAAGTTGCAAAATATCAGTCCATGGGAAACCCCTAAATTAAGGAAGAAATGGCGGCTTTTCCCAATATTGGACAAATTTTGCAACAAAAGATACCACATGTTTTTTTGCACACTTTTCGAGATATTGACTTGGAACCACGACCGATATTTATTGGATGATCCGTACTTAATTTCAATTGGGGGCGCTTTTTGGGCCGCCATCTTGGATCAGCCATATTGGATCTGCCATATTGGATATAAATATTTTTTAATGTAATTATAGTGTTGTGACACATCATTATGAACTAGATTTCAACGCTGATTTCAATGCTGAAATCCGTTTTTAAATAAGTTGTTTCGTTGCTTAAGATATATTTAAACGAAAAGTCTCCCCTATACATCAGTTATGGACGTATCGTAAGTTACTTTGAAAATGTGTTTGGATTATTTTTCTCCAGGTATTATTAATGCTTGCAGTTCGTTCTAGCCTTAAAATATTCTGTGATAAAAGAGCTTTCATTTTAGTTAGCTTTAATTTTGTTTTATTTATAGTTAAAACAGACTAGTTATAGACGAGGTACAAACCCCAACACAAAATTAAATTAAACTTTTTTATCAGTTTTTGTTAAAAGATTTATATCTCGGGTTGTTAATATGTTAACAAGTTCGTTCTGGTATCAAAGTACTCAGTAAATGTTTGGCTTTAATTTTATTGATTATTAAATGACACATGACAAATTTGAAACAAATCATGTAGGCCTACCTTCAATGAACTATTGAATAAATTATTATTATTTTGAAATTTGTCTTTAGTTAAAGACATTTATCCACAATTCTAAATAACTCCCAATAAGGAATCCATAGCTAAAATAAAAGTCAATACTTGAACGAATAGCTATGACGAGTTTTTCCCATTTTCACTCTGCACAACACTACAAAATAAAACCATAAAACGTTTTGTTGAAATTTTTTAAAGGCCATATCCTATATTTATCTAAATATAATTTCCAAGTTACACAGTTACAGTTATTTATAAAAAAGTTAGTCATATGTACCATCAGTCAAACACCACTCCCAATCTGTTGGATCTGCTGGTGAACAATTTCCACGCCATATTTGAACCTGATAGTACAACCTTAGACTGTGGTAGTTTTCAATGTGTTTTTAAATTGTCAAAGTACGAAACGTCCATAAGAAATGTATGGGGGAGAGTTTTCGTTTTTATATATCTTAAAATCGTAAAACGCTACCGGTATTTAAAAAACTGATTTCAGCATTGAAATCAGCGTCGAAATCTAGTTCATAATGATGTGTCACAACACTATAATTACATTAAAAAATATTTATATCCAATATGGCAGATCCAATATGGCAGATCCAATATGGCTGATCCAAGATGGCGGCCCAAAAAGCGCCCCCTATTGAAATTAAGTACGGACCATCCAATAAATATCGGTCGTGGTTCCAAGTCAATATCTCGAAAAGTGTGCAAAAAAACATGTGGTATCTTTTGTTGCAAAATTTGTCCAATATTGGGAAAAGCCGCCATTTTTTCCTTAATTTAGGGGTTTCCCGTGGACTGATATTTTGCAACTTTTGGTATGTCACTCTGCACACCACAAAAATAAAAATAAAACCATAAAATGTTTACTTGCAAATTTTTATACGATCCCTGTGTCTGTTTTTTTTTTAGTTTGCTTGGACTATTACATTAATTTATAACAAATATTTTTATTTGAAATATTTTATTATTTCTACGGGGTTTATTTTTTGTTGTAGGTACATGTATTTGGTATCATTTTAAAGGTAATTTCAGGAGGAACATTAAATGTATTGACGACTTTTCACCAATATTGAATGGAAAGTCAGAATTTCAATAAAAAGCAAAAAACTACTGGATTTGGCCGCCATTTTGGAAAAATAGTGGTGTTCCACCAAAGATATTTTTGGAGACTTTTGATATGTTATTCACAATACTTTTCACTATCGAACAACAATGGTTTCATCTGTGTTCTAATTATTTCTAGGTTTTGCTATTTATTTTCTTATTTTAAGGCGCCTACTTAGGGATATCCCAGTGAATCCCTGTTTGACCCTTGTTTTTCCTCAGTTATACCATAGACAAAAAGAATTAAATATAGACCGTCAGCTGTGCTGCATTTACCTTGGGTTTTGGCTCATACCGCTGGGAGCACCATGTAGTTATAGACTACGCGCTATCTAACTACACGGCGCTCCCAGCGGTGTGCGCCAGAACCTATGGTAACCATGGTAACAGCAGCACGGCTGACAGTATATATATAATTCTTTTTGTCTATGGTTATACCTTCCACCCTACTTAACTGTTGATTACTGTAAGTTATATCCGTCCATTCCCTTGTCACCCTGTATTCATCCCCATAGTTTTATTCGTATTTACAGCACCTACCCAGTCATTCTCTGGTTATACTAGTAGATTTTGTAATTCTGCACTTTTCCAAAATGCTATTACAGTTTTCCTCAGTAACACTTTGTATACTTAAGTAGTTTATTCCAGCACCTACTCGTCGTGTTCATCCCCTATACTTATACGCTTTCATCGGCTTTATCTTTGCGTTGTTCCTGGGTGTTAAACCTTACTTTCCCATTCCCCATAGTTTCCCATAGTTTACAATGTGCAACTATAAAACTACAGCTGAAGCGTATCTATACACCTGCACTTTCCCATGGTATTGTACCAGTGTTATTAAGCTATTTCGTTCTCCTGTTTAATATGTAGGTTATCCCTGCGCTTAACCCATTTACCCCAATACTTATCTCTCACTGTTTTATCTTTATGCTGATCCTCGGGTTTACTTCCTTTGTCTTGTTTATTGCTTGTTAATACATATGGTCTCACTGATTTACTGTTAAAACCAACACTGCATTTTACACTCGCATCGCATCCTCCATTTGGTTCTTTCTTGTGCAATACACACTATTAGTTTTTTTTTTTTTTTTTTTTTTTAACATCAACAATCATTTTTTTTACATCTGATTTACGATTTTGTTGTAATAGTATTGTATTAACGAGTAAAAAATTGCTACAAACTGTGCACATGTTCCATGAATTATACCATTGACCAACACCAAACCTTGACAAACATTGACGAATGAAACACAACACCAATGATGAATGAAATGAAAATGAAAATGAAAATGAAATGATGAATGATCAATGAAACATTGACCAATGATTATACACAAACCTCTACGCAACATTTATATAATATGTGCAACATTTGATGAACGCTGTTCATTAAGTCAGGTAATTGTTAAAGAAAGAACTTAAGCGTCGGTGCTCTAGAAAGTTAAGTGTCAAGTGCTCACTTACAATTTACACCACGAGGACACTCAACTTCTTACCCCCTTCTGCTCCTTCAATACAAGGCAGACTCGCCGCATGGTGATAATGTCACACAAATAGTTGACTGCTTAGGCAGGCACTGTTAGGGGATGAAACTAAATCTATACTCATAAAAATATGTATAGTTCATGTTTATACTTTTAATTTATAAATATTAAGCTACGAAGGAGGATTATTCTGATGGATACTGCCCGGATGTGTCATTTAGTATTAATTCATACATTATTAAATGCGTTTTTGGAAAGAAGAGAGAGTTCTAAAAATAAAAATGTTGTACTAGCTCGTGCAATTTTTAGTCTTTACAATAATTCTACGTTTGAAAAACCGTAAAAAAATATATCATAAAAATATGTAATAAAAATAAATTATATCTTACTTTAATATGTTCTAATGTGTTTTTCGCATAAGCTTTAATTAAATTAATTAAACTTATAATTATTTTATTTAAACATTCATAATGCATTTAATACATAATCGATATTTCATCACTTGGACCCAAAGTGAATCTTTTTACCCGAGCTCAAGTTTTACGTTCGAGGCGAAGCCTTGGTCGAAAATGACCGAGTTGCCCGTGTAATTAACTATATTTTGGTCATATTGTACCATTTGTCATTTGCACAAACTATGTTACAAGAATAAAATAGTTTTTATTTAAAGATAACCTCTCAAAATTACATTTTACTTGTTTTCAATTGAATGCTAATGTAAACAAGCAGCCGTTAGGAGATGATTCAAATCGATTCAATCGTTTCGTCTATTAGGATTGGTTTTAGTGTACATTATACTATAGATATGTCAAACTATTTACAATAAGATACAATCAATTTAATAATTGGTACATACTTTTGAAACATGCGATTGTTTACAACTAAGTTGATATCAGCTGATTTTTACTTCCTAGAGAGTAAAATGCTAATTCAGACCCGCAACGCATACATTAAAAACCGCTGTTTTTGCTGCAGTATGACAAAAATTTTATAAACATAAAAATGAAAATAAATATAAAAATAAATATATCAATACATGTGATGAATTCGTTGGTATATTTTGCGATTTATTTATAAATAAATATGGAATCGGATTAAAAATGTTCTAATCCATCTTTATCTTGATTTTAAAATATCATAAATTCAGGGTTAAAAGATACAAGAATAATCTTGTAAATAGTTATGTATAAATATTCACAATTAAAACTACTAATTCAAAATTTAGAAGTGCACACGAATTAGGACGGTAGTTATCTTGATTGGTTGCTATACGGTTTTCTATGTACACATATATTATGTTGCAGCACATTTATGTTCATTACATACATATGTCATATTTCGTCACTGGGGCCTAAAGTGACTATGTTTTTCGTCATATTGCATAATTAATTAATAAACTAAGCTAGAAAACGAAATAACTTGTATGTAAGGGTAACCTCTCAAAACTACTTCTAGCTTGTTTTCAATTCTGCTAATGCAAATAAGTAGCTATTTAATAAGTGATTCAATCATTTCGTCTTTTACGATTGTCTATTACATTATATCATCGATATGTCGAGCGATCGGCAACAAAAGGCTAACACCTTACCAAATAAATCAGTCGATAAATAATTTTGATCGTGACGATTGCCACAATCAAAATTTACAACATTTAACTTTTAAACCAGTCTCAACAACAACTGTTGATATTTTAATTATCATGTCGCACAGCAAAGCTGGGATTGAGAACTAGTATAAAAACAATCAAATGAAGAATGCAAGCAAAATTGAAGACTGAGATAATAACAACCTAGCAGAGAACAAGAGCTGCTGTTCTACACACCCCCACTTCGCAACAACTTTTTCACCTCCATCCTCGGGGGAAAGATCGGAGATTTCCGAAGCTGAATTTAAACAAGTCGGTGGTATAATTCGGGGCAACAGAAAGAGATCTCAGCCCCGGGTGTAACTATTCATAAGGCACTCCCGCTTATTAGGGGACTAGACTAATGTCCAGCCGTGGGCCCTCATTACCGGCTACTTCGGTAGCGTTCCAGCCGAGGTTGTCCGGGACAGATGAAGCCGTAATGAAGGGTACAAGCTGTGAACGAGCACTCCGGGTGCGGGTGCGGTGTTTTCGGGTGTGGTTCACTCTGGGTGGCCCAGAACTCACCAAACTTTACGAGACACTGGGTCGCAATTCGCCACAATCGCCCTCAGTATGTCATCCGCGAATAGCCACACGCCGCCCAGCGCCCGGCACGGCTACCACACTTTTTGTCTTTGTGTTTATGCGCTCGTTTATGAACGTGACGCTGTTTTTCAACGTCAATATTTAGGCTACCTCATTGCTCGTGGGTTGTGCAAGACGATTAAAATTGTGTAACCTGTGGTGTCTGTTGAAGCCGGACTGTGAGAAAGAGCAGATTTGACTTAATTTATTATTAATGATGAACTGATTTGAGAATAAAATCAGTGGATCGCTTATAAACAGTTAATTTGAAACTGAGACTCATCAGTTAAATATTCATGTACAATGCTCGGAATTATCAATTGTACTGTGTTGGGAATCATCAAATGGTTTTAAGGTTTTTACAACCTAACATGGAGACAAGTTGGTGGTAATCAACTCATCAAATAATAATAAATGGTGATATTTTTGTTGTCATATGTATAGGCCGTTTGTCATGATGATAAACGTTTTATGATAAATATATATCACAAATTCTGTAAAAATATATTTCATAACACTTTAAATAGACCACCTCAAATCATAAATAATAAGGTATCGCGTATAATAGGGTTATGAGTTATTGAGGGTGTTTTATATTATAACAATGATAAGAACAAAGCACTTTCAAAATGTGTACTCACAAAAATATACCTCTTTTAGGTTTTACATCAATCCATCCCAAACTCCCCAAACTCTCGTAAGCTATTAAAAACTTAAAATACTTAAGTCGGGCAGGAGTGCCATCGTTGTAATGTTCCTGTAAAATAAATCTGCTCTGGATGACGGTCTGAGGTCTGAGTTGCAGATAAATATATTCTCTATGAACATTTATCTCCAGTAATTTAAGATGTCATTATATTACCTATATTGTCAAATCTACCAAGAACAATTAATTAAAACGTTCTACCTGGATACAGAGAACCATAAGTACAAACTATTAATTTACTTCAATCATATCACTCGCAAAGTACAAAATTTCTAATTCTTTTTAAATGTAAATAACATACACTTTAAATTATAATTAAACAAATGAAATATACGGCATTAGATCATTCTAATTCCACATCCACTTGTGACGAACGTTGCATACATAGCAATTAATAGTACAATGGCTGTAGACTAATTTAATTACCTATTTTCACAACAGGAGAGGGGGGATTTCTTTAACACTTGGCACAAAACCGACCCAATAATTAATCAACAAAGAGCAACAAGTAGCAGGTAACGGACGGGACGGGACGGGTGTCCCAGGGACTATGATGGGACCGTCCCGCGAGGGGAAGGTCCGTTAACGTCTTCTCATGACCTCCAACCCCGCGAATAGCCATCTTTTATGTCCAGTAGTTTTATATCGTCTGTATCAAAAGAAACTACAATCCTTTCATTCCAGGTGGACAATTTCGAAACAAGACCCGCTTCGGCTGGTCTTTTTTCGTAACCGTTAGTGACGAAACAAAGTCTTATTAATGTCAGGGATTTGTAAGCTGATAATTTTCAAATCTTACAGTGTAATTATGAAGTTTAAAACATTCAACACAACAAAAGCGTAGCTTAAAAGCATTAACTGCCACTAATTGCTGTAAGAAACCTTAACAAACTCTCTAAAGGTGTCAAACAAATTCGAAATATGGTAGATTAAAGTACGGGTAATGGTTGAGTGGAATATCCCAATGACGTAGTAGGAAAGAAGTATACGTAAAGGCTAAATAGTATATCCCAGTGACGTAGTAGGAGAGAAGTAGGGGTAAAGTTGAGAGGTATATCCCAGGAAGTACATAGTAGTACCAAAGAAAATAGAACCTTATATTCTGTGGTAGTACAAAAGTATATGTAAAGGTCGAGTGGTATATCGCAGAGGCTAGAAGTAAATATGTCAAGGTAAAGGTCAAGTGATATATCCCAGTGACGTAGTAGGAGAGAAGTAGTGGTAAAGTTGAGTGGTATATCCCAGGATGTAGTAGTACAGAAGTAGAGGTAAAGGTCGAGTAATATATCCCATAGCGGCGTAGAAGTAAAGATGTCAAGGTAAAGGGCAAGTGATATATCCCAGTGACGTAGAAGGGAAGAAGTAGGGGTAAAGTTGAGAGGTATATCCCAGGAAGTAGTAGTACAGAAGTGGAGGTAAAGGTCGATTAATATATCCCAGCGGCGTAGAAGTAAAGATGTCTAGGTAAAGGGCAAGTGATATATCCCAGTGACGTAGTAGGAGAGAAGTAGGGTTAGAGTTGAGAGGTATATCCCAGGAAGTAGTAGTACAGAATAAGAGGTAAAGGGCAAGTGATAAATCCCAGTGACGTAAAGAAGAGGTGGAGAAGTATAGGCAAACGCCGAGTGGGATATCCCAGTGTAGTGCGATGAGATGGCCGAACCGTTACAAGTAGCACGGACAATGAGCCATCCGAACAATACCGGCTCGCAATCAATGGCTAATATGGTTTTGCGTATCATTGTTAGTCCTGAAACAAAGGAATCACTGAGGCAATTAAAGCTTGAATGTCGGCTTTGGCTTCCCAGAGCGATCGGAATGAAGACATTGGAGGCGCCGAACACCCACTAGACCGTGGAGTTGGTGTCAACCCTTGTGTATGATGAACTACCTAAATGATCTAGGTGTTGTTTGTATATACCCTCCTAAATTTAGTCAAAGAAGGTTTCTGGGTCAACGAGCTTATAGTAAAAATTCAGATTTTTAGACTCGCATTTAAGGTTTTAGGGTTTAAACCCTTTTCAGCTTCACTGATAAAAATTGGCAAACATATTTTGAGGGGTCTTTATGAAGTTTAATTATTTTTAATAAATAAGAGGTTGACACAAAATACCATTTCAGAAATTGTTCTTGCTGAGAATTTTGTTTTGCGTAGACTCTGAATTACAATGTAAAGGTGTTGAACCTGTTCTGGCTGAAAAGGTTACAATTACAATATTGAAAACTAATTTTCAGGTTTTCTTATTTTTCAGGGTTTTATTTTAACTTTACTATTATATTCTCATATATCAGTTCCTCGACTTTCAGTTTTCACAATTGTCGGTACCTCAACTACTAGTTACCACAACTATCGGTTCCTTGACTATCAATTTCCGATACCTATCACAGTGTCATATCAGTTGTTTGCGACTCTATTACTTCCTGGGCTAACAATTTAAATGACAAAAATTTTTCGTAAGTATCATTCCCTCAAAAAAAGTTACCTCAAATGTCACTTTTAAATCTATCGGTACATCGACTACGGTATCAGTTTCCGCAAACTCTGGTTTTCCGAAATATCTTGACTGCCAGATCCTGTGACAATCGGTTTTTGAAAACATCAACTTCTTGACCATTGTTTCCCCAGCTGTCACATCGGTCTATCAACTACCGGCCCCCGTCACTATCACGCGTGCCGCCCCCAAGGTTGTGCCGCCCCCACAGTCACGGTGTCACACACGTAGTCAGCGTGCCGTGTCGTCGCGTGCCGCGTGTCTACCCACTACTTACACGTTATCTACACTTGTTATCTTAATTGTCTCCACCCCGCCACTTATCACGTAATTTGCTGCTAATAAGAGGGTTAGACAAATGTAAACATCTTATCTTGTATCAGGCTGACTCCGTGCTCTCATTTACCGTGCGATGAGAGTTATAATGTGCTAATGTAGAACGGTGTGCAGAATGCTGTCACAAAATAGGTCATGAGGTTGGTACAAAGTATGTATCGACGGTTGAAGCCTATGGTCGTTGTACCAGCTCATTCTACTTAAGATGGCCCGAGGATTTATTTCATTCATCTCCAGAACAGTATTTAGTTTCACAGATCGTTTACAACTATTTACTAGTTAATGAAACCTCACCTTGATAATTCTTAAGCTTATCTTAAATGTTAATATATAAGGCGACTGGAGGACAGCAATGTGTCAGAGAACATGACGTATTACGCATGAGTCATACAGTAATTACAAACCGTTCACCATTTACTTCATGCATTTTATATGCTCAACATTTTGTGTAATAATAATTCACGATTAAACATTATAAATTTAAAAAAATATTATATTTTCGTCAAACATGATTTCATGTTCAGCAAAAACATTTCCGGTAATATAACTGCCCTCTTCATCATGCTATGTGCTTCGAGTGGTGTCAAATTCCTTATCATGTCCAATATAAACAATACATTTATTTTGTGAAACTAGCACGTTGTTTTATCAATAACTACCAAAATAACATTATGACATTTCATTACTCTATAACCAATGTAACTGATATATCTTATTCATATTTGGTTAGCATCGACCTATTAATCTTTCTATTTACCTCATTTACCTTAATCTTATTTATGCATAGCACTTTCCAAGAAACCATAAAAAGCCTATTATTGACTTGCTCAATTGACCCATGACCTCGACAGGTGATGTTAGACCCCAAGGTTTGTGTTAGACCATAGACAAGACCTCGGGGAGTACACCCTATACTAGGGAGGGTCAGAACAAAACACTAGACACCTGGAGATACGTGAGTAGTGTGGATCAGAGCAATCAATTGAATGGTGCAAGCCAGGTAGACCTACTGACCCGTGATCTAGGGGTTAGTGAGGATTCTACACAGTACAGCTGGACCGTTGAAAATTCACCTGATCCATCAATTGATTTGGTGACGGTTGAGGGGAAAGTTGATAGATAATCTTCAACTGTCGTTATAATTAATTGATTAGCTGGTGATTCTATTTATGTTACGGTTCTGGAATTATTAGATAGAGGTGTAGATGATCCAACGAACTATACTACAACGTGATGCAATGTAGTATAGTTCGTTGAGATGATCAGTAACTAATTTAATTTTTTTTGTATCATCCTAGTACAAACATTAATTTTAAAGAAAATATGTTTTTTATCATGGAAATAACATTTAGATAGTTTTTGCTAACTTTAAGGTTAAGAATGGATTTCATACGGCAATAGTCATAGCCGAGACTAAACTTATTTTTCAGCAATTATTATCTGTGCAGCTGAAATCGTGTTACATCCAAGGAATAAAAATACCCCCGCATGAGCGAACCCTCAGACTAAGCCAATTTCAATTCGTCTGTTTGGATTTTTACTACAATATTTCCATAAACAAGAAATATTTATTTCCCATTTAAATATCATTAGATTTCATGAGTGCCTACCTAGGTTTGTTGTAAGGGTAAGGTATGAGTGTTTTTGACTAAATAATAACGGTATAGGATAAAATAAATAAATTTGATCAACATACAACCATAAAAAAGCAAACTACAACAGTTTTTTCCCATAAGAATAATATGGGAATCTTAAATGTAGAGTTTTTAGGAAATCTATCGGTGATTAATTTTACAATAACACTTCAATATACAAAATTATTGTTGTTTTTAAGCTCTACAAGATGGCTGTAATAAAAATTGTGCATTAATAAAAAACTACTTTTGAAAATTAAAAACCCATTCCCTCCATTAAGTACCCCGTTCCCGTGACCTTGCTGGTTCGCGACTTCTTTCAAGTTTATCCCGCCCTACACCTATAAGCCAAATTTCATCATAATCAGACCAACATTACTCGAGTTATCATGTCCACGGATGTATAAATCTATATATTTATAAATCATATAGAATAAATTTGACCAATAGTGTTTTTGGCCTCTTGGGACATTAAAATGAAAAAGTAAATTGGTCTCGGGTCTAGGTCTTACCGTGCCACCAACAGTAATAATAGCTACTTCCCTACGGGGAAATTCACTGAAAGAACAATATCAATTCTGAATCATAGTTATGAAGGATTAGACACATAGTATACAATTACATGTTTCAATTAGCATAACCTGAAAAGTAAAATTTGGAATTAACAATAGACTACCTACTGCGACTTTCAACTTATCAGTAAAAAAAACCATAAAACCCCAAAGATAGAAAAAAGAGTAGGCCTATCCTAATCAACAATATCCAACTGTGCATCTATAAACCTATAATATAACGAAGGAATATATAATTGAGTTTAAGAAAATTACGGTCGGTGGTGTACAATTTCATTGTGCATAATTATTTCCTCACACCCTCTCGTTCCCATCCTCGCTTCTTCGACACCTCCAGTTCAGCTGCGGTGCTTTATATAATACGTAGTCTGCAAACTAAGGCCGGTTTTCTGTCATCACAAAGGTTGATCCTATAAACATTCACAGGAAATAGCTTAGTTCATGTCATACGCTATCCAACGGTTAACAACATATCCAGGTTTAAATTTGAATCAGTTCCTGCAACAAAAACCATTACCGCTCAATGATGGGGAAGAAGATAATCATTGATCACAACGTTCCAAAAAAAGAAAACCAAAAAAAGAACTGTTAACAATATTAAAAACCAACGATTGCACATACAAAAATTTCCATCCGTGTAGATCAAGAATCGCAATCACCAAGGGTATAAAAAATGAATAAATAATTCTGTGTGCAAAATACAGTTGGTGTTGAATTATTTTGAAAGTATAATTATTTTCTTACAGTTGTTCCAATCCCCACCATCTCCACACCTCATTTGCCACGATTTCCATCTCACAAGTCTGTCAAACTTTGACATCGTCACTAAGATATGATCTGTTTGAAAATCGAATGGAAAAGTTTATTTCCACTAATGACACAAAAAATATTGGAACCAGTGTTTTTAATAAAGGAGTTTCTGCCAGAACGATTCTTAAACCTGCTTAACGTATAAGTATAATAGCTACATTTTGGGCGGTAAATAATTTATAACCGTTCCCAATACTTGTTTTGCCATCCCAAATCGTTAAAAAAAACTTTAAAATTACAATTCAAAACAATCTGAATATGTAGAAAAGGGAATCTACCATTCTGTGTAACCAAATTACAGTTGGTGGTACGTACAATTTACTACCATAATTATTTTCCCACACTTCCCGTCCCCGCCTCCTCCACACCTTCAGCTGCCGCGTTTCCCATGGCGGAGGCGCGAAGACTCGCGAACGCCCCGTATCCAGATACGGGCCGCGAGGGGCGCACCCCTGAGAACCCCTGTAACGTCTAACGTCCCATCAGTCGCTTCTTCTGTGAAGATTATCACCAGCTGCTCATTAGACACTGGGGAGTCACAGCGTCTTTGTTTGACAGGTTATGCGTTTGGTTTGTTTGCGGGGTAAAGGGTGAAGCTACCGGTCAGAGGGAGTGGAATTACGGGAATTGCGGAATAACGGTCTTGGAACGTGTGGTTAGGGAGGAACGGTTTTTGGAAAAGAAAACAAAACGATCGTGGAAGAAATCATGAAATAAATATTGGCGTGAAAACAGAAATCGGATAAGGAAGCTACAATTTTGCACTACAATTTTGCATTTCACACGATACTAGGCTAATAAATCGTCTAATCTCAAATTAATTGTAGTTTCTTGTGTTTAAAATAATTTATTCATTTTAATATCTTGAATTAAATATTGAACAGATTCGTCTTCGTATTTCGAATAACATACAATTTTAAATAATGTAAGAAAACTGAGTTTTTACAATGTAAATCATATTAAATGAATTGATACTGTAATGAAATAAGTCCCAATAATTCATCGATATTAGTCAATTCAAAGATAAAAGTAAAACAATTATCTACATTAAGTTAAAGTAAAATATGTAAACACGAGTTTCCATATAAAACGGAAAAACGATGACATTTGAATCAGTTAGAAATATTTTTGTCTCAAAGGCCCAACAAAAATGTAAGTGCTTACTGAAAAATTGGACCGTTTAACCAGTAGCTGTTCAGGGTCGTGTATGTTTGTATTTACCTGGTGTTAAAACATACCAATTAAAGACATTTCATGTAAATATTTGTACAAATTAATTGTTAAGGGAAAATATTGTGGTTATTAGTTTTTTTGATACCAACTTATTTTCATTCAACATGGAAATATTATGTCAAATTTCAACCACAATACATCTATCATAAGACTCTAAACTTCACCTCAAACTAAAACGTTACAAACTGCTTAGAACCATACATGCCTACAATTCTTCTGTGAAAAATTCAAAATGCCACCAAATATCTACTCTATAAAACGAATTCAAGACGGATAAGCCAAAGGAAGTCACAGTGTAAAACAACTCCTATACACTAAGGGGACAAGATGGCGTAACAAGCAACGTACACAACTAATTCCCAAAACAATTGTCACTGGACGATCTCCCAGAGCAATAACAATAAGGGAACAATTCGCGACCAACTAGACCTATAAACAACCAGTGATGTAATGAAAGTAGTGCGAAAATAGTCGGACCTGACCCGCCGCGGTATTTTTGGCCCGCGTCATACTGTCTGTCCGTGAACCTTATGGTTGAACGGTGTCCAAGTCGCTGGAATACCCGGTTTTTTCACCGTCTGGGTATTATTTTCGCGGGAAATTAGTCTGTGAACTAATGATTCGTTTCGTGTGTGTGGCCAGGTTGTATTTTATGTGTTAAATTGTGGTTGCAGTTTGAAGAGATTTATTTGGTTAGACCAAGAGAGTATGGATGTTTTAATAAGTTTAAGTTTAAAATACTATGGGGTTTCAAGCCACTGGGTTGTAAAATTACAAAAGAATACAGTCAATACAATTATTGCACTGGTTGAAATCAACTATTTTAATCATTACAACAGTGCGCGTTTAAAGTTGAAAAATTTTTTTCCTTACATTTTAATAATATCCATTTTAAGTATTTCACAAAATATATTTTTTAAGCACTGTATTCTAATTAATTAGATTCCAAGGCAAATTTCAAAGAGTATTTACAATTAAGTTTTACGTATACACCTTAATTTTAATACTACACTATAAGGTCAATTATTTATGATTTTTTTTAATTGCGTGGCAATTAGCATAGATAATTCTTTAATTTGTGAGTAGGGATATCGAATAGTTTAGTTTTCAAGTTATTTAAAACCAAATAAATCTGTTATTCAGATGCAGGAGTATGCAAATTGTTATATTATTATATTTCTTAAGAGTGATTCTAATACTTATTTAAATATGTTTTCAATCTAATTTACGTTCTCATTCGTAAATTAAATCTTCGCCATCCGTCATGTTTATTATCCCAGTTCGGAAAACTAGCAGTGCTACCGTGCAACCACTCGCCAGAGAAACACGACCAAAGGAAGAACTATATTAATGTTCAACAAAATACTTACATCTCAACGATTAATCCTGGAAAAACGAGATGTGACAGTCCGGTGCTTGTCACGGTGACAACTGTGACACGCAACTAGTCGCAGGCTGTATGGAATGTGACATCACCAACATTGCACTCTTTGATCACAAATGCTGCACAAGCTATTCGTTATCCGTGAATTACTACCCAGAAAAAGAAGAGGCAGCGAAGATCCTATCAACTTGCATTTGCTTCGCGTCTTCATAAATAACTCAATGTGTTCCAGAATAAATGAGTTGCGCAGAAATGCAGAAAATGCCGTGCATCTGGCCCAATTTATTCTGGAAACCGCTTTATAATGTATGCGTAAACATGATAACTTCACTGGTAAGTGGAGAGACCTCGGGTTGGTGGTGTAGAGTGTAGAGAGCCGATCACGACTCTTAGACTCCCTTAGAGGTTGATGAACTTTCTGGCTTACATTACAAAAGGACTCTAAAGTACCTAAAGATTTCCTCGCACGTGTGTGTGCACAAGAGGATGTGAAATATTTAGCATGATGTTGCATGGAATAAAGGGGTTTCAATTGAATTGAACTCTGCAGCTATGACAGCTTGTACAGGAGGATATCTGTCTTATAAGTAAATATAGCCAATACAATTAAAATACTGAAACACAAATAAATAGTGATTTGAATATGCTGTTTATTTGTAAACAACACACCAATCTAGCCTATGCACTATTATAGTCAATGTTAAAATCACAATACTGCAGGATTAACAGATAATAAAAATTGTTAACGTGTACCAGTTAGAAACAACCCTTTTCAAAGGAACCCATTGGAATGATTGCTATCTTGTAGCTCCTCATAGAGAATAGTCTACAAAATACAAGAGGGGCAGCTATTTTAATGGCTTGACGTCAAGCCATCAACAAGATCAACAAGGTCATTTGACGTCTAAACGTACATTTATGTATATTATCTGAAATAAAAATCGGATTTTTGGAGTAAAGCAGGTTTTGATCAAAATTAATATGTTGGTCCTTATAATGCTAAAAAAAACACCCCATTGCTGTAACAATTATGGTTCAAAAGTTATTGCAACTTTTGTGATTTTTAACAATAAAATGTCATAATATATTATTTACTCTCAGCACTTACCCATGATACCCCCCCCCCCTCCAGCGCTAGTTTTTTGACGAGCTTATGGGAGAAAGTATGTGTCAGAATGCTGATACCGTTTATTAAAATGTGTTTTCATGCCAGCGTCTGAAACCAAACAAATTTCACCGTTCTAATAATTAATTAATCTGCACATATGATAGTGACTATAATGTAGTTACGTAAAAATTAATGAATACTGTCTATTCAACACTACACTTTTAACACTATCCATTTATTAGCAATTTATACGAATAAAACACTTAACAAAGTCCACAAATATTCACATAAGAAACTGGGAAGCTGATATTGCTCAGTAAATCTTAGGCGAGGAATGTTATCCAGACAGATAAAACAAAGTCGGAAAGATAAGCCATTTACAAATAGACACTAAACGAGATTGATTTAGCAAAGTTGCGTTCTTTGAGATTTTTGCCTTGGCGAATATAAATAGGCCAGACAAAATAATAGCTACCACTAAACTTATGTATCTTATTTTAAGACTACTTTGGCTTTGATCAATTAAAAAAACTGTATACTCTGATGTGAATTTATGTGTTTTATCAATACTGCCTGTAACGGGGGTTACTTGTTAGAGAAATCGTATGTTTTCACAAGTATCTAATTTACTTTGTGGGCTCTTTTAAACCCTTCATTTTATCAGTCTATATAAATAAAATAAAATTAATTGAGTATAATTGATATTATTTAGCTATACACAGTAGCAAAATGACAAAGTTTTAGATTTCTACCTGTCGATAATGTACTGGTGTCCTTATTATTTTTCTTTCATTAGAAAACAAGAGATCCGTTATTCATTAAACCTTGTTCCCAGTGTTCTATACATTTTTAAAAGAGTTGACTATTTAAAACTGGCCTTCTTCTTAGTTTCTTCGGATTGAAATAAAGGACATTAAAAATCTTTTTTTTAATATTTTGACTAAATACTTACGCCCTCTCATTATGGGAGGAAGTATGGTTTTCGTAAATATTTTTGCGTTGGAGTTTTGGATCCCCCTGAATCCCAAAAAGTGTTTTTCGAATTGATGTATGTGAGTGTGTTTGCCTGTATGTATGGATCTATACAGAGCTATATACTACACCTGTAGTCCAATTTTGATAACATTTGGTATTATAGTATTAATTAAGAATATCTAATTTTTTTAAATTGTGATTGTTAAAGGCGATTTCTCCATAAAATAACGGACAATTTAATTTTGTAAAAAATAACTAAACGATTTTGCAAAAAAAATATGGTATGTTATAGTAATTTAACTCTAAACAAAACTGTACAGCCCCCAATGCTATAAAAATTTTGATTCATAAATTATTGTAAGTTATGTGATTTTCTCATAAAACCCCATAAAACAACGGATAAATTGGATTAAAAAACGGCTCAACAAATTTTGGTTAGATTTTTTAATCTATTTTTTTCCTAGGACGCTAGGCACGAGCCTGGGATCGTTTTCCACGTTACTTCAGGCTAGACCTAGGGGTTGCGGCATTATCACATAAGATAAAATCCATTGGTGACTTGGTGGGGATCGAATCCGGGACCTCAGGGACTGAAGTCCCGCGCTCTAACCACTACACCAGCTCGCTCCCCAGAATACGTATTTACAGTCCTTATGATTCTAAAAAAATGGCACTACCCCCATTGCTGTAGAAGTTACGGTCTAAAAGTTACTTCAAATCTTGTGATTTCCCCATATAATAGCATAATTACTCCAACAGCTGATAAACGATGTTAACAAGCTAATGCGAGAAAGTATGTGTCAGATTGCTGATACAGTTTATTTTTTTTGTTGATTTCCTGAACCTCTATATAACGATTATAACATCAAATAGGCGTTCTAAGCCACAGTACATCGTGTGACTGTTTTTATAAATGTCAAGGTTTTACTATACTATACTAATTTAATCCCAACCGAAAGCGCAACCAACATTGCTTAATTTCAAGATTAAAATCGATGAATATTAACTTCATCTTCCCCATACACTAAACACATTTCCATGACATAGTATGATAGATAATTCTCTTTAAAACTACAACAACGGCGAGATTTTTGTAATTTTATAGCCTTTCTCAAAATTAGCTTATCTCTACTGCCACTTCTATAATCCATTTCAACGCGAAATGGAAAAGTGCTACCCCCCGTATTGTTTTCACCATCTTTACTAAATTTGATTAAACTTACCTAATGAGACTACTATGTAATGGGCAATGTTGAATGATTAACTATATCCCAATTCATTTTAAAATTCGTTATTTTTTTAAGAAAACTATAACTATATTTTCCAACTGACTACTACACCATTATCTGACCTCTACATCAACATTTCTTCAATTCGACCAAACACCTCCCCCACTACCACCGACTATAATTGCAATCAGCCGAGCAGTTTCCCATGGTGTTGCACCATACCGATACAGTATCAGCACTCAGCAGCAATATATGGCCTGGCTATGCTAAAACTGTGAGATCTGGGCCGAGTATGACACAGCACCCGCATGCTAGTATGGCTCCGCGCCAGGTCACCTCCGCGTTCTCCCGCTCAAAACGCCCTTCGTGAGCATATTTCGCGCCGTAACGACCACCTGATCTCTTCCTTGCACGGGATAATTTTAATTTACATATTTCGTGATAAAACCGGCGACCCGACACCCGCCTCGGGCTCGACCTTATCAAACACGGCCGTTTTATAATCAATTAGGGCAGATTGCATCGGAATTCGTCTGTAAACATTGTAAATTAGGGTTTTATCGGTTTGTAGGTTAGTTTAGAGTGAAAACAAATCTGGGTTTCGACTTTATAGACGCTTGTTAATTGTATCGTTGGTTAGGGCGAGTCACGTACGTGTGCTGATACAAAATGTTACCAAAGTATACGGAGATGAGCTTTATTTCTTTATTGCATGCTATCTCTCACTAAGCGTTTTGGTATAGTATAGTTTCCACATCTCGACAAACTTTCTTTGCAGTTAATTTTTAGTTAGCCCAGCTACACTGGTAATTTTGCCCGACCGAAATACCAGTGGCAAGTGAAATATTTTGTGTAAATATACAAAAGACAATTTACAATGTTAGTGTTATAGAATCTATGAAGATAGAAGACCCCCTGAGACAAGCTGGCAAAATCAGAGATACAAACCTTTATTTTAAGAACGCAGGTGACAAAATAATTAATATAGTTAAATTTTACTCTATTCCACAATTAATTTTTTTTGTAAAATATTATTCCACCAAGGCTTTGCTTGCAGTTCAATAATTGTCCATCTCAAAACATGTTATTTTTGTTTTATAAATATCATTACACCTAAAAAAAAAACAACGAGTATATTGAAATGCTATTCCACTTTTCACATGATCTTTTACCAATACATATATGCAATGTTCAGTGTTCCACTGAACCTTCCATCCATTACCAACTGTACTGTGTCTTGACTGTAGATCGAGGTGTCATATTGCACCCCTTCGGAGGGGTTTTGTGGGGTGGAGTGAGGTCTTCTTATCTACCCATTAGTCTGGTACGTCTTTGATTATATTACATGGTGAGCTGCAGTTTTGGAGTGGTGGAAAAATGTGTAAACGCCAAACATTTAATTTGTAAGTGGGTATGTACTGTCTTTGATTTATTAATTTATAAAATCACCCCAATGAAAACTCAAATGACACATTTTGCAGGTGACCATAAACAAAAGCTCTTACTCAATCTCAAAACTTGCCCAATCCTGACGTAACTGGGCTCCAAGCAACACCACAGTCGTGGTGGGCAAAGGCATATCAATAGGTTATAATTACCGCTGCAACAATCGACTCCCAGCTGGGAGAGTAGCCGGCGACACGGGACAAACTACTGTCCCTCGCTGCATTAATAATGTGGCGGACATGGGCATAAATCCACAATGCCACACTACCAGCGCACTGTTTTGCATCAAGATACAAAGACACCGCAGTGCGACCGCGGCCACTAGTGTGGTGACGACGGGTGAAGATGACGAGTAGGAGTCGAAACTGCAAAGAAAAATCTGTTGGTTAGGAAGTTTGTAAAAGTATACAAACTAATTTTGATTAATAAAAATGTTGATTGATTGTGCTTTGATGACACCATTTCAAATAGCTGAGTAACTGAATGGTTTTAGCGCTCTAGCAATCTGCTGGTCACCTGTATGATCTTTTGAACCACTTGATGGAAGCTGTTCTAGCTATCCTTGATCGTTGAAGGTTTAATAAATAGTAATAGCTAAAGAATTAAGAAACAGTTGAACTCAGTCACCAAAGCTACATAAGGCACCTCACATCCTATTATCATCTTCCATTTCGATATTGAACAAATACGCCTTATATAGTCCCCTTCTTATCATGGCGACACAAATAGAAAAACAAAGACTATTACACAGATGTGTACAATAAGTAAAACCCAAAACCCAATACAGTAATTGTTTATTTTATCTTTATCACAGTAAGAAAACTGGGAAAATGGTTTCGAGCAGCCAATAGTAAAACATAAAAATTAGTTTGGCAATGTACAAAATAAAATCACTAAGTAAAAATTAAAAATGGCCTATAAGCTTCTACAAATAAAGCGGTTAAAGAATATTATGTTTAAAACCGTAAACAGTTACGTCTTACTTAGTTTCTACCACGGTACTGCATTGCACTACTATGTTATTTTGAGCCATTTCAGACGAAACAATGTACAGTTGATTAACCTTATTCAACGTCAACATAATGTCAAAAGAGATTCTAGCTTGTGAATCTTGAGTTAGATAATTAAAGTGTTTATGAAATAGACAAAGAGGGCTGCGTAGCCAAGCTACAAAACATGACTCACACGGCAAACAATTGCGTTCTCAAGCAGTTAGCAAGGCTTAAAAATAAACAATTAGCGTACAAAGATTGAATGGTTGGAACAAGACAGAGCGCGCTGGCCAAATAATGGGAAGGTGGGTGGCTGGTCGGTTGTAATTCTGCTCACTTTTGCACTTTGGCACAAACTCTGATAGAATGCGAATTCTCGTTTGATCTACAATTGATTAATCGGTTCCTTTTATCGAAATGCATTGCCATGGACCTCCGTATGTCATCGTCTCTTGGGTTCAATGTTATCAGATTCGCTTTGTGGACCGTGTAATATTTTATGACGTCAATTTAAATTTGGAGAACAAGTTAGGGAATTGAAAAGGTATCACATGTTTCCAAAAAATATTTTAAGCTCCTGTGATGTTATTGCTGGAAGTTGATTTTTTTTTTTAGATTATATTAAGTAGTATTTTGTTTTAATTCAATACTGGAATTCCTATTACTCTTTAACAAACCCAACTTTTTGTGTAAATGCTAGAGCCTTCTGAAAAAATAATTAAGAAGTTATATGGATGTTTGTTACGATAACCGAACTAATTACTCTAACGCAATTAAATGGTCACATTCATGTTAGGTTATGCATAAATAATTCCCCTGAATGATTTCAAATCAGATGTAATAACAAAATCAGTAATATTAAGTGTTAATATATAAATCCATTCAAGGATACCTTTTTGCAATAATATAGCTTAAACATATTTAAAATCCACCAAACGCTCATTATTAATTCATTAGTACTGTATATGATTTAGCATTACATAAACCCCCAGATTGAAATCACTCCAAGGGAAAATTAATTAAAAATATGGTTCCGAGCCATCTTAGTTTTTGCCATCTTTCTAGAAAAGTTACCATCAGGCGACAAGAACTTTGTCTCTACTGAAAAAGCACTTGTACGATAATCAGCTCGAAGCAGTCGCAATAATCTAATATAAATTTTACACTGAGATTATGATGTGTTAGATCACCGTGGGAACATATGTTAAGAGTAAGTTAAGACTAAATTTTTATATAATATTGTTTTATAATATGAAAATGCCAACTAAAGAAACAATCCGGTTACTTTATTAATCTATTTAATGCATAACGTTGATACTTAATTATTTTGGAATTATTAATAATGAATATTTTTGAGTTTTTCAACTCAAATTAATTGAGATGACCTTTATGACGGCCCGATGGTATGTAAGATGCGTTGACGGGTTACAAGTCTATCTGCACCTCAAGTGCTAACCTTTTAAGGCAACACTGATGCAAGCGCGTTGATTGCTTAGACAACCATAGAATGATTGCCAATGAAGTAAGTCTTCAACTGTACGAAAATATTCTCACCTCTGAGCACTTACGGTACTGGAATTATTGGAATTGTAATGCAGTAGTGCATTTACATGCTAACTACGGCTTAGTGATCAAGCTTTGCTTTAGGAGTAACAGAAAGAGTAAATTATTTAACCAACCAAGTTTTTGTCTGAAAAATTAAACACTTTATCTTTGAGGTAAATTTTTATTTGGAATTTGTTAGGTTGGGCCTAAACTGGAATATCGAAATAGTTTGCTTTTGCTTGAATACCTATTATTACCAATGTTTTACCTGCCAAGTTAAAGAAGTTCTTAAATAGTTTTAAAAATCGTGTTTAAGCTAGTCGATCTAAGTACGGTTGTAATGTTTCAAAATAAACCGGGAACTTGCTATAACCAATATAACAAACAATCATTAGTGGCTATTTCTCAAAGTAAATTGTATATTGTTTCAAAATAGCCATTCCAATACCTATAAAATGAATGTCTAATGAATCTTCGTAATGATAAATTTTATTTGTAAAGTCTCGTGCTGTGAAACATTGACGAAATATTTCAAAATGTTTTATAGCAAACCATAAATAATAATTATTTCTTAGTTCAAGAATAACGTACTTCCACGTCTCAGCGATAATTACCTAATTACCTCCTTCGTCACCAAGACCACCGCTGCCGGATAGGTTGTGTCAAATACTATCTAAATACATGTACTAATAAAAACTTATTTTAAATAAAAATAATAAAAAAATAGATTTTAGATATACATCTTAGAGTTTTGTGATTTATTTTCAAATGTTATACAGTGCATAAAATTATAAATATAAAAAATTATAACTAAATAGGATAAATCGATATTGTATCTATAAATTTAACTTGATAGCCTCGGCCCAAAATATACGTATCTAGCCATTTATGAAATAGACTTTGTAACCAATCTTCCTGTCAGCAACATATATCAAGCTCTGATCAACTGCAACCTAAGAAATTCTCTGATCAAGTTCAAATAAATCCAAATACTTGACATTTCACAGAACTGATGTCACCTAATAAGACAGAATGGTTCTCAGTTTGGGAGGGCCCTGTCACGGGTTTGGACAAATTAATCTCGGGATCAAACGAAAGGTCGAGTTGCATTAGTTGAGAAATCAGATGAGCCCAAAACAGTCAGAAGCCATAGACTAATTTAATCTACAGTAGTTTCTATTTTTCCTAGTAACATTATTGGTTAATTTACACAGTTACGTTGTTTGAAATAACTCGGTGTTGCAAACAAAAATATACTTTAATATTGTATTTAAACATAGTAATATATATACAGGGTGAGTTTTAATTGTCCCCCCCCACAACTTTTTTCTACATTTTTTTCAAATATCAATCCCAGACCACTTCCCAACATTGTTGGGTAGTAAGTACTTCATTTTGACAAGGTGGTCATTTCCGGCTGCCATCTTGGATCCGCCATATTGGATGCAAAATTGTTTTTTTCAAATGTAAAGGTGGGGTTGTGACCCATTATTCCGAACTAGATTTTTACCCTGATTACAATGCCGCAAACTGTTTTTAAAAATCTTGATTTATTCTAAAGTTATAAGGGCTTTTTAAAACTTTATTTTTAGCCCATTTTAACATTGTGCATGTACAAACTAAGGCCATAATCTCAAAATAGTGCTAGATAAAGATAAGTATACACTACCAGTAATTGTTGACCTATTTTCACTTGGTTATGACTGATGAATTTCTTTTGGCCGCCATCTTGGATCCACCATTTTGAAATGTGATAAATTATTTTAAATATGAAGGGGGTGTTGTGACCCATCATTTCGAACTACTTTTTTAAGCTAAACTCAATGCTGCAATCCATTTTTTTGTATCAAGTTTTATTTATGAAATATTGCCATTTTTTTGTAAAAAATGTCAATATTTCAAAATCAAAAAACGAAAATGAAAAACTGATCATGGAATTAAGTTCAGCTTAAAAAAGTAGTTAGAAATGATGGGCCACAACACCCTTTTCATATTTAAAATAATTTATCACATTTCAAAATGGCAGATCCAAGATGGCGGCCGAAAAAAATACATCAGTCATAACGAAGTGAAAATAGGTCAACAATTACTGGTAGTGTATACTTATCTTTATCTAGCACTATTTTGAGATTATGGCCTTAGTTTGTACATGCACAATGTTAAAATGGGCTAAAAATAAAGTTTTAAAAAGCCCTCATAACTTTAGAATGAATCAAGATTTTTTTAAACAATTTGCGGCATTGTAATCAGGGTAAAAATCTAGTTCGGAATAATGGGTCATAACCCCACCTTTACATTTGAAAAAAACATTTTGCATCCAATATGGCGGATCCAAGATGGCGGCCGGAAATGACCACCTTGTCAAAATGAAGTACTTACTACCCAACAATGTTTGGAAGTGGTCTGGGATTGATATTTGAAAAAATGTAGAAAAAAGTTGTGGGGGGAGACAATTAAAACTCACCCTGTATATATACTTTGCTGCATATCTATGTGGCATATTGCTATCATTCCAGTGCAAGGGAGGTGATAAAAAAAATTATGTATCGCAATGACTTTACCAAACCTTGCAAACACCAAGAAACAAAGGTTGTATAATCTATAGGTTTTACATATTTGAATTGAAGAATAATTTAAAAACTGGTTGATTTTGCTCCCTCGCTATGAACCACTGGCAATATATTTTTTTCTTTAAATAAATATATGAATGGGGATAGGACCGAACAAATACATCTATATGATCAGTTTATGCTGTATCTTTGTAGAAACAGGTCTGGTTGTGTGGTTAATGTTCGTGATTGATCTTCTGATAGCTCGGGTTCACAGACAGCCATTCACGAATTAGTTTATAAATGGTATACTGTAATGCCTTGATGGTTCAGAGGTCATTTTAAGCCACATGTCCACTTCTCTAAGAACTATGTTTTTTGAACCAAGAGAACTATTTATTTACTAAAGGAATAATGTAAATCCGTAACAACTGGCTAACTAATCCATGTGCATGTGATAGTTAAAAAGTTAGTACTCATTTAATAGGTTGAGTATCAAACAACGGTAGTTCGTTCTTCATGCAATTCTTGACTTACCATCGTTTTCTGCCCATAAACAATTGTCACTCTAAACCGTTACACCCTGAACTGATCTCTGATTATCAATTATTGATTACTGATTACCGATAACCACCTACGTTAGAGTCCCCGTTAACCAAGGTCATTAATTATGCACCCCTCGTGTGTGTCCACGATTACCATACAATGTCACGAGGCTTAGTTTCGGAAACCGGCTAAGGACCTTTCGATAAATTATTTGGGCAAATTAATTCGTTACCGGGACCGATGCAAATTCTGACAGCTTTAGCGACTCACGCCTCACCTCGGCGTCATTTAGTCCCTGAAATACACCGGACGCTACGGACTTACCTGAGGGACGGTGGACATTAAAATGTAAATTCGGTAATACCATTATTCTACTGTTTCAGGCTGTTTTAAGTAATGACCCCTGGCCCCCACACTGTATTGCCGGACACCTACGCGACACAAGACTTATGGACTAGTTTCCAAATCTCCACTCGGGATGTTCGGTGTGATCTGTGGGTGGGAGTGGACATTTGTCAAGCGTTTTGAAACGTGATGGTTCGTGTTGTGTTCAATTAGTCTTTTTACTCTCGGCTCTCGTCTGAAAGTAAACATCTTGGCGGGTCATACAAACTGAACTCCTAAGTATATCAAATGCTTGTATGTTACATGTTTCGCTTTGAAAACTCTATTCAGTAAGCTATTGGATTACTTTGAATTATGTATTAAATAATTTCAAGTCACACTTAACAAAAAAAAGTCTAATCCGTTCCAAAAATTAACTTTACTTCTACCGTAAAACCAAGAGAGCAAGCCCGCGAGTTGTTTAGTCTGCAGGCAAAAATGCTCAACTTGTAATTGTGCTTTAACTTAGTTATGAGAATTATAAAAATAATTATGACTTTCATAAAAAAAGCTCTCTGGGTACTCTCTATCATCTTGCTCTTTATTATTGGACTGTGTATTATTGAACTCTGTAACGCTGGGCTCTCTATCAATGGACTCTCTATCAATCGTTGGACACTATCGTTGGACTCTCTATCGTTGGACACTATCGTTGGAATCTCCATCGTTGGACACCATCATTGGACTCTCTATCGTTGGGCACTATAGTTGGACTCCCCATCGTTGGACACTCTATAGTTTGACTATCTTTGGACTTCTGTTTATGTCTCTGTGTTACCTTTACGACCATATTGACAAGTTAAAACCTTTTTAATGCGAAGATAATTTTGATCTAAAATATCGTACCTAAAACCTTTTATAATATAGTTATTTTTGGGTTTTTTATATTGGGAATTATTTACACACCTTTTTTGGCTGAACTCTTTAATCAACTAAAAGCTTAAAGAATATTTCATGGGTAACTGTTAATGTTTCAACTCACAATCAGTCGCAAATTCGTAATCGGTCAGCTTTTAAGTTAAATAACTTGCTATATAAACTATTTAGATTAGTCAAAATAATAATTAATTACAGATTAACAGATTAATCAAACTGAATCCCTACAATGTTCGTACATTTAGAAGATTCGTGTATCAAAAAGCTTCAGCTTTCTCTATGTTATTAAAGTGTAGTCAAACCAGCCTTTATCACTAAACAAAGGTGAATGAAGCACACGTCTAGCAAGTATATTTCTACAGAAGGCTGTATAATCTGTACACTAACAACAGATTACACAAACTCCGCGGTAATCTTTGAATCAAAGCTGAGGATTAACAGTACAAAGACGTTGAGTGTCCACAGCAGTTCCAGCAGCTCAGTTCTAAACCACTCTTCTTTTATCACTGTACCACGTCCACATAGCTAAACTGCCCGTTCTAGAAGGGTGACAATTGCATAGTGTTGTTGAATGCCCTACTGCAGGTTATTTGTACAGCTTTATTATTTTCCTGTGTCGACTTTTCGCGTTTGGAAAATAAGGGTATGAACCAGGTTAAGATTTAAAATTTGTGTTTTACAATATTCGTATTATATGTAGCTGATTACCTTTTTTTGATAATTATAAGAGATGGAAGAATGTATTATGCATAAATTTCCGTTATCGCTTTGGTTTAATGTTTTTTTATTGAATAAAAGTATATTTTTCAATATAGGAATGATTATACCATTATGAAACTAATCTATATTATTAAAAGAATTCGTTGGATTTTTGTGCGCAGCAATCGACCCCTAAATATTTATTTTCATAGGCATATTGGGTATCAATTTAAAAATCGTATCATCTAGATGTGCCTTTTGCGCGTTTGAATGATATCCCGTGAAAGCCCTTCGTCCTATAGGCTTAAAATTTCATAGTTTGTGCTGAATTTTGTTGTCCACCATCTGAACTTTTTCAAGTGTACATTTGTTTACGTCAAAACCGATGGCCATGATAAAATTTTGTTTACATCCATACGAAAATGGGGTTATCTGTATAGTTATTGATGTTTTAATGAATTCAAGTAAAATGTTATAATGTTATTTGTATAAAATGTAAAGAAGAAAATTACTTACGTTAGATACTATGTTGTGATAGGATTTTGTGTTTTCATAGTACCTATGTTGTATAGGTGTTTCAGGGAATTCAGGTAAAATATTGTAACATTATTTGTTTAAAATGTAAAGATGAAAATTAATTAAGTTAGATTTTGTATTTTCATAGCATGTTTAATTAGTATTTTGAATTTTTCTAAGACGCCTCAAAGAGATCGCGCAATGAAAATAATAGGGATTTTATGAGAAATAATCGTTTTCACCCTTGTATATCAAATATATCGTGGATTTTGAGGCCACGAAGTGTCGCAGGCTGCTTGTTAGTTTTCTGAACCACATCAATTCAATGTCAACCAATTTACAAATATTTTTGTAGGAATGATTTAGTTATTTATAATAAATATCGTGTATGAAATAGCATAGTACTTTTGATATTTGAAAGATACAGGTACTCTTAATATTTAAAACTAACAAAGCACCTATTCTAAGCTAATTACTTAAAATAATATAATGGACTAAAATAATTTCGTAATTGAAAGTGAATGTACGACAAATTTATTAGTATCAACAACACCTCAGTATTATCAACACCCACAAAAGGTTACGGAGATTAAATTTTCATGGTGTAAATTAAATGATTATTGTAAGAGTTAAGTACTGACCTAACAGATTTAACTACCTTAAAAGAATTGCCAAGTCTATTAGGAAAACCCGCTATAATAACTGTCGTTGATCCTTGGCAATGACCTTACCTTTGAAGTAGTATTTTTGGACAAATCTTCCCATCAAATATTAAAAATTGATTGTTTGAACATTCAAATACAAAAATAAAAAAATATAATGATTTTGAATTGAATAAACAGCAATCCACTAACGAAGAAGCATGGTGACGACACAGACGTTGACTGCTGAGGCAGAGACGGACTCGTGTAGTAGCATCATAAACCAACACGACGTAGTACAGGCTGCAGGTGTGTAGTGTAGAGGTAGACAGCTGATAGTGATCAGATCAGCTGATTGGTACAGTAGCAGCAGCCGTAGCGATATTGTTGAAATGCGAGTTCACAGGTTCGTGTACACACCTGACTACATGACGGCGCTTGAGTGATGGAGAGAAGGTAGGCGTGGCTGTGGAACTATGGAGATAAATACCACAAACAACACTGATAGTCTAAAGTTTTATGAATAAGTTTATAAATAATAGCATTGGGATACCTCAGATTGACAAGTAGTATTTATTTTGCTTGTGTTTAAGTTAAGATGTAAGGAACTCTAAAATACTAGTATTTCTTTTCATAAACACAGAATTGGGGTTGACAAGATACAAATATTGGAAAAGGTTACGTTTGTTGGTTGTTCAGTTGAAGATTGCTTATTTTATTATGTTAAAGAAAACTATTTAATAAATGTCTAGACAGTCAAACTATTTTTAGTTAATACCTTTGGCTGGTATGCGAACTTGTTTTGCTTTGTGTTTAAGTAAATTACAAATTAAAAAATGAACTCGCCTTGTACGGTGCAGGAAGCACAGTCACGCTATGATTTTCGTTATGATTAAATAAAAAATGTGGATCATTTTGATGTTTGTCTACGATCATTAATTGGTACATCAAGTACAAACATGCATGGTTCTAGAGACGTTTGTGAAATTGTCAATGTCCAGCTAATCTAATGGGTGAAGCGTGGAATTTCAGTCCCAATGGCCCGGCTGAAACCACCATCAATCACAATGGTTTTGAGCTATTTGATCCAGTGGTTCTGCACCTACTTTTGAGGAATATATTAAGCAAAACAGGTTACATTTTTTAGGAGAATTGTCTGTGTTGAAGAACTCCCTTCAAACTCCCTGCCACATTTTTGTAAAAGGTTTTAATCAAATCTGCATTTATGCCTTTCCAACAATGTGTCAAAGAAAATAAAAAATAAATTGATGACACACGTCGCAATGAGGATGTGGAAGCTGTCTAAAGCACATTGTTTCGGTTACATTCAACCTTTATATATACACCGCTTTCCGCTTCACATGATTTATCATGCGAAAGCCTGACACACCACTGTACAGCAGATGCCACAAGAATGTCACTTTCCTAAGTGCATATCCTTTTTTGTCTTTCAAAAATGCAGCTTAGCCCGTGAGAGTAGAAGAGCGGAATTCGCTTCTGGCGTGCTTTACTTTATGCGCTGTTTTGGGGAACGACCTTTTCTGTCGTAAAGTTGGCAATTGGAATATTATGTCGGGTGTTAACCCAGTTTAAAGCGATATTTCGTCAGATTAAGTTCATTCTTAGAATATACTTAGTGTCCTGGTCTTCTGGTCTTCTCACGGGCATCTCGCTCACATAAAACTGGAAGTTCTAAAATATTGAAAGTTGTTTTCGTTGCCCCTAACATAACCTGCTGTATACTGTATTAATCCGGATTTTTTATCTCCAAAAGATTTGAGGAATATTTTCTCAACAATATTACGATACAACATTCTATAAATTTTAATGTTTTCTAAATAAGGAAGAAGGAATATAAAAAATTCAACAAAACAATCCAGTAGAGTATAATTGTGGTATTTTATTATACAGCAATATAGGACGAATTTAGTTGTAAATTCTTCTTTATAATTACCACTACAATTTCAATGCTAGTCTTTATTACTTATTCTCGATTTGTTATACTATTGTACAAAACCACTACAAACTATTGAATTTTGTAATCGGATCACATCCTACTTGTCAATACATTTACCCCAATTTCCATTCCTTTTACCCCTTCTCTCAATTAATTGATTCCTAAGCTGTTTTGCAGTCGTATTTAGAAACAATCAGCAGACGATTTAAGAGACATTATCATTCCAATTGGCGCCGTTTGCCAGCTTGTCGCGAAGGCGGGCCAATATTGGGCTAACTACATGAAGTGGCGACGTGAACTGTGTGTTGGCGGTTGTATAAATAAATAGACAAATGATTGGTATGTTTGTTTCTAACTAAGAATTTTGTTTTACCAGTAACTTCTATTACTACAAATTGCTGAGTGAGGCAGTATGAAAAGGAATACATTTACATATTTTTATGTAAATTTGACATAAGTATAAATAATATATTTGTATCATATTCGATACGTATTAAATGTCTATGAACCGATTAAATTAACTGTACCAAATGTTTTTATAATATTCCACTGTACTACTTGTATGTCACAATATTGCACTGCGAAATCAATGTTTTACTTTCATACTGCTAGGAATAAAATAGGCCTACTTAAACATAAAATCGCCTAATAAAATTACTTGGAAAAAGATTCTGTATACTTAAATATCGCCATTAGTATGTGGTGAGCCGTTTCCGGAACATCATTGTTGCTTAGACCAACCAAGGTAGCACAAATCTGTACGTTGCTCAACACTATACTTATTGTTGTCGTTGCTTGGCAACCTTAACCTCAAAATTTAAAACATCGTACTATCGATGTTTTTTTTGTTGGTTGATTGTTTTGCTATGTTTTTGTACTCAATATCATAAAATAAGCTACTTGTAATTCACATTCTAGTGCTAAAGACCATTTTTAGCACTAAATTATTTTATTTGTTAACTTAAGTTTTATACAGTGTATGCTCACAGATTAATTAAACCTTGCCCAAAATAATCTTCCCACTTATATGAACTAATGGTCAATCTTATATGAATCAGTTAATTCAATTCTTACTTCAAATGCGATTTCACTCCAAAACTTCGATCAATTGTCGCCAATTTGCGGTTCGTTGTAATGGCATTCCAGACAATCAATCCATCAACCTGTGGGGGACCAATGATTGTTGTCAATCATTTCAATTTATCTTGCGAGTGTGTAATTCAATTTCAGACAACTTAATATTCCTACAGTGCCTATTGTTCTTGGTTTTGACGGATAGTTGTTGTCTCATTCACGAAACATTTTATTTGCACATAAACAATCACACTCAGTTATCAATTTGATAACTGGATCTTTTTATGCATGACTTTAAGATTACTTCTGTTCTTTAAGGCAGAACAAAATTAGAGACATATAAAAATGGTTGACTACAGGAGGGTGATTTTGTCTCGTAAAAAGGAGGACGAAGGAAGAGTTGGTCAAGATTGGCTAAAATAGAAGAGCACAAAATGACCGGCAAAACGTAATAAAAAAGGATAAAAATGGTAAAAGGAAAGTATATAATGCAAGTGGAAGAGAAGAAGCTTTCTTTTAGTAAATATTTTCTTGATCTTATCTAACAGGGACAGGCTAAGACCATAAAGCACTTCATCGGAAAAGTCGAATTTTTGCGCACAAAACAACTTCTTGATCAGCATCGTACGTGAAGTTAACTGAAAGTACAAAAATACGTCAAATAACACTTATAATAATATATTTACACTTATACTGTTTACTCACAAGACGGTACACAAATATAAACCTACTTACCATCTTTTATATGTATATCTTGTGAGTACAGTATACAGTACAACAGTATAAGTGTAAATATATTATTATAAGTGTTATTTTCCGTATTTTTTGTGCTTTCAGGCTATTTCAGTAATAATTGTAGAAGAGGCTTATTATTAATACGTGGAAGGGGCGCTTTTAGATTGATGATGATGATATAGTACAGGGTTTAAAGACTCTGAAACCGACTAAAAAAACTAAAAACTAACCGAGGTAATACGTGGTTCTAGACTTCTTAGCTCCACTGTATAACACCTTTCCATTCACCAATTCAAACTGCCACCACAAATAGACTACTTTATTTGTTTCCCTATTAAGAGCTACGTCTCGTTATAAAAGCTATTTTCTAAAAAATAAAAAATATAGTAAACTATTTAACTAATTAAAATTGAATCATTTAATTACTGTAAATTACACCCAATTAATGAAATTACTCCCGATCGTAAAATGTATCTTATGTTAATCACAGTCGTGAGCTTCCATACATAACGGTCAACGGCTACAATACTATCGAACTTTAAATTCAATTATATCAAGTATTGACAATTACAGTAGAACCTTGATAACAAGACTCTCATAGGGATTACAAAATAAGACTGCGGTTTTAAGGTTGACTTATTATCGAAGTTTGCAATATCATATTGTGATTAGGGGTAAAATAATTTCAACGAGATTTTAAAATGACCTTTGTTATCAAGGGTGACTGATTATAGAAGTTCTTGTTATCGAGGGTCTACTGTAGTCCTATTAGACCTCTCGCCCACTATACGATTTCGGTCGTACGACACTGTGTTGTACGATATTTTTATCGTATGTGTGGTCCTCGCCCACTTTACGACACTTTATCGGATAAATGACTAGCTGCTCGGTAGCCTTATAAGTAGACTTATATTTTCCAAAACATCGAGTTCACAGCCAACTCAGCCGACCAAATTAACCCAGTTTTAATTCAGACGTTGCGATCACAGCCAAGCATCGGTGTTTTCCTCCGCTGTGGACGTTAGACGAAGGCTCTAAATCCTCTCAAAATCCGGTGGCTTCTCGCGTCCCGTAAATCCAGGAGGCATTTCGAGCAAAGGTCGCGAATAAATAAATCGCCCGGTGGCGCTCAGCCAGCATCGATCTCACGTTATCGGCTTTGTTCCGATTTTGTAAAAATAAGTCGTCGAGTGGAGGGGCGGACAAAGACATTCCGCCGCCTACGCCGCTACAATCAACTAGTAAAAAATTATTCTCAGGTGATTATTATTGTGCAGTTTTCTGTTTTGATTTATGTTGGCCATATGTGTGATTATTTCATACCAAGGCAGTGTAATTGGTACAATGATAATACTGGGTGGGTTACTGAAGTGAACACCCAAATTCAATGGCGAAGCTGCAACCATACCGAAAATACCAAAAAATTAACTTAGTGTATGAGTATTTTTACAGAGTGAGCTAATAATGATCTATTTGATAAATGTTAACATTGTAGGTCTATAGTTTTGAAGAAAGTTAAAATGAAATTGTGACATTGCAGATTTCCACGATAAAACAAGCTAAACGTTGGTGAATGATAAACAAACCAAAATTTTACAACAGCACAATCGGAGGTTGTAGTTGATTCGCTTGAACAAACTGATATTTTATTTTAAAACTGGAAACACCTTTAATTTCATAATGTAATCTCACTGTTAAAATGTAGAGTCAACTATGCAATGAATCGGGTGAAGGATGCTTTCAAATCCGATTAGAAGGATTGTTTAGTAGCGTCGTGGTAGTTTTTAATTAAATAAGAAGGATATTTGTCAACAATATAAATCAAACATGATAGTTTTCTAACCAAACAACAAGATTGTTTGTTAGTTTGACGTCTTTAAGCTATATTTTTTCACAACGTATGAGATTTGGAAGTTTTTAACCTGTTTAAATCAGCATTTGGAATTTCTCATAAATCCATTACGGGAAACCGTTGTATACCTAACAAATGTAGAAAATTTTTGTTGTTTCCTGAAAACAATTGTATTTAAGTGCTCGTATGTTCGTTACCCATAAGATTAATTAATTCTTCAATTTGAGCTAATTTTAGGCGATAGTATGAATTTTTTGAGTTGTCTGGCCAGTTTTTTCTCTTGGATACTTAAAAAAAACTTTTGTTTTTTGATTCGATCCATATATTTGGGATTTATTTATTGTGTTCCCAATTAGTGTAATCTTGTCATATTATAACCGGTGTTGCAAAACGTTCGCAATAATCATTCGGAAAGTAAATAAAAGAAACGTCTTATAACACTTAAAATTTTTAAGTTTTTTAAGACTTTTCTTTTATTTACTTTCCGTAAATGTAATAACACGTACAATGCTGATTAAGAAGTTATTTATAATCACTAACCAAAAATTATTCTCATAGTTCTAAATTGGTAGTAAAATACGGGAGCAATGTCTATAAAAAAAATAATGTTTTAAACTCGCATTTGACATGGGAGTCTAACACCGGTGTGTAAAGGTGCCAAGCAAAGCAAGGGGTCATGCACAAGATTGACTTGTGTTCCAGAAGTTTGACATATCTCCCACACTTTCTACCCAGATCTGGGAAGTACGAATGTCTGGTGTTCATGGCTGTCGTAGTACCTCGCCCCCCTCAACACCTACACGCCTACCTACTAGGCCTACCTACAAGTGTAGCACAGTAAACACAGCTGTCTATGTGACTAGGGCCTCGCCTCACCTATACTGGACCTCGGCGAAACAACATGGCTTATACACTTATCTGGTTAGTAGTTTCTAGAGTGGCTTAGTCAAAATGGTTATTAATTGGGTCAGCAAGTTTAAAAAAAAAAATCACAAAACAATTAATTTTAGAAAATTATTGTCAAATTTCACCCTTTTGAGCCAAAATGTCACCGTACCTCAAAAATCGACCAAGCCACAATTTCAGTTGTACGCTTGAGTCGTTATGTATGAAAGGATTACTTTGTAGTGAAAGTGATCTAGACCACTCAAAAATGTTTTATGCTGGAAATATAACTTCTTGCTCTCACACCAAGTTCTGAGACGCTAAACACTGTGCTAACGAAACTAACGTCCACCCTTGTGTCAATAATTGTAGAGAAAAAACTAAATACGCGATTGTGTTTGCTTGTTATTTAGTTAGCTTATAAGCTTATTTATTTTAGTTCATCAACGCATTTCCATATGTTTTGTGGGTGTGGGTGGTCTATCGTATGATTTTATATCCCGGAGTGCGGATCTCTTACCTGGGAAGGCACGGGTTCATATCCCGCCAAATACGAATGGGGTTGACATGACTTAGTAGACCGGACCTCATCAGTAGCTTTCGTTTCTCAGACAAAGTCAAGTTTCTCTGTATTGTAGAACCTTGTCTACTAAACGATATTCATTGAGCAATAGTTGAATTTAAAATATATACTACTTCTATCGTGAAATATAAAATTAAATATTTATGAATTTGAAAATAGAACACTTTTTTGGCAATGTTTATTCTTTCTACTTGAAAATTTTTCTATTGCATCCAAAAGTCTACCTACACCACGAACGAATTTCTCACGCCTCGCCCAACTGTTCCGACAAGTCAAACGTCATCGCGAAGGTGACTGAACCTCATGTATTTATCGCACTTATATCTGCGCGTATTAAATAACGACTGAAATATGACAAGTACTTCCATTCAATGTTAATACAATGGCCAATTATTGAGTAATGGTAATATAATGTACAGGAAGCAGCAGGGTGTAGATAATAGACTGCATTCTGCTTATAAAACTGTATTGGCGCTCCAGTTGGTTGAATGGTGGCGCTGGCTCTGTCGGCGGCGAGTGTAGTAACTACTTGACAAGCCGGTAAGAATCGCCGCCGCCGATGTTACTGTATACAAAACACTTCACTTTGCATACAAGCAAGACTGGTTCTAGTTACTGTATCCTTCATAAATGGTAATATTCTTGGAGAAATGCTACCTGCGTTTGTCAGGTGTTGGAATTGCATTGGCATTTTGCTTGTGACGCCAAAAACCCTTCAACAATAAAAACGTTTTAATTATTGCATACGATATATTTAATAATAAAATTTAGCTATCACTTAATATAAGTAACTAGATAGATTAATCTGGCCGGGTCATTAAGTTTCATGGAAACGTATATCGCCCCAACTTGTCGACAAAGTTTAAACTAATCAAATCACCCTTCAAGACTTATTCAAACATCCGAACACCCGAGTATCCAAGCAGTACGATATAAAGGACGTACGTCCAATCCAACAGTAACGTTCCAGTAAACGTCCAGGAAGTAAGTTTCCAAATGATCCAACAGTGCGATGCCTATAATACTACAGTATAACCAAGCAGTTTAAGTAAGTTCTTTATAATCAAAGGGCCAGGCACATGATTGCAACCATTAACCAAGCAGTACAACATAACACTTTCTAGCAGTATGGCAGAAGTGCTGAATCTGTAACCAAGCACCAAGCAGCAAGCATTGGGGTCATGTGGCCACTCACCCGCACAGGAGAGGCTCTGCCACATGACTATATCCAAGCAGTACAACATAATACTTTGTAGCTGACTAGCCAAACAGTACACATTTGTAGCCAAGCAGTATGACAGAAGTACTGTATTTGTAGCCAAGCAGCAAGCAGTGGCCCATGTGGCCACTCACCTGCACAGGAGAGGCGCTGCCACATGACTATATCCAAGCAGTACAACATAATTCTTTGTAGCTGACTAGCCATGCAGTACAATATAACACTTTGTAGCCAAGCAGTGCAGCAAGCAGTGGGTCATGTGGCCACTCACCCGCACAGGAGAGGCTCTGCCACATGACTATATCCAAGCAGTACAACATAATTCTTTGTAGCTGACTAGCCATGCAGTACAATATAACACTTTGTAGCCAAGCAGTGCAGCAAGCAGTGGGTCATGTGGCCACTCACCCGCACAGGAGAGGCTCTGCCACATGACTATATCCAAGCAGTACAACATAATACTTTGTACACTTTGTAGCCACAGTATGACAGAAGTACTGTATTTGTAGCCAAGCAGCAAGCAGTGGGTCATGTGGCCACTCACCCACACAGGAGAGGCTCTGCCACATGACTATATCCAAGCAGTACAACATAATACTTTGTACACTTTGTAGCCAAGCAGTATGACAGAAGTACTGTATTTGTAGCCAAGCAGCAAGCAGTGGGTCATGTGGCCGAGTACCCGCACAGGAGAGGCTCTACCACATGACTATATCCAAGTAGTACAACATAATACTTTGTACACTTTGTAGCCAAGCAGTATGACAGAAGTACTGTATTTGTAGCCAAGCAGCAAGCAGTGGGTCATGTGGCCGAGTACCCGCACAGGAGAGGCTCTACCACATGACTATATCGAAGTAGTACAACATAATACTTTGTACACTTTGTAGCCACAGTATGATAGAAGTACTGTATTTGTAGCCAAGCAGCAAGCAGTGGGTCATGTGGCCACTCACCCGCACAGGAGAGGCGCCGCCGCGCGATTGTAACCAAATCGTCGCCCATTATCATGTTAATCAAATACAAATCGCTATTGGATGTATGATTTGGTGGCAAGGGCCAGGGCCGGGGAGTGACAATGACGCCCACACATTACGTTACAGAGTTACGTTACACTTTACAGTATATAACACGTCAATAGCAGATTATTGCGCGGTAGAATGCCATGATTTATGGCTACGAAGTATATTGTATCTAATCTATTCCTAATAGTTATTTTCAAAAACCAATACATTTTTGAATATTAGACATTCTATGTTACAATGATGTACATTTCGGTTATAGTTCTGCTACTTTAAATCACATTGAACGTATGAAGTTTACAAAAGAGCTTGTTCCTCATAATATTCCATCTGTCAAATACAATTCGTCGACACAATGTTGACTTGATTTGAAATGAAGTTTCCTAGACAACCAACAAATTTAGCACAACCAAATCAAAATTAGACGTAAACTTTTCGCTCCAAATTCTAGTTATTCTAAATTCAAAAATGCTCTCAAGACTCTCAGTGAACATGCGTAGGGTGGTCGTACTCAGGCGGTCCTCCACAGCTACTAGTGACCCGAGATTCGCCGGAGTGGAAGCACCGAAGGAGCACTCCTGTGGGATCCCACCGTGGACGGTTGAGCATATGATCCCTAAACCTCCTCCACCTCCGGAGTTTCCTGCCCATCTGATCCGCCCTCCGTGCCTCCCAGGGTCTACACTAGGAGGATACCAGACGTGCGTGACAGGACTTGAAGGGTACTACTGTATCCCGTGCAGACCTAAGTACAAGTACCCGCCGTTCTCCGAGAACATAGACTTTGTCCCTCCCTTCATGACGGTGCCACCGTGCTGGTGGAAGATGCAGCCCTCCTGTGTGGATTCTGTTGAGGCTGACAAAGTTCTGGAGACTCTCACCAAAAGATGGCCTTGCAACTACGAGTTTTGAGTGTTTATGTTCATTTGTGGTATTTATTCGTTTGATAAATTGGTCCCTCTTTGTTACTTTGTTTACTTTCTTTAGTTATACATATTTTTATAGATATTATGAACCTAAATTAAACGTTAAGTTTTGTTTTAAAAATTTTGATAGAAGTAGGATTACATAAAAGTATTAGATGTAAAAGGGTAAAATTGAGCATGTAACAGTTTAAGCTCAACATACAACAACAAATTGGTTGGAGTATGGATACATCTTAGCCATATAAAATAACCTCAGGATATTCATATTGTACCTGCAAAATTTTACATCATATATCTAAAAGGGTGATCCAGTTAGAGGTTACAATTTTAAGTTGGTAGCACTGGTTCCGTATGCAAGATAAACAGCTGATGTTTTGTTATTGGGCATTGTTGTGAATTGACATTTGTTGTTATGGAGCGTTATTCGAATGAAGAACGTGTTTTGATTGTAAAAACCTTTTTAAAAATGGGGAAAACTTTACTAACACGATTCGAGCACTGCGAAATGATTTTGGTAACGATAACCGTCCATCACGTGCGGCGATTAGAAAACTGATTGATAAATTTAATGTGACTGGTTCAGTGTTAGATGTAAGACCAGTACGCCCTTGGAGTGGCCGATCAGTGGAAAATATCGCTGCAACAAGTGCCAGTGTTCGAGTAAATCCGTCAACCTCAATTCGTCATCGTTCCCAGCAATTAGGCCTTTCCTACGGTATAACTCAGATTTACTAAAGATCTACATTTGCATGTGTACAAGATCCAATTGACACAAGAATTGAAACCGGGAGAGGCTCAACAGAGGCTTGAATTTGTTAACTGGGTGTTGGAGAATAATCAACGTGATGAAAATTTTGTGAACAAAATCATCTTTTCTGATGAAGCTCATTTTTGTATCAATGGCTATGTAAACAAACAAAACTGCCGCATTTGGGGAACTGAAAATCCTCATGCTATTCACCCGAAAGAAATGCATCCAAAAAAGGTAACTGTTTGGTGTGGATTGTGGGTTGGCGGCGTGATTGGCCCTTACTTTTTTGAAAATTACCATGGCGATGCAGTTACAGTCAATGGAGAACTTTATCGGGAGTTAATAAGCGATTATTTTTGGCAGCAGTTGAAAGAATTGGTTGTCAATAACGAGTTGAACGACTTGTGGTTTCATCAAGATGGGGCCACTTGTCATACAGCACGAGAAACAGTGCAGTTGTTGCACAAAAAGTTTCCCGGCCGTTTAATCTCTCGTTTCGGTGATCAGCATTGGCCGGCAAAATCATGTGACCTCATAACAATGGACTATTTCCTTTGGGGATATTTGAAGCAGAAGGTTTTCGCAAACAAGCCCAACTCGATTCTGGAGCTGAATAACGAGATTCGCAGAGTAATCCATCAAATTCCACAACAAATGATCGAGAAAGTGATGGAAAATTTCATCAAAAGGGCTGAAGTCTGCAGGGATTCACGTGGCGGTCATTTGACGGATATTATTTTCCATGTGTAATGTCAATCTTTAATAAATGTGTATAAGTAAAAAAATACCTTGTAAGTAAACTACAATACGTATTATTTAATTTTTAAATTGTAACCTCTAACTGGATCACCCTTTAGGTTTGTGGCAAGAGTCGCGAATCACAAGTTGGTATATAGCGACTAGTCTAACCAGCGAAATTTATAGGATATGCATATGTCGCGAAGATGATATGAACTCCGCCTCATCTGATGAATACGAAGGTAGGTTTTTATTTTTTTAATTATGTTGTAAACAATAAGGAAATTAATCTTTATCAAGAAACCTGCAGAAAATATAGGCCAACTTTAAATTATTTTTTCCAATGATTTTATTCATGGAGTTAATACAATTTAGAAGTCCTCTGGTAAATTTAATAATTGTATTTTACTCGTACCAAATCCCCAATACAATACAAATCATTTTTAGCATTGACTTTGAATGGCAGCGATGGAGCTCTTGTCTTACAGTGAAATCTGAGAAACTGGCTTGATTACGGTGGTGACGTTGGAGTAGGGCTACAGTCAATATCTGTGTATAAACTCTTATTTTTATCTCTCATTAATTATTTAAATCTAGTTTTAGGATAGTTTCGTAGACTTTGTATTAGTTTGTTTTTATAATACAAGTACAAGTGATAGCGTGGAAATATATTGTAATATTATATTCAATATTAAAGTTTAACAAAATAACCACTAGAAGAAAATGATTAAGAAAATGATGCGGACGGAACTAACTGAAAACTCTCTCCAGCCAGCTCATGAGGACGATTAAACGTCACAACTATAATTGTTGATATGATTATATTTATGTACGAATCAGTAAACGATTAGTAGTAACATGAGTATATCATGTAAACCTGAGCTCAGCGTCTCAGCGAGGGGGTGTCACACACAGCGTGCCAACCGCTGACAAGATCAGATAACAGCTGATGATTAATTATCAGCTGACATTTGCCGCGAAGGAGGCCAACCCGCGCTTCTTACAGCTTGTCTAGTCTCTGTTGTAATTAATTACTAATTACTTATTAAACCTGGTATTTAATGAAGGTATTTAATTACAACGGAGCTAAATCATTATGATAAATAAAGGTAAGTTGGATGCGACGAGGGTTAGCGTTTTACATGTGTTTAACTGTAAGACATCCGTAAGAAAGACATTTTACAAATTTTTGGCTGTAACGTTAAAAGCAATATATAAAACTATGTGACATTTTTTTAAAATTTTCCCTTGTACACGATTGACAAGTTTTTCTTTTGTACCTTTAAATAAATACTTATGCTACTACGTTATTAAAATTAGGTGAGTTGTCTTTACAAAATTAAAATTACAAATATTCCAAGAAGTGAAAATTGTTAATTTTAGAATGATAAGGCGTAACTTGAAGGTTTTTTATTCCTTCTAAAATATTTGAATTATAACTGACACATTCTTTGCATCCTTCAGTGAAATGTAAAAATACATTATATTTTTACAAATTTCCCTAATAAAATATATATTAAAATGCAGTATAAGCACAAGGAAAGGACGAAAAGCATTCGGTAATTTGTTAAACATTTTAAATTCTAAAAATGTTTTATCTCAAGTCCTTATTTTTTTATTGCGTTTCTATAAGGACTTCAAAGGCTGAAATTGTTATAATTTTACAATGTTTGCAATCTTCTATTAATTTTAAATTTGTTTTATGAGTTATGTAACAAATTTTAGAAAGGAAATTTTACTCGGATATTAAACGTTATCTAGTTTGATAATAACATTACCTGTGAACCTGTTGACAGTGTCAATTCAAAAATAAGAATAAAAAAAAAATAAGTGCCGTAACCTGCTAAAAAAGGACACAGTTGTATAAGATAAATTATATTTACATTGCTGGAATTAAATCCTCATGAAAAGATTTAAATTTAACAAAGCAGCTGTAAGGATAGTTATGAAGTGGTGGGTTAGGTGTTGAGGGGGGAGGTTTAAGTGGCAGAGCAAAGAGCACTTCACCTCACTCATTTACAAGCTCGGTATTTTTAAACTTAACAAGTTAAATTAAAACATAAAGTAGATCCTTTGTTACCAACTAAATACCTCAGACCATAATTCTATCTCGCTAACTAAAAATATAAATTTCGGATTTATATCTGAGTGTATTTTTTGTATGTTTTAGTAAGTTTGATATAGTTGTTCAGACGTTAATAAGTTAATAATAATAACAATTAAAAATTAAATTAATTAAAAAGATTTTTAATTTAGATAGAATAGTATTTCACGATCAAAATATAGCTTTACGAAACGTTGCTAAGCAATAAAATCATATTTAATCGTATTGACTAACAGTACAATAAAAATCTGCATACCTTCACCGATTTTACATTACTGATACCAAAGTTTTCTAAGTCACTTACTTTGAATATAAATTATTCATGTTTTATATGACATTTTGTTGCCTAAAAGTATTAATATCTTAATAACTAACATTCAAAGAGTGGCATTTGGGTTGGAACATTTCTGTTTAAATTGTATTGAGTAACGTAAGCTTTTTTATCGACATACCATTTCCAGACTAAATATATCTGGAAATCACATAATGAAGACAGCTTTATTGCAGCCTTCGTGTTGTGTGTGCTTTTTTCTACATTGTCCATCATATATTTAATTTTTTTGCATTTTATAAGATTTTTGCAAGGGAACCATCGTAACCTAGGCCTTGTAACTTATATAATGCAGACCTAGATTACATAGCATCACTAATCAATAACCTAATGAGAAATGGAATCGTTGCTCTAGACGGGATTAAACCAGCAACAGACAATTCTGTTGCTCTACGGTAAAATACACCACACTTCGCTTTAACAGATGTGTTTAGAACTTGCTAGAAACGTCCGTACGTTATGCTAAGTATGTGGGTTACGCCGGGCTGATAATATATCGATCAGTTGGCTCTATATCACCGGAGGACCCACAATAGAATGAACCGCCTCATAAATCTCGCCCCCGAATCAATGGAGAAGCTGGGACCAAAGTGGAACACGGGCAAGTACGCGGAGATTACAGATTACACAGCACAACAGAATGTAAAATGACAAGGATATGAAAACCCACAGGACAAGACCAACTGTACGAGTCGATAGAATGCAAATGAAAAACAAGGAAAATTTAAATAAATTAGGGGGGTTCATTACGATTCGCATTCGCATAAAGGATTAGGACGGGAAGATTAGATAGACTTACACGACGCAACAGAATTCAAAGTTACATCCTGAAGAATTATTACATCGTGAGAGTACAAGTCCATTGATTGCGATTAAAAAATGAAGGAAATGCACAGCAATTTATTGATATTTCAGATTACGTGCAACATGTATATTGAGGGATGATGATATTAGAGATTACACGACAGCAGAGACTCACGTTTATTGACGTGGAGATTAATTAATTATAAAGTACAAACGCTAGACTAGTAGTTCCAGTAGTTGGTGGACTGCGAATCAAGAATCATGGCAAATACAACGAAGTTGGTATTAGTAAAACAACACAGGATTACTCGCACTGTTCTGAAACCCAAATTTTCATATTATTAAAAATTGTAGTTTCGGTGTATGAAAAATCACTACTCACCTCGAACGTTGTCAGAATGCTGTAAACGCCATGGACCGAATAAATGTATAAATATTGTTTTCCAAAATGTGTGTAAGGTAGTCCCAACAGGTCTTTTTACAAACTCCCTTCCGCCAAATCTCTGCCCCATCCAACTGGTTGACAACTTAAAAGAAATATACATGCTTACTGGTTTTCTTTTTAATCCAAATTTGATGGAAATAATTAATTATAATGTAGTACAAGCATTGCCATAGTTTGTAAACGCTTCAAACCCAATTTCCTCTCAAGAATGCTTAGAAACCCCCCACATAAAAATGAAAAGAAAATCAACCAATCAACCTATGCACAATTTAAAACCACATAAACCCTTACGCGGCTGTCTATACATGCATAATCTCGCAGCCATAAAACCCTGTGTACAATGTGCGCTGTATTGCCACCTCCTCGTTGCGATGAAGACTTATACCTCGCTGTAAATCAAACAGAGAATCACACTTGTAACTATCGCCAAGGCCAGCCCGGGACGTATATCATGCGACATATAAGGACATCAGATACAGGACAATCGTCCTCCGCATGCCGGCCATTGTGAAAAACATCGAGGATCCATTCTCAGGATAGCAGTGATAAAGAAATCGCGGTTTCGAAACGGTCAGCCGATTTGTGACGAATTTTGGCCGGGTCACCATATGTTCGGATCGAGAGTAAATTGATAATCAGGCACAATGTATAATACATGTAATGGATTGATGTTGTATAGTTTGATTAAAACAATGATTAGAGATACCAAGGGAAGCAATTAACAAAACAAATTTTAAAATACATGACAATTAATTATCATACGTGTATTAGGAGGGAGATCTCATAAGGAAAGAAAGTCCTCCTTGCCTAGAAGATACTCACTTTTAATTTCTTTGACAGGTTTATCAACATCTTATTTTGGGTTCAACCCAACGAACCGTCACTTCATAACACGTCATTGTCAATTGGAGGGATTTGAACCCTGACACTTAAAATATAATTACTACTACACGGTATTGTTAGGTAAACTAGTAAGCATATATATATTTTTCTTAAACAATGTTAGACTACAAAAGTTTTTACGCCACACTACACTATTTTGACGAACTTCCCACGCAGTAATTTAGTTCACAAAACAGCTGTTTTCAGCCAGCTTAATCAAATGGGGTTTCATTACGTACTACTGTACTGTAATGAGTTTTACCGGACACCAACCAGCTGATTATACTGTAGTTGGCGATGAGTGGTTATAACTATAAACATATAGTGATTAGTCCTTTAGTTGGTAGTAATATATAAGGATTTGAACAGATTTAGTAGTATGGCATAAACTATCGTACGTTATTCGTCCAAAATGTGTTCACCAGACTCGTACGGTAATCCCGTACTCGACTTCGTCTAGCACGAGAACAACCACACTCATCCGGTAAACACTTATTTTTAGGACTAGTAACGTAATATACTATAATGTTTTATGATAATTACGACTTGTGTTTTACTTTTAAAGACGGTTGCGTTTGCAACTTATAATTAATGATGGGTTTAGCTTCTCAGCTCGAATGCACCATCACTGCTCTTAGAACATGGGGTTGAAATAGGACCCGCTCAATTTGTTAAAGCAAATTAAAATTGTCGTCATGAAGCAGCGGTCGGTGTCCTTCGAGCCTTCAGTGTCTGAAAGGAGGATTAATCATCCTGAGTTATCTGATCATTTGTACGCTGATCTGCATAGCTCTACACCCCCACCGTCGCCAACTACGATACAAGAAGGTAAAACATATTGTGTGATGAACTGGTGAAAATTATGTTGCAATGCTAAGGAACACACCGTTTTTTAAAAATAAAATAAATTGACACAAGCCAGAGTTTTTTTTAACGATTAGTGAAAATTAGACGACAAAAATATTCATTGAAACTAAGAAACACTGCTATACAGCAGCACTGGTCACTAAAGTAGACAGTACAATTTAGTGGGGTAGCAATAGACAGTGTGAGATCAACAACGTGTTCAGATCGTTTCTACCAGCAGGTCAGAGGTGAACGGGCGATACACCTCCACCTGCTATCATAATATGATACGTATCTGGCCAGCACACTGCTATACTACACACTGTATAGTAAACTGTAAGTAGTGTGGTAGCAATAGACTGTGTGAGATCAACAACGTGTTCAGATCGTATCTACCAGCAGGTCAGAGGTGAACGGGCGATACACCTCCACCTGCTATCATAATATGATACGTATCTGGCCAGCACACTGCTATACTGCACACTGTATAGTAAACTGTAAGTAGTGTGGTAGCAATAGACTGTGTGAGATCAACAACGTGTTCAGATCGTATCTACCAGCAGGTCAGAGGTGAACAGGCGATACACCTCCACCTGCTATCATGATATGATACGTATCTGGCCAGCACACTGCTATACTGCACACTGTATAGTAAACTGTAAGTAGTGTGGTAACAATAGACAGTGTGAGATCAACAACGTGTTCAGATCGTATCTACCAGCAGGTCAGAGGTGAACAGGCGATACACCTCCACCTGCTATCATGATATGATACGTATCTGGCCAGCACGCTGTTACCCTGTTATACTGCACACTGTATAGTAAACTGTAAGTAGTGTGGTAGAAATAGACAGTGTGAGTTTAACAACGTGTTCAGATCGTATCTACCACCAGGTCAGAGGTGAACGGGCGATACACCTCCACCTGCTATCTGATATGATACGTATCTGGCCATCATGCTGCTACTCTGTTATACTACACACTGTATAGTAAACTGTAAGTAGTGTGGTAGCAATAGACTGTGTGAGATCAACAACGTGTTCAGATCGTATCTACCAGCAGGTCAGAGGTGAACAGGCGATACACCTCCACCTGCTATCATGATATGATACGTATCTGGCCAGCACGCTGTTACCCTGTTATACTGCACACTGTATAGTAAACTGTAAGTAGTGTGGTAGAAATAGACAGTGTGAGTTTAACAACGTGTTCAGATCGTATCTACCACCAGGTCAGAGGTGAACGGGCGATACACCTCCACCTGCTATCATAATATGATACGTATCTGGCCAGCACACTGTTACCCTGTTATACTGCACACTGTATAGTAAACTGTAAGTAGTGTGGTAGAAATAGACAGTGTGAGTTTAACAACGTGTTCAGATCGTATCTACCACCAGGTCAGAGGTGAACAGGCGATACACCTCCACCTGCTATCATGATATGATACGTATCTGGCCAGCACGCTGTTACCCTGTTATACTGCACACTGTATAGTAAACTGTAAGTAGTGTGGTAGAAATAGACAGTGTGAGTTTAACAACGTGTTCAGATCGTATCTACCACCAGGTCAGAGGTGAACAGGCGATACACCTCCACCTGCTATCATGATATGATACGTATCTGGCCAGCACGCTGTTACCCTGTTATACTGCACACTGTATAGTAAACTGTAAGTAGTGTGGTAGAAATAGACAGTGTGAGTTTAACAACGTGTTCAGATCGTATCTACCACCAGGTCAGAGGTGAACAGGCGATACACCTCCACCTGCTATCATGATATGATACGTATCTGGCCAGCACGCTGTTACCCTGTTATACTGCACACTGTATAGTAAACTGTAAGTAGTGTGGTAGCAATAGTCAGTGTGAGATCAACAACGTGTTCAGATCGTATCTACCAGCAGGTCAGAGGTGAACAGGCGATACACCTCCACCTGCTATCATAATATGATACGTATCTGGCCAGCACACTGCTATACTGCACACTGTATAGTAAACTGTATGTAGTGAGGTAGCAATAGACAGTATGAGATCAACAACGTGTTCAGATCGTATCTACCAGCAGGTCAGAGGTGAACAGGCGATACACCTCCACCTGCTATCATAATATGATACGAATCTGGCCAACTCACTGCTATACTGCACACTGTATAGTAAACTGTATGTAGTGAGGTAGCAATAGACAGTGTGAGATCAACAACGTGTTCAGATCGTATCTACCAGCAGGTCAGAGGTGAACAGGCGATACACCTCCACCAGCTATCATAATATGATACGTATCTAGCCAGCACACTGCTATACTGCACACTGTATAGTGAACCGTAAGTAGTGAGGTAGCAATAGACAGTGTGAGATCAACAACGTGTTCAGATCGTATCTACCAGCAGGTCAGAGGTGAACAGGCGATACACCTCCACCAGCTATCATAATATGATACGTATCTAGCCAGCACACTGCTATACTGCACACTGTATAGTGAACCGTAAGTAGTGAGGTAGCAATAGACAGTGTGAGATCAACAACGTGTTCAGATCGTATCTACCTGCAGGTCAGAGGTGAACAGGCGATACACCTCCACCTGCTATCATAATATGATACGTATCTGGCCAGCACACTGCTATACTGCACACTGTATAGTGAACCGTAAGTAGTGAGGTAGGAATAGACAGTGTGAGATCAACAACGTGTTCAGATCGTATCTACCAGCAGGTCAGAGGTGAACAGGCGATCCACCTCCACCTGATATCATAATATGATACGAATCTGGCCAGCACACTGCTGTACTGCACACTGTATAGTAAACTGTAAGTAGTGAGGTAGCAATATTCAGTGTGAGATCAACAACGTGTTCAGATCATATCTACCAGCAGGTCAGGGGTGAACAGGTGATACACCCCCACCTGCTATCATAATATGATACGAATCTGGCCAGCACACTGCTGTACCGCACACTGTATAGTAAACTGTAAGTTGTGAGGTAGCAATATTCAGTGTGAGATCAACAACGTGTTCAGATCATATCTACCAGCAGGCCAGGGGTGAACAGGTGATACACCCCCGTCCCCCACCTGCTATCATAATATGATACGAATCTGGCCAGCACACTGCTGTACCGCACACTGTATAGTAAACTGTAAGTAGTGAGGTAGCAATATTCAGTGTGAGATCAACAACGTGTTCAGATCGAATCTACCAGCAGGTCAGAGGTGAACGGGTGATACACCTCCACCTGCTATCATAATATGATACGTATCTAGCCAGCATACATCTATCTCTAGTACCTTTGCAAAATAATGTTTAGGGTCATTGTCGTATTTGGACCAATCATATAACCACCAATGTTATCTACTATAAAGTACCACTCATATTTAACACGACTATTTTAACACACAATATTCTAAATATTTATTTCCTACGTTTGTAAGATACAATTTAGAAGCTGTTAGAAATTATTAGGGTTATTTCTCAGTTGTACAAACAAGCACTGTTTCATCTCCCAGTAGGGGGCAGCCAAATGGCTTCTATAGCCGAGACACCTTCTGCTAATATACTGACTGTTGTGGAATACAACGCCCAAAACAGTAAACTATTGTCACAGCTTGATATTCGCGCCGGTAGAATGCGCTGTGGTCGCCGTCGCCGGGGATCAGCTGTTTAATGCGCGCCGAAACGAATGTGCGCTCCGCAGGAATTTTGAATACCCGCTAAAGTAATGAAATTCTTTATCTGAGCGTTAATGACGTTCGTTAGCTAAAATATTTTTTACTTTTATTGTATTTTGGAATTTGATATAGATGTTAGCGAAGAAGTTATACCCTCGTTATTATGCGAAGGTACGTCCATGATCTCACGTCGTCGCTTGTAAATAACATGTTTACATGACTTTGAAGCAATTTAACTGTTAAAATTTGTTTGGAGTTTTGTAATATTATTAGTTGTTTTCCGCACTAGTGACTACCCTTTTTTATGTCCATATAGAAATCTTTTGAGCTGTTTTATTTATAATGACGTTTCTAACTGTATTTGGCCAGTTTTAAACGCTATGCTGCAAGTTTTTAGACCCTGAGAGACTGTTTTATCTGTGGGTGGCGACATCAAGCAAACATGGATTTAGATTTTTTACAAACTTCAGGAAATTGTCTTAAAATATTATTTATAACGAATCATTAGAATGATTTTTGGATATTTTGAACCGTCCTCACACCTTTATTATTCAAATAACAGCTAAATGTATCGTTCTATTAATAGTAGGTACTCATATCATGCTGTTTTTTTATTTTGCTCTCGTCATGATTGTTGTTATAATTATAAATGTTGTCCTTTAGTAGATTGAGTTCTCCAATTACTGTCTTTGTTGAAAAAGGTGACAACTAGTGAAAAAAGTACAAAATCCCCAAGCTTAGACTAAATGAATCGTAATTTTTGATTCGGAAAATATTTTTCAACCCTACAAACAATGAATCACGCCAGGCCATGTTAAAGTGAGTGTGCATTGGCCACACTAGGTCGTTATGCTCGCCGCATCAATTCACATCATTAGGTTACCAAACTCGAGTGTGGCCCGCGGCTTGACCCCAGCGCGGAATCAAATTATGCATCCGCTAACGATTTGTATTTTATTAGACCGATAATGACGCTCGACAGTCGTGTTATTAAGGTTGTAATTTGGTCGCGACCCCCGTCGTCCAACAATATTTATACTTTACTTGAGATGTGTAATTTATTGGGGGAAAGTCGCTGATACAGGTTGGTCAGTTTGTTTGAATTATGTTGACTATGCAATTTCAGAAGGTTATTCCGTACCCGATCTTTTTGTGTCCCTTGGATGGGGTTAGGTTTTAGTTCCCGAGATGTTGTGGTACATGATATTAATTGTATTGATGGAACATGTGCGCAAACAGAGGGGAAGATTTGAGCTTCAGTATGTATTGTCCGATCTCTGTTTAAAAGTTGAGTGCAAAATATTAAAATACCAACGTCAGTACATCAATTTAAAGTAATATAATGATTTTGGATATTGCAAGTAGACTATATAAAATTTGAATTTTATTTCTTCTAGTAGTAATTTGATGAGAGTTTGCCACTGGGTAACGCTTGTGTGGTCAAGCAAAACATGTTGTTTCTTTGCACTTTACTCTTTCTTTAAAATACAATATCTCAATAAGTAAACAAAAAATAACAAAACTAATAAGAAAACATCATTTTAGTCAATAAATTGGAAGAGTAGTATAAGGTCTCAAAACCGGGCTGATCCGTAAGGGATCGTAATTCTATAAAATCTTCATTTTAAGCATTAGTAGATAGTTCTAGTAAATCTCATTTTGGCAACCCCGTAGTACATTGCCTATGCAAGTGCTGTTTTTTTTTTTTTTTTTTTTTTTTTTTTTTATATAGAATCGATGTAGGCTAGAAGCTGTTTTAGGAACTTGCTTGGTGAGGTACACAATGTAATATTATTTTTGTTAATTATCTAGTTTTAAGAAAGGCGTAGTGAGGTAAACAATTGACTTCATTACATCAGTCAATAGTGTAATCTCGTACTTTAGCTTACTTCGTAAGTTGTTCCGAAAAACTATTCTCGCAAGACGAGTGTGGCAGGGTCAAACCGTTCCAAGTCCATTGACCATGAAAACCTAGAAAATCCGTTTACTAACCTCGTATGTTGACAAAATACAGTGTGTTCCCGGTTTTGGTGCATCAAAAGAGTAACTTGTGTCCATAGGGGTGAAATATTCGTAATTGTCGGCAATTAAAGTATTAGACAAGGTTGGAAAAACAAAATTTTCCAAAATTACAAGCCACCTAGTACTTAAGGGTTGGATCATTTTCTAACTTTTAATTTCGAAATCCACAGCATTTCTTTCCCACCAGTATAAAACGAAACATGGGATCGCCCCAGCCTCTGTCGGAGTGTTCCCAGGTATTATAGACTCGGGTAGCCGTATGTATAGTCGTATGTATGTGGTCCCGGGTTGAGATATGAGGTCAATTAGCAACACGGCTCACAACCTAGTTTGATTAGGGCTGCGTTTGTCACTGTAGCAAATTATGTTTGACGGTTACACCCTTTAGCGCAAGCAGCTTCTTTACGGCTTCGGGCGAGCAGTAACTCAGCGGCCGCTACCATCTATCCTGATTGAAAATTCTGTTTGCAAAACCGATACAAGCAGGAACACCTGATTTGTTTTGCGTGTCACAGTTAAATCGTTGATTTTATTCAGTCCATTATCCTACGTCTTGTAGACGATTTTGAATTTGAGTGTACAATCAATACAAATTTATGATAAATCGAAACCAAAAGTATGAACTGAACTGCGTATGACAAAAATATATAGTTGCTGTAAAAGGTGATAATTATATATACTCGGTTATTGATAACGTCATCCAACTACTCCTTTGTCAGTACGGTCATAGATAAAACATACTCCCTTAGTAGATTAGTCATCCTAATGGAACAGCTGAAGCCAATTTTATTGTTAGTTCTGTACGTCCAACTATAGAGTTTATGTTTTGTTTACAATTTGTTTCTTGTTATTGCAGTCATTTAAAACCTCGTTTAACCTAATAAAACGATATAATCATAAACAATAACTGGTCTCCTAGTTATATAACCAAATGGTAAAGCACAAATCATCAAAATAATCATAAAATAATAGAAACAAAATGTTGTCTACACTAGCGATCAGTGTGGACGTACATGAACTAGACGCAAAAAACAAGCGTCAAAATTTACAATGGGATGAGGAGTCTACGGTACGGTTTTCAAAATATTTACAAATTTTTTACACTTTTTAAAAATAAATCTCAGTTGTTTCATTTTATCCCCGACAATCGTGTAAAATTCTTGTCTACGAACTACGCATCCTTCACGCTTCCTTTTCAACAAGTTGCAGGACATACAATTGGGATAAATCACGTCGTTCATTTTGCAGTAGGACACAAATAATGTGACGTTACATAAGTTAAACTGTTTATTTTTTTAACCCCAATCGATTAACTGGATTATTTACATTAGGCCTATACAAGTGTTATAACGTTAAGGTTACAAGACCCCGACACAAATCCTACAAGAATGTTGTACCTGAAAATTAGCCTTCGGCCTTACACGTCATTACCAAATTTTAAACCAATGCCAAGCATAACATAATTGGCTAATCGTGAAGAGAAATTCTACAGTATAAAGATACAAAAACCACACTAAACGAAACTGAGATTTATACTCACCACAAGCCTTCAAAACCCGTCAAACAACGCAAACCAGACGAGCGATCGAAAAGTTAACAAATTCTAAGGAAACAACAATGAAACGAGCGACAAGGCGTACAACTGACGACACGACGACATAGATCCGACCAGTCGGAAGATTTAGAGCCACTCGAGCTGTTATCAACCCACCAATCTCGGCCCAACGGCTCTAATGAGATCATTTTCTCAAATTATGTATCTCTGTGCCAAAATCCGTAATGAGTGGACAAAAGACCGGCTTGTGGGTGGTAACAAAGAGGCCGGCTATTTCTGTCCTGTGTGTGTGCGTGCGCGCACGTGTCATGCGCATTTAGATGATTAAACATCTCAATATCACGGACAGTCGGATGCAGCGTAGGCGATATGCAGATTGAGCAGTAACTCTCACGTCTGGATGCACTTGGATGCTGTTATGGTCCGTGCTGTCGTGTCCACGTGTAATTGAATGTATTTTAGCTCTGTCTGGTTTTAAGTGGAAATGTCCCTTTCGGTTTCATTTGGCTTTATGAAATAACACAGCCTTGAAGCTCTAAATAATCATGTGATGCCGTATACCTCTTCCGAATGAATGGGGACAATTTAATCTTAGCATTATTCAGGAAAATGTTATTAAAATATTTTATTTTTTACAATATTTGCGTTTGCCGTTTGATAACTAGTAGTGATTTGGTATTTGTATGTGTTTTTTTACGATGAATATAAAATTACATAAGTCGGATTTCAGGTTAACACCAAGTAGACAGCTCAGGCTCAGGAGTAATTTTAATGGCTAGTCCAAAAAAAAAAACAAAACTAAAAAACAGCAAAATGCTTGTTACTTAACAGTTGTGCAACACATATGTGTCGTTGGGCCGAGTCTGCATAATGTGATAAAATTGAGATTTATACTAAAGGTGATACAAATTTCGGCCATTCTAGGGTTTGAAGAATATTATCTTTAATAGACTGTAATAACATTTATATGTGTAACAGCCTTTGATCTGGTTCGCACATCACTTAGTGGGAATACTGACGTTGTCAGTACCACAGTCTTTCCCAGTGATTCATGATAAAATAATGACCACGGTCAGAAAAGAAAAACACTAGTGAATAATAGATATACAACAGTACATATTGTCAGATTTTAAACAGTAAACTATAGTAGAAATCGTCAGTTTCTATTCTAACCTCAGTTGTAGGTGGTGTCCTTGTGTCACCCTCACATTCCCGTCACCTCCTCATCGACACTCTCTCCCACACTCCTGAGTCATGATATACAGTACAGAGGTATCGTCAGATTCTACACAGTACACAATAGTACACATCGTCAGTTTCTATTCTAACCTCAGTTGTAGGAGGTGTCCTTGTGTCACCCTCACATTCCTGTCACCTCCTCATCGACACTCTCTCCCACACTCCTGAGTCATGATATACAGTACAGAGGTATCATCAGATTCTACACAGTACACAATAGTACACATCGTCAGTTTCTATACTAACCTCAGTTGTAGGAGGTGTCCTTGTGTCACCCTCACATTCCTGTCACCTCCTCATCGACACTCTCTCCCACACTCCTGAGTCATGATATACAGTACAGAGGTATCGTCAGATTCTACACAGTATACAATAGTATACATCGTCAGTTTCTATTCTAACCTCAGTTGTAGGTGGTGTCCTTGTGTTACCCTCACTTTCCTGTCACCTCCTCATCGACAGTCTCTCCCACACTCCTGAGTCATGATATACAGTACAGAGGTATCATCAGATTCTACACAGTATACAATAGTATACATCGTCAGTTTCTATTCTAACCTCAGTTGTAGGTGGTGTCCTTGTGTTAGCCTCACATTCCCGTCACCTCCTCATCGACAGTCTCTCCCACACTCCTGAGTCATGATATACAGTACAGAGGTATCATCAGATTCTACACAGTACACAATAGTATACATCGTCAGTTTCTATTCTAACCTTAGTTGTAGGTGGTGTCCTTGTGTCACCCTCACATTTCTGTCACCTCCTCATCGACAGTCTCTACCACCCTCCTGAGTCATGATATACAGTACAGAGGTATCATCAGATTCTACACAGTACACAATAGTACACATCGTCAGTTTCTATTCTAACCTCAGTTGTAGGAGGTGTCCTTGTGTTACCCTCACTTTCCTGTCACCTCCTCATCGACAGTCTCTCCCACACTCCTGAGTCATGATATACAGTACAGAGGTACATCAGATTCTACACAGTACACAATAGTATACATCGTCATTTTCTATACTAACCTCAGTTGTAGGTGGTGTCCTTGTGTTACCCTCACTTTCCTGTCACCTCCTCATCGACAGTCTCTCCCACACTCCTGAGTCATGATATACAGTACAAAGGTATCATCAGATTCTACACAGTATACAATAGTATACATCGTCAGTTTCTATACTAACCTCAGTTGTAGGTGGTGTCCTTGTGTCGCCCTCACATTCCTGTCACCTCCTCATCGACACTCTCTCCCACACTCCTGAGTCATGATATACAGTACAGAGGTATCATCAGATTCTACACAGTACACAATAGTATACATCGTCAGTTTCTATACTAACCTCAGTTGTAGGTGGTGTCCTTGTGTCGCCCTCACATTCCTGTCACCTCCTCATCGACACTCTCTCCCACACTCCTGAGTCATGATATACAGTACAGAGGTATCATCAGATTCTACACAGTACACAATAGTATACATCGTCAGTTTCTATTCTAACCTCAGTTGTAGGTGGTGTCCTTGTGTCGCCCTTACATTCCCGTCACCTCCTCATCGACACTCTCTCCCACACTCCTGAGTCATGATATACAGTACAGAGGTATCATCAGATTCTACACAGTACACAATAGTATACATCGTCAGTTTCTATACTAACCTCAGTTGTAGGTGGTGTCCTTGTGTCGCCCTCACATTCCTGTCACCTCCTCATCGACACTCTCTCCCACACTCCTGAGTCATGATATACAGTACAGAGGTATCATCAGATTCTACACAGTACACAATAGTATACATCGTTAGTTTCTATTCTAACCTTAGTTGTAGGTGTTGTCCTTGTGTTACCCTCACATTCCTGTCACCTCCTCATCGACACTCTCTCCCACACTTCTGAGTCATGATATACAGTACAGAGGTATCATCAGATTCTACACAGTATACAATAGTACACATCGTCAGTTTCTATACTAACCTCAGTTGTAGGTGGTGTCCTTGTGTCGCCCTCACATTCCTGTCACCTCCTCATCGACACTCTCTCCCACACTCCTGAGTCATGATATACAGTACAGAGGTATCATCAGATTCTACACAGTATACAATAGTACACATCGTCAGTTTCTATTCTAACCTTAGTTGTAGGTGGTGTCCTTGTGTTACCCTCACTTCCCTGTCACCTCCTCATAGTCACACTCTCTCCCACACTCCTGAGTCATGATATACAGTACAGAGGTATCATCAGATTCTACACAGTATACAATAGTACACATCGTCAGTTTCTATTCTAACCTCAGTTGTAGGTGGTGTCCTTGTGTCGCCCTCACATTCCTGTCACCTCCTCATCGACAGTCTCTCCCACACTCCTGAGTCATGATATACAGTACAGAGGTATCATCAGATTCTACACAGTATACAATAGTACACATCGTCAGTTTCTATTCTAACCTTAGTTGTAGGTGGTGTCCTTGTGTCGCCCTCACATTCCTGTCACCTCCTCATCGACACTCTCTCCCACACTCCTGAGTCATGATATACAGTACAGAGGTATCATCAGATTCTACACAGTACACAATAGTACACATCGTCAGTTTCTATTCTAACCTCAGTTGTAGGTGGTGTCCTTGTGTCACCCTCACATTCCCGTCACCTCCTCATCGACACTCTCTCCCACACTCCTGAGTCATGATGAACAGTACAGAGGTATCATCAGATTCTACACAGTACACAATAGTACACATCGTCAGTTTCTATTCTAACCTCAGTTGTAGGAGGTGTCCTTGTGTTACCCTCACTTTCCTGTCACCTCCTCATCGACAGTCTCTCCCACACTCCTGAGTCATGATATACAGTACAGAGGTACATCAGATTCTACACAGTACACAATAGTATACATCGTCATTTTCTATACTAACCTCAGTTGTAGGTGGTGTCCTTGTGTTACCCTCACTTTCCTGTCACCTCCTCATCGACAGTCTCTCCCACACTCCTGAGTCATGATATACAGTACAGAGGTACATCAGATTCTACAGAGTATACAATAGTACACATCGTCAGTTTCTATACTAACCTCAGTTGTAGGTGGTGTCCTTGTGTTACCCTCACTTTCCCGTCACCTCCTCATCGACACTCTCTCCCACACTCCTGAGTCATGATATACAGTACAGAGGTATCATCAGATTCTACACAGTACACTATAGTACACATCGTCAATTTCTATACTAACCTCAGTTGTAGGTGGTGTCCTTGTGTTACCCTCACTTTCCCGTCACCTCCTCATCGACAGTCTCTCCCACACTCCTGAGTCATGATATACAGTACAGAGGTACATCAGATTCTACACAGTACACAATAGTACACATCGTCAGTTTCTATTCTAACCTTAGTTGTAGGTGGTGTCCTTGTGTCGCCCTCACATTCCTGTCACCTCCTCATCGACACTCTCTCCCACACTCCTGAGTCATGATATACAGTACAGAGGTACATCAGATTCTACACAGTACACAATAGTACACATCGTCAGTTTCTATTCTAACCTCAGTTGTAGGTGGTGTCCTTGTGTTACCCTCACATTCCCGTCACCTCCTCATCGACAGTCTCTCCCACACTCCTGAGTCATGATATACAGTACAGAGGTACATCAGATTCTACACAGTACACAATAGTACACATCGTCAGTTTCTATACTAACCTCAGTTGTAGGTGGTGTCCTTGTGTTACCCTCACTTTCCCGTCACCTCCTCATCGACAGTCTCTCCCACACTCCTGAGTCATGATATACAGTACAGAGGTACATCAGATTCTACACAGTACACAATAGTACACATCGTCAGTTTCTATTCTAACCTCAGTTGTAGGAGGTGTCCTTGTGTTACCCTCACATTCCCGTCACCTCCTCATCGACACTCTCTCCCACACTCCTGAGTCATGATATACAGTACAGAGGTATCATCAGATTCTACACAGTTCACAATAGTATACATCGTCAGTTTCTATTCTAACCTTAATTGTAGGTGGTGTCCTTGTGCCACCCTCACAATCCTGTCACCTCCTCATCGACACTCTCTCCCACACTCCTGAGTCATGATATACAGTACAGAGGTATCGTCAGATTCTACACAGTACACAATAGTATACATCGTCAGTTTCTATTCTAACCTTAATTGTAGGTGGTGTCCTTGTGCCACCCTTACAATCCTGTCAGCTCCTCATCGACACTCTCTCCCACACTCCTGAGTCATGATATACAGTACAGAGGTATCATCAGATTCTACACAGTACACAATAGTATACATTGTCAGTTTCTATTCTAACCTCAGTTGTAGGTGGTGTCCTTGTGTTACCCTCACATTCCTGTCACCTCCTCATCGACACTCTCTCCCACACTCCTGAGTCATGATATACAGTAAAGAGGTATCATCAGATTCTACACAGTGCACAATAGTATACATCGTCAGTTTCTATTCTAACCTCAGTTGTAGGTGGTGTCCTTGTGCCACCCTCACATTCCTGTCACCTCCTCATCGACACTCTCTCCCACACTCCTGAGTCATGATATACAGTACAGAGGTATCATCAGATTCTACACAGTACACTATAGTACACATCGTCAATTTCTATACTAACCTCAGTTGTAGGTGGTGTCCTTGTGTTACCCTCACTTTCCCGTCACCTCCTCATCGACAGTCTCTCCCACACTCCTGAGTCATGATATACAGTACAGAGGTACATCAGATTCTACACAGTACACAATAGTACACATCGTCAGTTTCTATTCTAACCTTAGTTGTAGGTGGTGTCCTTGTGTCGCCCTCACATTCCTGTCACCTCCTCATCGACACTCTCTCCCACACTCCTGAGTCATGATATACAGTACAGAGGTACATCAGATTCTACACAGTACACAATAGTACACATCGTCAGTTTCTATTCTAACCTCAGTTGTAGGAGGTGTCCTTGTGCCACCCTCACATTCCTGTCACCTCCTCATCGACACTCTCTCCCACACTCCTGAGTCATGATATACAGTACAGAGGTATCATCAGATTCTACACAGTGCACAATAGTACACATCGTCAGTTTCTATTCTAACCTCAGTTGTAGGAGGTGTCCTTGTGCCACCCTCACATTCCTGTCACCTCCTCATCGACACTCTCTCCCACACTCCTGAGTCATGATATACAGTACAGAGGTATCATCAGATTCTACACAGTGCACAATAGTATACATCGTCAGTTTCTATTCTAACCTTAGTTGTAGGGGGTTTTCTTGTGTTACCCTCACATTCCTGTCACCTCCTCATCGACACTCTCTCCCACACTCCTGAGTCATGATATACAGTACAGAGGTATCATCAGATTCTACACAGTGCACAATAGTACACATCGTCAGTTTCTATTCTAACCTCAGTTGTAGGAGGTGTCCTTGTGCCACCCTCACATTCCTGTCACCTCCTCATCGACACTCTCTCCCACACTCCTGAGTCATGATATACAGTACAGAGGTATCATCAGATTCTACACAGTGCACAATAGTATACATCGTCAGTTTCTATTCTAACCTTAGTTGTAGGGGGTTTTCTTGTGTGTCCCGCACATTCCTGTCACCTCTTTATCGACACTCTCACCCACTCTCCAGAGTCATTGCCATTGTCGCCATTTGTGACTCTTCTACCATTCTATTCTATGTTCTATTCTTCTCCTTATCAAGTTTAAACCAGTGAATACGTTTCTAAAAAGCGCTCATTGGTTTTATATATTTGGTACTCTTTGTTATGTTGTTTTCCAGATGTATTGTTATTTTCCTACTGTGTCTGCTACGAACATTAACTTATGTCCGGAGATTTATGTATAAAATTTGAATGTAGCCACTCCCCAAGTATTTCAATAATAAATAACAGTTACAAATTTAAATTTTTGGAAAATGTGCATACTGATTGCTATATAACGCCTACTTTTTTCAATTTAAAAGACAATATTTATTTACTACAATGAAATACATGATTCCTTTTGGATTTTTAACCAGTTTGAAACAGAACCCAGCAATTAGCCAAAACTTCTCTAAAACTACCATGGCTGTGTTCTGATACTAACTAAAACATAAGCTGAGCTCACCCAACACTACGGGTACTCTTGTATACACTCGATAATCCATTTTCATCTAATTTGAAACTTTTTCTGCTGCAATGGTCTTTTGGTCCCTAATAGGTTTGGTTGTAAATCAATAGTACAATTAGAACGATTTGGAAAATTTAAATGGGGACTAAATTATTATATTAACTCTGAGCCTTAAAATACTGTACACTATTATATATACTGTTGCAAATAGTATTTTGTAGGTACCAATACTATATTTATTGCTTTCAGAAAATCTTACTCATAATTCACATGAAAGAAGCTAAACTCATAAATTTACATATGATATAAATATCGTAATAATGTGGAGCCTCCTAATGGACAATACCAAAGTTTACTATAAAAGAAGTATTTTTTTATTGATTATCTCTTTACAGTTTTCAAACGCGTCTCTAGTAAGCCGAGTGGCGAAATTGTCGTCTTGTGTAGCCTAAAATATTAAAATAATATGGACGTCTATTTCATTGGTAACGTATTCTATTTTTAATTTTTCAAATTTGGAGATATAAGTGCAAATAGAATTGTTTTTTAATCCAAAAGGGCTAATGAATGGTTGATTTTCTTCTTGCTTAGGTGTAAATCTACCAGAGAATTGGTTTTAATTAAAAATATTGATTTTCCATCTTCAGTACTTGCATTCTCTAATCCCAGAAATCCTTTTGACAAAATTAACGTTTCAACTTTTTTCAAGGCTACAAATCCCTACTCATTGCGCAGTTGACTTTCTTTGCTATACCCTAAACACTCAACATCTAAATAAAAAAAATCTAACTATATAAACTTCTTCAATCCCTCCACTTCTTATTCGAAACAAAACCATACCAAATAGTATAAAAACTGCTTAGTATTAGGTTGATTTCTTTAACCTTTACAGCGTCCAAGCGACCACAAAAAGTTACAGGAAAGGATGTTTGTAAATATTAGTAATGAAATTTTGTTTTATTACTTATGAAGTAACATTGTTTTGTAATTACTTAACCGATACAAAACCTGTTTGTTATTTTGGCAGAAAACGATTCGACTTTTCACAAACCGGGATCAGTAAAACCAGACAGTTTAAACAAACAGTAAACTGACATCACTTTTAGGACCTTGGGGGAGAGTGAAGCCATAAATGTGAAAAACAAATGTGTGGTGGAGGCGCGACCCACACGTGCCCCGCCCGGGATTGTTCTTGACTTGACGGTTCTAATGATTGGGAGGATTCATTCATACATTCTTCATGGAGCATTCATAAACTGGCGACCTACACCTTCCTGACACACACCGAGGTGACACAATGTACGAGTACAGTCCGACCAATAATCATGTACAGTAGTACAGTCAATCTAGCCATGTGATCGATAGTCTTAGAGAAAAGAGGAAAGGCGGACTACTCTAAAACTTTCCACGTGATGTGTGCAAAATTAAAATGTGCTACAATGTATCATGTTAGAATGATCTTTTCCAAGGAGCTGTGAGGCAATAGTAGTGATTTTCCCATTTATTTGGAATAGACACAGAGAATGAAATTTATGTACATGGATTTTTTTTGTGTTATGCTGCATAATAGTTAACGTCTTTGCTCGGACTTAAAAAAGTTGATGTTTTAATTACGAAATATAATGCTTCAAGCTTTAACCAACGAATATGATTAAGAGAAGAAGATGTAAAGCTGTCAATCTAAGATAGTAGCTTCAATAAATTCATATGTTTTTGAAGTTTGTAGTGTTGGAGGTTTTGTTTGGTTCCTTAATAATCAACGTTACAAAACATGACAAGAGAATCCCATACAGTTGACAATATAAAGTATTGGCTTAATATTTCCGGTGGTAATAAAGTAAGTAACGGACATACGAAGGACTTGCAGATAAAAACATCGGCCATGTAAGCATTTGTCAGGATATGTGATTTCTTGGCTTGTCAGATTCTAGTTGACACTAGCTGAGTAAACAAAAAGTAGAGAATTCATAGCCTTGTTATCAGAACCTTGGAGATCGAAACATGAATTTGTTAATGACAAAAGCTCGGGTTTTAGTAGAAAAAATAACGTCTATGAGTACCTACTGTATATAGTGTCGAGTCACCAACAAATAAAAATCATCCATCCTCAATGACTACCTTTTCATATCTCATTTAAAAGAGACCTTATCTAATTCAATGGGTTTCGTAATTATATATCTGAGGTATAAATATGTTAATGAAAATTTAAAGATTAATTCGTTAATTTCATTATAAACACTCTACATACGAAAAGCTCAAAGATTAACGTAACAACTAAGCTATTTATAAAATCACTTTCATTTTCTAACCAACACCGTATGTAAGATGCAGCTGAACTTCTCGGTAAAGCCAATTTAGAATCGAATTAGCCGGTGTTGGCAATGCCGGGCGACGATGACGGACGACGGACGGCGAGGTCTGGACGGTTATTTATCGTCCACAGCCAGCTCATAACCTCGGCCTCACTAGGGTAGTTAAATGTCTAAATATCAGACTGAAGTGTCGTTGCGATATCTGATGCTACAAAATACTGGACAGCGTCCAATGAATTTGTGTCTTTCGTCTTGACACGACCAGCACACCAGTATCTCATGTTTAAGAATGTTTTGATCATTTAGATCTGCAACATCTCTTCTAGTTTGTTTATGTGTTGAAAGACTCGTTTGTAGTATAACCACAAGAGAGGTGGACAGCTCAGAGAGGAAAATGAGCGTGTGACAGGTTATGCTCATAAAGAAATGCACATTTCCAGCAGTTCTAAAGTAAGGAAGCTTGATTGTTTGCATTAAACGGATTAATATTATGAATACAGAGTAAGTTATTAGGAGTTTGTAGTTAAAAACTTGCACGAAACAAAAGTAGGCAAGTGCTTGCAAATAAGTAAGCTGGTTGAACTTGAACACGTAGTAACACAAAAGAAAACTGGGTATTGTAGTAGATAAATTATTATAGATCAACAATACAAAGTTTTTCTGTGTGTTCCTAAATTAATTCAGTATAATGTATTAATTGTTATAATAGTATTACATGGTTCGAAAACGGATCAAGCATCCCCTAGTCAATGGCTTTTAGCTAATACTGGCTACAGAATCAACTGATCTTCAGTCAGTAAAAAATCTGCACAATGTGTCTTACTCATAGTGCACTAATCTTTCACGAATACATGAAACAAAGATTTATATGCCTTTGTAGATGAACGTAAGTTTACCAAAGGTACTTCTTTATACAGTGATAATGAAGTTACATCGCAATACAAAATATAAGTATGCAAAGGAATTGTCACATTTTTCATTTAGTCTCCTGGATACTTACAGCATGTAAAATCTTTTCAGGGAGCATTCATCGGAGTATATTATTTTAAACATAATGATGTTGCTACATTTTTACTTTAATTTTTGTATTGAAATCCCAATAGAAACAGTTTCTTGACAAATGTGCCCTTAGCCTCACTTGACGTCAACTATTAAATTACAGTATTCAACTCTTTTGATACGATAATATGGTAGTAACGACATGCTTTATATAAACTCTTTTATTTATAAATTAAATCGTTTAGCCATACTTCATCATTTAATTTTCCATTTCACGACCACCCAGCAACAGTCGAATGTGGGTTGTAAATATATCTGTCGAGTCTCGAACCTGCTGTACACGGGCGAACAAATCCGTTCATACGAAGCCAATCTTTCTGCTCTTGTAGTTGGAATAAATTAAACTTTTTTTCAAATATGTCGGAAGAGGCTCCTGTTAATTGCTGGACGAGTGACGCATGCTGGACCTACCGCCTCGTCAAGACAATCCGAGCAATAAAGCTTAGCGTTGGAGAAGGATTAATTCGATGGTTTCGAGATTGGGCGGCGTAGGAGTTGATGTCGAACAAATCCTGCATTAGCCTGCTTGGCTCATTGTCCAACTTTCAAACTGTGTGGGCGTCCAGAAACAACAACCACAATGGCTGTCGTCACACCAGATACATTATTCAGGCGTGATGAAATAGATGTTGGTAATTATGCAAATACTGGATAAAACACGTCCATTATCAAATTGTCACCGCGACCCACGCCGCCCGAGTCGCGAATTTGCGGCGGTCTTGGAATTTAGTGGAATGGGCTTTGGTAACCGGGACTGAAATTTAGTGAAAACAGGAATGGACTTAGGTGGAACCAGCAAGGAGTTTGGAGAAGCCAAGGGATAGGCTTTGGTGAAAACATAAATGAACTTTGGAGGAATCAGGAATGGACCTGCTGAAACCTGGTGAAACCAGCATAGCACAAACTGTGGGAGCCAAGAATCGGCTTTTGTGAAACCATTGATGGACTTTGAGGGAATCAGGAATTCTTTGTTGGAGAGAGAAATGGACTTTGGTTACTCCAGGATAAAGTTTGTTTGAGCGATGCTTTGATAGAACTGGGAACGAGCTTTAGTGGAGCCAGGATATAGCTTAAAGGAGCATAAAATAGGATGCTGTGGGACCGCGGATGGACTTTGAATAAACCAGGCATGGATTTCGTTGGAACCGGAAATGGACTTTGGAGGAATCAAGAGTGTATTTCAGTGGATCTATGATAGGGTTTTGAGTAGCTACCAATGAACATTGATGGAAATGGGGATAGTGTTTGGTAGAATTTAAAAAAATTAAATATTCCAATTAATTGATCCACAGTGTTAAGACGATTTTTTTACTTGGCGAGGCAAACTTTAATTGTACAGCGTGCAGTGTAATGTCATATGAGCGGATTTTAGACCACCTCGAGCCAAGCTAAGATTACAAACTTGGGAACATCCTATACAAACTTGGGAACATATTATTTCCGTTTATATTGTCGAATCCTGTTTGGGCAATTTTTTAATCAGGTCGACTTGATCATATAAAATATTTTGACAAAACTCCAAAACTCTCGATCATAATTTAGAGACGTGGATGTCAAAGTACAACTGGACGTTTGTGGGATATTTTAAAGCGAACCCATTGGTGTATCGTAATTGGCCGGTCGAGTGGGCCGCGGAATATAATGTTTACCAGCTGATGGAAAGGTTAGGCCCGTCACCACTCATTAGCAGCTGACAGCGGTAATCAGCTGACTAATTGCGACACAGTATCACTCCGCACACCAATCACTCACACAGAATATCACTCGAAAACTAATTATATCGCGGAGCGAGAACCCAGCATTTCCATTCGACCGCAGATAAAATCTCGGATTCGGTCAATTACTAGTCCCAATAGAGAAGTCTCGTTAATAGTTTCCCCAGTATTTTAATCACACAAATTCGCCGGTCCTCGTTAGGATATCGCGTGCGTCGGTGCGTCTCCCGCACTTCGGCCGAACAAGAATTATTACACGACGAAGATTTATTTTGCAGAAACACTTTTAATATTTATCGCGTTGGATGATTTAATAGGTTTTTTATCCCCGCTCTGCGGTTTTATATAGATGTTCCGTTTATGCTAATACCAAAAATGTGTGCCAGCCGGGGCTATTATGACAGCAAGCCGATGGAAATTTCGTGAATGGTCCGTGCAGTGAGTTTGCTTCCGATATTGCTTAAAAATTACAAACGCGTGACGTTTATAACTTTTTTTACTTGAAATGTAAGTGCAAGCAGATCCCACGTAAGATATTATGTCAATGTATGGTATTATGTGTAGGTATTATAATTGATACAGTTTTTTAGCCTGGTGGTGTGAATGATTGATTTATCAAATTGCGTTTTTTGTGTGCACAACTTTTTTCAATATAACAATTTATTTTTTAACTTTCATTTTCCAGGTAACTGTTTAAAGCACGTGTTATTTAACTTAATATTTATTAAAATTTGGTTATGTTTTGAAATCAGTTTTTTAATCTTATTAAAGAGCTTAAAAAAAACAAATAATTTAGTATATCAAAGTGTTAAGTACAATTATTGGTAACGGAGAAAATTCAAAAAATTGTAAAATTTAAAATGTTCATGTTATTCTTATGGAGAATATTGAAAATGTTGTAGTTTGCTTGTTTATCAAACTCGGCAAATTGATTTATTTTATACTAAGCTATAAATATTTTACTAAAACACACTTTATTGGTTTCAGATTCCTTGTAGCAGCAAACCTAGGTACACGTTAAATTTTATGTTATTTAAATAGCTTTAGTTGAAAATCATTCAGAGAAATAGAAATTTGTTTAGTCGGCAGGTTTGCTGCGGCGGTGATATTGCTTTTACCATAGACTAACGCATTTAATCTATACTTGTGTCAACGCACCTACTGGTTTCTTTACACTTTATTACTGGTCAAATCGTTGTATCAACTCGTGCCGCACTTGATATTAAATTTGCTTTCTAATCCACTCTTTCCATTTTCACAATAATTGTTCGTGTAAAAACCCAATAAAATACTAAGGTTTTACATTGAAGACCACATACCACGTTAATGATTTATCTTGAATCCCAAATGTCAAATTTACCAACCGTAAACTGTATCAGTAACACGTTTTAGATTAAATAAAAACAAAATATTAAATCAATCGTAATTGCCATTCTGACTATAAACACTTTTTGTATACGCACCACCAATAAACCCTCAATTTAAATCAGAACTACTACATGTAAACAAGCAAACTTTCACTCCGCTTTATTCGCAACAGATTAACTACAAACGATCCACCTACAAACTGCAACCGTTGAAGCAGTAAAGAACCAACAGACGGGTTCTAATTGCATCTAATTGCATCAAAACTCAGCTCGACCCTGACCCTAGATTCATCTACCGACCATCTGCACCTGTGCTCCATTAATGTGCAATGCTTGAGAAATAAACTGAATGAACTTGAACTGTTATGTGACCTAAACAAAATAGAAGTATTGTGTGTGGCTGAACACTGGCTAGTTTTGGACGAGGTACAATACTATAACAACATCTTTAACCTTGATCTCGCCACATATTTCTGTAGAAAAGCACCTACTGGTGGGGTGGCTATATACGTCAAATCCGATATGAGGTATACCTGTCTGGACCTAAGTGACTTCTGTGAAGAGTATGAAGGTGAGTTTGCTGCGGTTTTAATGCATGAGTTTGACCTTGTAGTTGTAGCCATGTATCGGTCTCCTAATGGATCTGTTGAACGTTTTCTTCTGTTACTCGAACTCTGTTTGACATATTTGATTTCTCTGAATCTGTCAGTTGTGGTAGGTACAGATCATAACATTGATTTACTGAAATCAAATGGTGATGCCGCTGACTTCCTGAACACATTGCGTAGTTTTGGTTTCTATAGTAGTGTTATTGAACCAACCAGAATGAATGCCTCTTTAGACTCTTTCATCACTAACTTAGATTCGTGGAACTATGAAGTAACTGTCAGTAACGACCAAATTGCAGATCACAAGCACATTTTCTTAAAGTTAAAGCTCTGTAATGGACAAAAAGACTGTGAAAGCCCTAAGCTGATATCTGTAAAGTTTAGATTGTTCACCGATGTTCGCTTGGGTTTATTTTGTGATGACATTGCTAACCATATGGATCTGTGGTTCAATGAAGTTTGTGCGCTCCCACCAAACACTGCATTTTCAAATTTCTTTTCTAATTTTAAGGACAAATTTGATTTTTACTTCCCATTAAAGCAAAAAACAGTTAAGTCAACTGATAGAGTATCTGACGGTGCCAAAGGAAAGATCAAGAATTGGTATTCTGAGGAGCTTGCTGGTTTAAAAAGGTACATTTTGCTAGTGCTTGATATGTCTAAGGATAGGCCTGATCTTATCCCATATCTTCGGGAATTGAGGAGAGAGTATCGACTCCAACTCCGCGAGGCAAAGCAGCGTGCAGCGGCTGACATGATCTCCACTGCTGCAAACCCATGCAAGGCAGCTTGGGACCTGATCAACCAGAGCAGGCCCAGTACCAGAGTTGCCGCTGACCTTGACTTCGCCACGGCGGATGACTTCAACAGCTACTTCTTGGACTCAGTGGATAGTATTGTTGATGGTATTCCTGTAAATAATACTGATTATCTTGATAACATACCTGTTGTAGATGTAAATTATGAATGGAGTATGGTCAATGCTGTCGATATTGTCAAAATCGTAAACGGTTTCAAATCCTCAAAAAGTAAGGATATCTTTGACATGTCGACTGAGTTTTTGAAAAAAATTGTAAATGTGATTGCACCTTTGTTGGCTCATTTGATTAACTGTTGTTTGTTGCAAGGTGTTTATCCTGATGTGCTAAAAACATCCAGAACTGTTCCCGTATATAAAAAGGGCCCTAAAAAAGATCTTTCTAGCTATAGACCAGTGTCTTTGATACCTGTTTTAGGTAAAGTGTTTGAGGCTGTGATGTTGCAGCAGCTGAGTAACCACTTTGAGGAGCACAATCTCCTTGTTCCTGCCCAGCATGGCTTTCGGAGGGGTTTGTCGACTGTTTCGGCAGTTGACTCCCTTGTGAGGGTCATACTGGAGGCATTTGAAAGCAAATCTTCTGTTTCTGTTTTGCTGTGCGATTTGTCTCGAGCATTTGATTGTATACCACATGATATTTTACTTAAAAAACTACAAAAATATGGGTTTGGCGAGAGTGCCCTCAAGGTGGTCAAATCATATCTTGCAGATAGATTCCAAATTGTAAGTTGGTCAGGTGTTCATTCAGGCGCCCTGCCAGTCAAACACGGGGTGCCCCAGGGCTCAGTACTGGGGCCTTTTTTGTTCATTATAGCAATGAATGACCTCTGTTTTTCTGTTTCAAACGATGTACTGCTCTATGCTGATGACACAACCTTGTTTGCAAAGCACATTGATCCTGTAATTGCCAGTAACTCCGCAAAAAGATTGTTTAACATAGCTTCTGAATGGTTTTCAGGGAACAAATTGGCTCTTAATGACAAGAAAACCCAAGAAATAATGTTTAGCTTAAGTAAAACTAATTCTGTTTGTGACTCTGTCAAACTCTTGGGCTTTACTTTGGACTCTGAGCTTGTGTGGGATGAACATGTCAACGCCCTATGTACTAAACTTAACAGAGTAATTTGTCTTTTGAGGAAATTAACATCTGAATTGCCTCCTGACTTTGTGAGACTAGCATTTTTCTCTTTTTTTCAGTCACACGTTGTGTATGGAACCAGGCTTTGGGGTCACTCCCCACAGGTTCAGAAGGTCCTCTTGCTACAAAAAAGAGCAATTCGTGTGATGTGTAATTTGCCTTTTAGAGCACATTGTAGAACATTTTTTGTTGATATGCAGATCATGAGTGTCATCAATGTATATATTTACCAGTGCTTAGAAGCTATCAAATCGATGGAAAATGATCTTATTTTCAATAGAGACATCCATCCGTATAGCACTAGAACTTGTAATGATGTACATACTCCTAGCAACAGGCTAAGTAAAAGTCAAAAGTGTTTCCCTGTTTCAGGTTTCAAATTTTTCAATGCTCTGCCTGTTACCATTAGAAACTTGCCAAAATTGAAGTTTATGAAAGTGTTAAAGAATTGGCTGATAACAAATCCTTTTTACAAATGTGATGAGTATTTTGAGGCTTTGAAGGGTTAAATATCATGTAGTGCATGGACCCAATGATAAAAAAAAGGTATGCCTAATTTTTATTTACCTTTGCATGGTTTGCTGTTTTGATTTGCAGTTTTGTTTGGTTTGTTTTCCTTTTTATATTTAGTTTTATTGAATTTTTATTGTACTTTGACGTAGCCTATTGTACAAACTTAATGGCCTAATAAAATCTTTGAATCTTTGAATCTTTGAATCGTGTACCGAGGCTTGCTACTCTCAATATAACAAAGCCGATTGAATTCCTGAGCGGTGCGTACCAATTAAGCACCCGGCAATCGAAATAGTAACACGTCACTATTTATAGACGCGCAAAGAATGAGATCCAATTGAATGTGTTATAATTTGAGCTGTACAGCGTATAGGCGGAGTCGGGCGGGGTGTTAGCCGTGTGCGACTTAGAAAGCACTATTGTTCGAGCTTTATAGCCCCACCGTGTGGCGATTCCGCCCGTTATACCGTGTTTGTTTCATTTTATTAATTAAATTCGAATTGGAAATCCAAACTGTTTACGGTGAATTTCAAAACGTGTTTTGGAAATTCGATATTCGTTTGTGGTTTTCGTCACGTATTGTTGTTTTGCAAATTGGATTTGTTTATTCATCAGGACCTGGTCTTGTCTCAATCCAAGCGATGGTGTTTCGCCTGTTTTATATTGGCCAATCAATATTGGGAGTTGAGGAAATGAATACAATAAAGTATACTTACGCAATTATTTTAGAAAGGAGCCAAATGGCAGTGATATTTTATACCAGCTTTCGATTAGGTATTTTTAGTGTTTGATTTCTAAACTTTTCTTCTGATGGTTGTAAAAGAAAATTAATGCCAAGTTTATCAAATAACAAATGTGCGTTAAAAAATAATGTCCCTTAAAACTCAAAAAGATATACAGTACTATTGGAAGTAGACTAACGGTTTTTTATATACTGATACAATATTTTGAAGTATATGCCTAGTATTTATAGAAAATGTCAAAGGTCTTAATGTGTACAATAAAAGCAAAACATTTAAAACACGTTAGATATACTTTTAACTCTTGTTTTAGTGCAATGGATCTCGTTCAGAAATTTATTATATTCGAGATTAAAATCCACTAAGTTAAAAGTTGAAGACTATATTATATTATATGTATAAGGATTTGACACGCTTTAGATTATTGTCAAAATAGTTTTTTTTTTTTATTTACTAAGCTGACAAATACCTCCAGACTTACTAATAAGCTGGTCTTAGCCACAGCTTCATTTTACAAGTACAATTAACAGTAACAGCTGGGTCCAACGTTGTGCCATCTAAAATCCCGTACAATATTCAAGCTCAACCCGGACTTATTCTTACACCTAGAGAGGCACTATACTAATACTATACTATACACTATACTACCCTAAGCTGCCTAGCAATAAGTCTTGTGTAAAGTATCTCTCTGAAAGAAATTAATTAAACAATAATACATTTGAGATAATAAGCATTATTGCGATATGCCAGTAAATAATTGCAGTTGAATTGAGCTACTGACGAAAGATATACATACATGTATACTTGCAAATAATCTGAAAGAACGACGTTAAGTTATTGTAAACTGTAATATATTTATTTCACCTGAATTATCTCAATAACAAAAACTCAGGAGGAAAATAGAATGTCAGACTGCAGCTCCCTTTGAAAGTCACTCATTCAATCATGTTCTTTAAATAAAAAAAAGTTGAGCTACATAGATCGAACATTTACTACAGTCTACAGAAGACGATTTACTAAACTTCAGTTCAATAATACAAAGATCGAGAGAACAATCTTACCTATCTCAAGGTCTCGCTAATACCACTACACTCGCATCATTACAGCTTATATTTTTATCTCTCAATCACGATCCACTCCGTCAAGCTCGCCGCAAGAAGAACTCGCCTTTAGTGACGCCTGACGCCAACGTGGGTGACGGCGGTTGTAAATAAGCCGTAGGCTCTGCCTCTATAAATTGTAAAATACCGTAGTTATGTCTTTATTTAAGTCAGTGATGCAGCCAAGAATGGGTATCAAGCTGAGGTAGTTTATGTTGCTCGCTGAGGGTGCAAGATAAATCCTTCGTCTCCGCCCACTACTGTCGCTAGTCTGAGCTGGTGCAGGGAGTTGGACTCCATACATGACAAGTTTCGAGTAAACAGAGGATGTTTAGTAGGACATCAAATCAAATCAAATCCATTCATTGCCATCAACTTTATAAATACATGTATAGCAACGTCATACAGTTTTCATCACAATCCTAGCAAAGGATGTTTAATAGCGGACAAAGTAGGATATTTTCAACAATGGAAAATGTTAAAAGTGTCGACACTGGGAGATTTATTGATTCGTGAGTTGTGTCTGACCGATATTTGATGGAATGGATCACTTTTGAGATTCTTTCGTTGGGATAAGGTGGTTATTAGCTAGACATTCCATCCCCATGTTAAATTTGTAGGGTTTTCATCAAAATTGTCGTAGTTGATGTGAGCCACCTACAGATTGCACTGAGCTAAATTACTAAATTCTGTCGAGTACAAAAGATTTTACCGAGTCAAACTTAGGGAATGACTTATGGTGAGCTATAGCAACTGTTGTGACCCATCAACCTGGTCAGCAACAAAAAATAAGGTATAAAATAGAATTTTAGACACTAGAGCATTCTGTGACTGGCTCACACAACTACGTTCTTTTTTAGTAAAAAATTGGCGACATTGGTATTAGTTAAGAAAATGTAGAATACACTTATACTATCCGAGCCACGGTTATTCTACTTGCCTGAAATATAACTTCAAACGAAATATATCCAATAAATATAGGATAAAAGGTATACAATTAAATATTTTGCAATAAGGAAAATTTAGTAAATCTCAATATTTCTTTATAAACTGTTATAATAACACTGCTGGGACCCACAGAAAAGTCAGCAGCTTTAGGATGGTGAAACTTGACACATATTTCTTTGATCAATGGGGTTTTAAAAGGCACTGACTAATTAATAACCTCTGTATGAATTCAGTTACAAAGCTGTCATCTTATTCATTCTACACTCATCCTTTACTCATCTTTGCTTTAGAAAACGCACTTCATCATGAGTAATTTTTAGATTTGCTCTTTAAACCTAATAGCAAATAAACTGTGTCTTAACGATAATTCAAGAGGGCAAAATTTAGGGGAATAAACTGCGTGTTTAAAATAAGCGGGGTAAAAATATGTCAATTGTCAATGTATTTGTTTATTGTCCTAAATTATGTCCACCATTGATGAGAGAACAAACTCTGAGATGTGAAACATTCTGTAAAGTCTAAAATGTATATTTTGCATAAATAACAGCGCGTTCACAATCCGGTCGGCCAACTTTCCTCCGCGGCGTTACACGCTTAGCATGATTGCGCACCCACCTCAGTTTGCAAATAAGCATTCTAATGGCACCTGAACAGCTGATGAAGAGGTATCGGTGTCACAGTGAAGCGGTGTCGGACGCGCGAGGAAATTAGAGTTTCTCCAAACTAACTGCTTCGCGAGCGAACCGAATAATTACCATTGATGTGAAAGTGATAATCGATTTCCGGAAGGCAGGGGAGGAAATGAGGCGAGGAAAGTGGCACGGATTCACGCGATATAGATGCTACAAGGGTACTTGCCGTACAGCTGATTGAGCCATTGCGGCCACCGTGCAGGATCTTGATGGCCAATGAGACTGTGGTCTGGGTATGATGAAGTGAGGAATGAGAATACAGGTAAGCCACAGGAGCAATCGCACATCCTCCCGCAACCGAGGTCATCCACTCAGACGTGTGTGGGGCTATATGTTGTATGTTATGGTATACTCGACTGTGTTAGAAGACGTGGATGCTCATCCTTAATTGTTTTTACGTATACATAGATTTTTGTTTGCATATTTGTATTTAAAAAAACTTTAAGATAAAACTGATGATAAATTGTAGCTAATTTCAAGTTAACTAAATTGTCATAATTAAGAGAGCCATGGAGGAATCCTCCTGAGTTGTAACCACAATAATGTTGAACAGATTTTAGGCGAGAGTACACCGTGATTCTGAAAATGGACTAAAATTTAAACGATCCAGCTTGGGAAAAATCAAAACCACTATTCAAAGTATTCTAAAACATAAGTTAATTTATTTAAGGAATTTTCACCGTTTGACTCACCCATACATCAACAACCTGTTTCCATGTTGCAATCACACCTTAAAAACTGTGTTACAGATTAATTATCTAATGGTGTTATCGAACTCCGTTCAAAATCGCCTGGATTCCAACGATGAATTAAGATTCTTCCGGTTCCCTAGGAGAAAACTATCTCCAAATTCGAATTCCGCACCCAGGGTAGACTCATTAGTTGAAAATTATACGGAACATTAAGTGTCAACAAAGTTAATCTCCTCAGCCCGCGTCATAAATAGCCAGCGACTAGTGTGATCCTGGTTGAATCGATCAACACCGACAAGGATCTGGCGGGAATGCAACTCCGCGGAAGTTTCTACTAGAGATAGATGAAGCGGGTGTCCGACGAGATGGGCGGGCTGGGAATTAATTTTGGACAAATAGCGACAATGAAGGAATGCCTGTGAGTCATGCACCTGTGATTTATCTGTTGCTGAATTATCTATGGTCCTCACCTTCACCAAAAACTAGTCAAAACTTTCTGGATACCCGAAGTCCAGTGTTGGGAAACTGCCTTTCGTAGACCCACCCTACTGAGTCAACTCCGTACTTTCACTATAGGCCTAGTATTAGTTAACTCGTAAATGGAAAAGTATAATATCATAATGGTGGAATGGCAAAATGAGCTAGATTGAAGTAGACTTCGGCATCATGAAAAGTTTGTTTAATAGCTCAGGAGTAAATGAACCACAGGCTCAATGGTTTCTTGTGCATACTTCTATTTCAACAATATAGTATATGTAACATCTTTGAATCAAAGATTATTCCAAACATATATAAGTGGAAAATTTTGAATCCTTTTTGCTTCAGTGATGATTTAAGATAAATTAAGAATCATTATTTGTTCCAGTTGAGTCTAGTACTCAATAAATCACCAACTGTCAGTGTAACTCAAAGCATTTGCATCTTCATCACGATGAGTTTGGTTAATAAATTATAGGTATTCAAAAATTGAATAGAATTGATAAGTCAACACTTTGTGTTTACCATGTGATTATTTTAACTACGATGTTTGATGAAATGAGAGGACCGATCATTCGTTACTCTTAGAAATAAGGACCACTCGGTTCCATTGACCACAGAAAATATCAAAATTAAATTAAGCTTGAACAATTAATCTTGGTTATTGAATAGAATAGAAAAATTACGACACTCTTTTGCATCTTATAACGTGAAAAAGGCCATAAACAAAACAATTTTCCACCAAGGCCTATAAACCATAAAGGCGCGCGGTCACGGAGGCCATTACAAGTGTAACGCAAGAAGGGATTTGTAACATAAGCGGCGTTTTCACGTAATTGGCGCTACCGGCCAACAACAGTTATGTGGGAGTCCAACTGCCAATTTCGGTGATTGATTTTTTAATAGAATAACTCTGCCGAGCGAGCCGCGAGTGGCAGTCGTGGGAGATTGCACCGTTCATTTTGCAATTTCCAAATTTAATCAAAGAAATTATCCCGGTTTATGTGCAGTATGTGTTGAGAACCGGCAATTTTTGGCATTAGGCTCGGTATCCTGCAGTCATTCTCGTATATTGAGCTTTCGCCGGCCGCCATAAGTCTCGCGGGCTACTTGTCGGAACCGCGGTAGTTGGCGGGAGAAACGCAAATTTTGGCGCATTCTTCGGCAGATGACCGCGTCATTGAACTGACGATCTCGGTCATCTTCGCAAGACCAACTGTCTATCAACCTTGGAAGCCTACAATATCGTGTCAATTCGTAAAGATTTGGTATTTTCAGAACGACGTCAACTTATAATCAGTTAAATACAAATGTCATCGCAGCCTATACTATTTCTTTGTAGGAGGTTAAGTTGTAATGTTAAATCTACAGACCAAACAATGGACGTCATTGTTGGTAACCCGTCATTTATATTTCACTCCCCTTTAGGTGTTAGTTGATTTCAATATTTCAATAAGTCAAAAAAAAATTCCGACATACTGAATCCCCGAGAGCATTTTGTTTCTAAATACTGATTAAAATTTATGTTTTTCGGTTCGATTATGTTGAATTATTATGAAAAATATTATTACAGAAAAAACGATTGAGAAATTTGTATTGAGTTGCGATGTCAGAGAAGATAGTTACAATTCTATTTTAGTTCCTTTTAAAGTGCATTCTCCATCGTTGAAGCGTGTAAAATTACTGTAAATGAAGTTCATGAACAAAATCATAAAGCTGTATTACCTTTTCAGAAATCCTCAAGGCGGTTGTGTTTGGTGAATTGAAATGCCAAACAAACTTCCAACAAAAACGCCATACAAAACCTTAAAGCAATACGACGATTCTAACATTGAACCATCACTACTTGGATTAGAAACTGAACAATATTCACATCTACACTCTGTAACCACAACTGCCATTAGCTGCTGGGTGTACAGTACTCGTGACTATCTACTTAGAACTGGAGGCCGCTTATTGTTTAAACTGACGCCATTATTGCACCATTGATCCTGGGGTATCTGCCCATTACTTTATCCGCTTCTTCGCACCTTGTTACGTGTAATGATCCCCTGGACGTGACGGAGCCTAATTCACAGCGCTTACTAGACACTAGTGACTTTAGGTCGCCGATCCTGCCCCTCCAGTAGAGCAGAGTAGACACACAAGGATGTGTTGTATTTCTTTTACAAGCTATTTCGTATGAAATGCTAGCCTCCACATGATGGACGCGACTTGGTTAATTAGAACGATGGACTTCAGTACTAAGGAACTGAGTTCATATCCAGTCTACCACCATATAAGTGATAAACGCCTGGCCCGATGTTTCGGAGCCAAAATAATATTTTGGTTTGCCTTTCAAGAAAATACCAAAGCAGGAACCTTCTCTGAATTTGAGATAATTGGCTAATCTCATTACAGTATATGCGGATTTACAGAAATGCCATGGGTGTAATACACCCTTAAAACTTTAATCATTTTCCAAAACTCTTTTTCCACAGTTGTTGTATACACATTAATGAGGTATCAACTAACAATCGAAACACAACGCAATTATGTGATCAACGTACCTGCATTCGAGGTCACCAACACCAGCACGCCGCATCAGATAGGAGCGCGGGTGATAAGGAATGTCCAGGACCTCATCTGATAACACAGAGGCCGTCCCTCATCGCAATTAAACCTCCCAAAACACCGCACGAAATTGCAATTTACAGCTGGGCCTGCAACGTGCGGCTTATCGCGAAATTAGCCCTAGGAGCTCACACGGCCACAGGTGTCGCTCTTTCAATTAACAGTCGGACCTCGCTAAATCAAAAGGATAATCAATATTCAGGGACATAAATACAGGCGTTTAGAAAGCTTTCAACATTCGTCATCGGAACAATAAGAGTGCCAGAGCCTGGGGAAGTCGTCTTTCAACGGTCGCAAATAATCCGTGTTTAAACCCTGTAAGCTTATTAGTTGAGGGAGTTATTGATGGTGACTGAGTCTGTTGTAGGATTGTTTGTATCAAGGTGTTGTGACGCAATGATTTAACTCCCACTACAAGTTGAGAACGTCTAGATGATAAAAGTGTTGGTTGTTCAATACGTAATACTAATACTGGTGAGTTATAGTGCAAACAACGTCTTAGGATAAGTGCTAATACATCTTTTTATGGACGCTTATTCTGAGACATGCATGTAAGCAAATGGTATGGGAAAATATTTACATAATTTTATAATTCTTGTCTAGAGATACTACTACCAAGAGTAGGCTCAATCACCTTTTAAACTACTATATCTAGAGGGTTTGACTCTCATTGCAGGCACATGTGATAATTTCTTTCAAAATATCACTGGCGTAGTATGACAAAAACTAGATCCCCATTAATTTCGTTTGGTTTACCTGGTCTAGCAACCTGGTTAACCTGGTTGGTTTTGTGTCAGCTGTTTTACTATTTTAGGTTTTGTACCTGGCCGACACTAACCTGACAATTTGTGTGGTGAATTAACAAATTTTCCGCACTATAAATGCCAATTATCTTTGAAACTATGTTAACTAATTGCAACAGTTTTGCGTTAACTACACACAAAATCATCGAAGTCTGTAGACAAATTAGTACAACCTCCAATACAAGACTAATATACTTTTGTAGTAAAAGAGTCATTGGATACAAGATACAATAAGTATAGTTTTTTTCTACATATCCCTTTGATCACCACATTGGCATCCGTGACTTTACTTGGAAGACCTCTGACTCCAGGGCCAAGCCAGAGCGCGGGTGGTAGGAAGTCCTCCCCCGCGGCCAGAGACAAAGCCAGGGGGGCAGACGCCCAAAACGTCATTGTCTTGTCCTCCTCCACGTCGCCCACGCGGGGTAATTACTACGTCAGCGAATTTACTAATACTGTCACCGCGGGATATACGGTATCATGGGTGGCCTCGCTCTTGCCTTCTACTGAATAATCACATAGAGAGGGGTTTCCCAGAAGAGAGTAGTCTATGTGAAGAGAAATGTTTTGTAAAGTCTCTCTGAAGAAAAATGTTTCTCAAATTTTTCTCTATTTTCTCGTATATTTTCAACCACTATTTTCCGATTCCTTTTAAAGATTATAACCAAACAAGTAAAGTTTGAATTGCACTAACGAGATTGGCATGAATGGCAATAAATGACATTTAGAAGTTTTTTTACATTGATAGATGCCAGTTTGTTTCAATGGATTACTTTCGAATGCTCCCATCCGCATTTTTAGAGTAGTAAATGTATTTACATTAAATTTATTATACCATATATGTTTCAGTTTTCTTTATTTCATTTTTTCTCGACACACAAAAAGTAACTAGGTTCAATACTAATATGTAGTGACTAGTATTTTATAAATAATATGTATATTGAATATATGTATGAGAATATATGTATTGAGATATATGTATGTTGAATTTGTACTGATCCAGTAGATAAAAACATACAGCATATATAAACATGCTTTTTAGGTTAAATAAATGTATTTCTATAAAAAAAAAAACTTCCCCCAAAGTCTTCTGCTTCCTTAATATGGGTCACCATTTTAGATCCTCCTTAACATGTTCGTAAACGCCTTAATACGTGTCTTGTGTATTGATAAACTAAATACGACAAAAATAGTTTCCACATGAAAATTTATGTATGGTTATAAATACTTTTAAGCTGATGCAATATAACTACAACTTACATACATACACTGTTTTACGTTATTTACACGTGCATAGGTAAAGTTTCCAGGGATAAAGAATCCCACATAAAAATCCCAAAAACTAAAAACAATGCCCCCATTGTTTGAGATGAATGGGGCGGTTGTAAGAACGGTTGCGCGTTTGGGCGGCATTTTAAGCAGCTGTTTGCGCCTCCATCACCATACAAGCGTATTTGCCAAGCCGCCTAAGTAGTTAGTATTTTACCTAGAGTGTACACTGAGCCCACGTGATGTTTACCCAACGCGTTACCGAACCTCTGAAAGCGCATAGCTTGCTGTAGAAAAGAGGGATTTGTCTGGTTTCAAACCACAACTTGTCAGCAAGAGTGTATGTACATATGATGGATATTTGAAATACAATGCAATCCATCTAAGTTTAAAATCAAATCAAAGACGAGATATCATACATTATTTTTGGTGTACATTGTTTAAGTGTACATCGACATACTCTAGGCTAATCGACATTTATAACGAGAAAAACACCGCTTCTGAATTACTCACCATCTTAATCAGTAAAACCTGGACTAGAACATAGTCTTAATAATTTAATACTTTACTTTGAAATGGTGACCATACGAAAGTAGGCATTTTACGCCATTTATGAATGAAGATGAGTTGTACGTTGAGGGGTATTCAGCATAAAACAAGTCCTACAAAACTCTACGCTAGGAAATTGTACAACTTATCATCGGGCTCTTTATATACGGTCCTCTAGTCTCTAGTATCTCATTGGTTCAACATTAATCTTTGCCAAAAAATACGCTCCTTCACAATATGTGTTAGCGTTTTTTAAATAAAGTATATTGTAAAATATAGCGATGTATTAAGCAAGAGGAATTATCCATTGGTACAACACACCACATCAAAGGATTACGATTTAATAACGGTTCAGGTTTGATCTAGGTCAAAAAAGCAGGTTCTTCAAAAGATAGGGAATATCGTAGAATACCTATATGAGCTTCGGTTTAATTTATTTTCATTAATTTGATTATGCATAGTACTTAAAAAGTATTACCTGCGAACCCCCGGGTAGTATATTTCTCGAACTGTTATAGTTCTCGAAAAAAATATAAATAATGTTCAAAGAACTTGCACCAAAAAACTTAAGCTTCTACTTTTTGTTGTAGATGTGTACAGTACTTGGCAAGCCTAACCTATGCACATTACAAAATACCGTATTTTTTGGGGGGTACACAATAATTAGAGTAATTGAAAGACTCCTTGACTAGGCCCTCAGGAAGTGTTATATCTCATAGAATATATTAGTAAATCAGTAGATCGTAATGTTAAATTTAAATTAGACGGATTTTAAACTATGTAAATAAAGATATAAGTTTGTAGTAAGTTAAATAACCTAATGTAGAAATGTTGATTTATAGATGCTAAGCCATTTAAACCGATAACTCTATACCGCAATGAGATTGCCATGCCCAAAACTATAAAACTTTCCACCACAATTATCTCGACGAAATGAAAGTCAAACACGTGGGCGGATCGTCGAAACTCAAAAACTCAGTTTCCCAACCGCGGCGATTACAAATCAAATTCAATCGAGCGAAACAATTTCCATTAGAAACCCCGGGAAGCGAGATACGATAAGTTCGGGGAATTGAATATTCGGGCGAACCGGAGCGTGCTCCGAGCATAACCGGAATATTGTAATTTAACTCATAATTATTCAATGTCCTCAGAGTAAATAGAAGTAATTATTGTATCACGATGGTATCGCGACTGGTTCGGGCCGACTCCCCCTACCTGGCGCTCTGGTTCTTGATTTCATCGCCGAGTAATGGACATCTTGTGATTGAAAGTCATTGGGAGTTTCCTTTATGTCTGCAGCAGCCTATAAAGTGCACACTTAATTGTGATGGTGAATTTTGTACGTGAAAACTATAACCGTGGCTCTACAATAGGCAGATATGGTGCATAAGTGTTATAATAAAGCTTAGAAGACTTACGGTTCTGTTGTAATGAAATTTTAACCCACAGAAAAAAATGGAGCATACGCTTACTATATTTTGGTTTCCATTCTATAAAAACATATCTTAAGATTTAGAAACATATTTTTGTACAGTCGCAAAAATCTCCTCTCCACTCAAGTGAGATATATTATTTTCTTGTTCCAATGGCTAACTGATTGTTTTGAATCTTGTTTTGGAACGTAATCAATGCTCTTCAAATGTATTTTATTTTTAATATGTAATTCAATATAGGATGCTGTACGTAATTAGTATTGATGTGAGAGTTCATATGAATATTAGTTACTGATATGGATTAAATTCAGCTACAAGTTATAAAAAATTCATTTATAAAAGAAACCACGACCTCTTGATATTTGAGAATTTTTACCTTAAGCTTCGTCCCAGAAACATTTTCCTAAGGATTATGGAAGCTGTAATTTCTTACGTTACAACCTTTTCTCACCAATTCCAACACCATTAAACATAAATCAAACAAAATTAAAATGGCCATCCCAACAATCGACTCAACACAAAAACACAACTCGTTTACATCGATGTATAACTCGTTTATACCGGTTTCCACGATTCGTTCAGCAAAATGAATGAAACTTGACGAACGACTCGGTACATTCCAGGTGATCAGCTGATCAGTGGGCAGCGGCAGAGGTGACCTTGACCCCGCGGGAGTAGGGCTCCAACGTCACGATCGAGCCACCTCCAGCTAATATATTCTATTGTGATATTAGCCGGTATTTAATTATGGCAGGTGGACGGGCCGCGGCAGGTAGCCTTGAACTAGTCATACGGCCGCTGTACAGTGTACTATCCGTGCTATTTACGTAGCGAAAATGAAGTTGTAAAGTCAGGTGTCAGGAAAAAGGTTGAATTGATTTTTAAAACGCCGTAGTTTTTTTCATAGCATTTTGAGGTTTTTAACTTTCTCACATAGCTCAATATTAGCTCTAGTTGAGGAAGAATAATGTTTTTTTTTATATTTAATATATTTGTAATGATTGTGTTATGTAAAGTGTACGTGTAAAGGCTGTGAGTGTGTTAATACTGTCTACAATGAAAGATTCATTAAAATTTCTTGGGTATGTTATAACATAATGAGGCTCATTACTCCCCTTACTTTACAGTTTTTAGTTAGTTAGGGTCAGATCAAGTCAATAGTAATGTCTATTTTTACTGGCTAACATCGTTGTAAAATAATCTAAAGGTCTCAATACAAAAATAAAATAGATGTAAGCAAATGTGTTTATGCGTACCTAAGCATAAAGGTGCAAATTCAAACCCAGAAATACTACAAATAAACTAGTACTAGTACTAATACACGTTGAGCATTTTTTTTCTAAAAAGCATGTAATGCTTTATCAGTAGTAGGTATCGTTTTACAACCTTAACACTTCATAATCATCGAAACACTTAGGATACTACTAGTAAAAATATTACGAGTGTTTCATTGGAAAACTTTAAATATATTTTTGTGTATTCAAGAACGATTTCGTTTGAGTGCACAAATGACAAATATGGGCCTAAATGTGCTTCTCTTGTTAAAGGTAAATTTTACTGAAAACTTTACAATCCAGTTACCGTGTCATATTACAAGCAATTGTTTAATATTTATTGACTGGCTTATTTCCTAAACTAGAACTCTGAAGTAAATGTCTGACAACCCTTAGACCTCCCATACAGAAACTCAAGATTCTCCAGCTTAGATATAGGCAATTTGGCAAATATTAATGGGATTTTGTTATATCATAGTTATGTTTAAATAGACAACATATTATTACTAAATTAAATAGGTCCCATAAATATTTGTTAGTATAAAATCCCAATTGTCTTCATCTACTTTCAAATCAAAATGTATTAAATTCTGACAATTAACGTCACCTCAAACATTTGCCCTTATGGTTAAGTAAACGACATGTTAATAAATGTCACTATGAACATATTACGGAATTACGCAATTCAGTGCCAACATCAAATGTTACATTGCGTAACATAGTTTAGTTGTGGAGGTAATGTAATTTGACATCGTGGATGATTGCATTTTACTTGATGTCTTGATAACACATTCAATGTGAGGAATAACGGTATTGTAGATTGAGAGATGTGGCCAAAACAATAAGCAAGGTCAAAGTGTGTTGCCAGCTTATATTACTTTATAGATTTACTATATTGAATTGATATACTTTATGTAGGCCTACGTATGAAGGGACAATGGTTTGTCTACAATCAATTTTGGACACCTAAAAACTTTCACCATGTATAATATTTGAAACTTTAGGGATGTACACATACGCACTTTAGTTTTATATAGGCTTAAATCACTTCGTCGGTGTATCTAAAATCAAAATTTACAGCCTCGTTCAACAATTAAAAAACCATTTTCATAAGACAGCCACTGACTTAACCTAAATTAATAAATTATGGTGCAGTCAACTGATAATCATCAAAATATAAAACACGGTACTGTAGTTTAAAGAGTTTAGCTTGTAAGAAAATCTAAATGTTTTACAAGATAACACAGGTTAAGTTTGATATGTAAACGGTATCAGACAAAACTATGCTGGGGACAGTACAGGTCAAAATAAATTGGATACAAAGCCTAACATAACTGAAAGAATATGCTTAATTCGGTTGAATGGGGAGATTCAGTGATAATTATTTCCGTATAAAAACAAACAACGTATTTAATGTTTAATGTTTTGAAGTTTTAAATCACAACAAAACTATTTGTGATTACATCTAAAAAGTATCTAGAAATAGTAGTATTCAAAACAACTAAGCTACGTATAAAAATCCAAATACTAAATACAAACTAATAAAATATAGCCCACTGCTCTTACCTTAACTACCAGATTGTGAAAAGCTGTCGTCTTTTTGTAGATTGCACAATATAAAAAACACTAGTTTTCACCTCACTAAAAATTGATTCCTGATATTCCACATTTACATTAGAAATATATAATTACTAATACTTCACTTTATGTAAGTAAACAAGTAAAGGTATAGTGACTTGCATACACCGAGAACGCGACTCGAACCATACTGACATGATTCTTCTGGAAAGAAGATCGTGAATCATCGTACGGCAACAATAAGACAACAGCTGATTGAGTAAAAACAGCTGTATTGCCAACCTGACAACATAAATAACCCAAAAATTAAGTTTATTTATGTGTTTACCTATCATCTATGTGGTTAGTAACTGTAATTATTTTTGGACCCAACTTCATTCAAAAGTTTCTGTTTAATAATTTAGTAGACAGAGTGTCCCAAAATGTAATGATAACTACATTTTATGATTGTTAGGGCTTAAAATGTTTTACATTTTTATGCGTCGTTGTATATGATGTTTATTATATTGTTTAATTATTTATAAATCATTTACATTATTTAAAATTTAGTAAACCACTGTTATTTTTTTAAGTTTTGTCAAAAATGTTTAAACGGAGTTTAAATAGTTATGTAATATTATTTTTAGATAACGACTGTATATTTTTATGTTTGACTCTTGATTTGCCATTTCACCTTGTGATATCAAACTTTGTCTACTCGTACTTCATGTATTCGTAACATTGAAACGTAAATACTAGAATATATTATAGCACATACGTAATGTGACATTTGTAACGAATTAATCAAGATTAAACTTTAGGTTTTTAAGAGAAATTGTATTTTAGTTTCTTAAAAGAAGTGAGGAATCCTAGTAGTTATAGCAATTTGACAAAGACGTGACTTTATGACTAGTCCTAGTCATGTTCTAGTCTTGCTTTTGAATTTTATGAATTTGATTCATGTGGATCAACTTGTTTTAAAATGTTCGATAAAATTTGTTTTAAAAAATTAAAAAGAACCGTGTGGACGGATGTAACAATCTGTCCTAAAATGCTTATATTCTCCACAAAAGGGTGAAAAGGGTTTGCAGTTTTAAAAAGGGTTTCTTCTATTGTAGGGATTGACAGGCCATAGAACTGTACTGTTAAATCACCGAAATAGTAGGCCTACTTATTGTGTAATGCCACATTATTTTACAGTTTAAAATCGGAAAATCTTATTGGGTTGATAGTACTACTGATTCCACAAAAAGCCATAAATAAAATACAATCTTACATAAAAAGTCCGGACTTCAAAATTTTTGAGCGTAAAAAATCGTCAGCGTGATCTTGGGGAGGATTTGGAGTTATAGTTCGGCCGCTTAGAAAACGACCTGCGCGCTAATGCTAAACCAATGTTGCCAATGCTGGAGGAGGTCGTTTTCTAAGCGGCCGACCTATAGTGGCTTTTGTATGTAGTGTACGACTTGTGCTGTGATTCCTGGGAGAAATGTCGTCGCCATTACGAGAGTCAGGTCTAGTTGTGTGCTAATATGAGGTTATTGTGACTACTGCCGCGCTGGGTACCAAGGTACCAAGCAGGCTTCTGCGAATCTGTTTGTATATAGAAGGAGCAAAGATATTACCGGACCGCAGATTACAGATACACACACAACAAGAGATACTGTGAAAAGCGGTCGAAAGGTGATGAAATGGCTTAGGTCCATTTGAAGATATGGATATTATTTGATTTATGATTTTGGCACATCACATTGAAAAACGAATGAACAGTGAGTGAATATTTTAAGATAAATACCGAAACCTACTCTTGCTAACCACTGATATAATAATATTGTGTAATAGTCTGACCAATGAATCTACAATTCTAGTGTTTTTGTGCTTACACCTCATTGGCATTTTTCACGTGTTTGTGAGGGAACGGTTTTCCAAACCCTGGTCTTGTTATTATTTCACATCTCTTGATGGATTGCATCATCAATCGATACCCCATCATTAATGACAACTGGCTTCTTGGCCCGGATTATATCTCGTTTCGATTTGAACCAGCAGCCTTTAGATTTAAAGTTAAGGGCAATAGTACTCGGGTAACCAAGTGATTAAGGTTTAGGAAATAATTATCATACGATTAATAAATTGTAGGATGGTATACCACTTGTCTAATATAAGTCGAACTGGTGGTCGTTTAACGAGGTTCGGATAACAAATCAGAAGTTCAGTTTGTACTGTATATCTTCAGAAAGAATCCTTTAAACAAGTAGACATTTTTAATCGAGTTAAATTATTACCTTACACTGTTTCGCATGCACTTAACAAGGTATTGATGCGTCACTTATACATTATTATGCAAACAATCTGCTTAATACAACTTTAAGGTAAATATATACAGTATCGCGTGAAAATGTGCATAAGTCTACTGCAGTATCCAAAGACAATACCTTGTAACCTTTGCCCAATAATAAGCTGACAACATACACAATGAGTTTACAAATACGTCCTTGGCCTGTTAAATAATGCAAGAATAGTTAAAAATCCATAAAAACATGTTCTACAGAAGAAAACACGTTAACACAGACAGGTTAAGCCACCAAAAGGGGGATTAGCATGAAATTAACACCTAGGTTTGTGATAAAATCGTCCACACATTCACAAGTCGTCTGGTGTCAACTAGTCACAGATATGGTGTCTAGGATCACGTCTCCGAGATATATTATACGCGTAGGTTCCTCAGATTTGCATGGTAAAACTGAAATGTCTCCATTCAGCGGACTTGTTATACCGGCTGGCTTACAAGATCCCATTCCTCAAACTCGTCATATTTTTATGTAAATACCAAAAGAGCTTCAGTGGCTGTAATATATATATTTTTAAGGTTTTAGATTAATTGAATTTTAAATGGAGCATGCAAAAACCCAGCTACTTACTTACTTCTAATTTAAAAGGTTAGGTGAAACTGACAAAATTATTGGACGTATTATGAATTGTTCTTAAATTCTGAAAAATTGCACTGCCACGGATGTTTTTGGGATGTCATTGTTGCATTTGCTGAAATTTATGTGTTGATCTAGCATTTCTTAAGCTACAAACATTCCTCAATCTCTCTAACTTAAAAAGTATATAAACATCTAATCGATTCAGAACATGTATAATAGGTTTAGCTGCACATATTTCATTTTTTTACTATGAATAATAATACAAATGGAATTTTACTTATGGGTTATTTCTTCCAACCTACAAAACGACCATGTTATTTACCCTTTTACGTTCTAAGACAATTGTATCATCATGTTATACCACATATAAATAACGTGTCTCTAATATTGTTCTGTGTTTACGTATAAATAGCTATTTATGTGGGGCTTTAAGGTTTAAGATGGATTTCAAAACCTTCGATAAACTTTCAACACTAATTTTTCTTTTACAATTGACCTAAGATTGACACAACAAATCCATCCAGATTTACTAACTTGATAGTTGTACTTAGTTTTTTACTCAGAACTTAGTTGAGTAGGCATCACAACAATGTTTTAGTAAAATACTACAAAATTTTTAAACAATAGTTGTAATTTGAAAATTGGTTGTAGAGTGGATTTACCATGTTAGCTTATTATACAATGAAGTAAGTTCACCATATCCTTCCTCTAGATATTATACAGAGATCTAATTACGATATAAGCCCTTTACTGAGGCAATATTGTAATTGATAGTAAGTGTTCTTTTTCTCCGTGTTTATATTACGTGTGTAATAACTACTCCTCCTCACCGTCTTAAAATTCCATTATTGTTATTATGGAAACTGTTATTACATATGGTTAAGAAATAATTTTATCGCTTATTTTTGCATCTCCGTTTCAAAACCTGTCTTCAGATCCATATCAGACTATTATTAACGTATATTGGTTAATCTCTTGAATTTATAGTTCATTTACTACGTTCCTGCTTGTTTGCGTTTATTACTCTGTAACGTGAACTTAAAATGATTTGTGGGATAGTATCCCATTGATAGGTTTCTAGTTTGGGAAGTAATATTCACAAATCAATTGAATTGGTTTTGTTCTTAAGCGCAATTGGAAACTATCTGATTGCTACATAAACGGTATGAATATTTTTTTTTGTAGTTGGTAAATACTGGTAAATTTGTTAAGGGCACTTAACTAAAAACTCCATCTATTAGGACCCAATGCAGTTGTTTAGTTAATTAATTTGTGGTTGAAAAAGCACCTAAAAAGAACCCTGGTATTCTATTTCTATTTCTCACGTTAAGATTTTATTTTTACAATAATAGTTGTTTATGAACTTAACGAATTTTGCAGTTTTCAATTAGTTGACTTCCCAGTTTGACTTGACTGAAAAGTTGGCGACTCCCACTCCAATCCTATTCCCAACCGTAAACCCTCGCCTCAGACAATCATCCAGATAGATTTTGGCGGTCAGACTCCACTTGCGACCCGCGACCTGGCTCAATCCCCATCTTCATCTTCCTTTCTCCCAATCCTCAATAAGAGAGAAATCGCTCCTCATTTCATCGGCCACACCGCATAACCTTTTGATGCTTTGAAACCATCGGATGAAATACCATTCCGTCCAGATAAGAGCGTTCGCTCCTTTTATAAACCTTGGATACATTAGTATTTCATAAATAGAAGTTTAGATTTTTTAGCGGAAGGTCACGAGGTAGTGCTGTAAAGAGATGTTCTACAAATCTCTTCGCTATGTCAAACTCACCCCTTGGAATTGAATACACCTTTTATGATAATAGAAGTTGAGTTTCAACGTGTAAAAAATCAAATAAAAAAACATATACTGAAAAAATATATAGAAAAAAATGCAATATTCAAACAATGGATGGTCCCCACATTGACAAAGCCTGTGTGTGGGGAACGAGTTAAAATCAGTCCATAGAATATAATTAACAACAACATTACACTACTCTACATACTACTGTAATACATAATTTCAAAGGAAGAAAAACACTTTCAATAGGCAGCCACAGCAGATAACCTAAACCTTATGATGAAAACTGAAAGTTAAAAAAGAATAAAACAAGGTAAAAATAAAAATAAAGTTAAGAAAGGATACAAAATATAAATACAAATAGTCACTGGGACTTGGAACCATTCATACAACTTCTACACACACACACACACGCACCTGCTTTGTGCATGCGTGTATATGTGCTTGTGTATGTGTGCCTTGTGCGATACTAGAAGTTGAGTTTCAACTTGTATTTACCATTAGTTATTTAGTTATTAGTTATTACTATAGTTATTTGCATTAGGAGAACCAATCAAAACATGACGAACTAAATACAGTCACTGAATCCTTCTTATGGCTTATTTTAACGAAACTCCATCCATTTGGCTCACATTCCCATCGACTTTTGATAGTGTTCTTTTCTCTTCCCACATATAATTCACGACACCACATAATGGAAAGCAAACAGATATTCATGCAATCCAAAACGCGTTGAAATAACACAGGACGTTAGCGTCACATTAAACCATCCTTTGTCCGGTATAACACCCGGCGAAATTTTAAACGCGTCATAAACGCGCTAAGCCGCAATATTATGAATGAGCGCCGAGCGTACGTGTGAAGATGTTAACGTGACCGTTGCGAGAACAGGTTACCATGTCCGAATATCTCCAGAACTAGCAATATACCGTGATTTACTACGAACCCACTATTAGGGGAATTTACATTTGAATATGCTAGACTGTCAAATATTTTCTCTGGATTTCTCTCAGTTCTAAATCACCACCTCCAATTTACGTGCATGGCTGGACCGGCTCGCCGCGCAGTGTAGGTGGCCTCTCCAACCCTAATTAAACCTGAATACATTCGTTTTGTTTGCATTAGTCATTCAATATATCTCAACGTCTTGTGGGATCGAAAAATATGTTGACATTTTTGGACTTTTTAAGGACAAGAAGGAATCGTCGTCGTCCTCCAAAGTAGTCGTGTACTGTTAGATGCAACTTTTAAGAGCTAAAATGGGGAATAACAAATTATGGCAAGAGAACTGTGAATAAAATAGTCAATAATTGACCTTTGATGAGTCTTGGAAATGATTACTTTTATATCCAAATTGGATTTTAATGAGCACAATTTGTTGGTTCTGATGCATAACTTTAACATACTCACTTATCGCTTTCTAAGGAAATAAAGTAAAATGTAAACAAACATTTAAGTCAAATATAAGGATAAATTTCATAAATTCCAATTCCAATATTCAGTACGCTAAGGCAATTAGTAATTTAGTAAGGCAATTAGTAATTTAGTAAGGCAATTTTAGATGCTCTTTTTTATAGGTAATCCGTTAAAAACCCTCAATTTTTATGGGGGGAATCCGAAAATCATGAAATGAAATGAAACGGTTTATTTGCCATTGATCATAAACATGAGATAGGCATTCTCATAGAGTTAAATTAAATTAAAATAGGTTGTCATAAATCTACAAGTTACAGCTAGAACCTAATTTCTACACATGTATTTAAATATTCATAAATATTATAGAATGGATTGTCTAAAAGCGAAGCAGTTACCTTATTTTTGAGAACTGTTAGTGTGGTGGTCCTTGCCGATTCATGTAGCTTGTAGAAAAATTTTATGCAATTTGCCTTGTGTGATGTGCCAAATTTTGCCAATCTGTGCTGTGGGATATTGAGTTTTGTCCTGTTTCGGGTTTCGTGTAGATGTTTATCTTGCCTGGTGAGGAAAAGGTGAAGATTAGTTTTAGTGTAAATTAGAATATGCAGAATGTATAAGTTAGTTACTATTAAAATTTTCATTTGTCTAATCCAATGAATTTCAATTGTCATGCAATACACTTACATTTATTTGATTAACAAAGGGGGGCGAGCTGGTCTAGTGGTCAGAGCCCGGGACTTCGGTCCCTGAGGTCCCGGGTTCAAATCCCGCCAAGTCACCAATGGATTTTTGTAACCCTGAAGGTCTAGCCTGAAGTAATGTGAAAAACAATTCGGGGCTCTTGCCTAGCGTCTTAGGACAAAACTCACAAACAAAGATAAAATCTACTTATGCAACTTTGTTTAACGTTTCTATTCTTGTTTGTTGCAGCACTAACTGCTGAGATGAGCTGAAGACAGTTTAACATTTAACGCAGCCAATCCGTCTACACGTCTGGACGTCCCCTAATTCATTTCTGACGGGTTTTCAATATGCAGACTTCCTGACGACCGGACATGAGCCTGGACTTAGGACATCGCTGAGTGATGGAGGCTTCCTGGCCGAAGGAACTTACAAAGAGCTGTACATATAATGTTCTGTACGTTAAGATAAATACTGTATTAGCTCCAAGTTCTATATAGCTATGGCCGCAAGTAGCTATATCAGGAGTAGGTTCTTCTTTGCTGTTGTTATAACTACTTCATTTAAATTTGAGAAGTACCTGTGTTAATTCTTTTTAAATAAAGAACAAGTTTTGTGTTTGAACGTTTTAACAGAAGAGATTTAATTTTTTCTTTTTTGTGTATTGTCAGTTCCTTTAAGCTTTCAATACAACGACTAATGTCATAACTTAATCCTCATACCTCATCACATATTTTGCATCTTTATGGAACTAAAGACATTTCTAAGGCATTATTCTATACAATACATGTTGTTTGCGTTTTGAAGTTGTAACATCAAGACTGATTCTCAAAAAGAGTGTCATTAAGTGGATGATTTAACTTTACGAGATTTTCCAGGTAAGATAGCCCAACTTCACAACTCAAACGAAAAAGCGATACCATGGATAAAAGTACTAGAACAGCCCAAATAAGCTGAACAGCCCAAATAGGTTGATTTGATTATTCTTCGTGACGTTCCAATCCAGTGAGCTGAAACCCTACTGGACTGAGGCTGCTTTAGGACTTCGTCCTCTTCAGCCGGGGAATCCTGAAACACAAACAATGATTCGTTATTCCAATATCTTGCAAACCGTTTAATACTTTAAATATTTTTCACTATAGAAATTGTTTGATTGTGTATTTAAAAAATCACAAACATACGATTATGAATGTAGATTCCAAACAACACTTTTGATCAAGGACTGTTCCCTAAGTCATCTACTGATCTATGTCTATGATCTATTGGCTGCTTGGTACTTATAACAATTAAGGATACACTATTTGGCAAATGGAGCCTTACGATTGATGTAACAATCACTCGGTAAACTCGATTTTCTAGCTGTCCCCTTTGGTCAACCAACGCCAGTCTCTTGAGCTGCCAAATCAGCTGATCAGTCCACTTCCCACACAGTCCTGTGTGTGGAGGATGTTTGGATGTTGTCGCTAGCTGCGGACACTTTACTGTCGTGTACCCCGGGATTGATGTTAGGCGGTTCTCCTTTCAATAGCATTCCACAGTTAGTATCTACAACGCCTAGCAGTAGTTAACGCCCGATCCGCGATAACAAACGGCTAGGCGACCGGTTTTAGCTGTTCTGCATTTCTACAAGCGATTATTACCGAAATCCTTAAACTAGATTCATTTTTTACTGTGGGAATACTCCAGAAACTACTTCACTTCTTGTAAACATCCGCGGTCATAAACCAATGTGCATAATAAAATTGGGAAAAGTGTTAACAGTGGAGGGTATCCATGTTGACTTTCTACGGCGAGTAAACTTCTCACCCTATGTATATCTTATAAATAATGTTTTATGAATACATTATGGTGGCAACATTTGATTGCGCTGGTGCAAGCTTAATGATTTTACTCAATTTTGACTGTGTTTAGGTTGATGAAAACCGTTAACAGGCTACCTAGAATTTAGAACACTTATTATATTTATCTGAACCATCTTGCATATAACGGCTTTACGGGCAAAGACTAATAAATGAATATGACTGTTTGGAGGGAGTTTTATGCAGCATGTATTAAACGTAGTGCACGTACTAAAATCACAAATTTTCGTAGCAGCATGAGAAAAAAGTTTTTTTTGTTTTTTGACAATGAAGAAGTTTTTTGGTCCCACAAACTGTATATACCGTATATACCAAGGATGTCGTACAAAATACCGTATTCCCCGCCAATCCCATACCTTGGATACACACCCAGCGGATATAAACGAAATACCTCCGCGTATAAATAGCAAGTATTGATGTACCGAGGTCACCTATGTTCACGTAGCACGTTCCGATCGCCCTCACGTGCTCGTGCCGCGTAATTATTTATCGGCTCAGTATATTCCAGTGACACATTATTCCCCCAATCACGGCCTACACGCGGGCGCCGTACATCACGTTTATACGCCACCTACGTCCCAGCGCTCTAGGGAGGCTATCTCTCTACAGGTGCCTTTATTGCCTTTCTTCATAGCGTTAAACCTGCTTGCTCATTGGCCTAGAAAGAACTCGGCCGTAAATTACTTTTTATAAGGGCATAAAGAGCGATCCCGGGTTTATCACAGTCGCAGATTACGGGAGTAATTAATCGTTTTTTCGATCCGTTTCGCTATTTTTACTGCCGGGAAAAGGATTCCGTGATGGAATTTTCGCTTTCGTCATAAAAATAAACGTTTTCTGTGGTCAAGATTTTAAAGTAACGCTTTTAGTAGTTCTTCTGAAATGGGCAACGAACGATACAACTTGGTAAATCACTAAATGTGATAAGTTATTTATTTTTACTACAGTTAAGGTCAACAGTTAGAGGGGAAAAATATATAATGTATACGTTTCTCTGGTGCTCATAGGGTCCCAAATACATACTTTGTAGTCTGAATGCGGTACTCAGTGCAGAAAGTTTCGCTGTCCAGAACTTTTACAAACGAACCGTTGATATACAAGCGCAGATTAAAGATGTCCACAGAGGTATGCTGGATACATAGCTGCTGTAAACAGCTACGCTACACAAAATCCATCCACAGATTCTGTCTTGAAGATGGGGTATACCCTGAGAATTCAATAATTCGCACATTCAGTACAGGTTAATTTGCTATAGAGGATGTATTTTACCAGTAATCTATTTTTTTTTTATTACGGTACATATTATGATCTTTTAAAATCTTGTATCATAAGATCAGGTTAAAATAAATCCATCTAGGACAGAAGCAATAGTAAGTGTATTGTTCCAAGAAATAGTAAATTGGTTAGTACACACCTTTATGGGGGTAGTCAGTTATTTTTATAAGTACATTAAAAAACTACGCAACGCTAGCCGCGTAGTTAGTCTCAAAAATTTTCAGATTCTGTGAGAAGTCTACCTATTTATGAAAACAAAGCACTATCTGTTGTTCAGAATGTTGGTCGATTTTATAGTTATCAAGACTTTCAGGGTTATGCATTAAGCTGGATTCAAAGTCATTTTAATCCTATATCTGCCCAGATGTTGTGAGACATTCACTCTCAGATGATGTACAGGACATTCATTCTCAAATGTTATACAAGACATTCATTCTCAGATGTTGTACAGGACATTCATTCTCAGAAGTTGTACACGACATTCACTCTAAAATGCTGTAACAAGACATTCATTTTTAGAAAATGTTGTACAGGACATTCATTCCAAAATGTTGTACAAGAAATTCATTCTCAGATGTTGCACAAGACATTCATCCACAAATTCTGTACACGATATCTATCCACAGATGCTGTCCATTATATCTGTACACAGATGCTGTACATTATAATCTATCCACATATTCTGTAAATGGTGTCTATCCACAGATTTTTTACAGGATATCTATCCACATATCCTGTACAGGATATTTATCCACATATTATTTATCCACATATCCTGTACAGGATTTTTATCCACATATCCTGTACAAGATATTTATCCACATATCCTGTACAGGATATTTTATCCAGGGATGCTATACAGGAGCTCCAACGTACCTTCTCTCCTGACCGCTCCGGCTGCAGACTACTTATTACCTCTTATCAACTGATTAGCCCAGTTCCTTCCCGCCAATACATTATTCATGCGCCGCCCACAACCAGAGGTAAACAAATCATCCCCCTCCCCCTCCCCCTCCCCCTCACTGTCACTGCTCGTCAATGACCGCAGACCTCTCTGAGGAGCAATGAGCCTAGATACAACTTTTAACTATGAGGTTATTTGATTAAAAGAGATCCTGTCAGTTTAAAGAAATTACCATACGACACTAGCACCTGAAAGCCTACCTTTCTCATAATGTTCCTCATTACTGATAATTATTCTCAAAATGTAGTTCATGTTTATTTTTAAGTCATTATTCGTCCTTAAGTAAACGGGGTTATGTCTGAAGTTTAACTTGAATGAAAATTTTAATGACTTTAGTGTAGTTGACTGTATTCAAAATAATCAAGGTCACCAATATTTGACAACCAGTTATGTAAATATTATCTCTGCAGGACCTCAACCCCTTTAGTTTCAAGAGATATTTTCTATTGAATAAGGAGTAGTTTTCTCTTTTAAAACTTTTGTTATATCCAATTATTGTAAGTTAGCCAAATGGGCTTATCTACAAAAACAACTGGTTTTAATTTACTAGAAAAGTGAACCAAAAGCATCTAAAAAATCGTTGTATGGATCATCATTGTTACAAGCAATACCCGCAAATATTCTCCACCGACAACATTTCATAACATCCTTCGAAGAACACACCAGAATCATATCACATAATTACTCCACTTATCTAAATAATAACAGAGAATTTATCCATTAGCTCTATAATCCATTTTAGTCTGATTATAAAGATAATTTGTCCATGATCCGAATACCAGAGGCCAGAATGCGTTTCAGACCGACAAGCACATGTAGTGTAGATATCCTGTACATTCCCAGGCGGCGCCACTGTACCTCCATACAGGGATATAGTGGTAGCCGACAGTTCAACAGTTGGGCAAGGAGATAGGCCTACAGTTCAGCTTCGATTCAAAACGTCAAGCCACAAAACGTTCCCATATACGAAATGAACTCTAACACATAATCCCAAGTCTATTTTTGAGTAGGTGATCATTTTTAAATTTAATTTCTTCGAATTTATTGCAAAAAGACAATAGCTTAAATACTTAATTGTTCATAATTGATTGTTGGTTCAATGACAAATTAGCTATAGCTACCAAGAGCTAATATAAAAGCTATAAATTCTGAACAGTTTTTTCGTGGGTTCCTCCTAAGTTCTCGTCCTGGTGCTCATTACTAAATTGTATAATTATGTATACTGTAATTAATTCACTCTTCTTTAGTGATGCGGCTCATCCCTTGCTTTTCTAGATACGTTCGATGCTTGAGGCCAAGTGGATGGGCTAGTTCAAAGTTAAGGCTGCCTACCTCTTTTATGAGGACGACAATTAAATCAAAATTAGTTTCAGCAAGGTATTTGAGATAACATTTCATTGATGAACCACTCATTTTAACCATGGGTTTGTTGATATGCTCATCAATGACTTTTGCTAACCAATGCTTTCAACAGATGGCAGATTACTTTGATACAATCTTACACAAATGTTTTTCGGAGAAGTTTAGACGACGGTCTTTACAAACAAACCCAATATTGTGTACTATAAATTGCATTGGTATGCTCATAAATGTTTTCTCCCATGCAAATCTATCAGTGATACAGAAAACCATCAATGAACTTCATACAAATCTTTCCCTGATAATTTGGAAGAAATCTTTCATAATTAAATCAATTTTGTGAATAGTTATTTTGTGTTTTGTTGGTGTTTCGTTAATATTTAAGCTTAAAATACGTACTAAAGTGTGGGTCGCTGTCACATTGTATATTATCACGAGGATATCAATCGTCACGCAAATCTTTCAATACAACAGAAATCTAAACACAACCTCTTACAACTCTTTCTCGGAGAATTCGTAGGCAATCTTTACTTACGAGAACTCCGGATGCAAATTAGGTCCAGGAAGGCCCCGGGTTCGAGGTCCCGCGGCAGTAGCTGGCCATCACCCGCAATCCGTCTATAATGATAACCTGTGGCCTCCGTGTGATGCCTGCTGCCCAATTCCCCAGCCCCTCCCACGCCATGAACCTCACATTCCACCAGAGTTCCCCGCGGCAACTGGAAGCTACGTGTTGGAGGAATCAACTGGGCACAAATATCTGGAATGATCCTTGCAACTGACAGGGCACAAATATCTGGAATGATCCTTGCAACTGACCGGGCACAAATATGTGGAATAATCCTTGCAACTGAATGGGCACAAATATGTGGAATGATCCTTGCAACTGACCGGGCACAAATATCTGCAATAATCCTTACAACTGAATGGGCACAAGTATTTGGTATAATCCTTGCAACTGACCGGGCACTAATTAATATCTGGAATGATCCTTGCAACTGACTGGGCACAAATATGTGGAATAATCCTTGCAACTGAATGGGCACAAATATGTGGAATGATCCTTGCAACTGACCGGGCACAAATATCTGCAATAATCCTTACAACTGAATGGGCACAAGTATTTGGTATATTCCTTGCAACTGACCGGGCACTAATTAATATCTGGAATGATCCTTGCAACTGACCGGGCACTAATCACCAATATCTGGAATGATCCTTGCAACAGACCGGGCACTAATCACTAATATCTGGAATGATCCTTGCAACTGACCGGACACTAATCACTAATATCCACGAAAAAAACTCAACAGTTGTTCTTTGTTCTTTGTAGTTGTTCTTTGTGTTGTATTAGTTAGGATTTGAAATGATCCTTGCAACTGACCGGGCACTAATTAATATATGTAATAATCCTTGTAACTGACCGGGCAAAAATATCTGGAATGATTCGTCAACCACGTACAAAGTACGTTTTTTTCTGTTACATTTTAGTAAACATTTGACTACACATACAGCTGGTCCTTGTAGATTTTAGTATCCAAACAAAACTTCTCATACAAAGTAGGTAATTGATACAGTAGTAAAACTGTTAACGATTTTACACCACTTAGTTCTCATAATTAATTATTGCGTTGTGGACTTGTACACAAATCAGTCTGTAAATAGGTGCATTGAGACTAACGTTTTCTTTTATGACTTCCATAATTAAGTTTTACCTGCTATTTTTATTGAAGAAAAAACTCTCGTACTGAAATTAATTAAAGCTGAGAAATAAAACACAACATGAATAACCCAATTTTAAACCATGTAGAAGCCTACTTCAATGTAAATGCAGAGTTATCATTAAATAAACATTGAATTTAAAGAAGTTTGTTTTGTACTGTCTGATCTCTATCGATAGTATTTCACTAATAGTTCGTTATCTGTTGAAGGTTTGTTTTCCTTATTACCGAGTAACGAACCATTTTTACTCCAGGATCTCACAACAGAGATAATTGTTTACAACAGATCGCTGCCGTCCTTCCAGCCCAGTTATGACTCTATATCAACAACAATACGTGTGTACAGATGGGATAAAGAGATAAGACGTAGAGGCAATAAAATTAACACCTGCCCAGACAAATTGCCCCTCTAGTTTAAGTGTCCAATTCACATTGCGACTATAATTACTATCGAATGGCATCAGTATGCAAATCCGAATTATTAAATTAGCGGCCGATTTCTATCCCGCACAAATCACCGAAAATTTACCATCGTCCCGGTCGTGATTTGTTAGACAAAGGCCGTGTGTAATCAATTGGTCGGGAATGGTTTACGGGCGGTGGTAAATCAGCTGTTGTCAATAAATAGTCAAAGCATGCGAGAGGCCCGCGGTCGCAAATCAGCTGAGTGGGGCGGGTTACGTCATCTGGTCGAATCAGGTGTTGGGCTAATCAGCTGACCGAGTAGCCAGGTACGTGCGGACCGCTACTGTAAGATCTATCCTGACCAGTTCTCTAATTCCTCTTATCATTGTAACATTCACGGTTCATCTGAAGAAATTTTCCCTGGCTGATTTCACTGTGAAAATATGTTAAACCACAATATAAATTATTGTTTACAAAAACCAAATTAAGAAAAAAGCACTAATGATGGGTTAGTTAGTGTAAAAAAAAAAAAAAAAACATGCAAAATGTGAAGGAATACTATAGCTGGCCCTACATCAATCCAAGAGAGGGTATTTTCAATAATTTTTCGAATTTTAAAGACCAAGACCATAGCTAATTTAGCTTAAAGATACGATACGATTTTTGAGCTATTGATCCAAATTATTTGAAGCTTACAAATTGAAAGCAAAAGTAAACTGTCCAGTACCAAACACTACAGTCGTTGCAGTTTACAATAATTACGACGGGAAATAATAAACTCCCTGTAGGACGAACGGTAAAACGAATCAAATTTTATGTTTGACAATTAACCCCGTAACCAATAACCGAGCCGTTTCCGCGCTTTCTGAAACGGATTCTCGAAAGAAATTGGAGAACGTTTGATCAAAAACGAAGGATTATTGCTCCATCTCGCGAATGAAGCTGTAACTGTAGAATTCTGGGATCATTCACAGTATTGGTGCCCTAATGAGCCATTGGCGCTCAGTATCCACCTACCATTACTGCCTGTAGTGAGCTATTACCAATTCAGCTACGCCTCCCTCACGACAGCTCAGCGCCCAGCTGTACGTGGAGATAACTACGAAGGTGATCCAAGGGTGGAACTGTGCGAATTTCCCTTAGTCCAACCTTGTTTGGAATGGTAGGTGTGGTAAAACACAGTTATAAGATAGGTAAACGTTTTTCATTAAGATAACACTGTTTATCTTATAACTTATAATCATTATTCAATTTTAATGGCTGGTATTTCATTTTGAAGACCACTTGATGTAAGCAATGATAACTGTCAAAGTAGGATTGTTTACAGTTATGTTTATGTTTTAATTAAATTAATAATTTGTGATGTTGTGCAAATGTTTGATAGTTTATTTTTTCTATGGTTTAGGTGCAGTGGTAAAACATTATTGCTATGGCAGATGTGTTATACTATAGCATACAGTAGATTTCAAGAACCAAATTTTACCAAACTGTGTCCTGCCCCATTGCAAAAGCAAAGCTTGAATATAACTGCAATAAGCATTTTATACTTATATGCCAACCCCCTACGAAGGATGGGTACTCTGCTAGTAACTTATATTATTGTGTAAGGATATAAATAATTTTTCTAAATAATGGTTGATGTTTTAACACAATCTTTTGTTTCCAATGACTATTGCAATCACACAAAAGGTTGACGAACTCGATTTTTACCGTCCCTTTGCAAAAACATAAACATTTCATTGACAAAACACACAAAACTTATATATAAATTTATTAACAAGTGCTTTGTAACAGAATTGCCAATAATGTAAAAAAACTTGCAAAATATTTTACAACAGTAACTTATTTCCGTAATTCAAAAGCGTAAGTTTACATTTTATACAATTTACAAGAACTAACAGTTTACAAGTGGCTTTGTACCAGAACGACAATACTTGCAAGACTTGCAATCCGCACCGTCAGCTGGATATCTACATACGATATGCAGCACTAGATAACATTTATCACCATGATGAATCAGCGACTGGAAATATCTAAACAAACTGCATTCTTTTAGAAACGTTTAGACCAACTTACATACAAATAGTTTCAGCACTCTATAATGCAATCTAAATTACGGAATTAAGTACATGCCTTAGCCAGGCTCTACTTTGTAACCGAGCAATAAGTGGTTCCCTTGCTTACTATTTTCACGATGGAACGAAGCCAACTCAGTTTCTACCAGGACTGCAACCTAATTACCTATCTGACAGTAACTGATTATTTAAAGTTTTGTTGAGCAATCCACACGCACTCAATCACACATAAACTCAACTCATGAAAGTAGTTAAATCAAAAGCAAATCTAAATGCATTAGAAGCGTATTGTAGAAAAAGTTCCTTTAAGGTAATCAACCTAGAAGATGAAACCCATTTGTTGTTTAACAAAGTAATCTGGACTGAAAAGGTAAATTTTAAAAGTAAAAAAAAAATGAAATTTATATTGCGATTCCTGAAGACTTTTATATAACTTACGCTGTCCACGTCTCGGGGTTATGGTTTCTTGTCTCGTTTCTTAAGTTAACCAATACTTTTACTACCTTCTTTTTCATACAGTACGAGCAACATCCTTTATTAACTCTGTTGAATTTGAAATCTCCTCTTTCATATTAGTGTCAATTTATTTTCCCTTTAACTATCAGGTCCCTTATCTTTCGTTATAAGTCAGTAATTCACCATTCATTCTCCTCCAAGCCCTGCTAAAATCGATCCAGGTTGCTTGTTTAGCCCAGGTTTGTCCATGTTTCAGTAACACGACTTTATTGGTGCTTAAAATGTTAAACTATTTTCACACATTTTATAGCCCTGTTGTACCCTTTTATATGGCCTTCATCCCCACCCATCCCCCCTTCAACCCTCCTTCAATCCTTGCCCCCCATCCCCCCTCAACCTTACCCCTTCATCCTGCCCTTCATCCTTCATTTTTGCAACCCCCTACATGCACCTTCCCCGTTATCACTCTCGTGGAACCCGTTATCCATTGTTTGTTACTTAGTGTTGTCCACGACTCTTATGTATATTTTGCCACAATATTTTCTTTCTTTGTACGTTAAACATGCTGATCCCTATTCTTTCTCCCCTCCAATAATCCTCCCTATATCATCCCAACTCCCCTCTACATTTCTCCACTCAGAAGACCGTTTCTTCACTGACCCAAGCTCGAAGCTCACTCCGCTCACTCGTCGGTTCTTCGAAGCGTTTACATTCGATTAATTGCAGAACATTTTTCCCCTTTCGCTACTCTATAATTGGCATAGTCGACACACGTCGCACCGTCTGCTTCACTTTCACTCTCGTATTACAATGAACCTGTTGCCTCCCTTTTTTCGGCCCGGTTCGCCCGTAAACCCCTCGCTAGTGTTTACGGCTACAATAAACATCCTTCACTCGCTCCAGTCTACTCCCGTGGGCGTTCACATGGAGCTGTGGCCTCAATCGAACTCTTTTTTGCACACTGAACCCACTTTTCACTTTTATTTGACTATAACTTTCGTTTGTTTGTTGAGCTGACGTTTAGTGTGTTTCACGTTTGTAATTAGGCGTGCTGCCGGTAGCGGTTCTTGAACGAGTAAAGTTAGTACATGCGTATTCCCTTGAAGTGGTTAAAATTTATTAAGATATTTAAGTTTCGAATCTATCGTGTAATTTGTTTTGTTACTCCCAATTTGAATTGTGATTTGATATGAAAAAATTGGTACTGTATTTGTAAACATTTGTTTATTCGGTATGATGCCACCTATCTTGAGACTTGGATATAAAAGACAACGATAATTTTAAAAAGTTTTTCCAACTACAGTAACGTTATAAACATTTCTAACAATATAAAAAATATAATTTATGGTTAGAAACACCTAGGAAATTTGTAGAGCTACCTAACCTTAGGCATACAAATCCATAAAACTATTCAACAAAGTGTTTCATGGGCAAAGTGTAAAAGGAATATATTTCAACATTCTATTGAAGGAATTCTTACGAATTCATATTTCATATTCATATTTTTCATATTTTTGTTTTCATTTTGATGAAAGTTCCTGCCTTTCAACACCAAAAAGAGCATTGAGTTACTAAATCCATAAAAAGACCTTTTCTGAGGATAAATAAGGATATTTCTTTCCGTCCCAATAATAAGCTGTGTTCAAAGCATTACCAAATTCCCTTCCCTGTTCAAGGGCTTCTTCTGACAAAACCGATCAAGCGAGAGATTTGTTTGAGGTGAGAGGGTATATTTATTTTTTCTTACAATTCCCTCTTAAAGCGTTGTAAAAAAATGTTTCTTATTTTATTTTTAAGATAGACCAACGATTATTTTTTTACAAAAAAAAGGAAAGTTTTAGTTACTGTTTTCTGGTGTAATTTTAGTTAATTATTTATATGAATCACATTATGATTTTCAAATTCATGATTGGATTACAGTGGTGAATGTGTTGATGTACTATTTTACTATATATTTTATTGAAACTCATTACGAATTTAAAGGCTTATGTGGAGGTATGGCAAATGGAACTGAGCCTATCAATATTATTTTCGTATTAATAGAATAACTTAAAAAAATATTTATAAGTTTGTAAAAGATGCAAAACTAACGTAAATAAGCGGTTGAACACAACCAACTAGTTGGTGGAAAAGGATGTTTCAAAGAGTAAAACTGTTAGAAGCGTTGGTAAAAGAGGCCTTTGAGAGTTAAATACACGAATAGAATTAGCAAATCTAAGTCACAACGAGTAAGCGTGGAATAATAACATAGAATAATAATAATAGTAGTAATAAAATGCGATCTGAACAGAAATAGAAACAAATAGTTTTGGAAAAAAATCGTTCAATGAGGAAAGAAACTGGTTAGATATGTTGGGTAAAGAGGCAATTAAGAGCTAAATTGGGTACATGAATAGAAATAGCATATCGAAGGTACAAAGAGCAAGAAAAGAATGATGCAATAAAATACGAACAGAAATAGAAGCAATTTATTGAGATCAAGAATTGTTTAGCGAGTGAAGTAACTTGTTAGAGATGTTGGTAAAAGAGGTTATCGAGAGTGACAAATAATTAAGGAATAAAATTTGTAGTTCCAACCTGCAGTAAGTGAAGACAACATTTTTAATAGATGAGGTGGAGCAGAATTCGAACCAACCTATAAAACAGTGTCCAAAGGATTATTGCTGGTAGCAGAAGTAAAGAATATTTTATCAAACGCAAAACAATGCCGAGAGAAATTCGGTAACAGTGATCACTGATCAGAGAAGTTGCTGCAGCCGAAGGAAATTCAGAGGGAGCAGAAATAGACGTTGGAGAGGAAGTGTGTGAAGAGTGACGGTGGCAGAGGAGACGCAAATGAGATGCTTGATGGACAACAGAGAATCGAACAAGAGTGCGGGGTTAAAGGTGTGTCGATTTATAGCTACTTAGCTTGTAAACCTACTCGAAATCCCAACAACAGGAATAGCTCCACCAGCCCTGCCAACTGACCTTTACTCCTGCGCACTCACTGTCCACAGACGCTATTTTCGCCCAGTTATCTTTATTGGGGCTACAATTTAACCGTTTGAACCGCGATCCCAATTGCATTTCAAGTGCGTCTGCCAAGATGGGTGGGTATATAAAATTTAGACTTATTTGCTTGAAGAAATCTTTGTGGTCTGATTGGAAGGTTTGTTTTTAAACTGTGTAGGGTGGTGGACTTGAGTTTTATTTTCTGACATCTTCTAGATGCAAATTCATGAGGCTCATTTGCGTTCAATAAACACCTGGTATTTTAAATCTGTTGACTTATTATGTAAACTTTATTCAGGTGTCCTGGCATCTTCACATAATTATTGAATTCTTTTGCTAGCTAACAATTAGTGTTACGTTAAAATCTTATACGTACTGTGTATACGTTGCTTGTCGCCAAAAGAAAACGCAAGCTGCACAATCCTTGAGTAATATGCTTGCGTTAGTTTATCTGAAAAGTAACAAAAATATCAAAAAAACCTTTCACAGTGCTAAATTCAAGGTTTCAAGCCAGAGCACAGCTTTGCTCATACCATGAAAACTTGGCAATCTAGAAAGAACTCATAAAGAACAAAATTTTACCTCGTAATCGAAGAGAAACAATTGGTTATCAATATACACACATAAGCGCACTTCAGCCATGGAATACTCCAAATCAAGTCTTGCAATGGTATGAGGGACATAGTAGTTGTATCTAAAGTCACACAATCTAGTTTCTCATTTGTGTAATTTAAAATGTCGGGCATAAGGCTCTCCGACCAAATAACTAGTCGGTGAAATGGTACACACAATCTACCCATGGGCGAATGGGGAGCGGGGTTGTGGTAGGCGGATTGAGCCGTCCGATGATAGATGTAGAACAATACCGGCCGTAGCAGATCCCATCTCAATGCTTCCATTCCAATAGACATTTGTATATCGGCCACGTTGCCCGGAGCGACAGCGAGCCTATATTTATAATGGTCCCATACATAGCAGGTACGCTATGGGCTACCGGGCTCTCACGCTCACGCGCTCCCGCGGCGTTGCGTTACGGCGTTACACCCTACGTGCGAGCGCGTTATGTCCATGTAAATATACGTCTGGTCCACCTGTAGGCTCGCATACCGTACCGTCTAGCCATAACCGTCTTTTTATTACCGGTTTGATTAAGGACCTTGTTCCGTTTCTGTTACAGCAGTGGGGTTTTATTTGTTGCTGATGGTGAGATTTAGCCTGTGAATCTTAGTTTTGTAGTTTACAGTTTTTAAATTGGAATATTTGTATAACACCCGTTTCATCTTAATTCTATAGTATATATCCTTATTGTGTACCGTATTGTGGACCGTATTTTTGTCATAATTTTTGCCCAATTCGAATTATGTTACCTCAGCATCTTCAGCTATTGAATGTTATAATTTTAGCTTTTACAAGACCGTTGAAACAACGAGGACGTAGATCAAACTAGCTAAACAAACTAAAGAAAACAATTGTATCACAAACAACAAATTTTAGTGGTATTATAAATACATACAATTTAAATCGTAACAAGTTTCCATTGTCAGACACAAGTAACAATTACTTTACCCAGAACGGCAGCACGCATGCAGGCGGTTGGATGGCTCTGCAAAGTAAATACTAAGAAGCCCAGAGCGCTGCATTTATCAAGGAGTCTGCAAGTAGAATCTGCAGGGGAAATTACAGTATTACAAATGCCTTTTGTTCTCCTATGGTAATTGTTATAACTAAGGGCAATTGCATGGGAATCGTCTCTAAGCCAGTGTGCGGGAGAAGAATCCACCATTTCATCAGAACAATGTTTAACTTTATGTAATTGTTCTTTGTTAGGAATTGCAGGTAATGGCGAGGGACCACATGGCTAGCCGGAGGCTCCTCAATTACGCGTGTGAGTGAGTGAGTGTGGTAGAGTGCGCGTGCGTAGCGTGGAGGTGTGCGTTTGTGTGCGTATGCGCGCTGCCAGATGCTAATACGTGCTTTATGCTGTCGGACTTAACGGACCGTGACAGCAAATTATACAACAGGTGCTCCCGTGGACTCTTTGCTCCCAATCAGAAGCCGCAATCATCCCAATTGGCCGCTGTGGGCGACACGTGACTTTGACGGCCTCACTCAAACACCATCCTTGCCACGTAGCTGACGGCTCCTCGTTTGGATCAATCCTCCGGTTGGATTGGAGATAAGTCGCAAGGAAAATACCAAGGTCATTCACGAAAGTGGAGATATTATGTGAGGAAGACGAACAGAAAGAGTTTTAAAATCCTGAGTTGGTTTGTCTCTCGTCAGAAGGTGTCAGAAGGAATCATGAAACTAAGGACTAGATGCGGACGATAGAGAAGATATCATCTTCGTAATCAAGAGCAGCCTATCTACCTCTCTGATCAATACAGTGCTTAGGGGTTTTATGAATAAATCACAGTATGCACAATTTAATCAATGACTGATCTTTGACCTGATATATTTAAAATTAAGAGTTTTGTCCTCTCCCGTTTTCAGATGATACTTGAGCATAAATATAAAGAGTATTATCCTGAGTTGGTTTAACTTTCGTCATATAGAAATGAATCAGGAAACTGGACCGGATACTGAAAATAGAGAAGTTATCTGCTACGTAATCAAGAGTGACATATCTCTTAAATAAAGTACACGGGGTTTTAGAAATAAATCACAGTAGGCATAATTTTAAAACAATTATTAGTTAGTCAATGCCTGCTCTTCGATGGTTCCTACTATTGAATTTCCCAGTCATACGAGTAGAATAAGTGAAGCTGGACTTGAGCTTCTTGAATTCAACTTTTAATAGGGATAGGCTATTCCCTAATAATAACTTTTAGTTTATTCTCAATGTACAGTAGTGGTTTTTCACAGATTTAATCATCTTTTGCAGTTGGCTCAGGAAGTCAAACAATATACATTATTTATTTAATTATATACATCGATATTTTATTATTACAGCTAATTCATCACCAGCCGACAAAGTATTCATATACATAGGAAGTATCCAATACCTGACTTCACTACTCTTCGTTCAATTACGTCACAGTAACCGGAGCAGGTGTTAGTCAATCGAACGGAAGCTGCCGAGTTAGTAAACAAATCCGAAGATGCGTCCACAGTTCCGCGTGGTGGTGTTACCTGGACAAGCGCTCACACGAAGCAAGTGGCTGCGGTGAGAACTTGAAATTAATCTGCGATTTGATTTGACGAGTGCGGTCTCCGTCTAACGAATCGACGGAGAGAGGCTGTGGATGTGGCTTGCTGCGGTAATTTGACGTTCCGTTACTGTGGGTTTCCGCAGGTTCGACATCTCACATAAGCAGTTGTGGGCGAATATTCAAGAATGAACTCTGAGGAATCCTTGATTTGTGCTAGGAAATGTAAAAACATTGTGCTGGTTTACGTTATCAAGAGTACAGTTACTGCTATTCGTTTCAGCAGCTTTGGAATATAAAACAAGCAGTTGTAGGCAAAGAGTTGATATACTCAATCAACCAGAGAAAACCCACGATTTGGGCAACAAAAAAATGTAAAGAATAAGGGTGCTTGTTTATAAAGTTCATTTCCCAAATGTAGACACGCATTTTCTACAAATCCACTTCATGAGTGGACCCCAAAGAAATGCTTTTAAGGAAAAAGCCGGAAACCATGGAAGCGGAAGGTTTTATTTTTCCAACGTCATTCATCTATGAACAAGAGAAACTGATGGATTACCGTGGTCAAAATACTAAAGACATAATTGTTCCAAACTATACAACATGAAAAGAAATTTTTAAGTTTGAAAATAAAATGTTGATACGCTCGTGTAAAATTTGGAAACCATCATATTTTTATACACCTAAACATTCTACCCAATACTCTAAAAGTTACCCTTACAGATTTAGCCTGGAAAACATTATGGCTTCACCTTCCCCACCTACAACCTATCCTTGGGCCTCGCGATCTCCTCACAAATCCACCGCACCCCACTCAGCTGGTACTAGGTCACAACATATGTTCACAGGTGGTGTACCGCCTCCAGTGTGAGGTGTCACCATGGACGTAGCTCACTCATTAATGTGCAGTACCGAGGCGTCAACGAGGCCAATCATATGGTAAATGATTCAACGAGAAGTTTACACCGCTTCCGCGCAACAACAAATCGCCTCCTCTTTGTTTGTAAAAGAAGCTGTCCTGGGAAGGCTGAGAATAGGGGAATCTCCTTTTTCAGATTGTGCGGTCTCAAGATTGGTTTTGACCATTTGGAGGAAGATTGACAAATTGAATTGACGTTGACGATTTAGTTGTGAAGGTGTTGAAGTGATAATGGACTTTCTAAACTTATGTACAACCAGATTGTTAATCTTTCCCCTTGTTAGCCAAATCATTATCCAAATAGAGCATTGTTCAATGAGACTCTCAAAGAACGTGCTACTGCTAAAACCTGATGACAGTTCGACAGCTTATAAAAACATGTTACAGTTGACAATAGTTTGTACCTCAGTTTTGGTTTAGAAGCTGGTATATTCGACATAATTGTGTAATTATCAGCAGCATACTTAGCCCGTGGCTCAATTCTACTTTGATAATTTTCATTCGAAAACTGGCTGTCAGATTTAACAAGTAGAGGAAATGTCTCCTTCTATCAAGTCTTAGTTATTACGACATTCATTCTTCATTCACTAGTAGTACGCTTATTCTGGGCGTAACGGGATGAGTGAGCGTGAGCGCAATAATGGAAGAGTCCACCCGCACCTAGACCGGTGTCACTGGTGAACACAATGTTATTTGTATGGGCAAATCAACCAAATCTCAGTAAACAACAATCCTAACTTCTCATCCTATAATTAACCAAAGTCATTGGTAATATACGTAATGGATTTCCAACAGTTTTCGATAGGAGGTAAATCCATCGTTCCTGTACAAAACGTATTTTGATTAATTGAAGCCTTTCCTTATTTGTTAAGAGGCCTATCATAAACGAAACCTAAGCCAAACTGAACTAATCTAACTTAACCTAATTGCTTCAGCACGGTATAAAGGAGTCTTCTGAAAAATATCTTATGTCGTATGGCTTATAATGATGATATATACAGGGTGCGGCAAAAACCTATCTATTTTCTTCAGCGCACTGTTCAGCGTCAAGTCGTTTGAGGGTGGTGGGTGTAGGCTTTTTGGATAGCCTATTCAATGCCTTTTCTTGGAGTAAGAGCAGTGGTTGTATGAGCTAAGTGCGGTTGTTATCCAGCCGTTTAAAAAAAGTAGTAAATCAGTCATTGCAGCTCAGGCCGTTCATACTTTTATTCTATTATATACATATATATATTTAATGTAAAGGTAAATTTTAATACTGAACATAAACGGTATATAACTGCCGACTAATATTGTAAAGTTCAATTTATTATTCTGAGAGTTGTGAAATTATAATGATATATATTCATAGACGCCATACTGTTTACTCCATGAGTAAAAGTCGTCCTCTCTGTCATAAAGTAGACGATAAAATGTTTGGTCACAAAACGTAAACAAACAAAAAAAGAAGAAGAAGGTAGCTTCTCATGTTATTCTTATGGGACAAATTTAAAAATTTATTTTTAGGGTTTTATAATTACTACTTAGCGGAATCGTCTAGAATTTTAATGGTGTCTTCCCACTGGTGTCATAATTATTTGTGCAAAATTTGAACGCTATAAGTGCAACGGTTCTTATTGATACGTACATGTCCAAGGCATTCTCTTGATTACTTATAAGAATAAACTTTTAAATTAATGAGAAACAAATTATATTAAAGAAAGGAATTCACACTTTTATTTTGATCACACAAACATAAACATGAACACAGCTTAATATAAAAAGTAAAACATATGATCTTGAGACAATGTACATTTAAACAGTACATAAGCAAAATTGTCAATGTTCCAATAGTTCTTGAGTTTTTGGTGCGAACGCACTCACGGACTCTTAGTCAAGCGGACAACTTTTCTCCGACTCCGCTATACACGATACATAGATTCGTTCACTTTGTTCACTCATCTACTATTACCCTAATTGCCATATGATTTTTTGTAAAGAGAGTTTTCCAAAGTGGAGAAAGATGTCCTTGCAAAATACTAATCCTTTTCCTTTGTCTAGATTCCTACTACTAGAATGCAAGCTGCCAGGCCATTCCATAATCTCCTTGTAACCATTGATAGCTTTTTAGGTTTTAATCCTGATCCTACAGTAAAGATATCCGGCATCGTAACTTCTAAACCAACAGAGACCCATCTTAACCTTTTCAAGGTTTGCAGCCTTTTTACCTTGCACTTGGCCATCTACATATGCCTCGGACCTGTGGGTGGTACGTATTCACCAAAGCAAGGAGTTAGCCGGGAGAGGGCAGGACCAACTGAATGATAAAAAGTAGTGGCAGATACTAATTCAGATACTAATAAGATCAGAATCCACGACATCACTGTTTTGGGCCCGAAGTCCGTGGCTCTGCCGACTAACCATGCAACCTACTCACTTGCTATTCTCTCCTTCCATGCATTGTGTGGGTGTTGTAGTTCAGCGATTCAGTAATTCTTTCCCTCAAACGGTAAAACTATCCCATAATATCCCGCAAGCGGATACACAGCCATGCAGTAGCCTGCGGGTTGATTCGTCAGCCGTGTCTAATGCGACTGGTGATCCATGACCGCTTATGGCGACTTATCACAGTGTTTAATGACACCAATCAGAGCGAGACTTTGGCACGAGCCGACAATGTTGTCACTTGTAGTTGCAAGGCATTCGGTCAAGTATTATTGGTTTCATTGTCGAGTCTTGTCCCTTAATCTAACAATGGAAATGTCATCTTGCAGTTCGTGCTTGCATTTTACTTGCAATTTGTTGGATGTTATTTATCCTTTTGATTCAGGGGTTGGTTGGACCTTCAAAGGATTTGAAGATTGTGAATTGTGAATTGAAGATCTTTTTTTGATAACTTGTTCTTTAAAATGAAACACAAACGGATTTTGAAGGAGAAATTGTTTTTCACATTCCAAATTAAAAAATCATAAACAAAATCTTGATTCTTCATTCAAAGTAACACGTTTGATTCAAACTGCGACCTTTGTTAACTTCAGGGACCGTGCATTCAACTGTATAGCTAGCAAACAAAATTTGTTAATATTGCCAAACTAATTAAATCTGATTCCGCTCTGGAAGATTAGGGCAATCGAAACTTTGTTCCCTGGCCACTGTGATAATGCATAAAGACTATTACAGTACGTTGTTGAGACAACTGCTACTTTTATGTATTGGCCTTATGTTTACACTGTGATTTTTACTAGTGTTGTGTTGCTAAAACGAAATTTATGGGTAAGTGTAATTCAAATCACAATTTCCTTTGACGTAGGCTAATTAGGACGTAGGATAATTTACTCTCGTAGTAATAAATGATTTAATATTCACTCTTTTTGATGAAAGATCCTTTCCTCTATGTGACCTTACGTATAAAGTAAGGCCACATGTAGGAAAAAACGTTTATTCCCTAAAGGAACACTCAGAGAACTCTGATACAACTCCTTAATGATCATCGTATTAATATTACGGTACAAAAACGTAAAGCGACACACCTTAATACTTGTTGGAAAGTTAAATATTCCAGTGCTTAGTTGCCTTTTAGAGAATTAATCTTGTAAAGTACTAATTAGCTCCAAGCTCAATAACACCACCCATCAACCAACCAAGATCCTTTATTCTGCTCATTTCTTCCAGCGCATTCCGGCTGACCGTTTGTGCATCGCAAGATATAAAAGTCAATGTAGCCTGCTGTTAGATTTTATAGAGGAAGCTGATTGCCGTAAAACGGTGATAGACCGGCCGTTAAGTCAGCGGAGGAGGTCGATTTCCGGCTACCGGGGATTCTGGAATGGCTGGAGCTGGTCACTGAGCACTGCGACCGGCGACCACACGAGTCCGCTAATAGCCAACTTGCATCCGCGATCCGCGAGCCTCCAGGACGTATTAACACGCTTGTACCAGATCTAGACGAGGAGATTGAACGGGCGTCGTCCGTTAGGCACGAGCCGGTGGTGACGAGGAAATAAGGATATTTGAGATGATGTTCATACAAATATTCTTCACCTGCATTAATGTCTTTGGATTTATACTTGAATATGATCATTGTAGATTACTCAGCAGATAAACTATTTGGGGAATATAATACATTTTTATAACCTTTTGTTTCGGATAAATATTTTTAATCATACATTTAGAAGAAGCAAACATGAAAGCATTAAGAAAGCTGATCTTTAAACGTTCATCAACGTCCTATTAGGTATCTTGTAAGATTTCAGTCAATTACGACTCAAGATTTTACACTACTGTATAATAATGTACTGGATACCTAAATACATTATAATTTTTAATATTTTTAATCCAATAAATTTTGAAATAGGCTTTTTGGCTTTGATTTTTTCCAAAATTGCCATTGGCTGGATATTATTATGGATACAACAAACTCCCTTAGTAACTTGTTGTTAGGAACTTAATAGCTTGTGTTGATTAGTCTAAGATAATATTCGTTTAACAAAAAAGCATATTTTTCTGATAATGCGGCTGTAGGTATTGGTTAGGAAATGTATTTCATGTCAAACACAACTATCGAATTCAATTAGATGAGTAAAATACTATACCAGCTAAATTAATCATATATGGTTTTAAAACACAATTTATTATATTTCCTCCCTACTCATAAATCACAATCAAGAATTAAAAACAACAACTTTTTGCTGTATTCGTTTAGAGAATTCTTTTTGCATTATAATTTACTAATGTTCTTTGTTACTTTAATTCGTAAAAATCTCAATAATAAACAGTCTATGTATAAAATATAATAGCCATGACACCAAGTCAATTTTCTTTATGTTACGGTTACACCACTATTAAAAATGAAATCTTGTCTAAAATGACAGTGTCACATTGCATCATTATGATGTGTAAATAAAAAAAAAGTTGATATTTGTTCTCCCGATAGAAGATTCCATTGAATATTTACTGTGCAGTGAAAGAATTAAGAAAACAACTATCATGCAATTCTCAACCAGGAAGTCTTATCAATAACTCACGGTACTGTAGAAAGCATTTCATCAATATGTTTTAAGTAATAAGGTTAAAAGAAACTCTCAAGGATAACCCTCTCTCCTTCCTTTCTTTTTAGATGCTTGGATGGTTGTGTATAATATTTGCAATAGTTCACCATAACTCGTACTTGGACACTATTGGAGAAACGAGTGTACAATACAGTATAGTATTTGATAGCAGAAGCCTCAGTCTTTTAAAAGGTTCAATTCAACTACGTTTTGTCTTTTTAGAGCTACAATTTAAACGTGAGAAGAAATATCTGCTACACGATAGACTTTCCGGAGCCCTATCACAATCCTTAGTACACTAAAATGTTTGTTCGATCTATGACAAACAGAACCTCTACGACAGTGCGATATAATTACTACTTCTCAACCTAAACTGCACTTTTTGTAAAATGAGAATAACCGGTACTTGCATATTATACCGACCACACTTAAATTGGTAAAATAAACCTAGGTTAGGTTATGTTAGGCAGATTTTGTTATTCAAACTCACTAAACGTTATTTGGAAGTCGATTTATCGACGTGGTCGGTATAATACGTGCCAAATAACCTATCGGAACAATCAGAATAATTCCTTTCAAAACCTGGTCCACTTGCCGTTCTATCACTAACCCCTTGTATTATCCTTGTCAATCCCTATCATTGCTACAGCGTGTACGATTCGAGAGTGACCTCAGCACTGTACACAGTGTAGGTGGATTGTTGCTGTCACCTGTTTCACTGACCTTACCTTTGCCCCCAGTTTTATTACCTTGTCCTCCGCTCTCCTCTCGCCCAATATGAATAGCTCCCATTTATTGCCAGTTACCTGTTCACTCCTCTTCCTCTCTTTCTTTCTCTCCCACGCTCTCTCCGACGTCCCGCGGTGCGAGATGTTCAACACCGTTTGTAATTTTTCTTGATTTCTTATGAATAAGGATGATTCATCTGAGATGATTTTCCCACTTGCTATGTTATTCCCTGGGTGGATTCCCTGGGAGGTTGAATGTATGATTTAAAGTAGTTTGTCCTCATTCGCTTTTTGTGTAATATTTTTATGTAGGATTAAATACTTAAAATTTATAAATGTTCTATATGTCCTACATGAGTAGACGTACAGCTCTACTATACAGTATTTTTGAACTCTTAACCCTAGTCTTTTACTAGAAGAGTTTTTAATTTAGAGTAGGTTATAAGAACAAAAATTGTTTTTAATTGTTTTAAGACATGGAGTGATAGACATTTCCATTTGCAATAGGAGAAGTAAATTACTTCAAGAACAGTTAATTTGGGTCACTATTCGTTTGTTCAAAATTCTATGTAAATCGTATTCATGGCAATTCTTGAGCAACTTATTCATTAACCATTGTAAGTATATAGTATGGCCACGTAACAACACTATCTGTTTATTTGAGGAGGCCAACGTTTTTCATACCTGATTTTTTTCTGAAGTTGAATTAGTCTCACTCATATACCATCATTGTTCAACATGTGATTGCAAAAGTATTTAAAAATTCTTTAAAAAATAAAATCATCTATCTATACTATTATAAAAAAGAGGTGGTTGCTGTATGTGTGTATGGGAAAAGTAAACTCGAAAAATACTGGTCGGATTGGGCTGAAATTTGGCATGATGATAGCTCACATTCCCGATTAACATATAGGCATATTCTTATTTCAAAAATCCTTTCGGGCTCCGCCCCAGTGGCTCTGGAGTTTCCCATGTTAACCTTATGAGAAATGGAATTATTGAATCTTAACAGCTGTTTCAATTAAACAAGTTGGTTCTGTTCTATGATGTTCAATAGCATTAAAGTTACAAGGATTACCAACAGGGTGCAGCACTATTATTTCTTTTACATTTATGACAACAGCTAATTTGCAACCAAAAGGTGAGTGAGCGTAGCGAACGAACTTCAACCTGGAGGCGAGTTAGCGTAGCGAACGAGCTAACCTGAAGGCAAGTGAGCGCAGCGAACGAGCTCCAACCTAAAGGTGAGTGAGCGTAGCGAACGAGCTCCAACCTAAAGGTGAGTGAGCGTAGCGAACGAGCTCCAACCTAAAGGTGAGTGAGCGTAGCGAACAAACTTCAACCAGGACGTGATTGAGCCATGCGAACGAGATAATCTTGAAAATTAAGAAGTTAAACGGGGCAAAGCCCGCGGGTTACAGCTAGTTGTTAATAAACAACAGTAGCATAATATTAACTTCAGAACAACTTTTAACTAAAAATAGCTATACAATTTTCAACTCCACTCTCCACTAGGGGTTTGAGGTGAAACAACAACACGTAAATTGGACAAATATTGTTTATTCAAAATATTTTCCGATACTGTAAAGATCTGCAGTTAGGATTATTTAATGAGATGAATATTGAGCATTTGACATGAGAAAATAACTTAATGTATTAATGATCAATAAATATGAAAAAGAAAGCTTACAATGAGTCAGTGCTGTCCAAGGGGATTACAAATACTGCAGAAGATTTAAGAAAATAAATTATAAACAATACTATTGTAAACATAATATGAGATTTCTTATTATAGTCAAATAAAAATTGGAATGGCTTAGGAAAATAGCTTTAGATTTGTCTATTTGAGATAAGTGAATCTGAAATGTTTGAAATCTCCTTGCACTGGTCTGAACAATAGTAACAGATTACCGACTTAGTCTTAACATCACAATAAATTAACAAATAACGATACATACACTCTTTGCCTCGTTTACTTCAACAACAATAAATGCCATCAACTTAATATTCTCACAATTAACTAATAAAATATATTCAAAACTAAACAGATCTCGATGGGATGGAATAAACGAGGCAAACAGTTAAAGGAATACAACTATCTCCATTCATAATGACGTTACAATATTACAAAATAATTTATATAGTACAAAATGGCGTCAACATTTACACGAATCATATAAATACAAAGAGAATTATCAAAATAACTTACCCCTAAACTACCTTGTGGCACATCGAATCGGCTGAAGGGATAATGCCCAACGAAAACAGAAGTCAGCAAAAGCGCGGAAAATGGAAACGGAAAGAAACATCACTGTCGCCAATGGCCGGGGAACCTTGTCCAGGATTTGAGATTTGATTGGAGAAGCAAACATTTAACCCGTAATTGACACGACAAAACAACCAAAGCAACTCCGTCAAAGGTCTAATCAGGAAAGTCACAGATATTTGAGCGCGTACAGATTAAAAACTCAAAATGGATATGTTGACTGATTTTCAGTAAATGAAAAAATCTGCACGTTGTTAATTTCAGAGAAAAATTATCACTTGTTTATAATTATTCAGATTTATAAAAAAATTTAAATTTATCATTCGCTCATTCTAGTCGAGCTTATAGTAAAGCTGATATGTAATAACAGCTGTACTTTCTACTAATATCACAATGTTTAAAGACTTTCGTCCGTTTTTTCCGTAAACCAGGACTATCGAGTTAAACTATACATAAGTTATGTGTTAATGGTCTTACATTACATTAACGACGAATCGAGTAGGCCATGAGTTATTAGTTTTGTCATGTTTGATTACTTTACAAGTGTTACGTGAGAACGGTATCATCCAACTATACATTGACTATGAAAACGGTATATCTGAAATATACCTGTTGCTCACAACCATTCTGAGTATTACTGGACATATACAAAATGACACGTTTCAAAGATATGAAGATTAACACTTTTGTTATTTTAGCAATAATTTTAAACATAACAGACGCCTGACAACATACTGGCGATGCGTAACATACAAAACATATCTAGTCTACTTCCATGTAGCACTGACTAACACAGACCCTGGTCTCAATAACGGTGTAACAGAAATTTAGGCCAAAGCTAACCTACTTAAAAAGCAAACGGAAACACAACTGCTGAACGATAAATCTATGCAAAACAACTATAAAATGTATAAAAAGAACGTAACAGTGCACTAGTACATAGAGTACAAAACATTGATAACAATCGGCCTCTAACAACAGTTCTGTATGGGTCCCGGGTTTCTATAATGTATATAAAATATTTCTTCTGTGTAACATGAAAAGCAATATAACACCAACATAGCAACATCAACAAGTTGAGCATGTAACAACCAACATGGTCTGATCCCTACTTTACGCCTACATTGACATGGAAGATCTAAGGACAGGCGGGCGCTAGAGAAATTGTAGTACTTCACTGAACACCACGGTGTCAGACAACCTCATTACTTTGAATAATTGCTTTATGTTTACAGAATTATACTTATAATACTCTATTCCCACTCCTTGTTGTATTGGTTTTTGTTTAGTTTGTTTGAAATATCACAAATCAAGATCTACGATCTGTTAACAGTATTTGTTGATGCAAATTTAAATATTTGTACGTGTCAAATGATGTGGAAATTTCCTTTGCAAGTTTCTTTGAAACTTTGATATTAAATTCTGCCTAAATAGCATTAAGGTAATCATAAAGATAGTGAAGTTATTTATTCAGAGTGAAGAAATAACTTTTGATATTTTAAATAGATACTACGAGGCACAGATCAAGGCTTCGAGGGCCAAACATTGGCACTTGCAGAACGCCCAGCGCCCACTTTACTAGAAAAGCTAAGGTTTCAATATATTAGATTTATAGATACATCTCTCTCTACAATATACCACCAACCGTCCTGCAGCTGATGTTTCTAAGAACATCGCGAGGGACGAATAAATTAAAGGATCCACGACATGGCACAACAGCTGGAAGATCGCTTGAAGAATGTACACGAAGGGAAAGTGCGTACGCTCTTTGGTTTACTCGACATCGACGCCTCGAACGGTTCAATCCAGTTCCCTGGCGGTGTCCATGGGTGAGGAGCTCTCCACAGGTGACGAGTCCTCCTCTCTGTGGTCCAGGTCCGGCGTGACCCCAGGCTCGTAGCGGGCGTGAGTCCTCATGTGCCTCGTGATCATGTCTCTGCGACACGCCGCGTAGGGACACTGTGGACACTTGTACGGTTTCTCCCCGGTGTGAGTCCGTTGATGCGTCGACAGATGATCTGACCTGGAGAACACTTGTCCGCAAACACGGCAAGTGTACGGTTTGACGCCTGTGTGGAGCCGCATGTGCCTGGTCAACATGTCGCTGCGGGCGAACGATCGTTTACACACCTCGCAGAGATAAGCTTTAGAAGATGAGTCGCTGTTCTGCGTCCTGCTCTTGTGTCTCGACGCCATGTGCTTGGCGAGGCGGTCGTGGAGACTGAACATCTGACCACACACAGGACAGACGTACGCCACGTCGGAGCCTGGTGGCATCTCCTCGACGACTGGGTAGACCTCAAGGTTATATCGGACAGCGACCGACTCCTTCGTCGTAGGCGACGCGACGTCACCTTTGACTACAGGTACTGAGACGGCGCCCCAAGGAGGAAGGACGCCGTAGGGTAGAAGGTGCGGGGGCAGGATGAAGCTGGGCTCGCTGATAGGTGAGTCCGCACTCGCGGAACTACTGAGACTCTTCATGGAGAGATCCAACGGGGAGTCTTGTGGCGTGGAGTGATCCGACTCCAACGAACCTTGCCCGTGGTGGGTCAGAGTCAGTGGGTGAGGGATGGACTTTCCGTGCTGCCGAAGAACCGTACCTCTCTCTGGAGTTTTGTCCTTGTCGGTACGTTCCGTTTTCGCTTCGAACCACAGGGGGAGATCCGAATCGGAGTGACTTCTCCGTCTAAAATAGTCCGGCAGGTACTTAGAATGTAGGTATCGTTCGAAGCTGTACACGGGGGCGGGCACCGGGGACGCGGGGGTGAGAGGGGACACCGGGGACACGGAGTAAAACCTATCGTGAGGTAAGGGAGGCATCCCCACCCCGGAGGAACAGTGGGCACAGGAACACCCCGGGTACCGCGGCTGAGGACTGACATGTGTCACCTCCTCGTCCGTATGTAGTTCGTGAAACTGTTTCACTTGTATTCTCGGAGGCGGAGGGGTACTTGCACTCCCGCTTTCCGCCTCCTCGTCTATACTACTGTCTTTGAGCCTTAACGGGCTGAAACTGATTTTGGGGGAGTCTGTGTTGGAACTGTGAGGACTCCTGTTGGCCGAGGACGCCGGGCTGAACACATCCTCTACCTCGTCCTCGCCCTCGGACAGCCTGGTCTGGCCGTCGAACCTGAACACGGTTTGCGGAGCCATCTGTTTGGGCGTCTTGAGCGCCGGAGCCTCGACGCACTCCTGCTTCACCTTGATCTCCGTTGTCGGGTTGTTGTTATTGTTGTTGTGGAGGGGACTGTTGTTGTTGACAGTCACCTGGGTGGCCAGTTTGCCCACTACGTCGTTGATCCTCTTCCTCTTACGTTGTTTGAAGGAGATGAAAGGCAGGTTATTGTTGTTGTTGTTGACATGGTGGGGATGCACATGGGCCTCTGCCATCGCCATCAGCAGCTCGCAGCGCATTGACGCTGCCTCTTCCTTCCTCTCCGGCTCCTACTCCTGCTGTCCACTGGCACCGCTGTCTCTCCCCTCAGCATCTCTGCACCACATCACACGCTGCCATCGGAACACCACGAGAACTGCACTATGAGAGAGGCGAAGATGTCTGCGGTGGAAGTTGTTGTTGAGCAAACGTCACACGATCTTCACCTGCAATAGAAAACATTCATTAGAATATAAAGCAATAACATACTAATAATGAGTAAGAGGGAATTAAATCACGCAACAATAACTCAAGCCAAGATAATAGACCAGCCACTACAACTTTTCCGATTATTGATTTATCCTCATATTTTAAAAGAATAGTCTACGTCCACACTAAATAAATTTCATGCGGCGCATAAAGAACTTCAGATTTAAATCGTTTTGTTATTTCCTATCTATCTCATACTGAAACTTTCTACCTTGTTGTTCTTCCCTTTTGAAAGACAAATTTACAGAACCAATTTTTAAACTAGTGAACTCTATTATTATCGCTATCACAAATTAGCGAAAACGTTACTTTAAGAGGCCCAATTAGAGATCGCACGCAGTTTTATCGCATTTTATCTGGCAACAGAGTCAAAGATCAACTTTTATTAGGCCTATCATGGTTGCGAAACTGTATCTGACTTTTAAAAATGTGTGCATGGCGTTCAATATATTTTTGTTCTTTGCTCATAATTTAACATATGAATGCAATATATACAGACATATACAGGCGATGATCCGTAGGAATGCAAAGTCCTTTCACTATTCCTGAAGTGTGTATATTCTCTATCATGATAACAGTTCAAGTACTGAAGTATAGACCTCAAATCGCTACTTATCACAAGGAACAATATGTGAAGAAAGAACTGCTTTTGTGCACAGTTTCCAGTAACGGGAACGTAATAACTTTGGCTTACGACCTCGCTTTGTTGAGCTTCTTACTTAGTGATACTTCTATGAAGAGTCACGTCCAGTGTTCAGGGCATGAACCCCATAAACCCGGTCGTACCCTCAGCTACGTTATCCGCAAACCTGCAGAGGAGTGGCGGTGATTTACAAGAGAACGAGGTACTAAATGTACTAAATGAGTCGGTAACTGTTCGCTCAATGCATGATGCATGATTTCAATGTGGCTTAGACGTAAGATTTGCAATAAATGGTAGAGCTGACAAGGAAAATACAGATACATAATGTAGGTTACCCCAGACACTCCCGCGTTTCTCTTTAATGTGATGGTTCTACTACAGAGCAAAAAACAATTACGCTATCGAAGACTTAATTACAGTTTACTCATCGGTATAATACTACACCGCTACCGATTTATTTGTGTATTTTCCTTAGAATATCGCATTCAAAAGCCTGACAAAAAAATCGTGATCATTCATTGATTTATTTAGTTCAGATGTTTTACCATTTTTCTATTGACCTACACCAACGATTTTTTTATGAGTTGCTCATAGTATAGGTACATATCCCAATCGTGTATAATCTTTATCAACCTGTTGGAATTTAATTTCAACCAAATGTACTAGAATTGAGATTAGGTATGAGTTAAAGCATTTAAATAACAAAAACAATAATTTTCGTATAAAGTAATCAAACCACTGTAGTGTTTGATGTATGAAGGGGTGTGATATATTGGATCATTTTCAGTTCTACCAAGCAGCCGTGGAAGACGCTCCATTTTCTTCAAGAGATGTGTTTATCTTCAACCGTCCGCGTGTTCGTTGTCATGGCAACTGAGGTTTGATGCTTGTTTGTGCTTTAAGCTGCTTTACCTGCTTTCTTCCTACTGGTCGCGAACCTATTGGAATCATCTTGTTACCGTATTGTAAGAGGTTTGCGTTGGATTAAGCTGTGTTTAATCCTACCTGGAAGATGAAATGCTCGTTAATTGGAAAAGAGGCGACTTTACACGTCGTCCTACTCAGATCTTGATCCTCAGCAGCTAACAAGGATTTAATTGGTGGGGATACTAGGAATAATCGTTGCAAGCTAATGCTGTTGTTTACTATAATCCTAATATTCGGAGACTACTTTAGATGAGGTTTTAATTATACTACGAAATTATAAGGAGGATTCTTTGATATATATTGCTTCAGCCAAAGATAATGTAATTTTGATTTGTATAACAAATAGTGTCCATAAAATTGCGATTCGATCTTGCAAAAGTACAACGAACACAACTTATTTTGAAACATCCTCTCTATGTAATTTGTAATACTTGATAACCGGTATGGTATCAAAGCCATTTGATAATTCAATTTTTTTTTTAATACCTGATTTTGAAACTAGTTTCTACGCTCTTTTTATCGAACGATGTTTAGCAGAAAACTCCTAGTGGTAACATAGTGGTAAGCAGTAACTAGTTGCTAAGTGCAATTCATCCATTACCATAAGCTTGTACTAATACTTTTTTTAAATCCACCACTTGCTTAAATCTTTTTTTTTTTTTCAAAGAAATCGTCAATATAATTCCATCTTTTCCAACAGCGCAATCAAATACTATCACGTTCGCCAGAAACAAACCGCCGTCATATTTAGCATGTCATGAGTGTAATTAAGCCCAGTGTTAATCTCCACGCCTCTGGTTTGAGCGGACCAAATGAATTTCACACCCTCAGACACACGACAGCTGGGGCCAGTTAACCGCTCCCGGCCCAGAGTTGTATCTTCCTCTGTAATTATTTGATTTGCTGAATTCCTCCGGTTTCCACAGCAGATGTTAGTGTCGTGTGGTGAAACGCGAAGATTCACAAGGGTTAATTAGAAGTATTACTGATCTAGAACCAGTTCCAATTATCCCGTTACGTATCGCCTTAAGATGCAGTAAAATATTGAACGGAACTATACATGCGGGTAAGTCTTATCTCGAGGCGGTTATTTGTATTGCATTCCTAGATAAGAACCTGTTCGTAAGGATTTTAAATAAAGTAGTTTAAGCAGTTTGTACTCCTTTGTATGTAATTATATGTAAAATTGTTTATAAATAGTTGTGCCTTTTAAAGGGGTTAAAAGATATCTTTACGACAGTCCCATTCCCATTTCCCCCAAAAGTGGGAATTTCTTGGAAACCGGTCAATTTGGTCGGCGCGGCGGCAAACAACAGGCTTCTTATGTGACACGTAAATCTGGCCAGGTAGTGTTTAGTTTTAATTACGGGCATATTCCATTAGAGTGGCACTGGCCGAGTGTGAGTAGGTCCTCAATTAGCACTGTGGCGCGGTGGGTGGCGGCCTGTCAAACTAACTCCTATCTTCCCGCCACACCACCTACCACCTGCTAATGGACACTGCCTTACGGACTGAGCATTATCATAATTCGGCATTTTGTTTTATGCAAATCAAACTTGTCAAGCGGCTCATTTGTTGGCGAAATAATTGACGCGGAGTCATCAAACAAGCGGGTGTATCGTTTAGACGTTGTAGCAACTATTTTGATAGAAAAGTTGACCGGTTCTCCGGTTCCCTGGGAACCGACAGGTCACGGGTGTACGCAGAAGCTTTGAACTGCTTTTGTTTGAGAAATTTATTGGATGTTATAAGATACAAATCTTGAACATTAATCAATGTTTTTAGCGAATTGACGCATGTTGTCGTAAGACGAGTTTTAACAAAACATCTGACAGATAACCTTTTAAATCAAAACAAGCCTGCATTGCTGATAAGCACTGCAGCTGTATTTTAACTTTTTTCTAAATCGAATGTGACCTTTAATTATTGTCATTTCAGTCAATTACGATTGTTTAAAAAAAATACAAGTCTCGTGGTATCATTAACTAAAACGTACATGAATTGTATGTATTATATGGTATTATTAAGGTAAACAAATGTATAATTTACTGTAGCGGAGCACCAAAATACTTCAGAAATTATTTTATAATAATTTGTAAAAAGATGCAAAACACAGTGGAGGTAACATGTAAATAGGTTAGGTTATATTACAAAATATATAGGTTTTATTAGTTTTTAAATATAAAAAATTATCGTGGTATTTAATTGTAAAAATAATTAGCAGAAGGGTGGGACGTATAGATTATACAAAAATGTTGTGCCATAGAGTTTAGTATAATAGAATTACCTGAGGTAAATTTATCAGCAAAGACATTTTATTTTATTTGTATTTTATTTGGAAACGCAACGCCAGAGTACTTTGCTTATTCTCTAGACATATAGACTAGCTATGCTCCAAATTACCATCCATAACATATTCATGCATTATCACGCGTTTAGCGATTATCGATATATCAGCACAAGCCTCCAAAATCTATCTCCCGCATTCTAAAAAACCACACCCGGAATCATCCGGTAATTTATTATGAAACACAAAGCCTTTCCCATTTAAAACTCATTTTGAAAGAACGACAGCGATAAAAATAGCGACACCTATGGGTGCGATAGGCCTTGCGCCACGACAGTCAAACCTGACCGGGGCCTGTTTTGCAACGGGGAGCTTTGTCAACCGATTTTTCAACTCACACCACAGCGCAGCAGGTGACAGTGACAATGGTTCCACAACTTTCCACCCATTATGCAACAAGGACTTATCAGCTGGTTAGAGGTTTGTTAGGTGACGGAAATCTGTTAAACGATCTGTTAGCAGTTCCAGGATTTTAATATAAAATATATATGTAGTAAATATATAATATGGATGTATATACTTTATATTTCAGACTATTACAGTTAGATGAAGTACAGATAAATATGGAAAGAAAAAATATCCTTGAAAACCCTATCTCGTTGTTAAGAGGTCGTTAAGTGACAAATATTTTAAAAATAACCCGTATTTATATGCTTTAATACTTAAGGATGTTTTATGGTGAAAATCTCTCCATTAGTTGAATAAAAAAAGGATATGAAAAATGTATTTTGATAATCATTGTTCTTAGCTGTTAGGTAAAGGAAGATGTGTTTCGACAAGCTCTTAGTTTCTGTTAAGGATTTTGACATAAACGAGGAGGAGTAGAAGACTATAAATATTGTTCAGGAAAATAAGTATCTGACTTAAACTTGAACTTAAAACAAGGGATAGAGGAGGAAACACAGGCATCGGGCGGTCAACCTTTTATGTCTAAGTTAAATGGGTTTATATACGTGGATAACGAAATCATGGAATAAGTAACAACATTATAGCATTAAAGCATAGGATGCAGTAGCATTAAATGAGATTTATCATGATAATGGTTAGCATTTCTAACAAACAAGGGTTCTAGTGTAAAAGTCATAATTTTGTTGTTAAGTTCATGGAATAAGTATTACCCTACATATTTTCGTACAGGAGGATATATAGTACTGTACTTTCCTCTCTAACTTTATTTTTTTCGGACAGAAGTCCCACTTTGTACAGTACATGCTACACAAACTGAATTCACATTAAAAAAATAAACACCATACATTGTACGTAGAAGATTTGTTTATTCATCTAGTTATAATTTCATGCAGATGATATACTAATTATAACCAACTCCAATTGAATTCCTACCATCAAAACCACGAGTATAGAAATTACATGAATAACCCGACAGTTAAAAATAAACATAAGCGAAAGGACTAATAAGTATTTACAAAGCAAATCAAAACGATAAAACGAAACTCAGCAAATCCGATGCCCTGAAAGTGAGCGAGCAACGTTTGAAGTATTAAGTGGCAATATCGATGGGTCCACGAGGCACGGTGACGAAGTTGAGGGTTGGGAGGGTTGGGGGTATATAAGGGTATGGTGGTATGGGGGTATAATGTATTGATCAGCTGTAGAGGATAGTCTACGCTGTGTGTGCTACGACCGACTGCACTGCAGTGCATCGGTGCATTTTTATTGCACTTCATTCGACCCACTTGCAACTCCGTTTACACGTGCCTTTTAGCGTTGATTTGCTCTCCTTCCGCTTTCATGTGATCTGTATGTACAATTGGTGGGGTAGTTTGTATACCAGTGAAGCAAATATTGTTTGAGAATAAATTGACGGTGTTTCAAAAAGTGAGTAGATTTCCACTAAATTGTCAATTAATTGTCTGGTGAAAATGATTTTCGTCTTCAAGATTCTACAGTAATCTATTAATTATTAATCCTGACAATAAACTTAAAAAAGCATTATAATAAAAGAAATTGAATCCAAAATGTAATAAATTATGATGCAATTATATTTCCTCCATAACTTCCAAATAGCACAGTAAAATACCAATATTACTGATATAATACATAAATTAAAGAACACCATCGACTGTTTGTTTTTAGTTATTTAGTGGTTCAGTTATTTATTATTCAGTTATTTCAGTTTATTATCGAATGCATTGGTACGAAAAACTATTGCTAGCAAAGCTTATGTATTTACATTGAATAAAGATATTGCAAATTAGTTTTGGCCAAAAATATATACACACCACAGTGAGTGCTTGTTTGGATTTTGTAAAAGGTTAAAACTTACTATGAAAATAAATAGGTGGAAATAAATAATAAAAGGATTTTAAAATAAATAATAGCCTAGTTATTCCCCGTAACAAACCTGTGGTACTGTTGTATACAAAACAAATAATTTAAATGATTCAATTTTATAATAATTAATATCTGGATTTAATACTTATAAACAACCTAAGAATACTTTTAAAAATCTAAGTATTATTGTTCACTGTCCAGAAGATTCCCACGTTGTTTCAAGTATAGGTCGCCACATTAAAGGAAACCGTGGCTTTGTTCAGATAAGCAAGGAAGCGGTCTGAGGATAAAAGAGAAATACGTCGATATAATGCTTACGTATTCTAACGTTTTGTTTAGGTTCTATTCTAACATCAATCACGTATAATAACGAACGCAATTTATTATTCTCTTGACGGTAAATATTCTTCGTAACATTAAGATATTTACGGTACACTTTTACCTTTCCTTTTTTCTGGAGGCCATTTGTAATAAAATTCTGTTAATAAATTCAAATCTTTGTGGGCAATGGTAGATTAAAAACTAACATAATTTTGTATGTCCAATGTAGGGGTTAAAAGTTCACTTAAAATTACACATGGGGCCAATAATTGAAGACTTCTTAACAAATTCATCAACAGTTAGTTTTCAGTTAATTTATTAGTAAAGTAATAGCTACGAAAACCTACTGAATTGAACAAAACAAATTCCTAAGGACTTTTTAACCACATAGTAAGGTATTTAGAGTACAATAAATTTTTAAATTTATAACTATCAAAACAAATCTCATATCCAACGTCTCAAATACTCATAAAGTAACAAAAATCCATTTTTAAGAGTAATCTACAATTCATAGAAGGTTCTCCTCACCCGAATGTCTATATTTATTATATAGTCAGACCTACAGCTCAATGTAAGGTCCACACCTCACTAACAATGTAAATTAAATATTGGTGATTGATGAGATTCCAATCCAAATCTTCTGAACAGAAGACCTGCACTCCGCAAAATCGATATGAAAATACCATAACGTGAACTCACACTTTATCAACCTATGGACTTTCCCCCACTTGTTACAAAAACTTTAATAAACATAACTGCGACTGTATGAAGCCCAAAAGGGGTGTAATTGGAGCAGCTTCAGCACGGAATGTAGCGGCGGCAGAAGAGGCAGAGGCAGAGACAGGTTGCTGAGGTAAATACTACCAGAGGAGCTTTTTGTGACGCGAGAAGCGGTCAGTGAACCAACTGCGACAGGTTTACCTCAGCTCCAACCTTCACACACTTTTAGACTCCCCCATCCTTCACGAGCTACAACTGCCTTCAGCGTGCTGCTGGTAGCAAAGGAGATCGGATGTTGTGTGTTTTTACGCCAGTGGCATTTTTTAAGTTTTGAAAGGGAACGGTCCAAACCCTGGTTTTCATCCTATCTAACGTCGACCTTTTTGTTAGAATTATTAATTCATAGCCCAATGACAAATGGGTCTGGAAACGAACTCGCTTGGATTCGAACCAGCGACCTTTAGATTTGAGGCGAGCACTGTAACCACTCGGCTACCCAGACAAAACGGATTGGACGTTTTGTGTTTATAGAACCGAATGAACTTTATTTTTCTCTTCTGTCTCTGCTACTCGTCTCTTACTGACCACTCTATACATTTGGCAAGCTAAATTAGGACTTTGGATGTGTTGTTTAAACAAACACTGGTAGCACCGGTAAATCGAAAACCATGAAAATGTACGTCTTAAAAATTATAAGGTGCTGTAATTTTGTACTTCGTTGAAGAAATAAAAATACTAAGCAAAAACATCAATGTGAATAACTTAACAAGATTATGAAATGACGCTTGAAAAACTAAATTAGTTTGAAACAGAAAGGAAACAGGAAGGGATGTGATTGGCCAATCAGCCTCCTCGATAATTCTTATAATAGAATTATATGTCATTTTATTAAAAACCAAAACCTTAGTTGCATACGAATCCGAATCCTATATACTGAACAACCATATTTAAAAATCGAACTATAGCGTACTCCGTTTGCAGAAAACTTCTAACATAAAAAACACATTATGCCCAAGGAAAGTGATTTGGTGTATATAAACAACTTTCTGAGATAAAATAAACAAAGGTGTATTTCCGAGGAGGTTATTGACCTATTGACAAAGTTAAAAGCCTACTACGCAATACGTTACGGTAGCACGTAACCAAGGCGACGTAAGGGGGTGGGGGGAGGTAAACCACCCCTTCCGGCTACCCCAACAAACTTAGCCTTCTCCCAACTTTGTGATCCACCCGTAATTTGCCTAAAACTGTGAGAATTAAAATATTTACGAGATTTTAATGGGAGAGTCACGGCTTTGATTACCTACACATAAAAAACATTAAGGGGTGTCGAAAGCTTGTGGACAGCTGGCTAAAGATGGTTCTTATTTATTATTTTTAAGTCCAATTAGAGTAGATACAAAAAAATCTGCTGTAGCCAAGGCTGCATATATAACAACGGTTGGTTACGATTAATATTTGTAGTTGTTACACTTGTGATTAAAAGTTCCATACAATTTTTACAGAGGCAAACTATCATCCTGAGTTATTGTACCATTTAAATGCATCTTCATCCCTAAGAGACAGAAAACCATTCAAAAATCCGATTCATAAAATTAAAAAGATCACTATTAAAAAAAGTTATTTATTGTTACCAGATTCAATAGATAGCCCAGAATGGAAATTGGAAATGTGTATATTATATGTGATTACATTTATACTATAACCGTATAGGCTACTCATATGGAACTTATTATATGGAAGAGTCCTTCAAACTATTTACTTTACCAACGGCAAAATTACATTATCTGTTTAAAAACTCCGGATTTTATTACATAACACCATTAGCAACAAAACCCATTAGACTCAAAGATAAAATTAGTCGAGAATCCACAAATTGACACAGCTGACATTTTATTACACCTATAAATCGGTAATTAAACGATACGCTAATTGCAAAAAGTGTGGAAGTAATCGCAAGATGGGCTGAGAAATGGCACGGAGGTGAGGTAATAAAAGCAATGTTACTGTTTTTGATGGCGGATTTATGGCGGGCCGGATGACCGGATTTGCGTGGGAGTCTCGTCGGATTCCTGGCAGGATGACTCCTCGTCGGATTCCTACTTTGAGTCGCCGCCGGAGTCGGACTGATCTCGATCGCTGATAACAGTCTTCTAATTATCTTGTTTATCAAGACAAACTATGACACCGGGTATACCTCTTGTCCCTTTTGTTTCTTTTCCCGACTCCCGTATCGGACCATCTACAGTAGACTGTGGGAAAGTGTGGGCAGAGATTGAGAACTGTATGTGTCGCTATAGGTATATTGGAATTGGTGTGTAGTCCAGTATAAATTGAGTGTCTCAGATGAAATTGTTGTAGTTTGTTTACCAAACAACTATTATTTAAAAATAGTTGTTTTCAGAATTTATTTTAACGACACTATACCTGGTGAAAACATGATATCACTCAGGTTTAGCTGTTTTTAGTAACTGTCAACAGCCTATATGGCAAAATCGTAGTTAAATTTAGCACTTGTACTTAAGTTAAATAAATTATACTGGATTTAGGTGCATATTTTATGTTACGAGTAAGACTTAATTTGATCGTGTCCAGCGATGCTTTCGGTATTTATTGAACCTGTAATATACCATAATTGGATACTGTTAAAACTGTTTGTAAAACTGTATGAAATCATAATGCATCTTTTAAGAGCAAATGTTTACGGAAACATACAGAACGAGAGAAGCTAAGTGATTAAAATTAAGAACTCTAACAAGGAAACCAAAATAAAGCAATAAGGCCATCAACCTTAAAATTATTATAAAATTTACGAACATCGACCCATATCACAGAGAAAAAAACTATCAAAATAATTAGGAGTATATAAATATTTTATCGCCCAATAGATTTATTTTATATTAATTTATCCTTGATTCTCATACAAAAACACACACGTAATAAAAAAACCAGCAGCATTTTATTGGCTGAAGATTTACCTACAAAAACTCTAAGGCAATGGTTAAAAACAAATAGCATTCGCACAAAAACAGAAGCATTGTTTACTAATATATCAGAGTAGAGCGTAGAGGTTATCATCCCTCGTGGGGGGTTGCGGGTGGGCGGGGGGAGGTTTTCCACGAGTAGCCCAAGTTGTCGTGTGTTGCGCTATATCGACCCGCCCGGGCCGTGGCGTTACACCCTGGAGTTCAAGGTCGCACGTGTCTGTCGACCTTCACCCCCACCACCCCCCGCCACCCCCTAGACACCAGACCGTCCGCACAGGATAGGATAATTGGCCACATGTAGGCAAAGGCGACAATCCACCGACCGCTATCCGCTATCCGCTATCCGCTATCAACTATCTACATCGAGATTAACCACTCGAAGATCCTACTTGTTCGTCCGACCAGATAAATCTAGTTAATTGTTTCGTCTGAAAAATCCGCTTGTTTGTCTGATTTTGTTATGAGCGTATTTGACGTTGTGCAACTTTCATCCAATTGTAACATAAAACCTGTTTTGGTGTGGTGGTTGCTATGCGTGTCCAGCACATGTTTCTCTCTTATTTTATTTTTATTGTATGTCTATTATAAAATACACATCAATGCATAATACTCCTGGGGAGTATTGATGTAAACACAAGGTCCAAGTTGACATGAGGTTTTGTAGTTGACAAAAATCACGTAAAATGTAAACAAATCGGTTTGTGCTTTCTACCAATTTCAAATCAACTCCCCATCAAATGCGGCAACTCGTGTCACTAGCAAGTTCAGGTTTTTACTTTTGTATATCTAATTGTATAAATTCGGAGCACATGAAAAGAGCCCGAAATTTTAATCCCCAAAAAGGTTCACTAATCTTTAGCATGGAAAGAGCCCGGGTCTCCACAGGTACCTGAGGAAGAGGATGCTGACTCGTGTTCTGAAATAGTGTTGTGTTTGGTTGGGTTAGGTTATTTCTTAGAAAAACAGTAACACTTCGTCCCACTCGCTTTTACAGATGATTAAATAAGCTAATGAAGTAACATTTCGGCCCGACGAAAAATTGACAAGGGTTGAGGAACGCAGTTTAGGTAGTAAGAGGTACATGACCTGTATACTTTGCAACCACCCTCTGGTGGAATGTCGCCCAACCGTCACCCCTTGCATCCTCTGACCTCACATAACGGAGAATCGGTGGAATCTTACCTAACCTAACCTAACCTAACCTAACCTAACCTGTCAAATATTTTGTTGGGACGAAGTGTTACTAGTGGGCAGGTAGAGAGTTGAACCGTAGGCCACATCTGAGGGTTTCGGGCCGAAATGTTACTGGGCCGATGTGTTACTTGGGCCGAAGTGTTACGACACGGTTAGGTTAGGTTAAGTTAGGTTAGGTTAGGTTAGGTTAGGTTAGGTTAGGTTAGGTTAGGTTAGGTTAGGTTGGGTTGGGTTGGGTTAGGTTAGGTAAACAGACTATATCTTTTAGTAATGTAAATATCTTTTAATAATCTATATTTTAATAAGTATCTTTTAACAGTATATATTTTAATATTGTAAATAAATTCATGTATTTCAACTGTGTTATTGGTTCTTTCTCCTTTAAATACCCGTTGTGAAAGTTCTAGGATCACACCGTCCTGGGAGGGACCTTGGAGGTCCGGGCGCTTTTCATGCGTCTGCCTGAGTTTTTGGGCTCTTTTCATGTGCGCTCTATAAATTCAATGACGTAGCCAGGGGGGTCCTGGCGGTCCGAACCCCCCCTTCCGGTCTTAAATATAATACTTTTTTGTAAAATTACATGTAAAATTATATAATCATACGGTATTGACATTGGGGTTGATTATTTTCAATGCCAAGAGAGCTAAGAGAAACTGTTTTAAGGTCTATATTTTTTTCCGGGCCCCCCTTTTACCTGGGGAGTATGGAATACCACCCAGACCCCCCGGTCTGTCGCCCCCTCCCCTATTTTGAAATCCTGGCTACGTCACTGAGCTCTGCTTGTATTGTGTAGTGTGAGGAAATAGAAGTTCATCAAAGAATAATACAGTATTATGAATATTATTTACCTTGTTTGATTTGGATATGAAAATTCTTGTTTTAAATCGTTAAGCCCATAATCGCTTCTTGATATCGAGAAGCGATTCATGAATTAAACAGCTTTCCAAACGCCTTAGGAATTTACCAATCCAAGAATAATATATCGTTGAGTCTAAATAAACTGTGTTTAGGCAACAACTTATTAAAGCCCTCCCAGTTTATGGACGGAAATCTCACCCGTATATCATAGGATTTGACAATGCGAATTTACAAATTTGACAATAAAACGGGATTCCCGTTTTGACTCTACCACTTCTACCAATAATCCCTCAAGAACCGGGAGTTAACTCGATAAATCTAACTGGTTGGTCGAAACCAAAGTTAAGCTATCAGGATTTAATCCTACCGGACGGTATACACAGCGGGGATCTGGTCCTGTTGGTATTTTATGACGCTCACATGAGTGTGTGTGTGTGAATGTGTAGGGCGACCCACTGACTTGACATCTGTTTTACAAACAACTGCCCAAAATTATGTTTGCTACACACGACCTAACGGTGTTTGATTCAGAGCGTCGCTCGAGCGCCTTTGACGGAGTTAATTTAAATTTAACCCAAGTATCATAAATCATTAATCTCTCTAATTAACGTAGCCTACAGATCCAGGCATATTTCGTTAACTTGCGCGAAATAGCAAACGGTTTTTGTTTTTGTATAGGAATAAGTTTAGTTTTGTGTGGCGAAAAATACGTAAGTATTGTGAATGTGTAGTGGAAGTGTTTTTTAACATTTTGAACTCTTTAATGTTTGTTGTGGAGTTATGCGATTTAGTCCTTTTCGGTGTTTATAGTATACGCGTTGTATATACTATACTATGCATAATATACATACTATTCATAATTATACAGTTTTTAAAGGATCGTAACTAATATTTACCCTTCAAAAGTAATACATGTATTTAGAATTTATCGCCAATCAATGCAATAAATAAAAGTTGAATTCACGTATGCTTGATTAAGATATCCATAGGATTGTGAACATTTCCCATACAACAAACCAGTAAATGTCTAACACTGACGACACTATGACAAAGTCATGATGATAGGCCTAAGTCTTTGAGTACATAAAGTAACTTCAACTGTAATTACTTTATGTAAATACGCTAGCGTCACGTCGCGTAGTACTCCATGGTGCAACAGGTGCGACAGTCTCTCTCTCACCCCCTGCACCCCCTGGACTGCTCCAACTGTTGCATCAGGGCGACGTCACTGACCCCCCTGGCTGATCAATAACCATCCCCTACCACTTTCACTGAGGGATGATCTCTTTTAGCCCTGTAATTTGCTGGAAAATACTAGGGATTGAGTAAGGGTAGAATCTGTTGGGATAGTGTAAAATGGGATTTATTTTATTAATTTATTATTTTTTTTTATTTCGGCGATTATTTATTATTGTATTTACCAATCACGAAAACTGTTATTCTTTAGTCAAGAATACAAGGAGAGTAAGATCTCGTAAGGGTGTAACCTTTTCTTACTAGTGTAAAGAGATTGTATTACTAGTTTTGTCGATGTAATTTTTTATTTTACCAACGGAAACCAAATATTGTACAGATAACTAAGCGATGACAGAAAAACGACAGTAAACTAAAACAAATATTTTCCGATAGTACTGGTCTAGTGCTAGTGACCTCTAGGAAGCATTACGGTTATGGCTATAATTTTACCAACGATAGGGATACTAAACTGGTGAAAACAATTCTTCCAGTTGCCTAATTTCTTTGACTATTTTTGATCAAGTACAAGAGGGAAAAATGAACTTTGGACGATGGAGGAACATTTTAAAATGTTAGTGTTAGCATTAGCATTCCAATATTACCCTGCAAGAGCTTTTAGGGAAAGCCTACAATCCTCGGCTGAGAATATTATCCATGGTAGTGTACATTTCTACTCTCTAGGATGCGTAGTGAGTTGGAGATTCTCACACAACATTCGGAGGGTGTAGAGTGTAGGGCCTACAGTAGGCGGTAGAATAGAGGAAGTGCAGCACTTGTGTTGAGCCAGTCACGGACAAACACTCTGCTTTACAGATTGGCCAGCTCGCCCACAACACGACAAATATTGACCAGACAATGGGCTTTCCGCAAACATCTACCTCAACAAGTCTTGGGACTGGTGGGCTTTGTATAGATTCTTGAAGGATTCCGAATAGATTTGTTGAGCGAATATGTATATTTCAAAATGAGAATCGTACAGAATCTGATTTAGAAATATTCGCATCTTTGGTAAAGAGAGCATTAGAGTAGATTACAGCTGTTCTACAACTGCTGTTGCGCTGTTGCAATAAAAAGTCAGGAAAACTTATTATACACTGAAAAATTTTACTACGTACTCTAACAAAGTGCATTTTAAAATGTATACTTAGTCAATAAGAACGCAATTAATCTCTGCCCAATTAAGTGTTTTTCTTTACAGTTAGAACAGCTTTGAAATTGCCAATACAAAAACAAGCTAGTTGTCGACTATCGTCTTCTGGCGATTCTGAACATTCAGTTAAACTTAATCCAAAACATATCCAAAAATAGAATACGACTGAAGAATATGGTATTTCACTAAGTTTCTTATTTATTCATGCGCTTTAATTTTATTCGCTTTGAATTCTAATCGAATTAAAAATTACAGACAACATTACGATATCATTCACTTGGTAATAATTCAAGATAGTCTTCTTAGAATGGTTTCTGGGCGAAAATAGCAAAACTGAGTTTAAAAAAATACCTCATTTGAATATTATCGGATGAAAAAATACAATGTTAAACAATTGATTATGGTTTAAAAAAACCAAAGATTTAAAAACTCATAATTTTATAATTAGCTCAGTTGTTCTAAAAACGTATATATACTAGGTACAGTTATAATCAAACTATACTACAATTGAATAACCAACAATACAATATGTCGTTTCATTTAGAGTTACTACGCGAAATCACAATTTTAAACGGTTATCTTTGAACATAATAGGCTACTTTGTTGAACATTTTCTGACATATTTAGGAATATTTCAATGTCAGAACAACCCAAACAAGTTTAGACGTTTTTTACATCTATTTAGTTTTAATTAATTAGTAATGCATTACAAAAAGTTTCGAGGCAAAAACTGGCATCTGCAAATGGGGCAACACCTACCAGGCGTGTAGTGTCAAAGTCGCCTCCCAGGGCTTATCACAGACAGACAGACAGACAGACAGACAGACAGACAGACAGACAGAAATGTGATCTGTTGTAGGCGTGTGTGGGAGTGCATCGCACTAGACACAACACACGCACACCAACACCTGAGGTGCTCATTTTGTACTTTAAAATGTAAACCTCAGTGATAACTAAGCTAATTTTGAAATGGAAAACAGCGTATACTTGATGGAATGAGAAAAATCTAATTGTATGATGAATACATGAATATTTTCACGTATACTCAATGCTAACTTTGAACCATTACTTTTTCTTGTGTAAGCAGATATATTTGTCAGAAAGCCTCTATTATTACAGTACTAATATGAGGAGAGCTATGGTACTTTATTGTATTTCAAAGTCATACCATATATTATTTAATATAATTAGTCGGTGACAATAGCTTGGTTTTCTAACTTGACGATACAAATAAATTTATACTCTTATCCTGCGAGACTAACTCCTCATGACTATTTATTCTTAAATAAATTGTTTGTAAACACCCCATTATTACAGAATGTGTTTTTACGATTGAGTCTTTGTTTGAGTGTCACGTTAAATCGGGACATACAGTATTGGATTCACTAATTTTGCACTTAACGAACAAGTTAATTAGGACCAATGTACGCTGTAGTTGTTTAAAACTGCTGCTATGTAAAATCAAGGGGTCGAATATTGTGTAAATAAATAAGATGAAAGAATAAATTTTCTAAGTTATTACAAAGCCAAAACTTACCATTTCTCCTTCGCCGTAGCAAAAAACCGTATTATCCTATGCAATTATAAGCCACGAATACCCAAATCACGGTCGATCTCTTCTCTCCGGTCCCCCACTACGCGAATCGCGTGGTTTCCATCGTTATCAGGGAAAGCTGGCCATTGGCTGTCCACGCCTTCCCCCCTCCACCTCCCCCCACGCTTTCTCATTAATTAATTAGGAGCCGTGAAGACACAAGACACCCGTGACAGGCATATCCGGCGCGAAGGACCAAAACTATACTGCGACTGCGTAATGCAGCAGACTTGCGTAGTTGCGTAGTGCCGTGCGTAAACGGCGTAAACCGGTCGTGGTCTTCCAGGGCAATTACCGCTCGTTTGTTTGGGGTTCGTACAACTGAGCGAACCGGTTTCAAGTGTTTGAATATCAATTTTGTTGATACGTAAACGTATTTGTAAGATAACAATCATTGAATTCGTATTCGAAAAGTTTCTTTACGTCTAGAAATCTGGAAACGCATGCCGATTTGTTCACAAATGATTATATTTTCGTCAAGAATAACAGTTTAACAAATATGAATCTATGACAATTTGTTGCCGGTTGTTAGTAACACACAATACATGTTTTCTTTCATAGGTAATACTGTATATTTCATAGCTCATTTCATAGTCGGTATGTTATATCGCTGCAATGTACTCGTAACAACGAATGTAATGTAGTGTAGGCCTATTCATATTTCTTTATATTGCATCAACTTATGTATCTTTGAAAGTATAAGTATCAAAAACATAACAAACATAATATACCACAGTTACATACAAATAATCTGTATACTACTATAGTAGTCAATGGTAGAAGTAAAAAATGATCATCATGGTTTTTTATATTTAAACATCAAATTTTAATTCTTTAAATTATTCATACCCTACGTTAATCGTCAAATTGACGGTTAGCAACATGGATATATATATTTTTTTTTAAATACAGTAGTTGAGCTGTATGAAGGCTAACTATCACGAGCAGCAAGTAAGTCTGCTTCTACGTTCAGTAAAGTTTACATTGTTTTATAAGGGTATGCATTATTATATTTTGCCGTTTACAATAATCCCAAAATTTGGTCCGTATACCAATTACTACAACAAAACCACTATACAAGTATATTAAGTATCAACAAAGGTTGCACAACGAAACACGTTTGTTTTGCTGCTAAAGCACATACTACATGGATTCATAGAAACTCTGACACAACAGTAATATTTGACGTCAATGCTATAGAATGTCGTGTAGATGACAACTTCCGAAGGTTCAGTGTTGAGTGGAAATGTGGAAATGGTCTCGGACATTCGTGTTTTACGAACTCATCCTAATAATTACAGGCTTCGTAGTCAGGAGTGCGTTTGTAGTTTGTAGATTGTGTTGGTAGCAACACGCCAACATGATGCGCATTTGTTTTGAAAATGAAACCTCACATATATTGACATTGGCGTATAAGGCACGTATTCCTCGAAATTTGTAATAATAATATTCACCATAGCCATTGTTAAAAATAGACAGATGAAAATATGTCAAAGTAAAAATGTAGAGAAAATAGAGAAAGGGAAAAGTTTAAATTAAACCCTGCTTACAGGTGGGTTTTAAATTTTACGTTCCGTTTTTTTCTGTTTTGTAAAATATTACATTTTTTCCTCTACATGTTGTAAAATTTTATTTATTTATTTTTGCATGGTGTACTCTTTAGACTTGTACTAATAAATAACAAACATTTAAATAGCTGTTAAAAGTTCACCTTTTATCGTTAAACCCCGTTGTCACGTACTGTAGTTGAATAAAGCTAAAAAAATATACATTTAATTTTTTGTACTTTTCGTATACACTCTATGCACAAAACCGCATTTTAGGGTCCATAGATATTTTTCTTATTAGTTTTATCTGACTACGTTTTTTAAAAGTGTGTATGGCTGCAATGGATCAAACTCATTTTGTATTAACAAATGCATGATCAATACAGAATAAGGTGTATAGAAAAAGATGTTTTAATTACGTCATGTATAATGGACATGACATTTTGATATTCTGAGCAACGAGTATATTTTGTTTGATTTAACTTCTACTTCTTCCTTAAACTCAAACTAATCTAAACTACATCTAAAAAATATGAACTATTTCGTTATCCAAATACATAATCGCGAAGAAGCCATAGCCCACATTAAGCAAAATGTTGTAGTTGTGTTAATTATTTTCTTTAAAAGTAGTTTCGTTCTAGCAATAAATATGTAGTTGATATCGAATTGGAAGCCGCACAAACAACCAATTAATTTTTAACTTAACCACTAAGTTACTATTGAATCTCGCAGTTCCATAGGAATTATTTTTCATCGTAAAGCGTAGGCCTAACAATAGCAATCCCTGAACAAAAAATATAATAAAACAAATTATATAACTAATAACTATCGAACCATTTGAAGGAGGAAATTATATTTGTAGGATACTCCTAGTTCATCATATACGTTTATGTTTAGATACTATAGTAGTTTTGCAATATATGTTACCCACTCATACAGTAAATTGTCACTTAGATTTTGAGTCGATAGATCGAAAAACTTGAACTACCGTAGGCCTACTCTACTTATTTAGGACTGTTTTGGAGCGTTTAAAGAACTAATTCGTTTTGAAAATCTTATTTTTAAGTGTCGCATCAATAAACATTAAAATACAACTAAATCTATTATTATCTGAAAATAAAATTTTTAGCTCGTAACAACACTAGTTAAGGTAATTTTTGATTTTATGTTACAATCAATACATGTGATGATTATTTTAACTGTTTATATTTCAAATACTTCTTATTTAAATTAGTAAACTCATTAATTTTTTATTACATTTTTAAGTCCTTTAATTCGTTGTATGAGCCAATATATCAAAATTGGTGAAGAAATTATTTATGTTAGTTTTTAGTACGTTACTACATATTCTTCGTTGTATAACATCAGTAACATGAAGAAATATGTTAAAATATTTATGTTTCGAGTTTTGTCATGTAACTGCAAATGGTGTTTATAAATGGTGTTGTAGCTGCATGTTTTGTCGTATAACAAGATTGTTTAAATATAACAGCATTGGACCGTATAACTATACGTTTCATTGTATAATTTTAAGGTTCGTATAACTGATAGCGATGTAAAACTACATTGTTGACATATAACAACATTGGGTCGGATTACTACACGTTTTATTCTATAATTAAGTTTTCGTATAACTGATAGCGATGTAAAACGACATTGTTGACATATAACTACATTGGGTCGTATAACTACACGTTTTATTGTATAATTTCAAGTTTTCGTATAACTAATAGCGTTGTAAAACATCATTGTTGACGTATAACAGCAGCTATATGATTAGTTTTAGAGCTATACGTGTTGTCGTAACTACACATATTGCTGAGTTACTACGTTGGTTATGACGCCGCGTACAGCGTACTACGAGTTGTAGTTATACGACATACGACAGCCACTATGACGCATCGTTTTCAGATACTCCTGGACTTGCGCATTGTCAAGTTTCCTGACAAAAGGAAAGTGGATTTATTCGGTTCGTCATTTAATCGAAGACTACATCAGTTTAAAACCACAGTTTTACTTAAAAATTTACAGTACTGTGTTTTCAATAACGACTATTTTCTATACCATTTTATGGATAAGATTTTTGTTTAGGTCTGTTACAATAAAATGTGTATACTTATAAAATTGCTCGTACCAAAAACGTATATGATTTGACAAAAATATGTCATATAAAATATTATGTATAATATTTCATCGTTGAGATAGTAAGCACTTACTCAAAAACAAAACGTGAAATTTGTTTCTAACGTCGTTTAAAATTAGGCCTTGTAACATTGTGACCAACATTGACTTGAAAAATATTTAACAGTGGTATTGGTATAATTTAGAGTATTGTCAGTTAATTTAACGTTATTACTTTAGTTTTGCGATCTTTCAAATATACGCGTAAACTCCTTGAGTTATTATAAATATTTTATTTAGGAAACCATGTGTGACATTGTCACAAATATAAAAGTTGTCTAATCCAATCCCAGACCCTAATATAATACTTTATTCCAAAGCTAAGACAACCGTATTATCCTCATATATCTCTGTTCAAATACAAATTTTTCAACGCATTTCCCGCTAAACCCTTCCACACATTTCACAAGACACTTACAGAAGCAGATGAAGGTGGACAAAGGTAGCTCCAATATCACAATATCACACGTCACTATCACACGCACACCGCGAAGTCTCCACCAATGCTACAACACATACTGAGCTCCTCGCGGTGAGAGCTCCGGAGCGCGAGTGTGGAAGCTCGGTCCGTGGCGCGCCCCCTCCCCCTCATCATCGCTCCCCCCGCCCCATACCAGCTGACCGGACTAATTAAATCGGGCCTGATAATGCATGATAACTGACACTTTGCTACCTGCTGCAGCACCGCAACGTGTGTGAAAACAAAACAATGGGAATAGGTTCGACATCTTCGCTTCGTTGGGGATGGAACGAGTTGATAGAATATCAGTATGAGTGTGGATGAGTTTGTTGAGTATTTGCTGCAGAAAGAGATGTATGTAATATACTAAGGGGAGCAAATGATTGTTTAAAGGAGATGTTGTTTATGACATCGTTATATTTTAACTGTGAAAGTATTGCTGTGGCGCGGTTATTCGAAGTTTACTAATCGATCGTTACACTTGATTCATATTCAAAATTGCTAAAAAGGTAAACGATTCATGATACTACGAGTAATAAGAATATCAAGAACTCATAAATGGTCTCAACATGCTACTTGATGTGTAACATGTTTGTATAAATAATCAACAAGGCCTAATTATTATTTTAGTAAGTATATTGTTATGACACTAAAAGTATTGCAAATTTCAAACATTTTAGTTGAAAGGTCTTAAATATATATTTTAATTGTATTAGAAATATAATTAATTAATAAAAGATAACAATTTCATATCATTTGAAGCTACCACAAACATTTAGAAAGCACAAAAAACTGTAAAATCCTATAATAAAGTAATGGTATTTTACTGTAAAACTTTTATATGGAAATGTATTTTTCGTGAGTCAATGACTTACTTCTCATTGTGAATTACAAAGACTCAATTACTAATGTTGACGTATTGCTGACTCAATCTTTTTCCTGCATTGAGTCGTAGAGCAACATTATAGTTTATTCTGCAAACAAAGAAACCTAAACCAAATCAACAAAACGATTCCCGCACGAACAACCGAGGGAAATACAAGACTAATAAAATAATAACAGGTATTAGTCTGGCGGCGAGGAGACGCCATCGACTTTTACGAAACTGCGGAATTCCGCTAACGGCAAAATTACAAACCCCGTCCTACACCCACAAGCGTCCCAGCGTCCCAAGTGATTTTTAAACCAAATTGCCAGTTTATATGAGCTCGAGGACCCAGTTTTGAGTCAATACAATAATTAGCGGCTCCATTAGGACCTTCCCCGAGGCACGGCGGGCGCCGACCCTTGATATATGGCACACCCACCCTTCGCTATTATCACTTCTTAAAGAGGACACCCGCCAAATCGGTCCACTTTTGGCGGCTTTTTAGCCGACCTGTTAGCTTCGGGCAAAGTGGTTACGGATAGTTAAGAAACTAAATTTAAAATGTGAGTCTATTGTTTTTGGTACCAAGAGTTGTATTGAATAATCAATACTCTGGACAATTTTTTGAAGAAAGACTTGATAAAACTAGTAAACAACTATTTATAGCTATGTTATATTACAACATTGTCACATAGTAGTTCGTAACCCACATTATACGATATATAGGTCATTCTATCTCCAAAATAGAACAATACTTCTCCCAGATAATCTTTATAAAGAACGTCCTTCATTCAACAATTCATTTTATCTTATAATTATTGTGTTTATTCTTACATTTCCTATGGTTATGAAAATGCATCCGAGTTTGAACACAGGAAGCTGCATATCATGCAGACCTTAGCCTCCGGCCGTGAACCAGATGCTAGAGTTGGCCAACAAATGCATCTTGTCATAGCCTCGCTAAGTGGACAGTTTGATGCATTTGTTTGGTCCACTTCATCTTCGGTGATCGGCGCAGTGGCCGTGATGCAACGACATTGCCCTAGCAACTAAACTGTTGTTTATTGCTGTGTCAAATATAAATCATTAAACATTAAATATTCTTCTTTGTCGTGATTTGACTAACTTGCCAAACCGTTTAATTGTATTAAGTTATTTATGTTTACTTACCAAAAGGTGAAGGGATGGATTTATTTCGTGTTGATCATGTGAGTCCTCCAGTTGCAACTCGTCTGCGTTGCTCTGGAAGTTCAAAATAACTTATTTATTTGTAAACCTTTAATTAACTTTACTACATCAACCAATCTTAAATAACTATGGTTTTCGCTTTAACTGAATTACTAATCAAAAAAGTAGTACACATTTTGTTGTAAGTGATTAATTATTCCACTGTATTTGAGTAACTAATGACGCAAATTGTAAATGTAAATTTACAAGTGGTCGTAGGTCAAATTTTTTACTTTATACGTTATCCGTCATAAAAATTGCTTGAGATAAAAGTCTTAAAAGCTAATACAAATATAGATGAAGATATTTTACTTACCTTATAAGCTTCAGAATAGTTCAATATGTGGATTTCAACTTTGTAGAATCAAAGATTCTGAAACAAAAGAATAACATTTATTGGATAGTAAAATAGCAATTGTTATTGTTATTCAATAATATTTATGGAATGACACAACGAAACTTATATCAAACAAAATATAATTGGCAAAATAAATTTTGAGGTAAACTCTACACTCAAATCTTATCAAAATAATTTAGAGTGATGACGTTGGTGAATGCCATCTATACAAATTTCAAATTAATAAAATAGTGATATTCAATTGGAGTTTGGATTTAAAAATGTAAAGTAGTAGCATTGACTATTGGATGGTAGTCAAAGGTAGTACGTATTTTCTGCGAATTTTCCATCTAGTGAATTAAGTAATTTTACAATTTAGTATTCCAATTGAATCCCAGTTCCAATATCAATGAAAGAAATGTGTGTTGGATGCATTCACTAGCACATCTTTGATCATAATTGCAGTTTATACAGTATCTTGTGCTAAATATGAATCCACAATGTCTACTTTTAAGCAGTTTACAGGCAATGGAACGTATTTGACAGATTCCCAAGACCTACTAATGGTTACCTCTGGTGCAGGTGTGATGCTTGATCCGGTTATTTAGTATCCGAAGTTCACACGAGATTCGCAGCCCAACTTTCGACGATATTTACAACGTGACTGTTTACACGGTTGGGACTTGTTTTAATTAAAATATATCAGTGCAAGCTCAACAGCTCAACGGTATTTCCTCCGCACTTTACTACCTGGTCGAAAACAGGAAATGTAGAAAAGTCGTAGTCGGTAATTTTAGAGAACTAGCGTTCCCAGCGGTTCTGTGAGTTATAGTGGTACGGGAATTAAAACGTGAGGACAAAAACCTCTATACTGTATTGTTGAAGGTCTAGAGTGCGTTAAAACTAGTAGTAGTTCGAAGGTTTATAACATCTATGAGTTATATTCTAACTCAAATTTACCAAAAATATTCCTCCTAATAAAAAAAAGGTTTACAAATGTTATTTCTTTAACGAAATAGTGTTTTTGCGTTTTTAATTTGAACTGGTGTACTGTTGAACTAGTGGGAGAAAAATATCGAACAATACGTCACTTTTCTAACATAAATGTAACACATCGAGGATAGTAAAATTGTTATACAATGGTACTTAATATATATACACAAGTTAACCATTTAATAACACTCAATAGATTGAGAAACGCACGATAAGACGCAGCTCAAAACATGTTGCAGCTAAATAAATAAACACCCGTTACAACTTCCGCACCTTGCTTCAAACGCACGTTCATCAAAAATAATTGAGATTAGCTTTTTGAAAAGCAGAAAATTGAGTTTGTATTGCCGTCTCACGAACTTGTAAATTATCACTTGTTTGCCAATAGCCTATATCGAGTTACTTATCTACTTATCTCTAATTCAATCTTTCAACAACCCATTTACTTCAGTGATCTGATTTCGTACCTCAGGAAAAAACTACAAATCGATTTGTAACAATTTTATTTTAAGTCTTTATGTAACGAGTGTGGACCCATTGTGTGGTGTTTGTGATAATAATCACATAATAAATATAATTAGATTTAGAACCACAGACATTTCTCATTAGGGTGTGTTTTGTCTCATAATAGTGCAATATAAGTTATGCAATTATGGTATACTGTATTGTTATCCTACAGCAGTTAGCTTCAACTCTTCAGGGTGAGAATAACAGGTTCGATCCCCGTCAGGTCCAAAAATATTGGAGACGGTTAAGTTTTTTCCACAAAAGCACCTGACGAGAGCATAAAATATTTTTAAATGCTATACCAGCAGTCTGAGTCACTTCGTGACACATAATATATGATATATTTGATATATAGCTGATACGGGTGAAAACTATCAATTATCATCATATCCCTATTATTTTCATTGCGTTCGCGATCTCTTCGAGGCATCTTCAAATTTACAAATGCTAATGAAACATACAATGAAAACACAAAATCTTTTCTTAACAATTTAAGCAAATAACATTACAATATTTTACGTAAATTCCCCAAAATACCAACAAAACATACTATGAAAACAAAAAATCCTATCACAATACAAAATCCAACGTAAGTAATTTTCTTTTTTACATTTTATACAAAATAGTATTACATTATTTTACTTGAATTCACTGAAACATCACCAACTACAGAAAACCTCATTTTCGTATGGATGCAGAGTGCAGACAAAATTGTATGATGGCCATCTGTTTTGATGTAAACAAATCAACACTTTAAACAGTGCAGATGATTGACAACAGAATTCAGCAGAAACTATGATATTTTAAAAGCCTGTTGGACGAAGGGTTTTTACGAGGTATCATCCAAACCCACAAAAGGCACATCTAGAGGAGCTTTAAATTGATACCCAATATGCCTATAAAAATAAATATTTAGGGGTCAATTTGCTGCACACAAAAATCCAACAAATTCTTTTAATAATATAGATAACTGTGTTCGCAAAGGTATATTTGCTATACTTACCCACAAATGAACCAACAATTGACCGTAATACATCCAAATATTTTTTTATGGGAGATATTTTCATTTTACAGACCCAACCACACTTTATGAAAACAAAATAGCTCTTAAAATAATTCATACATATTTGTATTCATTATTTTTTTACATCCAAGGACCCGTCTACTTAAAACCACCCTCTAAAGACTTAGTGTTAAGTAACAATAATCCGGGTACAAACGGTAAACCAGAGGTACAAAGGAGGGTGGACGACGTAAAGACAGCTGAGGACGTCGACAGATGTCTTACACGCGCGATTTGTCCTGAAGATTTATCAGCTGTTATCTTTGTGTTGACCAATGTCCATAGGGCGTGACTGGAGACTCCCCAGAACGTAGTAAACTAGAGCTGTTAAGGAGAATGTCTTAGAGGAAGATTCATTCGGTTGTTTCTAAATTTTGGAAATTTAACGGAGCAAAATAAGTAAGATATGTAATTGATGCGTGTTTTAATTAACTTAACAACATCAAAGTATTCTCGAATTTCTGGTTTCAGTCAACTGCACCAAATTTAAATAAAATAAATTATTCTAAATAAAACAAATTATTCTAAATAAAACTTATATACGACGTTGGTGTATACTATAGAATCGTTTCACACCAACCATCTAAGTAACAAAAGCTAGGTGAGAATTTATATTTTAAACAGTGGTGAAATCTGTGATTGGCTTATTCAACTATAAGTTCTGTGTTAATAAAAATAGGCTACAGCTGGTCCGTCAGTATAACGGTTGTCTTCTTTAGTCAATGCTTAAAGTCAATGGTTCTTTGATAATCGAGTAGGGTTGGTCATCTTTTAATTTATCTGTGTATATTATTTTTATATCAAAATACAATCCAACCAGTATATGACAGCGATCCCCGAAGGTACATGAAGAGCATGGAGTGGGCTGCCACAAGGCGGCGTCTTAGATCCCATCTTCTTTGTGCGCGAGAGACGCGTGTTCCCGGCACGCGGCACGCGCTAGTGTGGGTGTCATCTATTGTCAGCTACTTTCTTACGTTCCCCTCGCCTATTCATCGCGCTCCCTCTCAGATTTCTTAACGGCATTAATTTTTGTGTTGATTTTACATGGCAGGCGGCCAACGGTCGCTGGTAGGCGTGAAATTATACGACATTCCCGGTCAATACAGCTGTCCAGCGCTCGCCCGCCGCTGGTGAGGATCTTCGGACACATCTTTGTGGGCTTAGACGTAATTTTAAATTGTTTACACATATTTTGTTTTTGTGTCTGACATTAAAATTCTTTATGAGCTCGTGTTCGTAACCAATGATGAACGAGGTTTTAACGGACTTATTTAAGCTTCAGAATAGAGATGAATTTTAAAATTGGTGAAAATATATAGTAATGAAGTGATCCATTCATCGCACTCAACAACAAGTTTTGGTGCTGAATTTTTACAATGTTCAGGATGTATAAGTTCTTGATGCATATATTAGAATATAAACTACAATATGATCACTAAACCTACGCTTCTATAATGTGTGATTACATACATGAGCATACAGTATATGTTTACACAGCCTAAAAAAGTCAACAGTTTAGTGTCGAAACTGGTTGTCAAGTTAAACTAAGGAGTACTAAGGCAAACAGTAGTACCCCCTTTTATTAACTACATTATTAGTACATATTAATTTACTACATTATTAGTAGTATTTATTAGTACATTGTAAGTTAATTTGTTCCACAATACAAATATTTAAACAATTATTTGTCATTTTAATTAAAATAAAATGCGGTAGTATGTAGTGTAATGCTATGTTTTATAATACTGAATTGTAATTTTGTTTTAGTTTATTTGCGGCGAACAAAGATATTTTATTTCTAATGTGTAGATAAATAATAAAAAGAAGTAAACTTTAATAGCAAAAAACGTTTTAAAGTTTCTATGATTTCTGGAGTGAATAAAATGAACGCCCTTCACTGAGCAAAGCTCGGTTCTCGGAGTCAGTGGCCGTACCCAAGCGCCGCTGACCCCCAAATTACATGCGCAAGTCTAAAGAGGGACCACGTTTGCCCCAGTTTCCTATTCAACGTCATGGGGCTGCGAAGAAAAGGAAATTTACAGACAATGTTTTATTTAACCATTTCGTAATGCTATATCCTTATGGAGCGAGGAACTTTGTTTAGGTTAGTCCCTATTGACGTTATTTCCGATGTGAGACATGATGAAGTGGTTATCGTACTTTTGACATTAACTTCACAGTAGTTTTATGTCGTTATGGGAATACAGTAAAGTGTGTTTAGGAGAAGTAAAGTAGATATTGGATGCATGATGTCGCGTTCATGCACAACTAACTGAGCAGGGTAATGAGCAAGTGAGGTGCGAAGAGTGGGTAGTTTTAAAATATTTGTTGTTACTTAATATCACAAAGAAAAGTGGTTCTGCATGTAAAATCAAGGGAGATGACAGGTGGTATTGTATAAGAAATCCACGAAATTTTAAATATATTTTTATGAATGGTTGAGGCTCTGCGTTAGAGTGCAAGCCGACTATCAGGACCCCACCTCAATAAAATTAAAGCGTGCCTTTTAGAAAATTATAGTATTAAATCTATAATATTAGTACTCTCTAACTAGATGCCGAATCAGAATGAATATTGGTACACATGGAATACCAGTGTCTTTGGTCTACGTTTCGGATGCCTCTCGGCAATCCTTCTCCGGGGAAAGTTACAATTCAACTTCTTATCAAAGCTGCACTTCAACTATCTACAGAAGACTTATATTTAACAATATCAATATTTAACCACTCTCGAACATCGCATATGTCTGGTAAGGAGGTTAACTCGATAGTTTCACACAACTACGAGAACATGGAACATACGTTTAACATTCCCCTCACAGTAAGGGACCACCTCGGTTGCGTCAGAACTTAACTGTTTTATAATCCGTCCACGCCACGATCCATCTCCGTTAATTACCCGACATTTAGCCGTGCCAGAGCCGGCCGGTACATCTCCCTACCTACAAGGGGTGATGGACGGCGCAGAGCGGATCCTCCTCCGAAGGAAGGACGACTTTTTCCCCCCGTTAACGGGACGTGTCGCGAATCTTAGTCCTTCGAGCCGCATTTTTCTGCTGGAGAAGGCCTATGACAGTGTAGGTGAAGCCACCTGTCCCCCGCATATGGCAAGACGCGATACCTTTCTGACGCTTTTTACCGTATTCGCCTCAACTAGTCGGGATTTTATTGAGTCCGGGAATGAGTGCGTTAGTTTTTGCCAGAGCATGCATCATTCGCGGACAGGTTTACGGCGGCTAATGGCTAGGATGGATGTGTTGAGGTCGAACGTATGGTGAGTGGAGTTCATTGAAACCGTGTTGAAATATGATTATTAATATACTATTTTCTATCAAAAATAATAGTTTCCCACTACTGCATCTATGTCTTCGCCCCCTTTTAAGTTACAAAGAATTACGAAGAAAAAAAGTATAAAAAATTCTTATAATCATAAAAAATCTTCTGTAGAACGAAAATAATTGTTAAAACCCAATAAAATAATGCATTTTCTCAGCACCAAACATTAAAAACAATATATTATTTTCGTCACAATCAAACAGATTAACGAGAAACACAGCAAACCTTTCAGAGTTATTGTTATCAGATCGATGCGTGAGAGGGAACGTCAAAGTGATGTAACTGTTTTTGACGTCTCTCATGGCAACCTCAGCTTGATCTCAGATGGGTTGTGTTGTAGGTGTTGTTCTGTCTTATCTATAATCTACTTGTTTATTCCCACTTTCACTTTCCCTTTGATATCAGAATGTTACTGTGTGATCGGTCTCGGGTCCCGTATCGAGATTGACAGTTGAAAAACACGAGTTTCAGGGTTATTATGGGAACTTCTGGGTAATCACAATTATAACTGAACTGTGTGTTAATGTGTTCGTCCGTTGACCATTTTTAGATCTATCATCTAAGTATAAATGATTCCTTTATCTAATAGTGAAGAATTGGGATACAGTTTATGCGGTAGTGTACACCGGAGTTGCAAGACATCAAAAACGACAAAATACGTTACATTCACACATATTGTCCATTTGTGAGTGCAACCTGAGACGGTTTGCGAGACATTTCCTAAACTCCCCCTGATGTGAACTTAAATCGAGATCGAAATCTTGTGAAGCGGTCAAACATCCGAGCTTATGACAATTGGATTGCACAAAACGCAGTCAGGAGGGGGAGGTCCCAGGTGCCGGGGGGGGGGACTTTCGCAATGTAGGGTGGCTTTGGGGAGTTGGGCAACAAGACTTTGGCAATTTAAACAGGGTCAGAATCAGACGCTCCCCTATGTGAGAGCTTTTAGCACTTGATTGCGTACATAAACGTGTTTTATACAACAGTTCTACTTCCTACGTAGCTGCATAGACAGGTAGTGTTTAAACCGCGGCTTGAATGTGGATGGAAAGTAACATGAGTAAACAATAGTGGGTGAAATAAACTTCGATATCAATTCGATATTTATTTAGCCTATCTATATTCCATCAAATGGTCAGAAGGAAGCCTTTACTGGCAAATGATGTAAATGGAATATGAGGTTGACTGTAAAGTTTACAATCTCATAAAATTTCTAAAACTCGAATTTCAATGTCAAAATTATGGTACTGACACTGAGGAACGCAAAGCGGTTTGAACAGAGTTTACATCTAGGCATACGTTAAGCCAAGCAAATAATTTAAGCTATCATATATTTCCCGAAACGTAAGAAATAGGTATATGCTAAGACCAGTTAAAACTCATAAGGAGTCCAAATCATATTTTTCTGTAAAGTAATCAGTAATAAACTACAACCTTGATATACTGTTGCTGGTTTCTATTTTTTGTATTTATAACAGTGGATTATGTTACACCTTTTTTGTAGAAGAGAGGTTATAATATGGTGATTACGATTTTAATCCAACCTTTTATTAGATAGCATCATTGTTTTAAAGCCCAATGACTGAAATGTCATTTGGGTCTACAACTGTCCCCGATATGGATCGAACCAGCGATCTTCAGCTCACCCTGACAAGTTAAAGAGTTAACACTATACTCATACACGGGGTTACACTTATAAGATATATAGCAAAAAAAAATCATTTTAATTGTTGTTACCTGATGACAGAAATGACACCATAAAGGATCACTGGTCAAAAAAAAAAAAACAATCAAAAATATTTTTACCTTGAAATATTACATTATTTTCAATTATGTCTAACATAATCAACTATTTCAATAAGCAATATTAAATTATTCGCTGCATAAGTGAACCTAATAAATGATCCTCCCACCTGTAGATACAAATGGTTACCGGGCGTTTCATTCATAAATCAAAGATTACAAAAACTCCAATGGAACAATAAGAAATATGTGTAGGTGCCTTATAATGGTGAGGTTGCGTGCCGGACTCGTATTAAAACCAACAGCAATGTTACGCCTGCCTGATTCAGTAGGCCGTGGATACAGTGATATACCGTAGGAGGCAGTGGCGGTGGCTACAATACAATACAACCTGGTGACGAAATATAGACGGCTGTAAATTGTATTTGCCCGTTTCAGGAGTGGTAAGTGGTCAGCACATAGTTAAAATTGACAGGATATGTTTTGAACATTTAGTTTTAGACGTAATTATTAATTTATAAAGCATGAAATGGCAGCTAAATAATTCGTAATGAGAACAGATATTGAAATATACGATATGCACGTACTGTAAATTTATATTTAGTAGTCTATCATATTCATGTGATACTACTACTACTTATGACAAAAGTCCTTCGCTTGTTGATACATGGTTACGGTAAAAAATTTAAACGGTAACATGATCAAAGTGAAAACAATGGGAAAACATTACTAAATACACGCTTGTACGTGTTATTTCAAGTTATGTTAAGGAAATCACTTGATTATTTCCCGTTAATTAATATATACAAACATTTAATTTAAAAAATCACTTTCCTTTCCAAAGACTCGCAAAACGTTTCACTTATTGATTTAGATAGTGTAGTCTCTATCTATACTGTACTTGTTGGGATTTTTAAGTTGACAAGTAACTGAATAAGTAAAATAGATTATCTGGATTAATCTATTGTTTGGATAATAATAGTTAATACAAATAATGTCGGAAATCGCTTGGAGAATCTCTCACTGTGATTTTTATAAAACAATGTATAGGACACCAGATTACTACTATCTTCATTAAATAGAAACAAATAAGTCCTATGAAGACGAAACTCAAATACGGAATTCTTTACTGTGATTATAAAAATCTGAAATCTTTAATTTCACTCTAAATTCATATTTATATTGTAAAAAAGTATTACAGTTAATTTTTAAATTCTCCGGAGTACCGGAGATAAAAAGTTACCTTGGGTATTTTTATGTATATTTTTTTATTTGTTCAGAAAAATGTGTTATGAATTTTCTAGGCCAAGCTCGAGCATATCACAAAGAAACCTATACAGTAGGTAGGCTATAAGTAAGTAGTTAAAAACTAAATCATCAAAAAACACAGTTGAAAGTGTCGTAATTTTTAACTCACAATGTGTAATTGATTACATAAAAATTAAAACAACATAGGTAAAAGTTAATACAGCTTTATTAGACCGATAAAGCATATTATAGCCGTTGTTGAAGATATGAAACAACAATAATTTAAAACGTATTTCGCATAACTTAACTTTATTATAGTTTAATTTGTTATTATTAGATAATTTTTTCAATAATTTTTTAACAGCGAATATGTAGCTTAATATTCCTTCACGTGTTTTATTTCCGTGTATTGTACAAAGTTTACTAAAAACATACATAAAACTGAAATTATCAAAGTTTTGGCAGATACAAAGGAACAACTTTAATTTAAAGGGGTTGTAAAATTCCTACTGAGTTGCAGCTATTAAGCCTAATTTACCTTATCAATCTGTTATTTTACATGATTTATTTACTTACAGAGCTTTATTTGTTTGCATTGATTAGGCCTGTTCCACAATTTTAATCAAATTTAAAAAAATCGATCGGTGTATTTATAGTCTTTCCTACAAATACTATGAGTATGAAACTATTTTATATTATTTTACCTTATGTTGTATGACCTTATGTTATATTTATCTTATGTGTGACTCTATTCTTTGTAAATGTTACAAGAAACAGAATAAAGATGATATTGAATTGAATTGAATTGAATAGTTTCTGCTTGATAATAGTACATTATTCAAATTTATTAGATAATTATTTTATGTAACTAGAAAACCTTCATGTTAACCATAGCCTTACTCTATGTTATTTGAAAAAAAAAGTATTTTCCCTATCTGACACACATGTGTTATCTCACAATTAATTGTATAGGTAAAAATAGTAATCATATTTTAACTAGATTTTACTTGAACTATATTTAAATTTTAATGACGTTTGCGAAATGTGAAAAAAAACTATTACAAATTAAACTAAACAGTTCAATGCCAATAACAAAAATTGTACGTTCATCATATTTTTTATGAAAATTACTAGAATGGACTCACCGCAGACTCCAATAATCACAGTGGCACTATGTAGCACAGCACGGCACTCACGGTCACTGGCACTATGCTGGCACTCACAGACTGACTGACGGTGTAGTACTGACTACTGACTAGGGGGGCTGTGCTGTAAGTTGTAAGGGTGCGAAAGAAGGGAGGCACCCTAGGTACACCCCTAACTCCCCAACACCCCTCCATATCTACACCACTACACTACTACCTGCTTACGTGCATTGCGATGCTGGGCAATGGGGATGAATGAGATATGCGGATAAAAAATATCTTCACCAGTGGATTTATGTTTGAAAGAAATATAAACTGTTTAAAGGAAAGTTGTCTAAACACCTCAAATTCCTCTATGATACTTTATCCTATTTGAAAGTATAAGTTTGGTTTAGTTTTAATATTGTCATGTTGGAGGTTCAAAATGTGGTATTTTTAATTCTTTCATACATTCATGCATACATCTTTTTTAGGTTAATACATGGTATTTTACAAAAATCATATATCTGGTGGATACAAAATATGGAATTAAATATTTGTCAGTCTATAAACAAAAATTATTAAGCTCTACCAAATATTATGACAAATATCTCCAGTTCTTTTATATAATTTTCGTGATTCAAACTGAAATTTAGAATCACCATCAATATGATTGGAGGTTGTAGGCAGCTATGGAGTAATTGTGATATAACATATAGAACATCCGGCTTTGATGAAAGAGTGTTTTTAAAGAGTTGTTTAGCCTCCGGATTACTGTATTATACTTACACAGGCTTACGATATTTGCATATAGTAATCCTTTGTTGCTGTTTTTCAACTTGTTTTGGTTATTCTGAAACATATTTTTTTATTGTCAAGAAATCTCAACATTGATATGTCATGAATACAGAAACGTGTTAACTTTCAAATTATTGCTATGCATTTATTATTTAATATATTATAAAGGAAGTTGCAGCTTAGTTATATCAGGTATTCCATTATTATTAAAACCTGTCAAGACATTTATAATTAGTTGTCACCAATTCTACTGCTTCCCATTTGTTAATCGTTTAAAAATCTTTACTCTGACTCTTCACCTGTCAGAAAGACAAAGTTAAATTGTAGAGTGCACAGAGAATTCTCATAATGTAAAACAATAGGAAAAAATCTTAATAAAATCAATAAACGATAGAAAACAGTATACACATCTGACAGGCTGGTTTATCCAACAATACATAGCATGCAATTACGGCCAGCGTTTAGATTGTCTGTAATGTAAATTAATGGACAGAATAGTTATGGATCAATAGTGTTGTGAAAAATGTACACACAATCTACATTAATTGGTCTAATCGACTAAACACGGCACACACTACAAAAACGTTTAAAACCACAGAATTTGTTACAATGTTAAGTGTAAAGTCAAACTCTTACTCTGTATATACTATTTTACAGTGGAATAGTTGTTTCAGCCAACTAAATACAGCACATGTAGTAAGTCGGCGTGGGCGGTCCACGGTGTGGCCGATGTGGTAGCCAAGGGTGAATGAGGGGGTGTGGCCACCACTACACTCACGTTCAAACTAGTTTGGTTTTTATAATGTCCAACTACGTATCAATTAGGAATAAATTATACAGGGTGTTATAGCCTCCGTTTGGACGAATACTGATGCAACAAAAGCCTCACTGATATTATAAATCTACTGTGAAGAAGACAAATTAGGTGCTTGAAATCCTTCTAATTTAAATTTTGAGTTTTTTTTTTATAACAAAGAATGTTTTTAATAATTATCCCATATTATTTGGATTAAAAAAAAAATGTTTATACACAATTTTTTTTATTCACTCGATTTGTTTATTTTCTTGTATTCTGCTAATGCAAAGGTATAAGATCAAGTAAGAATAAACTATACAGGGAACCCTTGTTGGAAGAATATTTTGTAACAAAAGACCCTTTATATTCTACATCCTAAACAAGACAAATTATGTGAAAAATATTGTTAATTCTAAAATATGTCTAACAATTTCAAGCCTATGTACCAATTACGAATAAATTTATACGTTGTGCTTTGACGTTTAGATGATTGGTGCAGTCAATGTGAGTATTCGACGTCTTTACTGAGACAAATCAGTATTATTTCCAATCAGGTCGTTAAGTGCCTTTTAGCTACATCAACGATGAACATTTTTATTAAATGTCTCATTTCTTCACATATACATTTGTATTCCCAAGATAAATCCAACATAGGCCTATGAATTGTCACTTTACAATTTCTTCTTGTTTGGAAAAACTTAAATGTATTTCCGCGTTGGACATTCCTGATAGAAAATCTACCACAATGTACCCAGGGGGGAGAGGTAACAGTAACAGTAGGTGTTATCAATGGGCGGTTATCAGGTGTGCGGATGCGTGCGACGAGGCCTCCCATTGGCTGAGGAGCGGCGTCGGCGACGGCGTCCCAGGGCTGCCAAATACCTACAGCAGCGCGGGCGTCGCAGGCATACCAACCTCACTCTCTAGCACAACCTGTTATTAACCATTGTTAGGATAATACTGATCACCAATTGAACAATCAAGGTGAAACGGTCCATGTTAATAGGCCTTGAATAATCGATCTGTTTAATGGCGGTCATTTAACGGTGTAATATCACAGTGGAAAGTTATGTAGTGTATTCGCATACTTGTCTGAGTATGTATGAGGTGGTGATACAATTAAATAATAGACATTTGCTTTAAGCAAAACTGTTTGATTCAAAGGTAATTTGACATACTTTAAAAATATACAGATAGTTCATTATTATTCTGTTGTTCCTCACTTTTTTGGAATAAGGAGAAATAGAAGGAAATATTAGGAGAAATGTACAATAAAATATGTGTGCACTTTCTATTTGCTTATAGTTTATCTTTTTCTTGATTATTTTCGTCACAAAAAGAAATGCTTTATTGACTGACCTAATAATGGAGGTGGAGAGAGGGTAGGTACATGTAAATACATCATGATGGGTCGCTGTCGCCGATATTGCGTTGTTGCAGCTAATCACGTATCATGTTGCCACCACTATGAAAGTAACATTTCATTGCGATTGCCAAATTCATTCTCGACTTATTCGCAAATCAAATTAATATCTGAACTGAGATAATCCTCGAATTAAATATATATCTCAACTCCGAAACCCGGGTTTTAGTCTAGAACTATTTTAGTTCTTAACTATCAATGGTTTCGAGCAATTTTTCTCTTCCAAAACCCGCCCTCAGACAAAACCACAGAGAGATTCTCTTAAAAAAAAGTCAACACATAAACGATTTCACAAAGGCGAATTAGCAAGCTATTGCTTAAAATTTACATAAGTTGTTTTGAGCCATTATCAGTATCTATTATTAGCGTGTTTCGCAGGAGGTCGTGCGCAAGTGTGCGCAGTTATCAGTGAGTGGGAGGGCGTGTTATCACTTATCAGCTGATGACGCCCTGCGTGACGCACGGACGTCGCGCGACTGATAAAGGCGGGAGAGTGGACGTAATTTCCCACGATTTTGAACACCCAGTTTTAAGATTGTCCAGTTCGCAATGGTTATCACAATTTTACGCTGATAGTTGCTTCCTGTGAACTGTTACATTTTTCTCGACTGGCGCAACTAAATTTTCGTACAATGTATTTAATTTGTTTTATTAACATGATAAATTAATGCTTTCAGACGATTTTGTATCGGTACAGAATATTTGAACTTTCCTAGATAATTTAAATATATTCACAATGTGTAAGACTAAGTGGATGGAGTCATTTCAAATAAATACAATGTTCTCATCACCAAGAGATACCCATATTTCTGGTCATGGACATGTCCTACGGCGGTGGGAACCGAGTCACAGGGTCAAGGATTTATCCCACCAAAAGTGTTTGTTGGGATTTTAACCGCAGCCTCCTGATTTGCTACTTCCTACTAGTGCAACCGTACGATAATTCACCTATTAATAGATATTTAACTAATTCCATTGTCTATTCTTAGCGAGCAGCCGAGTAGTTATAGTGCCTGCTATCAAAAATATGAATCGACATTGAACAGATTCGATTCTAGAGCCAGTTGTTGGTATATAAAATAATAATGCTATGCACTACAATTTCGACTTAATTAGTTCATGTGAATCGATATTAAACAGATTCGATTCTAGAGCCAGTTGTTGGTATATAAACTAATAATGCTATCTACCACAATTTTGACTTAGTTAGTAACCATACCAAAGTTTGGACAGTTCTTTTCAGCGTAAAAATCCATACGGCGCTTAAAACACAACAAAGTCTACGTATCTACATTTTCAAACAGAGAAATACTTAGCCACAAGTAACGCAACACTACAACTCATTCACAAAGAGCGGATTGCTAAACGCATGTGTAACTAGTGAGTAACCGGGTGAATAATCCAGTAAAATCAGCTGTTGCATCACAGCGACAAAGAGAGCGGAAGACGGAAACGTCCAGTTGTCCACCTGCAGATCAAAGACTCGCGCCACGTGGTTGCAATAGGGAATGATAAATATGTTTCGTGACTCCGTAAAGTATCCATATTGCACCATGCAGGACGTCCAATGGCCTGTGGCTATCTGCACAACTAACTGTTGATAGAAACACACTCGTGACTCGGGTCTTCCGTTTGTGGTTTGATCAATTGATTTTACGTAACTTACCTTTGTATGCGGGTCATGGAAACAGGTTGGGTTTCCTTCTTGTGTGTCGCCGATAGATTTCCTGTGTTAAAATATTGTCAAAACAAATTGAGCAATTTGTAGACTGTGGTTAGTAGTTTTGATAAAAATGCAGTTCTGAATAAACGTTTATTACCTATTGATTTAAGTATAATATTGTATGTATACTTTAATTGAAGTTAGACTCTATTGATGGGCATTTATAATATTGTTGTGTAAATATAGACTATCCCCGGCAAATGCTTATTAGATCGGAAGAATGTACTGTAATTGTTGTTCTTAGTCCATTCACTACAAGCTCAACGATCGTTCATAACAAATTAAATGTGTAATACCTCGTAAATTACTGATTAGAAACAACACCATTTTGCTCCTAGAGTTGACTTTATCCATTAGTTTATTCATGTATTACCAACTTGTAGCACTTAATCATGCTTATCTCTCCGTTTTGTACACTTTTAGTTTACGTGTCCACAAATTTTGCACTATGATCTGTTTGAACTGTAATTCAAACTTAATTCGCGCATGAATTCAATTCAAGTCATGATTTATATCATGCTTTTGTTTGCTTAGCTTTTAGTTACTTAGTAGTAGTAACCTAGCTTACTTTAGCAGCCAATTGTAAAAATCCAAGTACAGTAGTATCGAAACAATATTGAAACTTTTAACTTAATCCCCACTTGTCCACAATTTATTTTAATAATTCAAATTAATTTCAAAAATAATTTGTGTTTGTGATCAACCAACTCACGCTTCTTCCATTAGGGGAAAACTGGTATCGTGTTACTAAAAATAGGTTGTATCCGAATTCTAAATTTTCTGCAATTTATGTCAACCAATCGTCCGAAACTATTTACCATTTGTGAACAAAAAATCTCCTAAACTTTCAAATAAAGACGTTAAACACCATTCAACCGTCACAGTCATTCACACGCGTACATTCACTGCGCTCGTGGGTCGAGGGCGTGTGCTGGAACAAACTGTAATAAAATGGCCGAAAAATAATCACCTCCTTTGTTTTGTCAGGCGTGACAACGTCTCGCCCACCAAGTGACAAAATGCAAACCTCCACCCACTACGCGACGCGACGCGACGACGGACGCGACGATTAATCGCGTAATCATCACGTTCGCCTCAACACCTCTCCTAATTGCTATGTACTCTGTCACCAAATTACATGGTATTATTTCCATTAGGCAGGGAGTTGGTGGCCTTAGCCCACACGGGTCATGTCAAATTAATACAAGCCTTCAGAGGATATTTATTAGTCGGGACGAGTCGTTAGGCTCTGTGTTGATGGAGGTTTTGATTTGGGTGTTTGAGCTGCTTTTGTTAGTTGGAGTGATATGTATATAGGTTTTTATCATATCGATAATTATATATAGCGGAGCAGATGAAAAGTTACAGTATTCGTAATATTCAGAAGTTCGAAGGTTTAATCCTGACAAAAGCCAGTAGCTTGTTGATGCTTTTGGTATCCAAATAATAAAAACAAAAAATAAAATGATAAACCCTGGTTGAACTTATTTAGTAATGAAGCTATCATCGCGACCATTCAACGCTTCCTAGATTTAATTTTCACCTAAAAATACAAACTCTGTTGCGTCGTTCAAATTTAGTCCAATGAAGAATTGATGGGTTGAAAACTGAAAAATATTATTTTCCAATATTGTTGGCAAGCATATTTTTGAAGCCAAGCAGATTTGTTTGGCTCTGTGCTATCTGTTGGAGATAACGTTTGACTATTATATTTTGACGTATTATATATATAGATACTGAATTATTATCAATAGTCAAAAGTTTTAATATAAAAAATGAACTAATTTTGCAATTTAGGGAGGTATAATAAAAAAACCTAGGGATATACAGTGCTAGGTTGATAGTTACAGTTATTATGGATGTAATATAGACGTAATTAATACAGTGTAATTGATAGTTATAGTTACTTAACTCCAAATTGATCGGAGTGTTAGGTTTTAATAAATAAATAAATTCCTAAACAAACCGTGTTAGATATTACGAATAAACTCTATTTTGAACATACATTTGTCTAAAGAAAACAATAAAATCATTTTAAAATTTATTACGAATATATTATTGTAATTTCAGTTGATTTCAACTAACAAATAAAAACAAATTGACATTAATGTGCGCTAATAAATTAGGCTAACCACTTTTCACATATTTACATAATTTTAATTATAGTTGTGATGTTGTATTACACATTTGTTATTTTATGCGGTAGCAACTACAAGTTTTATGATTATGCACGTAATACTAGTTTTAAAATAAAGTAATTTGAATATTAAATAAATAAATATGGAAAACAACTCATTGGTGTAACGGCTGTGAAATTAGAGGTCGTAATAATGAAACTAATGCTAATATGTCATTTGGGACTCAAAAACACTATTTTATGTAACTGGAAAAGCCCGCCCCAACGATATATTTAACATTCTCAGCTAAACTTGATTTCCAGTGCGCAATTTTAATTTTTTACATTGGTTATTGTGGTACAATCTGTTGAAATACACGTCAAAGATAACCTCCCACGGTCTTGTGCGTCAATCTCTTTAAACGCAAAACATTGTTATTCTCAGTCAGTATCTATGGTGTGGGCAGATCAAAAAGAATAGGGTAAGCTAAGTATAATTGGAACATCGACCGATTACCACTGAAATGTTGTTATTGTTTAGTACGTGATAAGTGATTATACGTCGGTGATAGCACAACCACGTGATTTTATTTTAGTTTGTGTTTATAAGAATTTGACGATGCAAAAGGTTGTTTGCATGACAATTTTATAGATTTTAACAAGATATTCAATGCAAATTCGGTATAGGGAATTCCTATGAATAGTAGCTGCAATTTTTTTAATTAATTTACTAATTATCAACTGTAGCACCTTGGATATAAGTGGATACTGTACATCGTGTGGTTTTTTTCAGTCTGTCGACAGACATAATTTGAATTCTAAATGACACAATGAATTCTGAAATGAATTCTTGAATTCTGAAATTACTTCTGACACAACGCAGAATTTTGAGCTGATTTATCTCACCGTATAAAATGTAAAAATTATAACTTAATCCTGCACAACCTGTACACTTTCAGCAGCCAAACCCAACCCATTAGGTAATTTATTAATTAAAAATGAAAGTGAACAAAAATTAAACAATGAACAACTGTTTGCAAACGTTATAAAGGCTCGTTACGTTAAAATGTGTTTCTACTTTAAATTCAGATTTTCTTCAAGAGTAACGTATCAACGTAGGTATACAGTTAGTACCAGAGATGCCGGAACCCTGGACTTAGATTTTCAATTTTCTTATATATAAATACTGTTCATTCTCCTAGAACATCAAATGTCATACAAACATCTTCCAACTTAAACATAAACAACTTTACGTAAAAATAGAATTATAAACCAACAACAGTTTAAACCATACATACAAAGTTGTACAGCATAACAAGTTCTGCTTGCGACAAAGCCTAAAGGACTGTTCACACCGGCGTAGCCAGACGTATTAATACTTTTTCGGAATACGTAGCTGACGTAGCTCTTAATGTTATTTATATAGAGTGTTCACACCGGCGTATTAATACGTGAGCTACGGAAGCTACGGCGCTGCCGCTACGCCGGCTAGCTACGCGTAGCTCGCATAGCCGAATACGCGCATGCGCACTAGCACACCGGGCTGTCACCGCCACCACCTCCACCTCATAATTAATTTGTAAGCGGTAAATGCTGGACTATAACACAAAAATTCACTATCGCTTAAAAAAATCATTAAATCACATTAATCCATCACACATTCAAATTAGACTATAACATAACAACCTTAAGAAAACATATGATCAATATAATAATACTTCATCATTCGAGTACACTAAAATTGTTCTTGTAAATCTCCTTATCAAAAAAGTTGTCTCTCTTAATATGGTTTATTATGGTTCTTATAGTGGGCTGATATTTATGAAACATTAATGAATTACTGTATTTATAGACATAGGCCTACGTCTTACTTATACCATAGAGTATTTTATTACGTAATCCATGGATGAGCGAAATTATTGCATGTTTTCTGGTAATATTTATTTTATATTATAATATAGCACAAATCTTACTATATACGGCCTAAAATTAGAGTGAAACATTTTTGTCAACATTAACTCGTTAATCAAAACTACTATAAAAGCTGCAATTGAACCTTGGCAATCTTAACTGAAATTCATAAAACGCTAATAAAAATAAACAATAAAATTAGCAAATAATCAAATAAACAAACAACAGCCGGCACACCGGCTACGTAGCCGTCAGACGTAGCTGCGGTGTGAACAGTGCATGGGCGACGTATTAATACACCGAATACGTCTGCAGACGTCTGGCTACCCCGGTGTGAACAGGCCTTTAGAACAAAGACCAACCTCGCCTGCTGCGTACGCGGGACAAATTGTATCTACGACCCGGTACAGCAATACTCATACGTTCTGTCGCCGCGTAGCGTAGAGGGTGATATGCCAAAACCAATCGGAATTGCACATTACAATTAATTTGTGGAGCGGCAGCCGCTGCCGCTAGCGCGACGACATGATTGGTTATAAGCAACGCAGGTGTAATTGAAACTTTGTGTTTATGGTATTTACTGCTCGCTCTAATAGCTAATTCCAACCGACCTAAACATAGCTGATTTAACTCCTGTGTCTTCTTATCTAGGGTTACATCACTCCGAGTGTGTTGTAGTAGGTAGAAGTCTCGGACTGTAAATCTGGTATACAGTGTGATAACTTTCTAACACCCTGCTTATTTTACAGCGGTGTAAACGTTTTTAGTATCGTGTGTTGAACAGGTTGTGGCTACTTATCTGTTGTAAACTTGGTGGTTTGTTGACTTGTGTTTGAAACCAAATGTCGTGAAAATGATTTACTTTGTGTATAAATGTAGCTCTTAACACTTTTTTTGGATAATAGTTTTAAGGTTGTTTTATTTGACAAATAGTAAACTTAGTCTATCTCTAGTAAAACTCTAGTAAAATTGTAAAAAAAAATTCAAAATAAATACTTGGTATGAATAATGATATTAAATATATTCGTAAACAATTTATGAAACGTTTTTGCAAATCGTAAGTTTTTTGGATACTTTTTATCAATTAATTTCACAAAAATGCACATAATAAAACATAAAACCAGTACGAGTGCTACAAAGTATACAGAATACACCAGTTACTTTGGTAACTAATAACCAGGAGGTAACTAATTACAATACCTCATTTTTAAATTCCGTGGTCGTTTATTTTCTAATTTAGTATTTATTTCTCAATGTAGGCGGTATGGTTTGGATATCATACGTAGATGCTTAAATTACTTCTAACATTAACATAATATTCATATTGGGAGCTTTGAAAAGCGGTGCTTAGGGACTTGCTCAACTCCTTAAGATTTTAACTAACTCTACCATCATGAACAAATCTTGGGATACACATACTTTAATACTTCACCAACATTCCAGTACCATCTTAAAGTTAGTAAAAGGAATATATCATCTACCTTTTAACTTTTAAATTCCTTATATGATTACAATTTTAATTGATATCACTTGATTAGCCGAGTAAAAAATCTACCACGACAGATGGTTTGTAAATCCTATACAGTGCAGGCCTACTATACTACTATATGACTGGTGACATTTCACAAGTGTCACGAAGACATTCCTGAATGTACGATTGACCCACCCACTAGTTTGACTCTATTGATCTCACTGAATGACTGCTAATAATAGCAATCAATGTATTGACGTCAGAGCTGCCATTTGACCTGAGAGGCGCCGTCAATTCTGACCGTCACCAACACTGTCCCTCTTGAGCTGCGTATTTTGATTGTTTGTGAGGCTCAAGATGGGGCTTGAAGTGTCAAGAGAGTATCAAAGAGATCCAAGAAATATTATCAGATTCACATCTTGTCTGTCCATAACAATACAAAATCTAATTCATGAGTTAAAAGACTATGATGTGTGTTATCAAATAATGACTATGAATTAATGTTATCTAATAAAAGGTTGACTTTGGATAGTACAATGATTTAGGCCGTTTCCGAACGAAAATGAAAATATTTTCTTTGGAGTTATAACACAAACAAATATTTCCGGCCTTATATAATTGATCGTTTTGCCTAATGAGGAATTTTCGGGTTGCAAAACTGTCATCTATTCATAATAGGTGTAAAACTTGTTAAAATGATCTAAGGAATTATTCCAAGCTTAAATAATAAGATGTTGTCATTCCATGGTTGATGTATTGTCTATCCATAAATAAACCTTTAACCATTTACAATAGCTCATTAATTGCAGAATTTTTTCTCCCAATTCATAAAACACAGCCTTTAAAAATCACGACTTAGCCTTATGGTGTATTTATTGCAGCAAAACTTTCACCTTGACGTTATGGGCTAATGTACTTTTTTGTTTACGTAGTATAAAAACTTAGAAATAGTTTTTATATATAGCTTAGAAATAGTGTCTTAATGCTCCTCGTATCAAACAAATACGAATGCACCATCAGTTCGATTAGATAAGAGTAGAACTATAAACAAATAGTTATGGCGTTAGACTAATGTTTTGCATTCTTTGGAGGATTTTGAACACATTTTTTTACACTCAGATAATGAAACCACTCAGATAATTTATACGTTTCCGAGGAAGTAGCAATGAAATACTAATCATTTTTGAAAAAATACACCTAGCTTATTTCATAGTTATTGAAATTATTTTTTTATTTGTTATCATAGATAACGTTGGTAGAATTATCATAAAAATGTGCTTTATTTTTATTTTAGGTATTCGGTCTACATTTTCCACTCTTGCCGATTTTACTGTTCAATTTCTTATGGTTATCCCAAGTGAACAACTTTTGGGATATGGTAGTATTTATTTCACATTATTAGTTACAGAATATTACATATTTGGTTTTAGATTAGTACCATAAGGATTGTCAGGTTACTACATTATTTAAATATAAATTTAATATAATACTTAAGATCCGTTTGTAAAATTATTTTACATCTTACTAATATTATAAATGTGAAAGTTTGTGTGTTTGTTTGTTTGTTTGTTTGTTTGTTTGTTTGAAGTTCAATCACGCATAAACCACTGGACGGATTGGGCTGAAATTTGGCATGATGATAGCTTACATTCCCGATTAACATATAGGCATATTCTTATCTCAAAAATCCTTTCGGGCTCCGCCCCAGTGGCTCTGTAATTCCCCATGTTAACCTTATGAGTATTCATATTTAAAGGGAATTAAAGAATTTAGTCAGCTGTTTCAACTAAAAAAGTTGGTTCTATGATATGGAAAAGCATTAAAAAGTTATAAGATTTACCAACAGGGTGCAGCACTATATTTTTTTGCATTTATGAAGCAGCTAATTTGAACTAAGCAGCAACAAAAAGCTGTGATTCGCAATGAGAACTGTCAAAGTTGGATTGTTTACAGTTATGTATATGTTTTTCATTTCATGAATAATTTGTGATATTTTGCGAATTGATAATTTATTTTTCTCTATTGTTTAGGTAAAATGGTAGAACATTATGGCTATGGTAGATGTGTAATACTATAGAATACTGTAAATTTAAAAAAGCAAATTTTATCAAACTGTGTCCTCCACCCGCTTGAGTATAACTGCAATAAGCATTTTATACTTATATTCCAACCCCGTACGAAGGACGGGTACTCTGCTAGTATGAAATACATTTGAATATTTAACACACCTGATACTAATTTATCTCAAGATGACCCAGATTCCACAATCGTCGTTTAAGACCAATCGCCCGGCGTAGGTGTGAGTAGCGACCCGACAATCAGCCATGCATATTGAAGTAATATCGGCAGATTAATTAATGTTAGCGTCTGGCGGGCGGAGCGGGCAGAGGAAAGCGCGTATCATCCGTTGTAATGCGACGCTATTGGACTACGTTTGTATAGCAATCATTTGTCCAGCAACAATCGCCGGGATCATTATAAGTTTGACCCCGGGTTCTGAGCGTGCCGCCAATGTACTGAGAGAGCTGGGGAACAGAGGCGATGGGGAAAGATGTTGCAGATTGTGGTGAACTGTTGGGGTTCTGCAGAAAAATGGGTATCTGATAAGTTTCAACGCGATGTTTTGTCACTAATTGAATTGTTTTGGGGTAAGCTGGGTATCGCAACCGTTCTTTGCACTCAGAAACCTAAGAGGTTAATTACAACTGTAAATACTGTACTAGGCTCACACACGCAGAGCTGGTGTTAGGTTTGAATTGATTTCTAGACTTCGGTAAGTAAAATCTCTTGAAATTCATTAATATTTTTCAGCCCGAGCTTTTTCTTGCTCGGTTAAAAAAAATTACTGTCTTACACGTGCAAGACAGCTGAAAAATAGAGAATCTGGAATGTGTTTTAGATACAATAGTAACCTTTAAATGTTTCTGGGGTTTCAGCACAAAACGTGCATCAGTATTTTGAATGGAATTTAATATTTTTAAGGTAATTTCTGCATAATTTTACCATAACATACTACTATACATGTGCAAGGCCCCTGAAGAACAGACCTATTGGATAGAATGTTTCGTACAGTTTTATTTACAATTTTAAAAATATTTCGACCCTTTTCATAGTATTACACTTCCCAAGAAGTTAATTGGAATAGCGATTTTTCATTAGAAGGCTAAAGCAGATTTTCGCAGTATTTATTTACGATTTTCACAATGGAATGAAAAATAAAGTGGCCGTACCCAGGTTTTTGGCAAAGAATACAAACACACTCAAACTTAAATTATAAACTCAATTTTGAAGAATCTGTATATCTCACCCACATTTGCTACACATATGTTTATCACACTTTAACGTATTTAACTTCAGCAAAGCTGTCTACCTATGTTGAAAGTGTCAACATGAACCAGACACCTGTGCTGTGTCGAGTGTCAGCTGCTCCAGCGGTTGATTCACACAGGGACGATGTCCTCAGTAACCCGACTGTGACAGAGACGCTGACTGTGACGACACTGTAGTCAGCAGATCAGCTCAGCAGTCAGCAGCCGTATACTACACCATTCATAGCGCGTCGCGTCAGCTCGTAGACTGGTCAAAGTCCTCTGGACATTGTAGACTGAGATGCTGTGTCGTGCCATTGACGGAAATATTATATTTACATAGCTCCGCTATTGGCATTGTATACTGAAGCTTGTATGGACCAGGTGTAGCTATTGTTTTACTCAAAGTGGACATAAGATCATCATCATTTTATAGAGTTTGCCAGAATTTATCCCAATTTATTCATTTATGCCCTTTAAGCTTTCATGTTGTGATAGTTGATGGACATTGAAGATGCTTATTTTTTACCTAGCACAGACTTGAAAGTGGATGACCATTTTCTTCTAGATTTCCCGTGAATACTGTAAGCAAAGTAAGGCTGGGACGTTGAATGTTCTTTTGATTCATGTTCTTTTGATTCATCATCTATATATAAAGCCAAAAGTACCCATGAACTTTTGGGAAAACTACAAGTCACACCCCCATAAACCATATACTTAAAATGTTCGTCATGACGAGAAACCTTGCACAAAACTATCCATTGTTTCATAAATTGCCCTTTAAGGTCATAATTCCTTTCTAAAGGGTTCTTTCCATATACCTAATGTTAAAAATACCTCAGCTGTACTTATTTTTTTTACTGTATTCTATTTTGTTTATTTCAGCCTAACTTAACCAATCAATAATTTTATTAATACTTATGAAACTTATGAAGTCAAACGGGGTGAAGCCCGTGGGTAACAGCGAGTTTACACTAATACTTATTCTATATGATTTATTTTACAGCTGTGGGACAATCCAAGTGACGCAGATTTCAAATAGGGGTGATAATACAAACACCATTAATGTGATGCAGTAGTTATCACTTGAATCAAGATAACAATTACCACGTAATTTCGTACTTTATTCATATATAAATTTGAATAAGTCAATTTTGTAATTGTGTGAAAAGCATACATTTAGGAAGTGGCCTTATAATAATTATAATGTTTTGAACTATCAGAGAACGAGAGGATATAACTGAAAGTCAAACGAGAAATCAAATCAAATTTTGAATTGCATAAGAGGTGTTTCCAATTTACTGCAATAGACGTTCCAGTATTTTTGTTTTTAATAAACACAGAGTAACATAAGGTTAGGGTTTTTAGTACCGATACAGTTTGCTGATTGTCCTGATGCTGACCTGTCAAGGGTGGAGTGAACCAGCTGATATCAGCAGTGGACGGTGCTCAGTGCTCAATATAGGGACAGGTGTCGTCTGCCGCCAGTAACTGTGGTGTGAACTGTGAATTACATGGTCGATTTTTGTCCTTTGATGGCTATTTCTTAACGATTCCCAGTCCTAATAGTATGAGCTAAGCTTGACTTCAATAGTTTAGCGATGAGGGATGAACGTTGCAAAGATCACAAATAGGCGGTCTTCATTTAGTATGATTTCTTTTGTTTATATAGTGCTTTACTTATTAACCACATTATACGGTCATGTACGACATTGTTTATTGCTTTGCTATTGATATTTTCTATTTCGTACTACCTAAAGCATTGTAACACAATTTAAATCCATACGAAATGCTATAGTTTTTGGGAACATAATATAAACACATGCGTCTGTTACCGCACTATTCTAGTAACGGTTCGAAGCGTCTTGGACTGAATGGAAGTGTGGCTTTACCTAGCGCATTATTCATCGTATCCATAAGTAAGGGATCAAAACTAGCGGTGCATCATGGAAATACCACATCTCGATCCAGACAGGTCTTTGAACCTTCGTGTTTAAACAATTTGTTCCACATCGTGGTTGTGTCAAATAAATTCTTAGTACAGTATGCATTCATGAGAAATTATGGAGATTATTTGTTTAGACGTGTTTACGGAGCTCAAATTTAATTACGGTTTTAACACTCAGACACCATTAAAATGTCATTCAACTTTATACCTTTTCACTGCTATATTATGTTCACACTACGATAGGGTCCTAGTTTATAGTCGTGTCAAAAGAACATTCGTCTGAAACTTGTGTAAGCTCGGCAGACGTCCCAAATAAATTTTAAGTAAACTAAAGTACATTTTTAGTTTACTTTGGTCTTATTATCAGAAGATTACGCTATGTAATTCGTTGTTACTTACAACTTACTTATAACTTATGTACGTATACAGTATACTTTAGAGTAAATAAAGCACTTTTTCATTCATTCATGTATTTAAACTACAGTTTCAAAAATATAAGACAGGTACACAGCAAAGGCGTATTTTATTGAACATATCAATTGAAATAGAGAGTGAGAGGCAATTGCTTTTTCTTACTACCATCAGCCTTTTATTTATTCAGGACCATTTACAAATTAAAAGCCCAATGATCATGAGCAGCTAAGTACTGTTCCATTAAAATGCTACTGACTATATCCTCAAGACCAAACTGGTAACCTTTAGTTTATTAAGTGAATACTGTAACCACTAATCTAGTCCAGCTTTAATCCATATTTATAATGAATAATAACTTAATGTATTTGTAACAACTAATGTGCACTAGTGTGCACGAAAATAACAACAGTTCTTATGATCTTATGAAAGAATTTTAAAATTAAACACTGTAAAATGTTTTTAGTACTGAGTTTCAAAACGGCCCAAACGCTATAAGATGACAACAACATCATAAGATTAAATACTAAAAAAAGTCAAAAACCTTGTAAGAGTTTAAACCACAAAAATATCTAGTGTACTATACATTATACAACGTTTTAACATTGCCACTCTTAATGGAATTATAGCATAAAATCATGCAAAAAATGAGAAAGGGCCTTATATAAGTAGACACCTTGTAATAATTTTAACACGTTTAAACTAATTATGACTGTTCACTCTAACAACAGCAACAATGTTAGAGTGGCATTCTTCTTCATAACTGTACCCTCCTAAAGAAGATTGCCAAAACATTAAATTAGAGCACTTCTAACAAATATCTTTTTAAACTCCTTCCTCAATAAATTATTTGACTTGATAAAATGAAAGTCTATTAAGTAACATAGTGCCAGAGATAAATCACACACAGAGTCTGTAAGACAAATAACACGCTGTTAAACTTGATTTGTGATTGATAAGATTATTGAATCAGAAAACAAATAATCATTTCGTACATTATGGCCAACAGCTTCACTCAATCTGGCTGAGATCTAGTATGTAGATTACAAACGGCCAAACATTAATAACCTTCACACAAACGACGATCCATCGCGAACTTGAATAGTTAACAGATGCGGAGCCATTCATAGAGTTATAAATATGGAACTCACATAGACACATTAGATGCAGAGTTCGATCAGAATGGCTCAGATATGTCTATACTTAATACAAAAAGCGTTTTCTATGCTAAATCCCCTTTTAGCCCACCCTACTTAACCGATCTTTACGATTTATAGGCCATTTAAAAGCTTATGCCCTAGCAGAGGGACGAATGTTAAAAAATACGATTTTATTGGGTGTTTCGCCCTCGAAACGTTTTATTTATCGCTAGAATTCGCAGTCAAAGGTCCAGTGATACTGACCAAATTTCTTTATGGTGGTTTAAAATGTGAAATGCGATTTGGATGTTAGCTTCAGCTGAATGTTTTACCAGTTAGTTGGTAAACCAGAGACGAAACAACAGGATTTTAAATTTCCCAGGTTACTTTTTGTGATAATTCTAACCTGTTTGAGGCAGGTAAACAACTCTGAAGGTATAGATCTACAATTAATAAATTTAACTAAAAATATGAATTTGTAGTTTTATTTATATAATAATGTCTTAAACAGACACAATATTTGAAATTTTAAATGTTTTGCATGATTAATTTTGCCTCGAAAACAGATTTTATTGTTTCATTTTCTTCCCTCACACAAGCACAGATCTCGCTTACAAAATATTACTTTTTTCCCGTAATGCGTGGGTGTTATTATTTAACCTATGTATGATTATTATTTCAAATGTGGGGAGAAACTTATTTTAATTTGATTATTGGCTCGATATATTGGTTGTTAATTGAAAAAAATATTGAAACTGCTACATATTAAGGCCCCAGAAAACTATTGGCCACATCCAATGCCTTAAATGCTCAATGGTTCAGGTAAAATGCATATGTCAAACGATGAAAATATCTTAACCTTACCTAACATGCTTTCGGAAGTTGGGGGTGGTTTACGGATTATGTGTTATGGGGGACCCAATATGTCTTTTTTATCATCTACCATCGCGTCAAGGTGTTTTTCACCATTGTGTACAGCATCTTTCAAAATATCTAAATCTTTTATTATTTTGTTGAACATACTCCTGGAAATCAGAACAGCAGGTTGTAGGAGTACTGTATGTAGGAGCTCAGAATGTAAGCCCACTGTATCGACGACACTTCAATTTAATACCTCCTCCAACGCCGTTTTAATTTCGTGTTAATGTATTCATAAGGGTCAATAAATTAAAAAATCCACGTCGTTACTTTGATGTCAGAATAATACGTCGATAAATCTACACGATGACGCCATGTAGGAGCCTACGTGAAATTTAAATGAACTTCCCCGCTCGTTTTGGGAGTGCGGCAATTTGAGCCCGTGTTAAACAATATTTAATGGCCCGTGGGTTCCTGGCTACCACATATGTGTAGATATTTACAGCCATGGGTGAGCATTCCGAATGTGTAGATGGCGTTTATTTCTTTCCAATTTAAACAAAGTAATATAAATACGTTTTAAAATCAATTTCAAGAAAATTTTTAAAATCAACAACTACTATTTCATCTTTTATTTGGGTATTTCGATACAGTTTTCACCTAAAAATAAATCCGGCCCCAGGTTAGATCATAAGAAAAGTCAATAGATTTTTAATAGGTCGAAATTGACCGTGGTGTAGTTGATCAACTGACTTTACTGTAAATAGTCCTACTTCTTGTCTATGATTCTGTCTCTAGAACCCGTTAGATTTTAGCTTTGACTAAGTCAATGATTTTAATCAGTATCAAGACACCATCTCACTCATTCAACAGTAATATTTAACTGAATGTTTCACTGCGGCAATATTAATCGTCATTTTAACGAATTTAAATTTATATGGGAAGTTAAATTTCTATACACTTTTATCTGCCGTATTCAACCTACGCACAATACCCTCTCTAATCCATCTTCGCGGACCGTGTGAACCGAGAGCGGCGAACTTCTGTCACTTCTGTGGGAAACACCCAAACACCTTACGTCGCGAACCTCCGATAAATCGGCCACCGAGGGGAACATTGAAAGGCGCAACTCCTAGCGGATCATTATTTATCTAGCATACGCTGGAGGGCTTTTTAAGACATTGACAGGGAGGGCGGTGGGGGACCCGGAACAAGGAAGTGCCCAGGTGGCGGTCGGAAGTAAAACCCTCGTATCAAACCTCCCCCTGTAGCTTTGTCTGGCTCTTGAGCAATTGGAACCATTGTCCCACATCGTGTGAACCTGATCGACTCCGCCTCGTAGCTCGGTGTTTGGCAACTCTAATGAGTGCTCAGTGAGTTTGTACAATATCGGAATCGGAACTACAATCGCGCAAACTCACTTGGAGTACCTTGTTTGGAAACTCTAATGAGTGCTCACTGATTTTGTACAATATCGAAATTAAAAGTATAGGTGTAATCACACTCCCTTGGAGCACACTCCGGTTGTTTTGCTATGCGCGACGAAGTATGATGTTTACCGGCCGCAAGTGTAAACAAGGGGAATGATGCTCATTGCTCAGTGACTGGATCTGTTCATGTGACGAAATTCAATCATAGCGATACTGGTCCTCAGTATTGAGAGGTGTTATTTGTGAGGAACAAAATTTCACTTCATGATGATATATAAATTATACCTAGGCCTATGTTTACATTTTCGTTGGGGATCTAAGGACTTAAATAGGGCAATTTATTATAAATGCGATAGTTTAATATCAGTTTTCATCAATCATTTTCGCAATTTTTCTACTAAAAAATAATGATTTCTCATGCTTATGTTATATGATAATATTTAGTCAATGGTGTAGTTGCTACCTCAAACTATCTCTACACCACCATGAAATGTATATCTCATTCCCATGTTAAATGTAAATCCACTTTAAAGTATCTTAGTTCAATCGTACCACCAATGGAATGTGCTGTAAAATACTGCTTTACTTCATGTACAGTGACTGAAAAGTCAACGCATAATATAGTACCTTTTATGTCTTGACAACAATATTATAGTCATAGAACTCCAATACTGGCATACTCTGAGGCTCGTCCTGTTTATCTCTGAGTACAAAATTGTATAAATCTCGAAAGTAATCTAATTATTTAGGCTGAACAAAATATGTCGTTATTACAAGCAAGTTACTTGTGAGAAACTAGCATTATTGTAGAAACAATACTACTTTAAGGTAAATCATCAGCCCTATTGCTATACATCGACGTTACTTTTAAACAAAACAATTGCTACAATTCTTTCCTGCTTTTACAGGTTCCCGTTAATAACTAGCTTATTACATCGATTAAGTCTAACATATTAAACACAAGGTAACAACGATGTAGAAACAATCGGACGATGTAATTAAGGACAAATGAGTAATAAACTTTAACCACACCTGGCAACGCAGTATGTGCTGTTCTAGTGTTCTGACATCATGCAATCTTGATGTTATCTTTGGTTGTCTGGAGTTAACTTGCCTCTGTGTTGTATATCAGGTGAAATAGAATAGTTAATTTATAACACCATAAAGAAAAATGTGTTTACAGTGTTTACTGAGTACAAATGTGAACTTTCTTTAGCACTAATTATATGGTCTTTAACACTGTATCAATATATTATGGCTGCATGGATTGCCTGGGGTTTTCTGCCAAAATTGGAATTTTCTCTAATAAACTCCACTAAGAGAGAGAGAGAGAGATGATCAACCACGTGTTAAGTTTAAAGTTTAAGTTTTTTAACGACAAATACATCATCAGATCTCCAACTTATGATGATTTTGCAACAGAAAATTATGTATTGAAATATTTCAATCTCGTGGTAAATGTAAATTAGATACTGAAAACCTGTAAAAAACCTCTTCTGAGTGGTCTGAACATTTTTCTCTCCGCTATTCCCCCAACCACTTCTGGTGCCGCAAGTAATTATGTGAAGCCATTATCAAAGAAGCCGTTGCATCCGTCATAATAAATGACACTCGATATTTCAAACTTCTCCTGCCGTCTAGATTAATCGGCCGTTTAGCCATTGACACTATTCTACTCGTTCGTTCCCAATTACAAGACCTGGTAATTGTATTAATTGGATCTAATTTGTAGTAACATTACAAGTCAAGATTCCTCTGCTGAACCAATTACCTTTCCAATCACAGTTCTTTTTACCCCGCAGTCCGCAGTCCGTCAAAGGAGATTCTGCTTGAACGTGCGCACAATCGTACAATGCTCCCGTGGTTGTATGTACTCCGTGGGTGGTAGTGAGATGTAGCTTAGGTAACGTTAGAAGAATATTGAGTACTCTAAGACTGAGAAAAATGTCCCTTTTATGGACGATTTTAATGATGGTGGATTAAAAGTTTCATTTGCGCAACGGTATATTTTAAAGTCAAAGACTGGTTAAGATGGCTGAATTTTCCGTTGAATTTTATTTGAATAGGCAGTACATAAAACCCAAAATTATTATGAATACAAAACGTTTTTCAAAGTCTACGTTTAAAAATAATTTTTACTTAAATTAAATACGTTTGCATACAATGATTTTGTATGAAATAATAATAAAAAAGGTAAATGCGATTTATATGCCCAAACAGGAGGATTATGATCATGTTTTAAAAATAACCCACTAAAAATAATGTTTGTGTAAAATTTTTAAAATGTTAAAGAATCTTAGATGAAAACAATTCTCCAGCATAAGATAACATAATTTTAAAATCATTCAAGTTCAGTTTTATGGGTTGAGTCCCTCAAAGTTCTTGAGACGTATGTACTTGTAAAATACACTAAAAACAAACCGTTAACAAACGGCAACAAAGTGTGGGAAATGTTTATCTTTGACAGGACATCTTTGACACAACCTTAATTTGACGGATCCAATTCCAAACAATCTCAACTTTTCTCACAGGGGATGTGACGGCGGGTATCGCACCCGCGACGCCGTTAGTCTTCCCACGTACGCGACAAGACTAGGGCAGTAGGGGAGGAGACAATGTGTATTCTTTAATTTATGTAATAGCGAGTTACCCACGTCACGGGACCAGCTTTCCGTTACGGGACGTTCCCAGAGGGATGTGCGGGGCCGCGACTACCCGCGAAAACTGCACCTTGCGTAGGATCGCGCGGGAAGGAACGCGGAAGGTAGTAGTGGTGACGTAATGCGGTTCCCACCGTTGCAATCAAATCACCCCCTCGTCTCGTCTAAGGGGTAGTCTCCCTTTAGCGTGGGAGCTGCAGTCACCCCCACTGTGACTGGACTACAACGCTACAGGTGAAGTTCTCCCACATACGAACATTCGCAATAAATTATGTAAATGCGCTGGCCCCGCCTGATGATCTTCCAACACTTTCTTCTCTAATTAGAAAGTCTAATACGCCCTCTACGAGAGTAACACAGACGTCAGTGATGAACAACCTGCACTGGTTGCCTAGGTTACTCTCTGCGGCGTAGTGGAGGTTGTATAGACTGAGAGTAAGTACAACATTGAGTTTGGAGTGGACTTGTCGTCCTTATAAAGTAATAAGAGAGTTGTGACGCATTTGATGTTTGGCAAGCCTAGAACCATTTTGATGTCAACTAATATTGAGGAATAATTTTTTAAAGTAATGGACTTGACGTTTTAGTATCAGAAGAGAAGCAACTGTTAAAACAGTTATAGAAGCATATAGTAGTAAAGCAAGGAATATGTAGCAAAAAATAACGCTCATACAACATACACCAGACAAAATCAAAGGTCTACCTTAAATTTAAATTATCTTAAGATGAACCACCACCAGGAAGTAATAATTAAAATATGCGATGTATAAGGGACAGAGGCGACATCTTAAAATAAAGAAGTCTTCAACCCTCTGCATGAGTGGATACATTAGACACAGCAGTGTTTTTTCAGAGTACGTTACACTCATAGCCAACAGTGCCGATGAAAAAACCAAACAAAGAAACTTATTATTTTCAAGAATAAGCAACCGTGACCCTCTACAGCATCGGAACTGAACGACCACTGTTACAAAATGATTGAATAAAGAAATCAAAATGATGTATAGACACACTTATTTGGAAGATAAACAACGCTGTGTACAGGTGGGACTGATGCGGGTTTAAGTGAATACTCACGCTGACAAAATTGTTACACGCCCGGTGAAAGTGGCAAGTGTAGATGTAGGACGACTCGGGTGACCTTGCCGGGCAATGTCCGAGACATGGGCATTGGGCATTGCGACAGGCAAACCGGGCTAAACAAAGCACGACATTAATCTCCCGATAGCAACATATGTAATGGCGGCATTTAAAAGGCAAAACCGCCGAGTTAAACAGTAGGGTTGTACAAATAGAGGGACACACACAGACTGTCTTGCTGTCTAGTGGTGAGTAGGACAGTTGACAACTGAGGACTGTGTAGACATACCGTATACTGTGCAATGTTGTACTGTTGTACAAATAGAGGGACACACACAGACTGTCTTTCTGTCTAGTGGTGAGTAGGACAGTTGACAACTGAGGACTGTGTAGACATACCGTATACTGTGCAATGTTGTACTGTTGTACAAATAGAGGGACACACACAGACTGTCTTGCTGTCTAGTGGTGAGTAGGACAGTTGACAACTGACGACTGTATAGACATACTGTATACTGTACAGAGGTGTACTGTTGTACAAATAGAGGGACACACACAGACTGTCTTGCTGTCTAGTGGTGAGTAGAACAGTTGACAACTGACGACTGTAAAGACATACTGTATACTGTACAGAGGTGTACTGTTGTACAAATAGAGGGACACACACAGACTGTCTTTCTGTCTAGTGGTGAGTAGGACAGTTGACAACTGAGGACTGTGTAGACATACCGTATACTGTGCAATGTTGTACTGTTGTACAAATAGAGGGACACACACAGACTGTCTTACTGTCTAGTGGTGAGTAGGACAGTTGACAACTGACGACTGTGTAGACATACCGTATACTGTGCAATGTTGTACTGTTGTACAAATAGAGGGACACACACAGACTGTCTTTCTGTCTAGTGGTGAGTAGGACAGTTGACAACTGAGGACTGTGTAGACATACCGTATACTGTGCAATGTTGTACTGTTGTACAAATAGAGGGACACACACAGACTGTCTTTCTGTCTAGTGGTGAGTAGGACAGTTGACAACTGAGGACTGTGTAGACATACCGTATACTGTGCAATGTTGTACTGTTGTACAAATAGAGGGACACACACAGACTGTCTTTCTGTCTAGTGGTGAGTAGGACAGTTGACAACTGAGGACTGTGTAGACATACCGTATACTGTGCAATGTTGTACTGTTGTACAAATAGAGGGACACACACAGACTGTCTTACTGTCTAGTGGTGAGTAGGACAGTTGACAACTGACGACTGTGTAGACATACCGTATACTGTGCAATGTTGTACTGTTGTACAAATAGAGGGACACACACAGACTGTCTTGCTGTCTAGTGGTGAGTAGGACAGTTGACAACTGAGGACTGTGTAGACATACCGTATACTGTGCAATGTTGTACTGTTGTACAAATAGAGGGACACACACAGACTGTCTTTCTGTCTAGTGGTGAGTAGGACAGTTGACAACTGACGACTGTATAGACATACTGTATACTGTACAGAGGTGTACTGTTGTACAAATAGAGGGACACACACAGACTGTCTTGCTGTCTAGTGGTGAGTAGGACAGTTGACAACTGACGACTGTGTAGACATACTGTATACTGTGCAGAGGTGTACTGTTGTACAAATAGAGGGACACACACAGACTGTCTTGCTGTCTAGTGGTGAGTAGAACAGTTGACAACTGACGACTGTATAGACATACTGTATACTGTACAGAGGTGTACTGTTGTACAAATAGAGGGACACACACAGACTGTCTTTCTGTCTAGTGGTGAGTAGGACAGTTGACAACTGAGGACTGTGTAGACATTTCGTATACTGTGCAATGTTGTACTGTTGTACAAATAGAGGGACACACACAGACTGTCTTGCTGTCTAGTGGTGAGTAGAACAGTTGACAACTGACGACTGTATAGACATACTGTATACTGTACAGAGGTGTACTGTTGTACAAATAGAGGGACATACACAGACTGTCTTGCTGTCTAGTGATGAGTAGGACAGTTGACAACTGAGGACTTGTGTAGACATACTGTATATTAACATCTTTTCAACGATTCGTAACCCATCTGTTCCTGACTTTTAATAAATGATCTGTCTAAATAAATGGGGTACCTAGCTTTTCTTAGTCAGTAGTTGGATTTTCGGTCATGTTCTTTTAACATTCGAACTTCACTCGTCTTTTTAAAATTCGAGTTAATCATATCTGTAGACTAAGCGAATTTTTAATCGCCTTATTGGATTTTCACCACAATATTTCCTTACACATGTCAAATATATAGGGTGTTTCATATAGGCGACATATTATGTGGACTTGTTTCTTGGGCTGAGACAAACAAAAAATACCATATAAAAGAATGGGTCTTAATGCCTAGATTTCTATCCGTCGGTCTGTTTGTGATTTTCCTTTAATGATTTGATATCTTAGGCATTTTAATAAGATAGACATTTTAAAATTGGTATAAATGTTTAGTTAAGAAGGTAAAAAGCTTAAGAAAATGTCATTCTAATATCTCAAGTCATTTCAATATGGTGGCCAATTAAAATCTTTGATGCCAAATTTCATGAGAACTGTAAATATTATATCCAAATCAAAATGAGATCTTCCTTGTTAAAATTGGATCTCAAGCAACCGAGTTATCAGTTTTTGTGTTTTCTACATTCGATTACACAATTTAATAGGACCTAACTAAAGAGCAGTATGGTAGTTTTCTTTTTTTTATTGCGTAACCTAATGTAGAAAAAACTGATAACTCGGTTGTTTGTCATCCAATGTTAACAAACAAGATTTAATTTTATTTGGATTTAAATTCTCTATCTTTTTGATCGTAAAAACAATTTTCTTAATATTTACGGTTTTTATGAAATTTGTCATTAAAGATTCCAAATGGCTGCCATATTTAAATGGTATGAGATATCGGAACGACTTCAAATCTCTTTTTACCTTCTAAACTTCACATTTATACTAATTTTAAAACTTCTATCTTGACCCAGCAGCCCAGCAATCGTGGTATGAATTTGAACGGAAGGGGTTTTTGGCTTCTGGAGACATCAACACGAATAAGTAAATAGGGCAAAGGTCTACGTCTTACTTTTAGACCTATGGAATTAATAGCATATTCTTTACTTGGGAAATTGGCTAAAATTGACTTCGTCAAATACTGAAGACGGATAAGATACGTTAACCTTTTTATATAATTTAACTTGTCTGTCTTAGTGAAAGGGATGTTTAACCAAAAATATAGTCCGTACTAGAAATCCATCATGGATTATCTAACAAAACATATAGAGTGCGTACTATTCCCCTCGACTCTTCCAACAATGGATGAAATCTATATTTTAATTTGAAACTGTTTTTCTTTGTGACAGCTAATTTGAGAGAACGGCTGGGTGTAGAAACTTGGTAGGGGTGTCTAAAGAAAGGCCTTGGTCTGTAGATGAGCCATCAAAAGAAAAACGTGGTAAATTCCCTCGGGGCTCTGCTCCAGTGGCCTTTAAATTCCCATCCCATGTTATTCTTATGGAGGAAAAACGGGGGTTTTGTCACAGCTAATTTGAGAGAACGGCTGAGTGTAGAAACTTGGTAGGGGTGTCTAAAGAAAGGTATTGGTCTGTAGGTGAGCCCTCAAAAGAGAAACGAGGTAAATTTCCTTGGGGCTCTGCACCAGAGGCCTTTAAAGTTCACTCAGCAGTTTTGTTTACATTACGACCATATGGATAATTTTACATTACTTTTAATGAACCAGCTGTTAATATTAAAATTGTATTCAAAGGTCTACTGAAATTGTCAAAATTAAATGTTTACACATTATTATTTATGATTTTAAATTAATTCTCCACAGCATGGCAAGTTTGTTATAACAAAATGAGAATTCAAGAAAGAAGACCAGAAATGCATTTATTGGTATACAAGTTCTCGATAATCGGGTTGAAAAGGACGCGTTGCAGAAAGTCAACAGTCCCGGAAGGTCAAATAATATATACCTGTGCCGCTAGGTCAAAAACTACAATGTTTGCAGTGTCTGTCGATCAAAAATCCCAGAAAGTCAAATAGTACAGTCCGGGCTAAAAGCTTAGTCTATGTTAAAGCAATTGACTTATTGGGAATTTGACCTAATGCAAAAGCAGTTTTAATATAACGAAATAAGATAAAATATAAGTTCAGTTTCGCTGAGTCAACAGTGCCGGAAGGTCAAAAGTATAATCTGTTAAAAACAACGATAGTCCTCTTGACGCATGACTTCAATAATTTCGTGTTTTGGTGTACTTAAAGTTGTGCTAAAATTTTGAAATTTGGCACAGAGCTTCTTGGTTAGTCCTACTCGATGACTATTTTGTTGGAACTTTAAACTATTTACCGATCTAATTAATAAAAAATGATTTGTATGGTGAAATAGTTTTAAATCGTGATTTCTAACATGAAAAAGTTAGCATGCGAGATTTTTTTTTGTTTTTGGGTTAGAGAGGTTTTGTCTGTGGCAAAGTTGTAGCCAAAAGTGTGATGCGTAAAATATATTTTTTTTTTTAATTTTTTACAATCAGTGGTTCAGTAGATAACTTGGGTTGAAGAGGACGGCAAATTTAGCATTTCGCAACGCATGGAAAGAACTACATCGTACGATGCGACTGCTGAGTGGACTTTTAATTTATAGTTCTAAGGACAAGAAAAAGATGAATATACAGATTACCAGTACATTCATATTATTTATAAAACATCTTTCTGTATTACCTGCTTACATTTTTCACTTATATTAATAAGAATACATCATAAACAGGGTGTTAAAAATAAGCGGAGAGATACTTAACCTAGTAATTCCTTGGGTCAAAATAAACAGAAAATGAAGGATAACATTTTCCAAAATCGTTTCGTTAACCAGATATCCGCCATTTTGTATTTTTACATACAAATATTTAGCCTATCTTTACACTTTTCCAACCGATGTTTATGAAACTTGGTATGTATGTTAAGGTGAGAGACCCATGTTATAAAAAAAGATTCATCTCAAACGATTCACCCTAAAATTTCAAAATTTAACACTTAACTACAATATAATATAGTTTACTACACCACAAAATTTACGTATCACCATAAATCTTTAATAAAATAAGACGTTCACATTTTTAAAATCCAAAGTAAATCAATATAATCTTTCTTTTTATAAAAATATAGTAAAAAAAATAAGGCGATGTTAAAATAACGACAGGCGAGTTTCGATCTAGGTGTTTCAGGTTTGAACCTAGGAGGATTTAACACTAATTAACATTAATGTTTAATCCTCCTAAGTTTGAACTAATTGAGTGGAATATATGAAACCGAAGGGGGGAGATAGCAACAAGTGCACTAGTAATTACTAGTGTCAAATTAAAATTTGATGGATTTAACCAAAACCTTTTCTATTTCACTTATTTTCAGCTGTTAAATTTCAAACGATACGTTTTAGCTAGATCATTAACATTATTATCATCATCATCGTTTGAGTTTGGGTTTGCGGCAATCCTATCCTATATATTAAAACGAAACAGGGTTTTTTTATTTCACGATTCTAAATCAACCACTTGACGGATTTTTATGATTTTTGTGTTGAAAGAAAGATCATTTTGAGAACTAGGGAATGTCGAAGCCATAATTTTAGTTTAGGGTTTCAGTTTTTTAGAAATTAAGTTTTAATTTTCAAAAAGTCTAGCAGCCGACGGATGAGTTAAAGTCGTTTAATTTAGTGGTGGTTTAACTAACAGCTGGTTTCTAACTGTCATTGAAATGTTTATGTTACAAGTTGTTTGTATACAAAAATATTGATCGTCAGAGTTTGCCTACACACTATTTTACTTTAAAATGCAGTTTATTTTCTACCGTAAAAGATCTATGTTATCAGGAGATTGTGTAATTTTGAACTAAACATTTTAAACGTATAATCAAGTTTTGTCATAAATAATGCAATCCGTCTAAGTATAAGTGCTTAATCCTTTAAGATATAAGTGGTTTACGTGTTGATACATTTTTTTCTAGATGTTTGAATATAAGTATGACTACATACAGTACACATTTTATTCGTAATGAAAATATCAACCGGTGTAGTAGGTCTCGAGAAAACTGACCAGTAAGCTGCAGGGTGTCAGTAGAAACCAAAATCGATTCATACCATATCATAACTATCCCAGTAGTACTGTATGATTCTGAAACTTGATAAAGGGGTACATTCCAAAAGTAGACCAAAAGGCTCGGTCTCGGATGGGCTGGGCAGGCTTTGCGTGGCGGAGAGAAGATACTTCAACTTTTAAAAGTGCATTCCAAGGAGTACTACAAGGTAGACGACCACTTGGAAGACCAAGTAATGAAAGATATCTTCAGACTGGTATCTTCCTGTCATCCAGAAATGGCAGGGGATTGAAGAGAACGGGAGGCCAGGATCATTTTAGAGGTTTCAGTGGCCAAGGTGGTAAAATAAGGTACGGTAAGTGATAGTAGGCCTATGCAGTGGAAGGTGGTATGTAGCTACTATACTCAAAGCCAGTGTGTGTGAATCGGCCACCAAGTTGTAAACTAGCTGTTCTGAATCATATTCAGTTTTAATTTACTACTCGTTTTCCGTACGTAGGACGGGCCAACAGCTCGTGTATTTTTATAAATAAAACCTTTAAATTGATACCTACCAAACTTGACCTCTGCTGCTATTAATTGACTGTATGGACTATTAATTAAAAGCTGTGTCTAAGGATTACGTCGGCCTTAGTCACTAACAGGACAACAAGATCGCTCCATTCATCACACACTCAACTCCATTCATACTTGGCTTAAAATGCATACATTTGTATGGTCGCCATTTCAAAAACAGGTAAAATAGTATTAAAATTATATAAGAATTTTGTCTTAGCCATTGTGGTCCATCCCCCTTAAGGGATAAAAAAGTGATAATAGCTCAAGACAGTAGATGTTTATGGCTATTATTGATATACCAAGTCTCACTACTTTATCTATATTGTTAAAAAAATATAGCAAATCCAGGACTTTTCAACTATACTGTATAACGCCAACACGAAATTTTTCCGTTGAACTCCTCCGCATTTCTTAGGCAATTTTGACCATTCATGTCTCAAAGAAAGAGCGTGTCACATACATTAGCAAACCAACCTTACAGTTTTAAATCCCTTGGGCTCAGCCCCAGCGGCTCATGTTATGAACCCATGTTATGCCTATGAAGAACATATTGATTTTTTTATATTAGGATCAGCCCAATTAATTGCTGTTATGCAATTCAAGGAAATAATGTAGGTTACATTATTAACATGTTACTGATTTGTTTGAAATACTATATTTACTATTTCAATTTGGGTTTGCTGGATAATTTTATCCATTTTACCAAACAATGAGACGAACATGTAATGCACGAAATCAGGTGGTTCTTAAGTATGTGAAAAAATGTATCGCTATTCAAAAACAGACGAAAAACTTGTAAACATATTCTTGACAACGGGTGTAACCATGTAACATGGCTACATTATCAATGACAAACGTGGACAACCTTAAACGAGTGTGAGTAAGTCCGAAAACAGAGTAAGTCCGAAAACAACTCTAAAAAACAATAAGCAATAAATTGCAAGAACCGTTGCTTATATCATTGGGTATACACGTATCCACTGACATGTATACTCAATGCTTATATCGAACTGTTATATGTACATCGTGAGTTTTGTTCCATTAGTTGTTCCATTTAGTTGTGTCCATTAGTACAGTATTTTAATTGACTCTTTAAGTCGGCGGAAATTGTGACTGTTATTACCCTTGAAATAATGTTTGTGTAGTACTTTGCAATCCTACCAATGCTTATATAATCATACAATTACAATTTTCTGGTTAGAATATGTCGCATAGAGCGGTGACTACTGTATCTTTTTGGTTTGCTTGTAAAACAGAATCAACAGAGATTTTCCATCGACTTAAACAATACGATACTCCCAAATTGATCATTGCAATAACAAAATATCACACAGTTTGATGAATATTTGTCTGTAAACCACATACAGTACACCTTTATTCTATGTATTTTACCTTTTATTTTTCCAAGACTATAGAAAATCACGCATTACGTGATCAGTGAAGAAAGGCTGTATCCCATGTGTTTTATAGGTAAAGAAGACAAGGGTGGTCCTAGACATATATTTTGGGGGGGTCACCGGGGGCCTGGGGGGTATGGAATACCCCCCAAAAAGGAGCGGGGTCCTGGGGTTCCCCCCCGGAAAAATATATAAATAAATAAATATAGGCTATACAGGGTCAACTCAAGGAGGCCACCATTGGGATATCGGAAACGGTAAGAATTAGAGAAAACTTAAGACATACCTTTACTTTTTGTGGCAGTTAAAAATACGCTTTTAGTTTTTTGAAATTCAGCCGCCATTTTCCAAAATGGCGGCCAAATTTGAAATTTCTTATCGAACACCCTAGTCTATATTTATCATATTTTCGGACATAATAGGCAATTTTAAAACTTTTTTATCCTTGACACTTTTTCGATAAACCCACTCGTTTAGGAGTTACAGCCTATGGAAAAATGACTTCCGGTGTACATATTACATCATGTAGCTCCTAAACAAGTAAGTTTATAGCAAAATGTGAAGAGTAAAAAAGTCTTACAATTGCATCCACATTCCAAAAAGACCATAAAATTCATTAAAAATATGAATTATATTATTATAAAAATGGCGGCAAACTTGAAAAGTGGAAAACTGTTTATTTTATAGTCTTTATGGAATGTAGATGCAATTCTATGACTAATTTACTTTTTGCAATTTTGCTCTAAACTTGCTCTAAACTCGTTTAGGAGCTACATGATGTAAAATGGACACCGGAAGTAATTTTTCCATAGGCTGTACTCCTAAACGAGTGGGTTTATCGAAAAAAGTGTCAATGCTAAAAAAGTTGTTAAATTGCATATTCTATCCGATAACATGATAAAAAAACTAAAATCATATTTTTAACTGCCATAAAAAATAAAGGAATGTCCCACCTTTAATGGTTTCTCTAATTCTTACCGTTTCCAATTTCCCAATGGTGGGCCACCTTGAGTTGATCACCTTGTATATATGAATTAGAACGGATGGTGTTTTTGGCCTCTTGGGACCTCAAAACAAAAAATTAAATCTGTCCCGGGTCCAGGTGTTACCATAAGTACTACGGTAATAGCTTATGGGAAATTCGCCAAAAACCTAATAGTTATATGGAACAATATTACATTCAACCAGCTGTTAGTTAAAACAAATTATATGGGACTAAAACAAATCGATGATTACAAAGATTCCTTTAAAAAATAATTTGAACATCCTACTATTTTACTATGCAAATTTAATTAATCTGCCATCCTCATACCTAAGAATTGAATGCATCAATGGTCAGCATTACACATAGTATAAATAAGTCAACTCTAAATATGTCTTTAAATTTGTTTCCAAATGCTGAATTTGTGTCACAAATGCTGAATGTTTACAGCTGTTATTTTAAGCAAATTATATTGTACTAAAAGCTGGCTTAGAAGGTTAGCGTCGGCTGCTAGACTTTTTAAAAATTAAAACTTAATTTCTAAAAAACTGGGACCCTTAATTATAATTATGGCTTTGACATTCCCTAGTTCTCAAAATTATCTTTCTTTCAACACAAAAATAATGAAAGTCCGTCGACTGGTTTGATTCAGAATGTGAAAAAACCCCATTTAGTTTTAATAATATATATGATAGTTTGGACAGGTTTAAAACCTTCCGAGGCGTAATACATTTACACAGTTTATGTTTAGACTACATAATAACTCATAAAATATTTCTAAAATTAAATGGATCTTCTTTTACAAACGTATATAATAACCAGAAATTTTCAGATCGTCCTTGCGTGTATTTCATGCCACAAATTTTGACGAAAGGCTTTTTATTACATAACTATCCCTTTTTACAGTGTTGACCAAACAGTTGGCAAGAAGCATTAATAGATAAGCTATGTACCAAATATGATAATTTTAGCTCTATTCTAATTATGACAAAACACGAAGTAACTAAAAGCGAGTTTTGTTGGTGTAGTAAGCGTTGCAGGAGGTCTACTTTACACTGAATCGACGTTCACTTTTATTGCTTTTGATCTTCCGGCACTGTTGACTCAGCGAAACTGAACTTGTATTTTACCGTATTTCGTTATATTAAAACTGCTGTTGCATTAGGTCAAATTCCCAATAAGTCAATTGCTTTAACATAGACCACGTTTTCAGCTCGGACTGTACTATTTGACTTACTGGGACTTTTGATCTACAGACACTGCAAACATTGTAGTTTTTGACCTAGCGGCACAGGTATAAATTATTTGATCTTCCGGGACTGTTGACTTTCAGCAACATTCCCGTTGAAAATTGTGTCATAGATGAGATAGAATGAGAGCTGTGTTGAAGTTTTGGAATAGACTAAATACGGAGTATGTTTCATCTATGGTTTTGGTGAAGTAGGTAAATTAATGTCAATTCAGGTATTTAAAAAAATGTGTACAGGGTTTTTACTTTGATGTACACATCTAGCTAGGTCAAACAACGCATCTAAACCTCACTACATACAAAACATTCGGAAAAACTATAGTGCCATCACATCTCATCACATATGCATAATTTGTTACCAAGTCTGGACTAGGTTATGGATTTGGTTCCGCAAATGTTCAAGATTTGTGGTCAAATTTCCTACAATTCAGGTTAATTCCATCCACGAAATACATGCACAGCTTTATGTGATCGATATGGCCATTGCAAAACTACCCCATAAGTTAATCAATTATTTTAGTAATATTGACTCTTTCCGTCAGATGACAGCTAGACCAATTATATGAACTCCTTTTCCCATATAGTGAAAGATGCCTTAACATGAACAAAATTCATAACAAAAAACAATTGTAAGACTCCTGAAAAGCCTTTTGGGCAACCTAAAGCCGATGAAAGGACAGAAAATATTGAATTCATCTACCACGTTTTTTAAGGTACACTATATCGTCTTACTCATAATTATGTTTATCCTCCCTAAGATTTTAATAACTTCGTACTCTATCCATCACAGTTGGCTGAATTTACCTAAAACCTCAAGAGTAGCCGTCGATTTCGACGGGATTCACCTAGTATATATTAAAATTGTAACGCTGTATTTCGTAATTCTATAATACAATGTTCCACTCGTCTTAAATGTTGTTAACTAGTGTTGGTGTTAAATATGTATATAATTATTTACAAGAATTGAAAAAGGCTAGAAATCAAAGTTCTGAATTTCATGTCCTATACTTTTATTTGAACCATCCACTATAATCTACATTCAATAAACGATTACATTCAAATTATACTTACACAACTAACCTGAGGCAGGGAAATAAATAGCACAAACTGTCCCATTCATCATAATTGCACTACGGTATTATTGTACCGATTAACAGGCATCTGATATAGTACAAGCACATGTCAGTTTGCTGCAAGAAGGAACTGCGCGATAACAGATGATAACCGCTGCGCAGGCGCAGTACCGGCGGGCGCTACAATCAGTTGACTACCTGCACCAGTCAGCTGCGCAGCCGTCGCTCACATGAATTACTGTCTTTAATTGATACGCATCAGCACAGTAATGCCATCTGATAGCGCTTGGTCAGTAATGAAAGTATTTGCCGCATTGTTCCGCACAATCTCGCATCCAGTTGCTACTTAGTTTAGTTATATATATTGAGCAATATGTTTCACAACTGAGCTTTCTCGGAGGTTGATCATTCAATGTGGCGTAAATGGTAACTTTACTCCACAAGCCTTTTGATCTCTCTTTTGAAATCTAGTGATAACGAAATGTTATATGAGCAATTTCTGTGTTTGGACCACGACTGATGTGTTACAGTGCAGTACAGACTAAATTTCTGAGAATTACTTATCACTCACCTTCAACACCTACAGTAAAGGCTTCGACGACTCTTCCTGGAACTTTTTAGAATTCTACAAAAATGATAAATGTTACCCCCTGGTATAACGGTGACAATCAATGCGAGTGGAGATCGATATTTATTTATCTAAATAATGGCTTGGACAAAGTTCCCGATAGGTGTTTCAGATACCCTCTTACCGAATTAGGATTCCGACGGTGTGTTTGGGGTGGTACGATGTGTCCGAAGAAAGAACGGGAAGACTGTAAGTATATATTTTGTCAATTAACCTTCACACGCAAATTATTTGTATTTCTGGAACATTTTGTTTACACTGATATACAGGGTGATTTGTACTCAGTGTGACAAAATTTTTTTGATTTAAGTACAAAATAAATGAAGTGTGATTGATGCATATCAAATGTTCCAAGTCTCAAAATTAGCGTCCCAAAAAATTATTTTATGTTTTTACAAAATAACCATGCTTTTAAACTTAATACAGCGATTTCTCAATTACCTGTATATGGATTTGAGTAGATAATTTCATTTTCGTGTTCTACATTAAATTTTGAACAAGAATAATGGAAAAGGACGGAGGATCAGTTGTAAAAACTCCATTGTAAATAGATTCAAAGAAAAAAATTAAGATATTTGGTAAAAACTTTAAAAACAATGGTCTATTGCATTTTTCACACTCTGTATACAAGAAAGTGTCGGAATATGTTAAAAACTGCGCCATTTTATAAGCTTTCCAACCATATGCTACACTATTGAGGTTTAGATATTTTTTATTTGTTTTAGTGGTTTGAATACCAGAAAACAGGGAACTTTTTTACTGTTTTTACTGTTCAAGCTGAATCAAAAATACAACTTTTGCTTAATACATGCCGACTTTCTATGTTTTAAATGTTAAAGACACCATGCTTTGTAGTCTTCAAACCATTAAAGCGTACATAAGCAGACATAAACCTCAATAGTGTAGCATATCGTTGGAAAGCTTATAAAATGGCGCAGTTTTTAATATATTCCGACAATTTCTTGTATACAGGGTGTGAAAAATGCAATAGACCATTGTTTTTAAATTTTTTAGCAAACATCTTAATTTTTATCTTTGAATCTATTTTTTTACAATGGAGTTTTTACAACTGATCCTCCGTCATTTTCTATTATTCTTGTTCAAAATTTAATGTAGAACACGAAAATTACATTATCTACTCAAATCCATATACAGGTAATTGAGAAATCGCTGTATTAAGTTTAAAAACATGGTTATTTTTAAAAACATAAAATAATTTTTTGGGAAGCTAATTTTTAGACTTGGAACATTTGATATGCATCATCATACTTCATTTACTTTGCACTTACACCAACAAAATTTTGTCACACTGAGTACAAATCACCCTGTATAAAACATTTGTTTGGGGATGATAGGAAAGTAGTCTGTGTAGGAAATAGTATCACACAATTTATGTTATGTATTTATTTACTTAGATTTTCACCATCAGATTTTATCAACAAACCTCGTTAGTTGATATCAAACACATGCAATAGCTGTGAATTATGTGAATTATTACATATTCTTATACCTTAGTTATTTAAATTTACCATATTAAAGAAACCCCCCTACTTTTGATTTATGCACTAGGAGTCTAGACGCATCTAGCAACCCCTATGAAGATCTAGTTTAAAGCTATAAGGGAGTAGAGTCAGGTAGGGTTGATCTATTATCTAGTATGACCACAACAGGTGAACAACTACTGTAGACCTAGACGTGGCTAGACAAGCAGAGTAAGTAGAGTAAGTAGTCAGCCGTGGGAGTAAGGAGCACAATACTACTCCTACACACTACCCCTACCGTGAGAAGAGTATTACGGAAGAAGACCGGTCCGCACCCTCCACCTCCCCTGCATACTTAATGCAGTCACTTCCTGCTCGGCCCAAAAAACTGATACTTTTGTCAAGATAATTCCTGCTGCAAGAGGATGCATTAAAATGCAGCCGGACAATAGACGTCTGTTTTACCCGTTCTCAGGGCTAAAGCCTCTACAAGGTGCTAGTCGAGTGCATATTAAAAACTGCACCTTTTGTAGTCCAGTTGTCGGCTTTGTCCGACCCTTTGTGCAATTTTTTTATACCTAATGCGCGTATTGCAAATATTTATAACAGCGGAACTAATGTACCGCTACTGGATCCATTACACGCATAAGCGGATCCGCTTTATTAATTTTTACTTTCTCCCAAGTAGGGGAGCATCCTCTTGGAATATTAAAAGATCTTTGCAAATATGAATGCTAGGATTGGTTGATTAGGACACACTTCAGTAATCAACGTCAATGGACAATTGTATATTTGGTCGGCACAGTTTCAATGAATGATTTGATAGAAATTGGAATGAAAACGTCTTAAATGGAATGAAAATAGCAACTTAAAAACTCACTTTCTATGCAGGTTTGCGGAAACAGGGTTATTTCCGTGTACAATAAAGCTTTAACGATGGCACTAGTATTGAGATTTTTTTTAGGATTGTAGAAAGAACAACGAGTAATGCAATAAAATTAAGAGTTTACTGTTTACACAAACCTGAAGTTTAGATTATAAATTATGTCTTAAAAAAAAAGGTCTCAGTATAAATTTCAGCCATTATTCATAATAGGAAACTTATGGTGTTTCTGAAATAATTACACATATGAAAATAAATTAGCACATCGGGTCCATTCCCTAAGTATACAGGAATTAAATAATCTAGGAGTTATTTTTACCGAAGGCCAGGTTTTTAACAACATAGAATTGCAATGCAACTACTATCAGCTTATTGTACTGTATATTCTAGAACTTAAATCGGCCAGTTATGTTCATGGATGTTATGGATTAGTTATAGAGTTTTAGGTTTGTTTCAAATAATAAATAGGTGTTGTGTGTTTATAATAATAGGTTTGAATAAAGTATATAGTCATGCAGCTTCCAGTAAACATAAATGCTGATGCCTTCTAAAATATAATGGACAGAGCTTGAAGACTAGTCGTGTCTGATGTAAATAACACACCAGTGTTATTTAGTCAATTTTCTGGGTCGTAGTCAAGTCGTTGCATGTACTGGATCTCGATTCTATTGTAATGCGATAGTTTACTGTAATTCCTATTTTTTTTTAAATTCAATTCAATTCAATTCAATTCAATTCAATTCAATCATTTATTTTCACATAACGTTTACAAATCCAGCATAGCTGGGAAACAGGTGAAATGGTCATATACATAAAATACATAAAACTATAATAACTACAAAATCAAATAAATACATCACCTAAAAAATCATTTACTTTATAATACGCTCTGTCAACCAGCAATTTGGCAACTTCTTTCTTGTATTTTTCAAACGATTCTAGTGATTTAATATTTTCAGGCAGTTTATTGTACAATTTTTTGCCTAGATATTGTGGAAGGGTTTCAAGTGAGGTAAGTCTGTGAATGGGCAGTTGTAAATCGTTTCGGTGTCGTGTTAAATAATTATGTGTATGGTTTTCATTCATAAAAGATCCAAGGTTTTTTTTATCAATATTAATGTTTGGAGGATATAAACTGACGGAAGCGTTAATATTTTCAACTCTCTAAATAATAGTTTACAGGATCGTCTGGGTTTTGAAAATGTCATAATTCTAAGGATCCTTTTTTGAATTTTAAAAATGGTCACGGCATTTGAGCAGTTGCCCCAGAACTCAATTCCATACATCATGTTTGACACAAACAAAGCATAATAAACAATCATCCTTGTCTTGAGGTCAGTAACATGCTGCAGGACAGACATCTGGAAACAGACTGTGTTAAGTTTATTAGCTAGAATTGATGTATATTTATCCCAATTTAATGTATTTTGTACCTGGATACCTAAAAATTTAGTAGATGAGGTTTCATTAATAATTTCTCCCTGAATATTAATATTTAATTCAATGTTTTCTCTATCATGAGTAGTTTTGAACCTAATAACTTGAGTTTTAGAACAATTAAGACTAAGTCCATTTGCTGTGAACCATTTGTTTAGATCCTCAAAAGTTTGGTTTATCAAATTTTGTAAATTGTTAGGGCTGTTTGATTTTAATATAGCTGTTGTATCATCAGCATATAGAACAAGCTTTGAGTTTAAATTAAAAGGCAGGTCGTTAATATAGATTAAAAACAACAAAGGTCCTAATATAGAGCCCTGAGGTACACCACAATAGCTCATATTCCATTTCGAAAAGTTATTCCATTCCTGAAAGATATTGATTGGCAGACTATTACTTGGAATCAGTCAAAAAGTATTTTATTAACAAAACAGTTTCCCAAGTATCCAAATACTTTTTGGTTGCTGCCCCTTAGTATGCAATATCCATTACCACCATAAAAAATATTCAATTAAATTTCCCAGAGCTTCCAACCGCGACGCAATTATAACCCGCATTTTCCACGCGCCGATCTTCCATTAACGCGTTTATTCATTAGCTTATTGGTAGTTTGTACGGCGCGATAAGATGCTCAAGATAAACAAATGCCCGGAAAACTCTCAGATGGTTTGTGATTGCGGCATTCCTGGCGGGAGACGGAGCTTATCGCACAAAGGCGGCATTGACGGATCGTCCGACAATTACTGGACCGTGGCCGGCCATATATCCGTCACCCGGCCGCGGATAAATCGGACGATTTCGCCGGCTTTACCTCGGCTCTGTACGCTAATCTGTGTGACAGGACGATCGCAGGAAGCTGTTCGTCATATGATGTCGTGTCTTATGGTGCTGCTATGCGCTACTGCTTGTCACTGTCTTGTGGTGACAAGCGCTTGTTTGGATGTTGGATGTGTTGTGTGAATGCACTGGTTTTATCGGTGGGGATTGTTGGGTTTGCGGAAACTTAGGGCTTGGTTTGATTTTGTTATAAACATTGACTTTTGGGACTAAAGTAGACATCCTATGTATTCGGACCATCTAAAACCAATCTTTTATATAAATGTAACATGGATAAAAGAGCCGCTAGTTTTCTATGTGAGGTAAAAGAAAGGAAGGCTTCCTGCCATGTCCATGGCAGTGCGTGTAGTTGATAGGCCTATCACTATAGTTTTTTATGTTTTGTGTAAAATGTGTGTTTTATTTATTCTGACGACACATCAAGTGGATCCTTTTGTTTGCCTGACGGTGGCAGAGATGCTTAGATAGCCGCCGAAACATATGAAGCAATTTCGACACTACATGTTAAGGATTGTCTGACGAGGAATGTTTAACCATTATTTGTCAAAAGATAAATATAGTTTAAAATAATTTCAAACCAATTGTTAACTGTTGTATTGTTAACTCAGCCTACACAAAACACCGCTATATCAGTCGCAACGCACCAGTCCATACTCAATGCACAGCTTATCACGATATTGTTAACTCAGCCTACACAAAACACCGCTATATCAGTCGCAACGCACCAGTCCATACTCAATGCACAGCTTATCACAATATTGTTAAACACTGCTAAACCAATCGCAACGCAACAGTCCATACTCAAAGCACATCTTATCACGATATTTTTAACTCAGCCTACATAAAACACCGCTATATCAGTCGCAACGCACCAGTCCATACTCAAAGCACATCTTATCACAATATTGTTAAACACTGCTAAACCAATCGCAACGCACCAGTCCATACTCAAAGCACAGCTTATCACGATATTGTTAACTCAGCCTACACAAAACACCACTATATCAGTCGCAACGGACCAGTCCATTCTCAATGCACAGCTTATCACGATATTGTTAAACACTGCTAAACCAATCGCAACGCACCAGTCCATACTGAATGCACAGCTTATCACGATATTGTTAACTCAGCCTACACAAAACACCGTTAAACCACTTGGCACTAACCGCTCGTACAAAGTCTAGTCGCTAATAAACTCGTACACTATTACAAGCCTAACCGGTCACAACTCGGCTACAAATCTTCGCCGACTGAACTTGTCATGTCGCGGCTAATTTTTAATCCCGCGGATATTTGCAGACTCAACAGGTTTCATGAATAATGATTTTAAGCGCCAGCGAGAACATTGTGCATCGTGGTTACTCTCGTCGTAAAAACGGCGGCAAGCTGCTTCAAAGCGCGGCAAAAACGGCAAAACGCACGACTGACAACAACCCACGCGCAATTTCCATACTCGACCATATAAATTAAATATATCCCGCGCTGGCTGGCCTAGATTCAATAAGTGTTTGCCGGGATGTGGGTAGAGACACATGTTTGAAGATGTATGGAGAAATTCTCACGCTTTGGAATAAAAACGTTTGTTTTGGTAGTGAGCAATCCATGTGCTGTTGCGAACTGAATGATTAGTTTTTATGATATTATTCATCTTTTGAGGTTTTGGTAATAACGGTTAGTTCCTCTATATCAAATTATTTAATTTATACAGAGAAATTTAACTGTGGGTTTATTTTATTTATTGTTAACTTTTTAAACTTATTTTCTGGATATAGTAGAAAATCTTGTAATATGTTGGTACTTTTGTACCTTACATTGCTTCCTTGAAGTGTTTATACTATCTTTCTTTTGACACCATAATCCCATTTTCGACACTATGACACACTGATAAAAAATAGTTTTACAATGTTCTACCATTTATTCAATGTTTTCTAAGTTTTCTAAGTATTCTACAAAATATAACATTCTTACCACACCAATGTGTTGATTTACTTAATCCCCTGTTTGTATATTCCATTGTGTCTAAAATATTAAAATTCCGTGCAAAATAAACAATAAAAGAGTGAAAACACTATAAATCGTCTCATTCATCATTTTGTACCAGTATCTCATGGGACCATCACCTGGGCTACATTGAGAATGTTTCAACGGTTAGGTTTTTGTTCCACGATACGACCTTTACAAATATTAGTAATCTAGAGCTTCTAATAGTGTATTACTAACTTTTAGTTATTCTAAACTTTGTGGTTAACATTTTTATGCGTTATTACTCACACGTTAGTTTCAACAAGTTTTCAGGAGGATTAACAATCTAGGAAGATCAATATATAGTAAATGAGAATTGCAAAAGATGTTGAACTTGTATGATACTATGTTCTAATTCTCGCCTCCACTAATATAATAACGTGTAAGTTACAATATCAGAAATAAGAATAAAATTGTGAATTTCCTAAATAATTAAACACCATTTTGAAATATGCCGAAGCTGTAAAGGAACTCTGGTGAAAACTGTATTGAAAGTTTTTATTTAAACGTTAAGAGAAGATAAAACTGAATAGAAATCGAAATTGTCCTCGATAAGATTTTATATGTTTCTAATATTAGGGAGGGCTTGGAGGGAAATACCCCCTCCCATTTAGAGGAATATATGTATATATAAATGTAATGATAAAAAAATAGTATAACCCCTTCCTTAGGGTATAACCCTCTTAGTTCTCCTAATGCTCACCAACACTGTTTATCAGTTATGGCCATATTTCACCCATAAAACACGGTTAAGCAAAGTTACTCCGCATTGCTTCACTAAAACAAAACACCAATGGCAATCGCTTCTCATTGACTGAGGAAGACGAGGAAGGCGGAAGAGTCCGAATCTCGCAGTCGCTGAACCCCGGCGTCTTAGCACGTGCCCGGTACAAAAAACGGAGCCATTGTGCCAACATAAACAGAGTTTAAAAGGACCGCCATTGTCGTCGTAACGGTCCAAACAGCTGATCCTTTAAAGGGACCGTCTTAGGCTAATAGCTGCGGTTGTTGACTTACAAACTACAGCCGGGAGTCGCGAGTTGGAGGGAATAGAAAAGTTGGGAAATGGAGAATAGATTATACACGTAGTTAACGTGAAGTTTGGCGAAACAAGAGGAAAGGCGTTGGGAGTTACTGGATGTGACCTGATAGAGATGTCCTTGACCTATTTTTTAACATGTATAACGGAATTTGGTCAATGTTAATCCTCCTAGGTTACAGTTCCGCAGAGAATCTATGATAGGCTATATAATCTGATTAAATTTCCATTCGATATAAATATGTATTTTCTGGTACGGCGAGTAGGCAACCTAGAATTGTTCTGATTACATTTATCAGGCATGTTTGCTTTTGTATATTAACTTTTAATCTTTTGCAGGAATTTTGACAAGTACCGGTACTGCATCAAAATCATCATATTATAAAATTGATTATCCGGCGAATAGAGCATCATCATGGGAGTCCATCATTATGGGCTAATGTGATCTCGAGCCCCCCCCCCTTCCCATCACTATGAAACCCACTAAAAAGAATGTTCTGAGATTTTTTGTAAAACATAAAAGCTAAAAATTCACACTATACAAGTGGCCACAGCAGTAAGTTTTCAAATGTAACAAATTAAATCCATACAACTTATCTCATTTAGGTACAAAGAAGCGTAAAATCAACTATTTAATACCTACATTTTGTTATTATTTCTTTAATTTGTTCGTTAACATTTCCTGAGTTAGGTTTCCCGGACTGCCTCTTTACTGGGAGAAACTCCGTACTCCGGTCCCCCTTTTGAAAAGTCAGATGGACTCCCGTGAATATCATGGCTTGTTGATGAATAAAAACCTGCAATTGTTAGACTGTGTTAGTTTGTAATTAACTTAATATGTAAATCGTGAAACTTATGTATGGCCGCATTTTTATTTACATTTATTACCCGGGATCTAAATATTTATATATGCCATCGTATGTTTGACAATTAATTTTATGCAAAAAAAAATTATATACTTCTATAATAAATTTAATGTAAAAACTTAATAATAACTGTTAATCGCGACCAAGAGTTGTCGTCAGGTTGATTTTCTATCGATTGTAAGGACTCCTTCACGTCGATTTGTTCTCCATGGTTGATGTGTATCTTACAATAATTAATCATGAAAATAATTTTCTTAATAATGCGACTGTAAAACGTTAAAGATACAAAGATTAAAGTAGATAGATTAAAGATAGATTAAAGATACTTTAAAGATAGATTAAAGTTTTACAGTCGCATTATTAAGAAAATTATTTTCATGATTAATTATTGCAAGATACACATCAACCATGTATATATGGAAAAATCAAGGAAATAGGACAAAGCCTTATTGTTAAACTATTGAAAACATCAACTCACATCTAATCTTTATATGACAAGAAAAGTATTTATTTATATTTAAACATTCGGTCGTATTTTTAAAACGCTCTTACGTATTTTAGATTCAATAATATAATTCTAATCATTACGTAAGTTCAGACATGAAAATTTGTCTTTAAATTTATATAGAAAAAGGGTTCTGTGGTTTTCCTTTCAACTGAAACAATTACAGAAAAACTCAATAGTTAGTGGTAATCGATGTATGCATAATCTTCATAATAAATTGAACCCCTAACTAGACACAGTCATTTTTCAGCAATCTTCCAAAGTAGACTAAATTCTAAGACTTATTCGGCGCCTGCAGTTCCATTTTCGCAATCCACATACAGGGGTGAGTTCTCTAAATGCACAATGCGCAGGCGTCCAACCCTCTAGAGGACAAATCAAAGGACAGATATAGTATGACGTTTACAAAAAAGGCTTTTATTTAAAAAATCTTAAAAATATACTATATACAAAAAATAATAAAATATTGTCTAATGATAAAGATAGAGTTTGTAAAATATTTAAACCTTGTAAAAATTTATTTTTCTCTTAGCTCTGATGGTGAAATTTGTGTATCGAAATTCGATCGTTAAAGTCGAGTTGGAGATGTCAATTTACTGATGAAGACTTTTAACAATCAAGTAGAAATAGTTCTTTGTTAATTTGCACACAAAATAATTAACTACGATTTGTAAGCAAAGCTATAGTATTCAGGTGTGTAATAGATCGTTTGGATATAAAAATACCCCCGCCGCAGCAAACCTGCAGACTAAGCGAATTTCCATATACACAGCTGGAATTCCACTAAATTGTTCCCTTAAAATTGTCAGATTTATTTCCTATTTAAACATCATTAATATTAATGAGTACTTAGGTTTGCTGCTACAGGGAAGATAATAGGGGGGTTTTATTGAAATATTAATAGCTCAGTATGAAGTAAACAAAATTTCAAAATTTCATTAATATATGTCCATACACACGCAAGCTACAACACTGTATTTATTCTCCATAAGAATAACATGGTAATTTTAAATTTACATTATTTTGCGATTTTTCCGTAACCGTTAGGCATGCAACAATGCTTCAATATACTAAATTATTTGTTTTTTTGAGCTCTACAAAATGGTTTAGAAAGAAATTGCAAAATTTTATGTTTTCAGGGTGAAAATTTTGAAAAACCCATTTTTACCCCATAAACCCCCCATAAACCCCTGTTCCCATAGTCCGATCATGCTGGTTCGCGAACTCGTTCAAATAAATGTAGGTTTACACGTTTATACCAAATTTCATCAAAATCGGATCATTTTTGCTCGAGTTATCGCGCTAACGGACACATATATAAATATATATATATATATATATATATAAATATATATATATATATGAATTTGAACGGATGGTTTTTTTGGCCTCTGGGGACCTCAAAACGAAAAACTAAATCGGTCCCGGGTCCAGGTCTTACCATGAGACCTACGGTAATAGCTTATTCCCTATATGGGAAATTCGCTAAAATAATAAGAAATACATAATAAAAATATATTTATATTTAATTCTAAAACATGCGTATAAACATCTCTGTTTAAATCTTTCAATGTCTTTACAATTTAAAAGCACGCGCAAGACTACGAAATGTTTGTCTCCGATTACAATCGACTTTTCAAATTACAGTACAGTAAGGAATACCTTTGATATTTAAAGAGCAATTTGTCATATTCTTGAAGGCTGCATGTCAAATGTGCTTAAGCAATTTTTTTTGGTAGCGGTGTTTTTAAAGTACTAGCCATAAAATCTTAAGGTTGCCTGTACAAACCTTACTCTAATTGATTCTACACCTATGTTCGTCATTGGGATATCAAAACAATATGATGGCATTTATCATAATGTTGACATTTAAAAGTGATGATGAGCGTATGTTTAACGTTTCTCTTGCAAGTCATGAAAATGATCATCCACCCATACTTATTTAGCTACCTACCTACCTATCTAGCTATCTATTTCCATATCCAACCGTCTGTACATCTATCAAATTTACAATATGACAAAAATAGTACTTGCAGAGTCCAAAGTATGATATTGTATCTTATCAAATCATTGACTATCAGTTACCTATATCAACACAGCTCACTATTGACTATCGCCATCTCAACACTGTGGGTGGACTGTGTAATGTACAAGCCGACCTCCAAGGTCGATAGGAAGCCATTCTTCTTCCACCTGGAAAAATTCCTGACTAAACAGATGCGAATGAATAACACAGGCGGCAACTGGGCGGCGGGGGCGGCGCAGGGCGGCAAGGACGTCAGACGCCCTTGTCTATTGCGCAAACACTACTACAGTACCACACTAACATATTGCACCAACACACTACCGCCAACCGCCACCGCTGTGACGTCATATCTGACCACATGGGTTTACATTCATCACTTAGTGGGGTTAAAGGTGAAGACGAATGAATGACGGGGCATAGGCGAGGATGAGTCTAAACTGAACCACAGAAAACGTACTACTATAACCCTGAACTAAGTAAAAACTCTGACTACGTTCCAGAGACCAGCAGGATATTTTGTCAAAATATTTTACTAGAACACTCATCAAAGACTGCTAGGGACTCCAAAAATTGCAAGAGTGCAACACATTTCTTTCTCAACTTCATAATATTTACGAAGCAATTGAGGAAAAAAATCACTTTAACAAAGTATTTCGTTTGAAGTTGAGGTAGTTGGTATATTGATGGTATACACCAAAATCAGTAGAGGTCCGACGATTAAGGATCAATCAAACCTCCTTTTCGGTTTGTTTTACAGGTGACAATACCACCCCCCATATAACATTCTCGACTAACTTATCCCTATATTGGATATTTACTTGGGTCATAAATTAAAAGTATACTATAACCTTTTATGATAAAAAGGAACCCTTCATAATTATTTAGGATGCCTCAATATTTATTAGTTGTTTGACTATTAGAGAAGTCATAGAAAGGATAAACAGCCAGTCTTAACTCAGCCTCAAATAAAAAAAACTTTTTAAATGTTATTTTATGTCAACTTGAGTAAGGAAACTAGATCAAGTATACCATTAGCAACTGAGCAAAAAGACGTTTTTAAGCAGTTCGACACTTCTCAGAAGCCGCATTCTAGCGCTCAGCTGGCAGCGGACAGCGGACAGCGGACAGCGAGCAGCGGCTGCGGACAGCGGGCAGCGGACAGCGGACAGCGAGCAGCGGCTGCGGACAGCGGGCAGCGGACAGCGGACAGCGAGCAGCGGCTGCGGACAGCGGGCAGCGGACAGCGGACAGCGGGCAGCGGCTGCGGCTGCGGACAAGGGACAACTTGCATCATTGATTGTCCCCGTGCCAATCTACATTCCACACTCTCATTACACCCGTACAAATATGTGCTACTCCATAAACCACGGACGTGATGTACATTACGTGCCGCTTATCAGCTGATATTGGCCAAGGTTAGGCCTACCTGATGAAACCTCATACACGTGCACGTCCAGGTGGCCAGATTGTATTGTTTATCTATTTATTTTTTAAATCCATACACTCATTCATCCATTCATCCATCCATCCAAACTTGCATCAATATATTCGCCCATCCATACATCAGTAATTTCATCCATCCATTAATTCGCATCTTTGATAATAACCCTTTATGTATAATTTGGTTAGAACCTGAATCCACCCATTAATCCATTGATCCATCATCCAATCCATCCATACATATTTCCATTTATACAAACAATCCATCAATCAATCCATACATCCACGTATCCAGCCATTTACCATTCAATATTCATCCATCTATCCATGTCTGTATTCATGTATCCACAAAATATATATGGAATAATGTAAGATGTAGTAATACTCATCTTATGATGTCTTATGACTAAATTTAGATACTGACAATCGGCGTCTCTTCTATGGGGTTACGTTTTCCGTCGGGCGGAACGCAGCGCTGCCAACCTACCCCGTGATCTGTCATTCACAGTATCCAAATCACCTAATCATTGTAAATAGATTATTGGATCATCGATACAGCGATATCGTGGATACAGCTAAAGAAGTGATATAATTGCAAAAAAACTTACATCGTGAGTATAATTAAGTTAACATTTCTGTTTAAATCCTCGGAATAATACAATCATTTCGCAGCACACCATATAAGTTTGCAAAAGCTCCATCCAGCCTACGACTTCGATTCACAGGGTATACAACGCACCTGCTTCCTCGTCGTATATGTTCTCGTATACATATATTTTATCATTTGACTTTAAACATTAAGCCTTCAATACAATTTTAAATATGACAACAAAAACGTATGAATTTTCGAAACTAAACAAACTACCCAAATACGACAATATCAACGATAACATCCCTCTTGGTAAACATACCACAATCAAAACAACCAACAGTTCTCCAGCCTGTCACGTGGGGCACGAGCGCTCCAAAAGGCTAGATCCGTAATTACTACCTTGCGGGACCCGAATTACGCAAAGCTTCTTAGAAAATAGAAAGGCCTCAAAGGAATCTTGTTCCCACAAATTAACTATGTACACTGTGGGGGACAGACCGTGGCGTGTAGTGGCTTAATTGGTACATTGTGAGAGCAGGTGGTCTCCGGGGACAAATTGCAAGGTGTATTGCGCATGCTGACGAATTGCGCTCCTTTGTCCGAGACATTACATGCAGTTACTCGGATGCACGACAAATCTTTTATTGGAGGAAATTACGGTTCCGTAACATTGTAGACGATTTGCCTACGTTACGATGGTAAACTTTCAAGGCTAAATTGTGACCTTCGCATTCATGTGACTGCAAATGGGAAGTTATTAAATACTAGAAAATCGGGGGTAAACAAGTTTAAAGGATGTTCATTCGTAGACTTGTGGTTGGCGTCATCACTGAACTTAACTGATTTAGAGAAATCATCACTGAACTCAAGTGATTTAGAGAAATCATCACTGAAATTAAGAACTCAGTCTGAGAATAGACAAATAGAGAGGATGCCTCGTCATAGTATGGGCGAAACGTTTTGTTTTGTACATAGTCTAAATACCAACTTGACGTGGCTCCAACTAAAAGTCCAAGAGTTCAGTGAAGTTAATATTACTAATATAAAGTGATGTGCTGTGGGATGGTAGTAAAAAAATTTAGACCGACCGAAAAAGATGCAAGTCACGCCCAAAAGTCGTAGCATAATCAAATGACACCCTATTACTTACTTAATATAAAGGTTTTTTTTTGTTAAATGCAGATAATTTTTAAGGCAAGAAAATCTTCGTATATGGCAATTTTTTTAACTAATAAAACAAAACTTGCTGGGGTTTCCTAGGCGAGAAAATGGATATGTACCATTGAGTTTTTCCTCTTTACTCTTTGCTTTCCTTCTTTGTGATGTACATGACAATAACTTTGAGTATGATATCAAGAATCGTCGCAAACAATTTTGAGATGGTCAACTCATACTCTTCTGCAAACCATTGACTAGCATAGTGGCTGTGCACGCCACTACATCTAAAGATTGTGAGTTTTAGTTCTTCAATTTATTTCAGTAATTTGAGAATAGTTATGATTACGAATTATGCTTTACTACACAGAATCAAGTAAGAACCAATACCAGGATTTGCATCGATATTAATCCTTTTGAGTCAACAACTCCGCATGTGCGTATTTTATGCTGAGTGCAAGATCAATGGAAAATGGAGTGTGATAATTTAGTTGCTTACTAGCCAGGGCCTTTTATTAAAAGTCAAGATCAAGAAAAGTTTGGTTCAGTTGCAAACCATGAATACCTCCTGGTTCTTCTCAGGTTCGAATCAGTGACTTTCGTGAATGTAGAACTCCTATAAATGCCCCTGACTTAGAAATACACACCAATCTATGCAAAGCAAGGCCATGTGCTTTCAAATATAATACAGTACTCATGTGTACCAAAAAGATAAAAAAGTAGATAAATTCTACGTACATAACAAGTAGCATTTGTTCCAGTTCACGAAGGAATACAATATGACCAAGTTGCAAAATCTCAGTGATTATTCAAAACCCTCCAACAATCCCGGAACACTATTCCACCTAGCCGGCTAATTACCAACAATTACCTTACCAATTACCTACCAATTACCTAGTCGGTGGACACACATGTGTAGGAATACTTGTGGCGTTCCGTTGTCGCAACATTCCTCCAGCCACCTGCGACTGTGGTAATCGCGATTACCTTATACATCAGCAGCACAAAGCAGCGACTGCCACTCAGATCGCGACAATCGGTAAAAGCATCGACTACTGATATCGCCTAGACATTAGACAGTCCATCTATATACAGGGCTGGCCTATCTGTGTTGTCTCATGTTGAAGCATCTTGGATTGTCAGTGGCGTTGACAATTGTTTGCTCTCTTCTTCAGATATAGAGTATGTCAAAGTTAAGGGAGCAATATTGAGAAAATTTAATTGTAAAGTAATATCCCTCTTTATATAAAGTTGTAGACTCTTACAGCGTTCGGCCACATGACTGTCACCAGCTTATCCAACTGTGTAAGTGTTTACGCCATTTGTGATTGGTAACAACTAATTGGGCAAACCCGTGAAAATTTTAAGTTTTATAAAGTTGTGTTCTTGCTGAACTCTCGTCGGGATATCAATCTTCTTCAACTTGCAATGAAATTACGAAAGGGGTTATCAGATGAATGGCTATTTACAGTTTAACATCCTTAACATAGATATAACACTCAATTACGACAATAATTTACTAAAATCCCCGTATTAGTATTGAATACAACTACTGCGGCTATCCTAGTCAAAATAATTCTTGTAGATGGTAGTTATAGCAAATTGCTTCATCCAAGGACCTAGAGTCCATAGTTCACATTTTGCTAAGCAATGCCTTTAAGCTACTTAACAAGACTATGAGATTGTTCGTAGCCCGTTTAAAGCTATTGTTCAGCCTATCTAAAAACCTACCAATAGGTCTCTAAAAGACTAAAAACAGTTTCTGTGTATTGGGAAATTCCCTCCACCAAAATCCATACAAGGCAATACGTCAAAGCGACTACGTAATTATGTAGACATTCTAAAGGAAACACGTACCAAACCCTAGTTTTCTCAGAGGGTGGACAGTCTGTTGGATACGCCAGTCATTTTTTGCGCAACTCGAGTTCTCTAGGCGTTGTAATATATGAGGCAATTGAAACAGCCTTTGTACCATAACACGCCGTGGCTTGCCGGTCGCGCACGTATTAAATCATAACATCCTTCGCAGTTGCACATTTAATTGTCAATATTTCATCGTCCCAGGTTCAATTTGTACTTTTTCAGGCGCCTTCCCACCGCTGTGTTGTTTAGTGCGGGTTTTTCTGAACAATCGTTGAACGGCTTTGATATCCACACCGCTCGACCAAGGCGACATCGTAAAGTCCTGTTTGATTATTAGGAGTCATTGGAAACGGAAGCTTTTAAAGGGCCTACTTTTACCTTTTAGAATTAAATTTGGATTCTGCAGTAGGCTTTAATCTATATAAACAGCATGGGTGAGTCATTACTTCATACACAATATAGTCGGATCGTCCTCTTATATAGTGTACTGTAGAAGTTCTATCCTTTCTTTTGGTTGGTAGCTGGTGACATAAGACACGTACGATATGTATAAGTCATTATATACGCTTGGCATAAATAAAATACTACATACTACAGTACAAGGAAGAGAATGGTATTTTCAATAACATTCTGTGACAATGGGTCAATAAAATCATGTTTTTTCATTCTCAAACTGGTAATGTCTTTAACATGGGAACCATCTACTTAAAGGTACAGTAGTTTATATTTAGGATCGGATTCTACTAACTTCATTCAGTAGATTCAGCTTAGCGTTTTTGGCAAAGAAAAGTACTCTCATTTCTTGCCTTTTAATTTGTTATAGACTAAAATTATATTTTTAGAGCTTACTAATTAATTATTCGATAGGTGATTATATTAAAATATCCTTACTTCATACGAAGAATATATAAAGAAGACTTTATTTTGTTCGCTGGGCTACTTCGTTTTGCAATAAACTGAGAGATACTATGGATGTATGTACTGTACTGTTAATACTGTTCAATGAAATGGTGACCATACATAGTAGGTATTTTAAGCCAAGTATGAATGGAGATGACTGTAGGATGAGTGTAAATGAGAGAAACTCTATGATAAAAATAAGTGTAAAATGATCATAATGTAAATGTATAAATAAAGAAAACATGCAATACAAGAAGTTGGGGTCGCCCTTTATAGTAAGACTAGCAATAGTTTATACCTAGATAAAAACTACAAACCTAAGAACAAACCAAATAATTTATTAAAATTACAATCCTTCAAAAACTGTTGTCAGCTGAGACGAGTTAACGAGTGTGTTGGTTATCATAAAACATCCTTTACGTTTTGCCAAGTTCATAAATTCCCCACCTCCTACTCGCTGATGCTGGGGACGACTCAGAACTATAAACATCCTATCAAGTCTGGACACATCACAGCTTCGTCAGGGTGTGGGAGAGTTTCACATAAACCTGGAATTTGGCTGATACAACACCACATCATCTATGATAACACTAAATGTGGTGTCTGATAGTTTTGTTGTGTGGCAAGTGTATGAGTGTTCCGCATCATACAGTACTTAGGATGAACTATTTACGATATCATGTAACCTGTGAGATTCTGAAACTACAAGTAATGTGTTTGAATACAATGTTGGTTATTTGCAAGATCGTTAATAACCTTGGCTCATGCATCATGATTTCCAACATACACGAACAAGTCTACAAAACATATCGATTCGTACAAGTCCCTCAAGAGTAATCACTTTCCCACCAATATGTACCACCTCTATATCCCGAAGATCACAGCCCCCCGCTGGTGCGTATATCGCATATCAGGCTGTGATATTAATGCGATTCCCTCGACATCATTAATTAACCATCACTAATAACCCCTGGGAACTGCATGCAAATAAATACTAAAGCAATAACTACCGCGGCATCATCGCGCTGACATACGACAATGGGAATGTCCGAGTGATTTGTTCATAAATTAGTTAACAAGAGTCGTCTTTCCCGCGCCGCCGGACGTGTAGAGCTATGAGTTATGATCCGCGGAGTGCGGAGTGCGGAGTGCGGAGCTGAGCGGAGAGTTCGCGCTGAGCTCTTCTCGTCTGACAAGGGATCAGCTTTGTACCTGCCTCGGTAGGGTTATTGTACGCTTATTAATTAGCATACAGAACATTCTCAACTCTCCTGGTGTACATTTAAATTTATTGAGAGAAACGCTATGTAAATAAAGTCAGCTAGAAAATATTTAAGATCTTAAATCTTATCATCCCTAGCGTGTTACAGCCAGTCGTAATGTTAGCGGCTTGTGCTTGAAATCTGACTGCACATTGATTTCACTTCCTTGCTATCCAATCCATTGATTCAAGCAAAAAACTGGAGCATATTTGGAGCAGATTTTCATTATCTGATAAGGGCTACCTGTACGATTTGATTACCACTGGCTTGCTTATGTGACTTACCTTAACTGTGCTTTACTGTCTTATATCACCACACTGAACAATGTCTTAGGCATTATGGTAAGAAACCATTCGGCGAAACAACTTCGCGATATTTCTCATATAAAAAGAAATCAGATGAGTAAAAATTCTTACATTGACATTCAAATTGAACCCCTTGAGATCCCACACGTATTCCAAAACCTCTTACCCGCAATCTGGCCGTGTTTAGTTGAGACGAAATTGTAATTGGACAATTCATAACCAGCGCCCGTGACAGACAGAGACACAGATGCGGCGATAGCTCTAGGACAACCGGTTGAGTTGATTAGGCGATAAATTAGTTAGCGAGTTCTCCGGTCCATGTCGATAACACAGTCAGATCTTGACATTGCAGACGACGCGGTGCGGCGCGCGACTCTATCAGCTGATCGGCGAATCAGCTGATCGGTGTTTATCGATACTAGTCCCTTCCACACGTCTGGTACCTGTCAGAGGATATGTTAAATGTCAGGGGCTTCAGTGCCACCGCGGCACGCCACGAGGAACATCTTGAACTTACATGATTGTAGTAACTTTAAACTTTGGAGGCATTGAGTCATTTTAGCTTGAACAATTGATGCGTGGACCACGTCTTGGTTGCCTGAATAGTCACTGGTTGCAGTAAGTGGATTTGATAGTCGTTCAGAACTGCGAACTTGTTTACATTGATTTTATGAGTTTGCAGCTACGAAATCCATAGAAATGCTCTCATTGTGATGTTGGTTGGAATAACCTAGTATAGCGTCTATTTGTATGCGTTTGCAAGCCCTCCCGAACACACCTAATAGGGGTTTTATTTAGGTAGGTTTGACGTGTACCAAAAATTAGTTTTGGGGCTGATAATCTTAACCTAAATAAATAATTTTTTTAAAGAAAGGTTTTATGTTAGATTTGATTTTAAAATAAAATTTAGTATTGCGTTGTTATTTCACTCTCATGTACTGATAAATTGTATTAAAAGTGCTAAACACTGTACGTTTTCTATGTATTTAAGATAGGAACACTTTGCATAATGATATTTTCAATAGGCATGGTTATTTATACAGATAGTAGGCAGGCTTCTAATATCTTTTGTTTTTGTCCATGTTATTTACTGCAAGTATTTTGAAAACTCACGAAAATCAATCAAAGCTTTCATCAGCATATAGGTTTTCCACTGTGGGCGTAATTTGCGCTATTCGGAATTAGTTTACTCCAGCGTGGTTTATAAGTGTGATTAGCTGAGGAGCCTAATTTGGTCAAATGATCATGATGTTTCTAAATTCATCAACAATAGTATACTACTTGCATCATCTGAAAAAAAGTTAAGACAAGATTTATTTCAAGATATCACCGAACTGAATAAAAAACACATGTAATAAAGTAGAATTGAATTAATTTGGAATCGCTATCATGCAACTTATGTAAGTTGCATCATCGCCATATTTGTATGCATGCATATCCACGATACACCTCTAGCATAATAACTCAGATGACTTGATATAGTGTAAATCTGAACCTAGAATCATGAGAAACACACCCACACCCAGACTTAACTGTTGTCCCCTGACTTGGGTATCGGAAGTATGTCAAACCTTTATAGTTGTCAGTCTCCAACATCTGCGAGTAGGAGGTGGGGAATTTATGGACTTGCCAAAACGTAAAGAAATTCCATAATGATGACCAAATTCGTTGGTTGACAGATCTCTAATCTGACTTGATATCGTCAGTTTCTCGAATCATAATATTTGGCCTGGATCGTCAAACGGAAGGGAGTAGGTAGTAGATAAAGTAGATTATTTCAATTTTTAAATTAGGAATGGCACAAAGATATAAATGTAATTAGATCAAAAATATCATGGGTAGTTATTTTAATTAGTTGGGTTTGTAAATGTTTAATTGTTTACCTAGTCATTTTATTTTGTTAAGCGTATAACCATTTATTATACGTTACTCGTAGACTTTGTTAACTAACTGTAAACTGTGTCTAAAGTAATTCTTTTCACACTAATACTATACTTGAGACCACAGCTTGTAGACGCGATGATTAGAATGACAGTTTAAACAAAGAAGTATTACGATAATAGTTCAAACTCACTATACATTGAAAGATATTTTTTTACAATTCATAATAATACATATGAAGACATATTTTGTTGAATCAAATCCAGTTAAGACTTATTTCACACATGAGGAAACGCTATAGCCACAATAACACAGCTCATTGTAGGTCCGGGACATAGCTTGTCACCTATAAACATTCAATTAGAATATGCGGGACTTTGTTAAGCCGGCTCTCGTGCCAGTGTCCTATACCTTCCGCACTTCTCTAGGTAAATTACCCGTCTATTTACGGCCTAGGCGGTGCGTGATGCTGAATTAAACAAGCAGACATATTTTGTAGTACTTTACTACGAAGGAACTCCCTACTTCCTTTCGTTAGCTCACTTTACCCGTTACGTGATATAACATATTTTTAATTGACTTCCAAGCGGAGGTAAACACTTTGAAAAGTGCAGATAATTGCCAATTGCAGTAGAATTTGTTTAACTAGGAGGGTCAACAATTTTTGTAACTATCCGTTTTTGTGTTAAGTAATAAACAAATTATTTATTTTGATTTCTGCACTGTGTCAACTAGGCCTACCTTATGAGAAGTAATGGTGAATGAAAAATATAAGTATCGTCATAGATAGAACATACTCCCTTATTAGTAGATTTCTCACTTTATGGATCAGCTGAAGAAAATGTTATCGTTAGTTCTGTCTGGTGCACTGTAGAGGTTATATTTTTTACAATTTGTTTCTTGTCGATTCAAAAGTTTAAAACCTCGTTTAACCAAATAAAACGATCTAATCATAAACGATAACTCGTCCCCTGGTTATATAACCAAACAGTAAAGCACAAATCATTAAACTAACCCTAAAAAATAGAAACACAATTTCGTTGACACTAGCTATCAGTTTCACCAACATGAACTAGACACGAAAACGAGCTACAAAATCTACAATAGGATGAGAAGTCTACCCGTGGTGGTTAGTCTATGGTATAATTTATTAATTAGACGATTTTCGTCATACTACACATAATGCAACTTATTGCAGTACTCCTTTTATACCATAAAGTATTTGTTTACAGACAATGGCCGGCATAGTCAGCTGGAAACGGTAAATTTACTCATTGTTATTTGCGACACTTATATTCGACTATTATTAGACCAATGTTCAGACAAACAATATTCCTATCTTGCCAACGACTTTATAAAACACGATTTTCAATTTCATGCTAATATTAGCTGACACGGTTTGTACTGGTTGTGGACTTCTGTGGTTGGAGACCAACCAGTAGCTCACGGCAGTCTGGTGAAAGCTGATGGGAGGTTCCTCTTTGAACGTTCTCCATTACCTCGCCGTTCCGGTGTTTGGAAAAGTCAATTGCTGGGGCGGAGCTTGCACAACTGTAGGGCCCTGGTTGACTGACGTCATTCCAATTGCCAACTTGGTACTGTAGTTTTGATCCATTACCTGTGGGGATTTCTTCAGTAGAACATCTTCGTAATATCTCTACTTTAGGGCAGTACTTCCGTCGAATGTCCCCCTGGTCCCTCTACAGTAGCGATGATCTTCAGTCTAGTGTGGTCTAGATATCTATAGGAGTTGTAGAGGTCCTGTTTATCCTTATCTCTCCACTGTGGAAATTTATTTTAGTTGTTTTATCTTGATGTGTCTTTTGGGGAACCGTTCTATAGTCAAATGACGTTTTGATCATTCTGCAATGGAGATATTCTCCAGTCAAATGACGTTTTAAATCTTGACTGTGGGGAGTTTTTTTAGTCAAATGACGTTTTAAATCTTGACTGTGGGGAGTTGTTTCGTCGAATTAAGTCTTGATCTCTCTACATTTAAGACGTATTTCAATCAATTGTCGTTTTATCAACAAGGCAATTCTTCAGTTATGTCGAAAATAATAATTGTACGTTTCAAAAGCTGTCAAGTTATACCCATGTTAAAATAAGTATAATAGTCGTTTGTTCATTTCTAACACGTATTTGAATTTAAATTGTAATCAGCAAAATATATCCTATTGAACTATAACTGTTTGAATCCGTAAAAATAATCATGTGTGTAAACTAAATTCAATAATACTTTCAGATATGGGCATTCAAAATATCTGATTCACTGTTTAGCAAAGAAACCTTCTCCCATAAGAATATTTTGCTATAACTTACAAGAATAGGCAGTAAAACAGAACCCCAAGCAGTAAATATCATGACGCCATCTCATTATAATTTCAAAACTCTTTTGTCCAAAACGGGTTTGAAAGTTTACACAAATATGAGAGTTATAAAGATCAATTTTCTACGGAGAAATGTTCGGTGATATTTCAGTGGCTTTGTTCCGACAAAGTTTCTCCGGGCTGATCCAAACACAAAGGTCAAAATATAAAATTTTCCGCCTTCATTACAGTCGCAGCGGTGGCCGGTGTAATTTTTAATCAGTTGACAAAACGAATGTGACAACAGCAGATTGCGATTTAGTGTGAGGTTTAATTTTTTGTAAACATTCCTTGAATGGAATTATGTAAAACACAAAAACTGTTAGCTTTCTTCTATACAGTATTTACATTTTCTATTAGTGATCATCCATCAATCAATTTGTTTTTTATGTTTTTGATTATCTGTTCCGGGTTAACAAATACTAACTCAATTCGGCTGAAATTTGATGATGAACCTTGCCACCGGCTGTTCTAAACATCGATGTATAGTGTGTTTATACATCGATGGTTCTAAACATCCCTCGTGGCGTCTAAGTTAATCTTGATTGGTCTCCAGTTTTTTTTTCATGCTTACAATTTCTTTGTTTACATTTTGATAGGTTAGTAATGTTATCTCTCCACACTGCTCATCGTAAAATCAAGTAATATAATTTAGTTCTTGGGTAAAATCTAGCTATTTACTACGGTATAATTAATTATTAAATTTTATCAATTCCTGACACACACAGGTAAGAAAATTTGCAAGGCACAGGTAGATCCAATTGTAACGTATAATTTTAAAATAGAATAATGTTTTTTGTTGAATACTCAATGATTAAACAGAACGATCAAGTAATAACCTAAAAAGAAATGTACTTTTAACATACCTGTTTGAAGAAAATGAATTTTTGTAAACATATATTTTGCTGTTTTGATTTTGAAGTTCAGTCAATCACATTTTAATTCAAACTTGCCAAACCTTTACCGGAATTACTTGAATATTTGTGAATTATGAGTACATTGAATACAAATGAAGTGTTTGTACCTATAAACAAAAGTCTAAAATACCGTACGATAAACCCAACCCACACCATTGTTATACCCTAATAATTTAACACAAGTTGGAGTTTCTTTTTTTCAATTTTAAAACATTATAGAATAGCATTCATATAATTATAATTATAATTATATAATTTAATAAAGGAGGTCGAAAAAAGAAGGAATGTATGATCATCCTGAATAACAAAGTGTTTACTAACTTAATGTATAGTCCAATGATTTCAACGTTTCTAATTTAAGATGCTAGCACCCTTTACACTTCCATATCAAGGGCACTAATACTTGTACACTACTATAGATAATGTTGCAATGAATAAAATGGTGAATCAGATTTGAATTTAAATGCCAGTTTAAATGGGACGTTGAAGAGCATTTAAACTGTCGTGTTTAGAAGACCGGTCCGGCCTCAAATGGCTTTGATTGTGACCTAATCTCGAGACCACTTTATTGCTATTAATATTTATGGGATCACACCACTTCCAAAGTTTTATTGCATCGGGCAGACCTAATTGGATTTTCTTATAGCACATTTAGGTTTATTATTTAAGTCGTGTTTAGTATTCGTATCATACTCTGAGCGAAATTGTTGCTAAATTATGGTTCACTTTCGCTACAATTCCGATTGATCTTTCCGATTCGATTTGTGTCATTAGTGTGGTTCATATTTAGCGACTTACTCAACAATAATGTGTGTGAGTTGTAATCAATACCTTTGCACTTGGCTACAATCAATGATTTTACGGTACAAGAAGTAATAATTCACCGATAGCTTAGGCATACCCAATTTTTTTTAGTTGGAGACCGTCAAAGGATATTGCCCGCAAATCTTTCTTGATTTTAATTTATGATACCTGTATTTTATTGGCAAACAAAAGCACTTAAACAGTTTTCTAGCAAGTTTTTCCTTCTAAAATCAAATTTTTATGTTTTATCTTTGGAAAATACCAACTTTGACAAAAGAGATTTCAGGAAGAGCTGACTAGAACGTTCGGTATGTTCAAGAAAAACAAATAGTGTTCGTGGAAATATTTAGAAGCGGAAGATAGAGGGCGGAAGAATGATAATAGACCACGCAAACCATGAGATAATGACCACTTCAACCTGTGGTGTGTGGCAACTGACTGTGGCAACCGTGACACTGCGTTGTGGCAACTGTGACAAAAAACACCAATGAGATTGATATAGTTAACCTTTACATGAACTTGATTGATGACTGGGCTCTTTTATTAGAGGAAACTGTTCAACTAAACTGTTTGAGAAGGCAGAAACATTTAACTTGTATTATTTTAAACCAAGCAACTTGCAAAGAGTTGGTTGTATCATTGGAAATTGATTATATACTGCTGACTCATTGGCAAGCAATTCTTGAAAGCAAATTATTCTAAGCCCTAAGGGTGGATTTTCCTTAACCTCTAAACTGGCTATTAAAGGGAAAAGAATATCAAATTCATATCAGAACTTGCTAAATTTAATAACTTTATATCTTTCTTGTATATAATTGTGTATAGTTTAAACATTAGTTTGTTTGTAATTTCAAAATACAAGCTTTGTTATAAGCTACATGGGTGGTGCTGGTTTAAAAAATGTTTAAGTCATACACAACGTTTTAAAAGCTTGTTTGATTAGTGAATTCATTTCCGAACAATTTTGACAAATTATATAATTAAGACATTATTCAAAACTAACTTATCAAATTGCTCTTACAACAATTTTACCCACCACTTGGGCCTATCATTAAAATGTTCATTGTACAATCACTTACAGTGTCCTTCTAATAGTCGAATACTGTATATTCTAAACATTAACTTTATGGTCTAAATATTGTGATCTTTTTGGCAACACTTCAATATCCACTTTTGACTTTTAACTTAACTTTGTTTCTAGTCCAGCTAGACGCAATACTTAATTGTAATTGGTACTTAATTGTAGTTTAAATGTATTAAATTACATTTGACTAATTATTATTAAATATCTAAAGGCATTCAGCTTTGTATTCAAATGCAAATGCTTATCTATCATCACCATTGCATGTCAATGTGTATACTGACAAACTATTTAGTACGCAAAAGCTTCATCATGCTGTTTAAGATTTTTTTTTACCTGAATACGATAAAAGATTTAAGATCTTGGGACTTTAACCCCTATTTACTGATCGTGACGGAAAATAGCCACAATATTCTCTCAAATGTACTCACCTGACCCAGCTAATGAGTTGGACACTGCTAACGTTGTTGACCGCAGCCATTTTCCAAATAAAATTAATAAAACCAAATAAAATCCTGCTGATTCTGCATCGATTTTCTGCAAACATCTCTTACATTCGCGTAGATGAGCGAGAGAGCAAATTGATTCCTTGTGCGCTTGTCAATACTCAGGACAACATTTTGAGTTGCGACTCTGGACTGGTTCTGAGCCGCCGCCGTATCAGCCAATGTAATTGATTTGGCACGCATCACCCCCCGAGTTCACCGTTCAATTTGTGAAATGAATATGTAATTATGCTGAGGGTGGAGGCTGAGCTATCGCCAGATCTGGACGTCCGCGGCTCCTGTGCTATTTGCATTTTATTGTTTATGCGTTCTTAATCCATATTTTAGTGGTAGTGGATTTAACACAATGTTACGGTAGCTAAGCCCCCGGTCGGATTACGGTTGGGTGGAGTTGCAAAATTCTGATTTAGGATTCAGTGTCTGTAAAATAAGTCAAGCAAAACACCACATTGAAATGTTTTCTTAGAGACTCAAGAAAGTCTTCAAATAGGTTTTGAATTACTACTATTTATTTACCATGACAAAAAACGTAAAATACTTAATTCAAATCTAAAACATTGACATATTTCATTAGTTTCGAATAAGTCTTTATAGACTTAGTACCTACTTATGATTTTCATTTAACAGAACATTCAAAACATTTTCTGATTTTTTATGATTTATCTCTAAACAAGTCAAACTACAGTGTCTCAATTATGAGTTAAAATGTTATAGGCATCCAGTAAGATTAAATTTTAAAGTTTTATATTGTTGTAGTGAGGCGTAAGCAGGCAGGCTATGTGTCATTTTATGCACAAACAACATTTCGTTGGTATTGCATCCTTAACACACCTTCCGTCGAAATTCTGACGTGGACCAACCCTTATTTCACGACTTGCAGTTTTGACAATAACATAACATTATTAATTTGTTTAATGATGGTATATTGTAACTAAGCTTCTTATTCTAAAACCATTTTTAAGGCCTAAAAGGATACAGCTGAAACTGTGACAGTTAAACTAGGATTATAATTAATTACATTCAAGTGTTTTCGCCCATTTTCCCCATCTCCTCGTCCAAGAGCGTTATCAGTTTATACCGCGCGGTCGCGAGGAAGGCGAGTAACCGCTAGTCCACTACCAGATCCAATATCTTCACAGAAGCACAAAGAAACGCTCCTGATCTAGTCACTGCCTTATATAGCAGCTCATCTAGCTCGCTCAAAATCATCATTCCGTACTTGTAGGAGGACAGTTTTTACACATAAGTTTAACTAACTGCAAACTGCCATGTATCCTACATGTGATTCTTGGATTTGGGGACACCTTTGTTGTATCAGCAGATTATAACATATGCATTGTTTTGTGATTCGTCCATAAAACTACAGTAAAAACAAGCAAACAGCGAATTAGCAAAGCAAATTAGCAAAGAAGCAAATTAGCAGTAAACTAATTTCTTAACTTATATTCATAACGTTTCTAATTTTTTCATGATACTTATCCTGAAAATAAACAAGTAACAATACCGTATTAGAGTTTAATTGAAAACCAAAGACAACGTGTTGAGTTACATGGTGTATGAGTCCGACACCCACAAACCTTACATGCATTTGCCCTTCCACTCCTTCTTATCACATTTCTTCGCCTCAGTCCTCTTTGATTTAGGAACCTTCTGCTTCAAGCATTCCAAGCCAGGCTCGTCATAAGCCTCACAGTTGCAGGTAAACAGCTTCTTCGTCCTACAACACAGATCCTTCTTAGGCAGATCTGCACATCTTGCAACCGGAGGCGCATCTCGGCATTCGCAAGGGTCGTCGTACGGATTAACCTCTAGCTTTTTAAAATCTAACTCACACGTTTTTGCCTCGATCTGGTGAGTTACTTCTTCTACTTCTTCTTCGCACACTTCCTCCTCCTCGCAGTGACATCCGTACTGCCGGAAGGATCTGCAGCAAATCTCCTTGGGACGTCCGACGTCGGCACACCCTGCGGCCGGTGGGGGGTCCTGACAATCACAAGGAGGGTCGAAGGGATTTACTTCGAGTTTTCTGAAGTCGAAGTCACAGTCCTTCGGCTTTTCCTGGACTTCCTCACACTCTTTGTCATCTTCTGGCCAAGGATGTCTGGCGCAAGCGCAGTTGATGGTTGGTCTCTTCTTTATACAGTCCTTCTTCAGTTTGGCTGCTGGAGCTGCGAAGCCCCTGGTCAGAGACACTAAAGGTGACATGCCATCCTGGACAACTGTAGCCATCGCTGAAGGAGTGGATGGTCTAGAGAGGGCTGTGACTGCGGCTTTGCTCAGGGTTCGGAGTACATTCTGAAACAAAGAGATAACCTATGTTACTAACTAAACCTAAAATGTTAAAGGTGAAAATAAAAAAATACATCGTGAACTTAGTTGTCACTCTTGATTGAGCTTTCAATAAACAATACGCTAAAACAGGCGGACAATAGTAAAAAAAACCAAGGTTGGAACGTTTCCTAAAAATAAGATTTAATATGTCACCCTAGCAGTCCACCAAAGACTAAAATGAAACTCTCGTACAATGTGATACTAGTATCTGCTAATGTTTACTATATTAATGCATTAAAACTTTATTCCAAAAGCCTTCTCTACTGTTATACAACTTCCAATTTTTTCTGACTAGCAGAGGTTTTTAGACGTTTCAAAATTCAATTATTTGCAATGGTTGTATGAAACTACAATTAAGAATGAGTAAGTTAGCTAACTATTGCTTGTTTTAAACACTAGGGCATTACTTACAGTCATGATGATGTGTTCTGGGTCACTGAAAATTTAGAGAGTGTGTTCGAACGGAAATTTAGAATTGAATTGAAAGAATAGCTAAAGAATATCCATGGCAACCATGTTTTTAGATTGAAAGTGAAAGTTATTATAGTACAAATATAATGAATCTACCTAAACTCTCTGTATTAAACAAGTCAGTGTGTGTTCACAGCATATACAGGTCCTTTGTAAATTTAAGTTGAAAGAGAAAAGGAGTTAATTTTATTTTTTTGCTTACAGAGGAAAGGTAAAAAAATGTACCTGAATTAAATATTGATCGATAAATTAAGGACACTTCTGATCCAGTGGTTAAACGAAAGGGACTGTTCTGGAGGAACGGTTTGAAATCTCATCAGTCGCCATCGGAATAATTTGTTTGCAACAATTCTGTGACACGATTGTTCAAGATTACGTTGATTCACAGATGTACTTAAAGTCTTAGTCTTTTAGACGAGGAGAATGAGTGGGTGGATAGTGGATGTGAGTTGTCTGTCACCCAGTACACGATCATTGCTCGGCGGATTACAAACCGCGTTCTCATAATCGGGTTTCGCTTCTCAGCGCGAGCGGCGCTTCTAGATCAAATAAATCGCCGAGTAAAAACCGGCGGCGACAAAAACCGGGACTCCGTGGTGACTGAGCCAGATCCAACTGCGCTATATCATAGGCTAACAAACCTGGTGTTGAGAACGGCGACGTCGTTACGTGGTGACGTACGTTGCTGGCTGGCTTCGTATGTTAGCTGATGACGTGCGTTACTGACTTCTTACTACGTACCCCCAAACTCAATACGTACGAATACTTGGTAAATGATAACGTCCATTTCTCACTGCAAATTCTACTACGTACACTTCAATTTCAATATTTACCCCTTCTCCACTTTAACATAATAACTTTATCACATTTCATAACATTTTAACTGTATACTTCGGTAAAGAATGTAATATTTCATTTCATACATTCATCATTTAGTATTGAGTGTCTTAAAATTTGTTAATTTTGTTCATACGTCACTTTATAATTTCTTTGTCATTAATCACTCCTCAGAAAGTCATCCAGATCTATAATGATAGGGGGCTGGCCTAGTATTAATTTAACTTATGTATAAAATTCCAATAATCTATGTTCAATTAATCATGAATAATAGTCATTCCATTTTTAAACTCGCTTATTAACTTAGTAAATTCTGTGCACATTAGACTTACCTTTTGGACAACATCAACATTTGACTTTCATTGTTGGGATGTTGTAAGTTAAACACTTTAATTATTTAATTCATCCAATCTTTGCATTCAAGCCAGCACGACACCCTAACCTGAGATATAGCCCATGTAAATTGGACTATTGTAAATTTGAACCTAATAGGCCTAAATTCCAAATTAATCTTCCACTTTATTTTAAGCCCACATTTCATTGTCAGTCCTTTCATTGTAGCCTTTTAAATTTCGTTACCTGTCTGTTAATTTAGTTTCAATAAAATGCCTTTATCTATATCGTTCTGTTATTAAATAGAATATGTTTAGCCACGAAGGAATATAGTGTGGAGAAATAACTGGAATACCGTGCATTACTCCCATGAGTGCATTGTAGGCGTATAATGTACGTTGCTAGCTTATGGCATATGTTGATGACTTCTTTGCCAGCTGATGATGGACGTTGATAGCTGATGACGTTCGCTGCCATCTGATGATAGACGATAATAGCTGATGATACACGTTGATAGTGTTTCCTGACGATGTACATTACTTACCCACTTAAAATTATTTCCTTTTTGTTTATCTTTTACAAATATCATAGTAATTCATAGGTTAGGAATTCATTGACACGTTTACATTATGGGCCTCTAAAATGACCATATGGGAGTGGTGATATGAATTGTGTTATGACTTTCACTTAGCCAATATTTTCACTTCAACGGTTACTTTTATAAATTGTTAGTACATCAGTCAAGCAGTGAACATTCCAAAACTGTGGCTGGGGAAAAAACATCATTTTTTTCAAATTGCAGTCAAATTGTGTGTCTTGTTTTCTTAAATTCCAGTTAAGTTTGTCAAATTATTTGGAAGGTAAATCACAACCAGATTTAGTATTCATTGTTTATTTTTAAGGCATTTATTGTAATGCAGTAGTCATGATTAGTGGGTAATCAACAATTTCCTCATCTTGAGACAGCCTATCTACTGTCATATAATTATGTCCTTGTATTACAATTGCTTAAAGTTCCTCTCTACGAACAAATAAACGAGAAACTGCAACTTTTGCAAGGCTAAGTCGACGTTTTCAATGCAATGTTTTTGGTGAAATTCTGCATAGCTCAGTGTGCATTTTATTTAGCAAGTATTATCAGCTGAAATGATAAGTTGTTCCGCAACAAGCGTCTTATACTTGTTGACAAGACATTTATCTTGGAGGCCAGGGAACTTCATGCAAGTCAGATTCTTGTTCTGTTTACGTTTTTAATGTGACTTGTGACAGGCTACATCAGTCTGTTTACTAAAAATAACCTCCTTATTGGTAAATCAGTATCTTGAAAGCCTGGATGTAAAAGTCCAAGGATAGGAAAGTAACTTACAAGACTTGTAAGTTGCTTTCTATCCTTGAACTTTTACATCCTTGGACGACCAGAGCTATTTCCTTTCCAGTATTTCTCTTCCAGGGAATAGGCCCTATGTGGGAGGGAGAGGGCAAGTTGTAACTTCGCAAGGGATTTAAGTCAACAACTCTTAAAAATCGGATATGCATGTTAGGATATCTTTTAAATACTAGGCCTATGTTTTGATTGTTAGTAAAGTGGTTCATGAATTCCAAACATGTTAAAAGTTAAAAGTGTGCAAACAGAATAAAAACCAAACCTGGTACTCTCAGTCTACGTCTTTATTCTTAGGTGCAATGAACACATGTTTGAATGTACTTTATTAATATGTAGCAATTTTATTGATTTTATCGAAATAGTTAATGGAATCCATTACTGTATTTCTATAGGTCAAGAAATTAGTAGGATTCTCTACATGTAAATTCTCAAATGTACATATATTTTCTGCTTATTTATTTTACTTTTTACGCATTTTAAAACATAGCTTTGTAAAGAAAAATATCATTGAAATAAGCGAGGCGCATCCGGGCTTGGAAATACGATCAAGTACCAAAAAGACACTTTCGCTCCGTGTAATGAATAACTATTTTCATCATACTATGCAAATAACTTTCTAATCGTTACAAAATTAGGCCACATAATTTGAGGCTATACAAAGTCGTCATCAATGTTTAAAAATATATCTTTAAAAATCATGTGATAAGTAGTGTTTTCATAAAGCACTGATACAACTTTGAGGTTATTGAACCGAAAAATGTATCGTAAGTTTTTTTCTGTTCCCTGTTTGAAGTTACCCGAAAATTTTTCTGATGATTTAGAGAACTAATAATAATGGCTACTTTCTGGACAGTGTGATGAAATCAATTTTACTGCAGGAACTACCTGTATTAATTTCATACAAAATTGCAAGATTTCATACTTTAATATTTTTTGTTGTCGCTTGATAATTGATGTTCTCAGCGCCGAGGAAGGAACTCTCAACAGCTTGGACACTGTAGAGGAAGTGCCAAATACGCCTGCAGGTGTCTTGTAGATCAAGTGTTAACAGCGCTCCCATTAACTGTTATATCTCCGGTGATCACGGCTAAGGAAGGTGTTCAGGTGCTTTACAAGAGCATCTCCTACCTAAAACAAGGCCATGATGTTAGTTAAAACACTTTTCTTGAGTAGAATTTCTTTGTCCTAGGACGCTAGGCACGAGCCCGGAATTGTTTTTCACATTACTTCAGGCTAAACCTAGTGGTTACGGTATTATCACTAGATAAAATCCATTGGTGATCTGGTGGGATTTGAAACCGGGGACCCAGGAACCAGAGTCCCGCGCTCATACTCTACTAACAATACTAGACCAGCTTGCTCCACCCCTTAAGTAGAATTACAGTTTGATAATTTTCAATTTGATTCCATGTGTTACAATAACATTGCTTTTGGTTCACTATTCTAATGGAATTTTCTTTTTTCCTATTAGATTTTTATCTTCAATGGACATAAAGTAGCCGAAGACGTTGTTTAGTATATACTCAGAGGTTGACAAGTACAGAAAATCACTCTAACTGACAATATAGTTAGGCCAATATTTTTTATTTTTTTCCTAGGACGCTAGGCACGAGCCCGGAATAGTTTTTCACATTACTTCAGGCTAGACCTAGGGGTTGCGGCATTATCACATGGATAAAATCCATTGGTGAATTTGCGGGATTTGAACCCGGGACTCTGGAACCGAAATCCCGCGCTCTAACCACTAGAACAGCTCGCTCTCCCATTAGGCCAATATAGTGACACATTATGTTTTTTTTTTATTCTGTTTATCCCCTGGTAAAATGTGTGTTCAAAGCTAGAATGACGATCGCAATCGCAAACTGACGGTAGAAATCGCGCTTAAAATTTCGGACCCAGGAATTTTTCACTGTCCGAGATAAGCAAAGGAAGACAGCCCTATTTGGTAAACGTTTATAAGCAGGAAGGAATTACCCTGGTCGACTCTGTATTTCGCGCGGACAGGTGGACACATTAACATACCAGTGTGGGCGAGAAAGCTTCGTCCGCCGACGCCGACGCCGACCGCTACATTCAGCATCGCGACCGCGACAAGAGGTAGCGGTTCGATAAGTCACCCGGACGGCGATTTTGTAGTTGTCGTGTAGGTGATATAAAAGGTACAAGCGTGTAGTGATAAACACGCCGACCAAAGAGCCAAAGCGTGTTAGCCCAATAAAACAACTTTATAATTTCTCCGGTGAAAAAGTACACGGCCCTGAAAGGGGCAAAGTTCGGGCCAAAATCGTCCTAATGGAGCGGTGACTCGCATGTAGACGATTGAGACTGGTTTTTGCCGCGATTTTGTGACTGCTTTCCCGCAGTTTTTAGTCCATGGAATCCTGGGAGTTATTCGACCCAGATTTTTTCAATGGAGAAAAAAATTGTATTCAGTTGTGATGACTTCGAAAATTTATTCGCAAGATTATCGGTGGCACTGTTTAATGCAAATATGTAAACAAAATTTGCCATAAAAATTGTTAGTATTTCTGTGTTGTGTTAACTGATGCTATGTTAAAGTCGACGTTAGTACGTAAACAGCTTAAGCAGTTCTAACATATGTTGATCGTCTTATCTTGCGACGTAGGTTATATTTTTGTACTTTTTCATTTTAACAATGTCTATAAAAGAGGGTAGTACCTTTGACTATTAATACAACTACAGTATCCAATAGTCAATGGTAGTACATAGCAATTGCAAAATATCTGAAACTGCAATAGTTATATAAAAGTCAGTCTAGTGGCATTACTAACAATGAAGAATCAGATTGTATAGTTATCAGAAGTGTTAAATTGTGCAAGCTGTTTTGTTTGTTTCAATCAAGCAGTAGAGTATTCCGTATTTCAAGATATTTTGCATCCTAAATTAATATTTGATATTTAACTCTTACACGGAAATATTATCAGATTATTTATATTACACTCCTTTTTGAGGTCACAATTATTTACATATGGTTCATATACTTTGAATGTCTACTTCTGCGTAAAAAGTCATTGGTGACTAGTATAATGCAATATTTTCACCTCTTATAGACATTGATGAGCAAAACTACAATATAGCCAAAAGGATAATCTGAAATACAAACTATTTTCAAACCTAGGAACTCAATTGCGTAAACATCTACCAAGCATTTTTATTGAACGTCTGAAAATAAGGAAAAGTAGTTACAACAACAGCGCACAGGGAGGAGAATGTTAGAGAGGTTGACATTTCTGGTCCAGCCCCGTAAACGAGCTACGGACGTTTTTGCTGTATTAGTTGAGGATATTTATCAGCACTTGAGACCTCTAAGGTAACGCAAGAGAAAGTGCGGCATTCCTGCAAATCCTTCGATAATATCAACAAAATGTCAACGATTTTTTTGCCTTGTGATATGTCGAAGTCATCGCGAGAATGAAGGAATCCAGGATCATTGTCCCTGGAAAGAGTACATAGTGTAAACATCTATACAATGACACAATGTGAGAATGTGATCATTGTGGCGGGGATTAGAAAAAGATTATTGCTTAATGGATGGGATGATAGTCTTGTTTATAGGGTCAGCTAGTGTTTTAGCAAGGAATATTTACCAAACGTCAGTGATAAAGGGGTGCTGAGTCCAGTTTTGAAAAGTATAAAAACTAACATTTTACTTTCTCAGGATCGAAACGACGGTCTTCTAATTACTTGACAAGCACTGTACCCACTCAGCATTTCAGCCACATACGAGCTCGTAGTTTTATGTAAGTTAAACTTGTGTATCCCGTTGTATTCATAATTTCTCAGAGCTTTACCTGCAGTTTGTCTTTGAATTGGTCGTTCTCTAGTCCTCAAAACAGCCTGATATTTGTTACAGAATTTAAGTGTACAAATCAAAGCCATACATAAAAATAATACTAAGAATGACATACAAGGTACACAAAACCCAAGAAAGTCAAAACTAACACAGAATTGACACACCTAGTATGAATCTAAGACAAAACAAAAACAATGAAGCAAAACACCATAATTCTTCTCTCACAAATTAATTCCACCCTTACTTCCTGTGCCGCATAATAAAGCAACAAATCGGAATTATTCATTCCATTCAAAGCCATACATCTTAACCACGCTCACTAATTGAATTGAAACAACCGTGTAAATAGGGAATAAAGATAACATCGAATGTAACCGTTATGCAAAATATTACAGCGTCGCGATTCGTCGAATGACTGTGAAATTAAGCCATCAACATTCAACTGGGATTTACGACTACAATCTGTCACAAGGTACGAATTAAGCTGTATTGAAATAAGCGTGATATTTTACTGTTTTGGGCCACATTTGATTTATGTGAGCTGTGAAAACCAGGGCGAGGAACTAGAAATCTAAAATCTCGAGCCATCAAACCAAACGGCACTTTCAGTGGTTTGATCCTTATCAAAGTTTTATTGGTTACAAGTGGTTTTAATGAAGTTATCATAACGGGTCCTCCAAATAGATTCAATTATTGATGGAAGATGTGGTTTTAATAGGAATTTACTGACAAGTCTAATAGATTAGTTTTTAATTTAAAATGTGCCTGTTTGAAGGAGAGGGAGACTACTTTTGGAAAACAGCAAATATATGTTAGACGAGTTGTTAAGGAGTGCTTAGACTCAAAAATGAACTGTCCTAGTTTGATCCTCAACAACAAGTATTCTGGGCCCAAAAACTATTGGCATTACAACGGATAGTGTTACTAACAAAATTTCCACGTTATAAGTTAACAAAACAAGGGATTAGAAACACCCCTTAAGCATAAACAATGCTAAAAAATGAATCATTGGAATCATAATTACTCTGTAGAAAACTCTGAAATACTACAGATATAAATCGAAACTATTTTAGTATATAATAATAAATACTTCATACGTAAGACGAAATGCAATCTTTTGTCTCTAAATGCACATTAAACAAAATCTAAAGCGAAATTTGCTGTAGAAGAAACACCATCGCGTAAACAAAGCAGACATCCCATCTTCTGCTCACAAACCCCTCATATCGCCGTCAAGCTACCAATACATAACTTCTCAAACCGATTATCGTAATACGTTTCTAATGGAGGCCACGGGAGCAGGAGTCATCCATCAGCCGAATTTACATGACTGATAGCTAAATACAATGTGTCTTAAATCCCGGCTAACTGTCGGACCATCGTCCTACACTGGATGGAGTGTAATAACTCCGGACTGGAGTAATAAACAACTCCGGAGTATGCAAACTCCCCGCGCCATATAATGACAAGCCATCACGGTCCGTCATCACCCACTGATTGATTCCGAACCCCCGGGTCCTCCGATGTGCTCTACCTACTTACTGCTAACTACTAACTGCGCCGTTCACACCGTGCTACTTACTTTATGCATTCCCTCAAACTGCCGCTTGTACTACAGATTGTACTTTATCGGCAATCCTTGCAAGTGCAGTGAAAAGTTTTATATAAACGGTTATGGAAGAAAGGATAAGTAGGTAGGTTGTTTCGCTATTTCACCCATTATTTATCAAGTGATTTTTATTACAGTGCATTATAGTTATGTGAAAAGATTTATATAAAGATCGTCGCTATCATCTTGTAAGTATGCTGGCACCTGTATACAATATTTTTAACCCCAGTATTCATGCGTGCATTTTGCAATAATGGACGGATAGAACGATATATTGGACTCCATGGATATTCAAGTTTTTACTCGGGATAACTTTGTACTCGTGCGATTAAGTTTATCGCGCATGTGATATTTTCACTTTTAAATCTATCAAGGCTCCCTTGATTGATGTTAGAAGTATACATTCTTACAGGTATTCTGTCTTTAGTGAATATTCAGCGTTGTTTTTTAAACTGACCTCTGTTTTAAATTTTCTTCCGAAAAACTCTCGAAAAACATTCCCTACGAATATTAATACCAGCCCTACACCATCAGCTAGAATAAGGCTTTGATAGATAGTTTCCTGTACACATGGTAACTAACAACACGAAGAGCTAAAATTTACATAAACAAATGTCCATTATGTTATGAGAAATAGTTTATAGTATTCGCTTCAATCTAGATTGTGTTGCCCAATACTGTGTTATGTGTTTAAATGCTAATTATTACATATCAACACCACCATGCCCGGAGGTGTCAACATGGGCCTAATCAGAACGATTGAGTGTTGACCAGACCATGTTATTGCTGATTCCACTTTCTCCGCACCTTTATTCTAGCGCTGAATGATGTTTTGGCGATTCAAGAGCGATAGATGAGAGCGTGAGTCGCGGGCCAAACTCTACTTAACCTTACGTTGTTCGCTTTAGTTCCGCATTGTAAGGCTAACTTCTTCGCATCACTTTTGTTCCGGGGGTAAGCAGGTAGATTTTGGTGCCGGCCGAAACATCGCTTTTGCTCAACGGTTATCTCTCTTGTTCCACGAGAGAGGGGACTTCACTCTCCCTTCCCAAATCCTCTCTTTCGCTCTCCTCCTAATTCTTTTTTCATAGGTTAGGTTAGGTTAGGTTATTAATTATTTATATTTTTGCTAAGGAGAAAGGCTTAAAGCCCGCATGAAAGAAAGAATTAGGAGGAGGGCGAAAAAGAGGATTCGGGGAGTAAGAGTACAGCCCCCTCTCTCGCGGAACAAGAGCGATGTTTCGGCCGGTCCCAGAATCTACCTTCTGACCACCGGAATAAAAATAATGTGAATAAATTAGCCTTCAACCGTGGAAAAAAGTGATACAGCCTTAACCTCCTTTTTTTGGGAAAAAGGACCGCCTCCATCTGCTGGTGTAACGATAAGTAATACCATTGGGCAAAATCAAACTCTCACAGTTTTACTGCACTACTACCTGAGGCCCCGGTTCTTGAGGTCTCGAGCTAAAGTCCTACCTAACATCAGTGGGTTTTATTGAGGCGTATGTGATAATTCCATGACATTTTAGGTCCATCCTCATTTAATGTGTAATAGTTCTGGGCTTGAGAGTAGCGTCTAACAACCATGACTTTCTGTTACCAGCAACACGGATAACAAGTGCATGTACCAAGGACAAGAGAATGACTTAATACACAGCAATCACCTCCTAACTAGCTCTCCAGCCCGTGTCAGCGTATAATGACCAACGGAAGCGTTCAATTGAAAAAAATAGAGCAGGGCTGCGGATTGATTCAACATAAGCGCAAATTACGAGTGAAAGGAAGCGAGGGTTTAAGTGTCACAGGGTGCAATAAGGAAACCAGTCAGGATATCCAGATCCTGTAGCGGTGCGGGCTTCCTTAGTCCTTAGAGGCAGGCTCCGCTGCCGGCAGCAGTGTTTTATTTTTATTTTGGTACTCAATTTGGTAGTTTGCAAGGATGTATTTTCATTTCATTAGATTTCAATGAGCCTGACTAGAAAACTCAAATTCCAGACCAATTTATTTCTAAATAAATGTTAGAAACCAATGGTAAAACATTGACATTTTTCAAGCAAGCAGACGATCTATCTTTGTAGGGTTGATACTACTCCATTAGACATCCCATTTCCAGAAAACCTCATTCTATGTTAACAGTTGAATTTCATCAATACAGGTTCACAAAAGGAACGTGGCCAAAGATCTGTGCCCAAAATATGTAACAATCGACGCAATGTTATGTTTTTTTTCCTAAAAGGTAAAAAGGCTACTGAGAGAGATAAGGCCTGGTATGGTTATTTTTATATCGTTGTATCGAAATACTCTTGTAGAAAACGTGCATAACAAGTGGAATCCCCGCCACTTTCTTCATGTTTTATCCAAACAGGTCCACAAAAAAGCCTAGCTAGGGTATTCACACGTAGACTCACGCCGTGTATAAATAGTGTTTGATAGGTTTAACGTGTATTTGGACTACGTTTGCTAATACTATTAACTGGCAAATATTTTTGGTTACATTAAACAAAAGACTAAATCAATTTAATTATATGTTCCAAATTTCATAGGAATGTCAGACATTTATTATCATTCTCAGTTACAGTATTTATACATTTACCATTACAAACGCTCAATCCTCGTCTAATCTTACTTACTTACTTACTCTTACTCCTTGTGGCCATGTAAACCCAAGATGGTTTTTAGCCTCGCCAAAAATCCGCCTTCATTCTTTTTTATCTCCTGTCATTTCCTCTCCTGCTCCAAGACTTCTTACATCCTTCAGCTCTTGGTCACTCCAGGCTTCGTCTTCCTAAAGGTCTCATACAATTGGGTCTACCGGTATAAGTTTGTTTTATCAAGCTGGAGCTATCCCTTCTTATAAATGTCCCAGCCACCTCAAACGTTTACTTTTTACCATCGCAATTATGTTTGGCTCATGATAAATCTGTCTCAGGTCTCAATTTTTTTTTATCCTCCACACTCCATAAATAGGTACAAATATTTTCCTTGGTATCTTGTTTTCTAAGAAGTTATGCGCTTTCTTTCTGAATACTTAATGCCCAAACTTGGTCTAATCTAATTTGATATATTAACAGAGGAGATTATTTCGCAACCCACTCCAGCCACTAATCACAGTGTCAGTTATTTATGGCAAGTGTTGTAAGCTTCGCAATACAATGTTGCTGCGTTTACAAGTGCTAAAAGCTAGTAAGGAGTGCCTTCAGTTCACACGCCACCGCGTTCACATTCATGGAGAACCTGATTCAGCCGCACATACTTTGTATTTAGTTATTGTCCAGGACCATAGGAGTGCGCGCTTGTAAGAGTACCGCTAAATGATGCCACAAGATAGCCTAAATGAATACGGAGACTTGGCTCAGGACCAACGTTTCTCTAAAGAGATTCGTAGATGCAGGTTGCAGGATATGCAGGATGGATATAGTGTGTCTACAGAATTTTCCAGAAGGATAGTGCCTCAGGTCCTCTGTTAGTTGTTGGACTATCGGGTGTTAAGGCTGCTTTAAGACGCTTGTTGGTTGATGGACGCCCGGATTTTGATAGACTTTAGAGCTCTGTACCACCTAATTTGTATCTTATAATGCAAAATAGTGTGCGACGATGCAAAATAGACCAAATGCCCGACGTAAAGACACAAATTATAGATAATTAGTCCGAACATGATTATTTCAATTGAAATATCTATTCAAGATTAACACGGCAACCCCTTCGATGCTGTCCATAGTAACAGGTAAGGTTTGCTAATTAAATGTTTTTAATAAGACTTTTAAGTCTTGTGTTATCTTTATTAGAATAATTTAACTTATTGAACTCATTTTTATTAAAGACAGATGTAAACAGAATGAACGCCTTCAAAAGGTTTTCGCTGGTTAAATAGAATGCTAGTAGGTGTTACGAATTTCGTAGACGAAAGGCTATAGAAGACAACGAAGATGGATGGTCCCCTGTGGTCGATGGTTCCAACACATCCAGAACTCAGCCAATATTTTCGTAAATTCAACAACGCGATCATCTCCCGAAGACCAATATCCAAGAGCCATCATTATCGTGTGCAAATAAATCTTCTTTAGACATAAATTCAAAATAAAATTATAATTCATAGCTGAAATTCAGTTACACAACCCTAATCGTTTCCGTGGCTGCGGGAGCCATCCTCGTGTGGGGCGAGCCATTACTTCCAACGACTAGTAGTGGCTAACGAACACCATTACAGCTTACGGTTTTCCTATTACCCACAAATATGTTTATCTTGTAATTAAAGAGGTAGTAATAAGACTTATCTATTAATTGGCCCGGCTATCGGCAGGCGTGGTAGCCGGAGGCTGGCTGCCCGGCCAAACATTGCTAATTCAATTCGTGCTGTTTGGCCTCAGAGACTACCAAAATCTTTCACGCAACATCGTTATGCAAATTCCTTCATCGGCACGATTTCGATTTTCATTCACGCGATCTCTTGCGACACCCGAAAACGGTTTCGACACTTTGTGAAGGAAAAGTCGGCCGATGGGGATGTGGTGTAAATTTGCCTACCAATCAAATCTAATTACAAAGTAATTTCAAGATAAATCCAGTACCATTGTGGCCAAAAGCTAGTATTTTGGGAGATTCATAAGCTTTAGAGATGGATTGCAAAGCTTGATACAAAAATTGTCTCCTATGATTTTATCTCATTTTTGAATACCCGATCTTACAGGGTATGTCTTCTGACGGGTCTGTTGAGTGAAAAGGACTAATGATCTGCATCTTTATTTCATTCATTCTCCTTCAAAAATTGAACATTGAGTGTTGAAGTCAAAGTAAGCCTATAGGCCTCTATGAATCAGACACTTGAGAAAAATCTCATATCTAATAATCATAACTTTTGGAAAGGAAGAAAACCCCGTAGAATAACAATATTTTATGCAGTACAAACATAAAATTTTTATATATCATATGGTAGAATAAAGTGTCTTACCAAGGCAACAGTAACAATATTATAAAAAGTATAGCATTTCACTTTTGTATTAAAATTTTTTTATGGAGCTAGAGATGTGTTTTCACTCAAATGACTGATTTGTCTAACGCTTGATACATCTTTAAAATGATAATAGAATGTCCAGTTCTTTCTATAATCAAAGACCAAAGCCAAAGTGAACGAAACCAAGTCTGTTTTGCACATACGCTATTTTTAGTCCGCTCTAAAAAATTAAATGTTGAATTCATTTAATGTTTAAAAGACAGTAATTAGTATACAAAATGGCATAAATAAAACATATAAATCATCCCAGACCTCAAGCACGTCCTACGACAAGCTCAACATGCTTTGAACAGAATAGCAAACTGGAGAAGGGACATCCCACGGACATGTGACATTTGTACAACTTATCTCTGATCGATTTCACTTGTTCTTGTAGAATGCGGCGGGAAATTTGTAAATAGGCTGTGGGGTGAGGAAGGAGTAGGCTGATGTGATGTGGTGATTTAATTGTAAATCTCTGCATTAATGTCGGAGTTGGCGGTGGTCTTGTTAACATAGGAGACATGCGCTCATGACGTATGGCTCTCGAACAGACCTAGTAACACTATGAGGGGTAATTTGTTGAATAAGTGGCCGACAAGTATGTAGAGAAATATTGTTATGTGAACTATACATTTTTATAAAACTACATAGTTATTTAATGTTGTTATTTTTTGCCAAAACTAGTTCTTAGAAGGTCTTGAACGTGATTAGATGGTGTGTTGGAATGCAACTTAACTGTTTGCGGATTAATTAAACATACATAAATACACATGTTACTATTACTGCGAGTGCTTTACAAACGGGCAAATATGATTCAATTCAGTTGAAAATCAGAGCTGGAATAGGGAACGGAGCAGGCTTATGATTGAGTGCGATAAATGTTTAAGCCTTTCTTAACAAAGAAACTGCCATAGAAAGCAAGTATGTAATATTTACTCACTATTACTACAGAGTAAAGATTAGTGCTATTAGCATCGACAGTAAATGTTTTTCGTGTCCTTCCTTCACATTTTAGGACGCTAGTCTGCGGAACCGTTTTACACATTACTTCACGTTAGGCCTAGAGGGTCGTGGAATTATCGGTACTTTCCTGTTAAAGGGAACATTCATTATTATCGATGATTTTTTTCTCGATAAATCGATATTAACAAATTGAAACATATCAGCTGACAACTACGATAAATATTGTTCAGTATCAACAAACAATAATGAAATGATAATGTTCTAAAAAAATAACCTAACATAACTGATAGATATTTTAGTAATGTAACATTTTAATGCAGTAACTCAAGTTTTCCTTATTTAATCACAATCATCATATAAACGATAACAACTGAACAGAACATATATAAATTATCAAATATAGTATAAGCCAGTACATTTGGAATGGATGTTACCTTCTAAATTTAAGGGGGAGGATTGATGTGTCCATTCCAAATGTACTGGCTTATACTATATTTGTTAATTTACATATGTTCTGTTCAGTTGTTATTGTTTATATGATGATTGTGATTTAATAAGGAAAACTTGATTTATGTCTACGTTTCCACTCTTTTGACATATCAAAGTACTTTCAAATTTAGAAAGTTCCATCGTAGTAGCTGTGTTAAGAATTTCTACAAATTGTTTGTGGTCACATTTCTGTAAAAGCTGAGTTTTAATGTCTTTGTCATTAAGTCCACGTATGAGTTGTAGTCGTAATAACATGTCTAATACAGATTTTCCACAAGCATCGCAATTGAATTTACAATTAGTTGACAACCTTTTTAGTTCTGTAACAAAGTTTGAAATAGATTCTCCTTCTTCCTGTATTCGACTAATAAATGTGTGTTGTAAAGCCAAAATACTTTTTTTAGGATCTAGAAAGTTGTCAAGCAAGGTCACAAGCTCCCCATACTCTTTATTTATAGGATTGTCTGGTGTACATAGGTCGTATAGTTTCTGATGTAGAAGAGGTGTCAAGGCATGTAAAAGTGTAAAAGTTTTTAACTTAGGATCCTTTATACCTTTAAAAGTCATAAAAACCTCCAGTCTTCTGGCAAAATTAGAAAAGTTTTCCCTTTCATCGTAAGGAGTAAAGCTCAAATTTGAAGTAGGAAGAACTGGAATCGGTGTATTAGCTTGTAGATTTTCAGTGGTGCAACTATTTTGATTGGGAATAGAGCTATGTTGAATACTTGGCATATGAAGTAATTGGGCATCCATTAATCTTGCTTTTGTATCAATCAGCATGTTTTCAATACTTTCCCTGTAAATTAGCTCGTTTTCTAAATCTTCTTCTTCTGTATAGAAGTCGATCTTGTCTTGAAGATCATACTTTGAGTTAATCTCAGCTAACAAATCAAGTCTAGTTTGGATTTCATTGATTGAAAATGATCCTTTGTCTACATACTTCTTTACATTTCCAAGCTGAAACTTGACTGTTCTTCGCAATGATTTCAATTTCCTAACTTTATTTACATCTTCTGCTATTTTTTCTAAATCTTCCATTATTCTCGTCGCCATTGATAGATATTTTAGTAATGTAACATTTTAATGCAGTAACTCAAGTTTTCCTTATTTAATCACAATCATCATATAAACAATAACAACTGAACAGAACATATGTAAATTAACAAATATAGTATAAGCCAGTACATTTGGAATGGACACATCAATAACTAACCAAACTTGCTGTGTAACATTCCATGTTTAACTTGCCTTTTCTGTTATCAAAAGGAATTTTTAAATAGTACAGCAAGTTTGGTTGGTTATGTTAGGTTAGCTTAGAACAGTTTCATTCCATATAATATACTGTTTTAGCCTAAACAAGATCAGTTGTCGATATGTAATGGATCGGCAAACAAAAATATCGATATATCGAAAAAAAACAATCGATAATAATGAATGATCCCTTTAACAGGAAAGTACCGAATTATCAGATAACCAAAAGCTATCGGCAATTGACGGGTTTTGAACCTGGGACCTCGAAGACCTAGGCTCTAGAATAGATCAACTACTAGACCATCTCGATACTGTACAAGCAATCAATGGATTAGCACAGGCAACAATTTTAAAGTTTGGAAATAAGATTATTTTTCAAAATAAACATAACATTTTATCGAGTGAAAATTCTAGTAACTACACTTTGTAACTCACTGTGAAACTGTACATCGCATTGTGTGCGATACACCCTGATATTGCGTCACTTGAGTAGTTACAGCCCAGTATGACTCCAACTAGTGTAGATACGTCTACCGTGATCGCGTTGTTCGACACAGGTTTATAGATAGGTATAAACGTCGTGTTACATTGATGGTAGAACTGCTCTACCACTGTGGTCTGGTTGAGATATGGCTTGTGTTGACTTTCATCGGCATTTCGTGTCACCGGATAAATCTCTAGTAGTCCGTGTGCGTTTGTAAAGTTCCATCTGATCGCCTTAAATGTCGAACTTTTGTTAGCCATGGTCATATCTGTTCATTTCATTGCAAAAGCAAGTGAGCAGTAACCACTCGTAAGTCCAGTCCATCTTTCCCCAAGATTAAGTGTTAGGAGGGGTTTTCGATTCTAGAAAGACACCTAGGAGAAGATTAGAGAACAGATTATTCCTAAATACCTCGGTTTCAGCATCAATGACTGAAATGAAGACTATCACATCCATCAGATCATCCTTCACTGTGAAGAAACAAAGCTCACTCCTCTTCCATAGAATTCCTCAGCTATTACACTGAACCCATCGAACTCTCTAACGATCCGATCCAACAACCAGCGCAGGAAGTTGGAACCGTTTTACACCACATTAACAGCACTTAGCGCGGCTACCGATGTCCAAACTGGTAATTAAAGATGGACGTGATTAGCGAATGCCACCGAACATTTAATTAATAAGCGGTTCAGCTGGATAATGAGAGTAGTAGTGGTGATTTACGGCTTTGTTTTTGGCGGGTATAGTCGTGACTTGGCGGGCTACCGCTAATGTCTGGTAATAACAGCTGACTGTCCATTCACCAGGTTCATTCACAAGACTGGTCACGACTCCGCAATAGACTCTCCTAGTCAAACAGATCATGTTAGCTGAGGGGGTTACGGGCGTTGAGGTGATTGGAGCTAACATTTTAATAAATACAGTAAAAAACGAAAATAACATAAGATAAAATCTGTCTATATATATTACAAAACCAAGATGACTGTTCTTCTATCGTGTAAAATCTACTGGTCCAATTTAGCTTCAACCCAACTCGTGCATGTGTTCTTTTAAGCAGCATTTAGGAAGCACATACTACAGACTACTGCGTTCCCACTCCAGTACGAACCACGACCAAAGCAGGTAGTTATAATTAATCCTGCCTTGAATTCTTGGCATAGAGTCATTATATTTTTGATTGTGTAGTAAAACTATAGAAAAAGTGGTGAACAGCTTTATCTCCACCATATTTTTACGTTGAACGTAATGCGAGGTGGAATTGAAAATCTCTTTCATGACCTTTGTCGGCAAGTTAATGTAGTATTGTATTGACTCGTATGTCATCAGACTGTCAATGATTCATTACATGTCATTACAGCACGTGTGTTTCTTTACACGACTATTAGGTCTGATGGGATCCGTCCTCCCTCACACGCCATTACTGCATACTGCATACTGCATACTGGATACTGCATTCTGCAGACGCAGCGGCCATCGCCGTCCACTAGGTAGTCTTAATATACGCCATCACTGAGATTATTGACCAGCGGGGATAGTGGAGTCAATCATTGTAATTAGCTTTGATGGGGAAGAGAAATCGTAATAATTACAGTCACTCAACTCCCCCTGAGACCAAATAGTTTTCCATTTTCCAGATTTGAGGTGAATACAGATTTTGTACCTACAGGTTGAGGAACACAGAATTGTCTTTAGCAATTGGAGTTACAGTAAACAGTGAATGTTTTATAAATGGTCACATTTTTGTTCTAAAAATTGTATCCAACATTTAAAACCACCTGTGTTAAAACAATAGTGCGTCAAATGACAACAATTCTTTAGATTAAAACAGAATGAAAGCTACATTTACCGTTACGAGGGATATTTAAAATGTACAGGAATTGTGAAGTAGAGATTTGAGAAACTATGCAGTGATTTTTATGTACAAAATAAACCAAGAAATATTTTCTCTTTCAAGGTGTATTCAAATAGTTATTGGTTATAGGGAACATTTTATATAACTAATTAGTAAATTCCCAGATATATTTAAATTTGATTCGCTCGCCTGTGACAAAATGTAAGTTTCACTTGTATGTTACACTTAAAACAGAACGAGTTTACTTAAAAAACACATGGTAAAATGTTTCCAATGATACTGACCTGTACGATTGATATACTAAAAGAGAATAAATATTTTTTTTTTTCAATGTATTAAATTCAAAGACAGACGAACCACACAGCTACAGAATATCTAGAGACAATTACCCACGAGAGAGCGATAGAGGATGTTGGGTGGGGGTGGAGGGGGGTTGGATGCGTGCTTCCCGGAGTGGGCGGACGCTGTTCGCTACCAACAAATGTGTAATTTTCTCCCATCACTGACGAAACGATTTTACATAACTGTAATTTAGGTGTGAAACACAAAGATTTCAACTACTTTGCATAAATTAGCGGCCGGTCAGCGCAGGCCTTTTACCCACTAACGACCCCTTCACTCGCTGTTATTGTGGTGATGCTCGCAACACGAGAATAAGTGATTATAACGACCGCGTACTGATAAGACTCAAACTTGTTATTGCAGGTAATGAAGCTGTTCTTACGATTGGCAATGTCGTTGTTTGACTGGCTCAAAAACAGTTTTCCTGGCTCAACTACAATTCTCTGGCCTTGATGAGAGAATCTAAATTAACGCTGTCAACGTTGATCCGGTTGGTCAGAATATGTGTGATTCTTGTCATTTGACTCTAGTTTGTTTCAAACGCTTGTAGTAAAACAATCATTCACATATATGAGTATGTCCTAGATGGAATGGCAGTTCACAAAGTGGTGGGGGTTTGATTATCTTCATCGCACATCAACAAAAAATTAATACAGTAAGATAAAGAGTACTTTCATTTAAGTATTCTATTAAAATAGCCTAAATGTTAATATTAATAGTATTTTCACTACCAAAAACCAACAAAGATGAAAACGACCCTCCTAGCCTTTGACCATTACTCTCAACTTAACCTTAACAACTAAGTAGCATGTTATTCAACTCTCGCGTTTGCAAGATAACATCCCCTTATAACGGTTGTAGATGACAGCATCCTGAAATGGACATTTTAGAATATAACATCCAATGAAAAGCATTGCAGATTGGATTCACTGAACTTTCATTAAATTCCATTTTGTAGCCCTGAACTGCTTAGTATAGACTAAACTATTACGTACCTCGTCTTGCAGTTCAAATATAATGTTTGAAGTCCACTACGTATGTTTTGCCAAAAATGGAATGTTCAAGTGGTTACAGAAACATTTTATCCAAATTGGACTCGCAAACATGTTACTTCAAATTCTTTTAAAGTAACATGTTGACGAGTCCAATTTGGATAAAATGTTTCTGTAACCACTTGAGAATGCCATATTTTACATATGTAGTGGACTTCAAAAACTATATTTAAACTGCAAGACGAGGTACGTAATAGTTTAGAACTTTCATTGTAGATAACATTCCATAAACAATCATTGCCGATTATATGTTTAACTACCAGGGTAGATATCATCCCTTGAACAATCAATGCAGATTAGATCCCCTAAACTTTCATTGTATATACCATCCCTTGAGCAATCATTGCAGATAACGCCTTCTAAGCAACCACTGGAGAAAAATCCCTTAACCTAAAGAATGAATGCAAATAACATAAGCTATACAATCATTGCAGTTAATATCCTCCAAAGAAATATTACAAAAAAGACCCCAAGCAATAATTTCATACAACATTCTCTAAAGAATCATTGCAGATAAACACCCTAATTGACAGCAGGACTAGGAGTCGAGTCACGGAGGATTCAGGATATCAGGAGGATCAACTCCTCTACTCCTCCACGGAGAGCAAACGTCAAAGGACATAAAAGGACAAGTCTTTCTTCCCACTCGGGTAAAAAGGAGATGTATGAATAAATCTGAATTGTTCAGACGTGATCGCTGTGCAAGACAGTCCCAATACGTCCTAATGGCTACGTGATCGCAGTGACAAAAGAGACTTCAACGACCGGGCTGAAGGATTGATCTCGATCTTTAATTAAAAACGTCATGTTTTATGTACACGGTGAAGTGATAATAGAGTACATACAGACCTCTTCGGTGTTTTGTAGTTGAATGTGCAATTGTATTCATACCTTGAATGTTTTGTAGATAGCAGGAAGATCAGAATGTTACTTTGATTAATTCTTATTTTAAACGTACAGTATGTTGTTTAATTTTTACGGATTAGCTGAATACAATCTTAAGGTATGTTTCAATCTAGTGCTTCCATAGAGTCCTTTTTTACTTTTGTAAATTATAACTTGTTATTTTACCAACTTTTAAAAAATATTATGGCTACATAAAAACGTGTATTGTAAACTGTTTCTTACCTTCTAAGATTATTACAAAAAAAGTGAAGAGTGCGTTGCACGATGTCAAAATTTTCTCTTAAACAACAGAGAAACATTTGATTGAGATCAGCACACTCAAGAGTCATTAGAAATAATACCATAAAACAAAAAAAATTCTTTAGATTTTAAGATGAGAAGTCCAACTGCATTATCCAAAGTAAATTATAAAATATTATCTTTATGTAGGCTTACATGTGTGTAGTGCTCAAAATATTTAGACATCTTTACAAGTACATATGCATTGTTCAAATATATTTAATTAAAATATTGATTAATTAAAAAATTACCAATAAAAATAAATGTTTATTAGAAGTTGAACAGAATACGTCAAAAATATACAATTTGGACGGAGAGATTAAAAAAATAATGTAATATTACAACTTAAAATTTTTTAATATCAATACGTGTATACAAAACGTAGCACTAGATTCACAAAGGTAATTTTTCAACCGATATTCCATAAGTCTCTGCCTTTATCTGCATTCTACACTCTACTCCTACTCATATACTCAAATTTATTCGAGACTCATATAATTGAACAATAAACATTGGCTAATTCTCACGAGTTAATCTAAATCAGCGCAATCACAATAGTGGAGTGTAGTGTGCCCCCGTTTTCATTAACCCGCAGGCCTGGGCCGAGCTGTGTGGTCCTTACTTCGATATTATTTATTCCATTCATTTAGATACGATCATTAAGATAGCCGAGATCGGCCACGATGTAGGCCCATAGTAACTGCATTTGATAGAATCGTCTGTGGCCTCTGAATATCTAAAGTATGCGGAACTCGCTTTGCACTTTGCCGCTGGATAACTGCAAATAAACTTGTCGAATAATAACATGAAAAGTATTTTAATTAAGTGATAAGACTTGGTTGTTAAAATGTATACTTTTCAATTATTTTAGTGATTTGATTGTAGTTTTAGTGAATTTGTGGTTGGTTTTGGTGGAATAGTTAGTGAATGACTAAAGCTGGGTTTGTGTTTTAGTATGAGTCAGTAGCACAACATTTTTTAGCTTGATTGATGTTCATTTCATCGAACTCGATGTTTTCTTCTTGAATTAACTTTCGAATTAAATGAACCAATTACTAAGTTAAATACCGTAATAATAGTACAGCCCGGAATAAAAACCTTTTTCATTATTTTTTAAGGTATTGCCATATTTTTATTGTATTTTGTTTGCGATTTAATCGGACCAAAAGTATCAAAGTACGCCATAACAGAGTTTATTCCAAGACAATTGACCTTATTTCGAATTAATTTTTGGTTTGTTTTAGCATTTTGATGTTGTTTTTTTTTTTTTTTTGAAAATTAATACAACTATATCGAATAAATCAAAATGTGTAATACTGAGTTTGAATATTGTTTATTGGATATCTTAAACGGCGAAGAATGTCGAATTAATTCTTTTCCCATATCCACCCTTTACAGATTTCAAAAGTGCGATTGAAGTCATACCCACTAAATGTATTGATGAATTTCTGTTTAATCATGCTGTTAACTGATTGCTAGTAACCTACCTATTAGGTAAAAAGTTCGGGTTCTTAGTAAGGGTAAAATTACCTGTCTCAAAGATCTCCCGTCAAAAACTAACAAGTAATTACAATGACTACAAAAATAAACGCTAAAACAATAAGTAACTACGTATAATATAGTTGTAATAACTTCAATACTTTTACGTAACCCAATCAAGTGTTCACATTCCTTGCACACAACATACAACATTCAGCATGTTACATGCCTCAGCATACCGAACACTTGCTGTAGCCGCCTTGTGTGGTACACAATATTGTTACACTTAACTACTGAGTTATCAATTAGTTAGGCCAGAGCTTGCAATGCCTTTATAGCCGGGTAATGACAACCACTGCGCAGACCCGATGTTGCGCATTTATCTGTATAATCAACGCATGCGCGTTGGCGGCTGGCCCGTTCAACCTGCTTTCCCCGTGCGGAAATCACTCGAAGAAGCGCCGTTTGTACTAAAAGTGCTAAGCGAGTGAATGAGAGAAAATAAAAATGTTCAGAGTAGTTGAGTGATTGAAATGAAGGATGATTGTAGTAAATATTTCTTGTGTTTTTAATCATACAGGTTATTATTCAAACCGATATAGGTCCATTGTCAATTAAATTTATAATCCCTTAGCTAAAGGGTGGATTTAGAAACATTAAACGAAATTACTTAGCTAAAGAGTGAACTTAGAAACATTCAACACACCATGGGGCTTCAACATAAGTCTCTATAAACATAAGTAAATTACTATTTATGAGGCGAATCGTAGGTAACAGGTAACATCAAACCAGCAAGACGCACACGCTTAACATAATAATACAGTAGGTTTAATCTTCGTCCAACCATAGTTTACTTTTATAGTTTAATCCCAGAACATCTTGTTTTCCAGAATTAGACTTGTTTTTTATTATTCATCGTTATTTCAATAAGTACTTTTGCAAACCTGGTTTGCACAAACATTTTTTATATCTATCTGTGGCAATTCTTAATAGTTTATGTTAGCCTATGATATTTCACCATTGAATTTAGTCATTAGGGCCAACCCCAAAATGTGCGTTTTTCGTAATTCAGTTATTTTATAGTTAATTTGTGTGTGTAATATTTCAACGATAGTTGCATATCATAAATAGCACTATATATCGGTCGTTGTCTAATTTATTTTTCATGTTGATCTATAGTAAGTAAATTTGTCTGTACCAAATTACCAATCTTTGCAAATTAACATATTTTTTTTCATTTTCCCCATTTTGATGCAAAATATTCTGCTACTAAACCGTGTGACATCAACAGTTTCTCACGCAGTTTTCTCATTAGACACGAGAAATCCAAACTTGTTTCGTTGTAACCATAAACATCATGCGCTAAGTAACCGGTTGGCTATACTCAGTAAGGCTCTTCATCTCTGGAGTAGTTTTTGGAGTTAACCAAAACGGAACCTACCGCACAGCAGTTGATTAGGGGTAACGAAGCTCGCCGATCAAGAGTCTTAAATCGGCCTCGGCGGATCTTTATAGATCAGGAGAGCGGTTCGATAAATGTCCCGGGAAGGTGCGGTTCTGCACCGTTCGTCCAGAACTGTCAATTAGAAGACACGTGTCGGTTGTAATTGGGCCAGCAGTTTCTTTATTAAGCTCATTTACCATTATATAAGAGGCTTTCCTCGTTCCTCTCGGTTTATTGTGATACTTAGGTTAGGAGATGTGTAGAATTACTGTATTGGCGGAAGAGTGAAAATTGTGAAGAGAAAAGTGACAAGTAGTTGTTTTAGAATCCGAATGGGGAAAAATTATTTTTCTTACTGAGAAAGAGAATAAAAAAAGTTCGCAGCAATATATTATTGGACTTAGTGGTTGATAACAGTAAGTACCATAACAATATAAGCATTGACTACACCAAGTTAAAATGATTATATTACTTCCATAATACTTAAGAGGCGGTCGGACAGAGATTCTCGGCTGCCGACACTGGCCGTCACTTTAACATGGAGCGCATATAATAATTCCTCGTTTTCTGGTCTATCCGTGTTCCAAAAATTATTTCCCACACTCAAAACATTGTAAATGTATGTAGGATTAAGACTGTACAATATAAAATCATAATGTTTAATTATAAGCCGGATATAAAATAAATCATTTCTTACATTTCCCATAAGGAATTGCAATACTTTCTGCTAAAATATAAAATGACTGGAACTATAAACAATTCTGGTTCAAACGCCATATTGAAGAGCATATATTCATTAGTGTATTGAGTGTGACAGATATTTATTTTTCGATGGTTAACATTAAGTTTTGTATTTTTTTGTAAAAGCTTGCAAAAAAGCCTTGCTTGCCGACTGAGTACTAGTTCGACGATGTCCCGGCCGATGGCAGCACAGTCGATTGTGGACTACAGAGCACGTTTTCAAACCGCGCCAAATACAATTCATTTAAACTGGCCACAGATCTGTTTAAATAAATAAATAACGTTATGTCGTTACATCCCTGATGTATTATAATGCCAAGGAAATGATGATATTTAATTCACAGGAATCTAAGAATCTAATATTTTCGGACTGTGTATTTACCGTATGTATTAAAGTATTACTGTCATCAGAGATAAAAGTAGTTCTACAACACCCGGTTTGATACAAACTATTCATCAATATAAAACAAGTTCCGTTAGAATAAACGTCTCTTTTGGTCATACTTAGTACGTTAATTACGGACTTAGCTGTGTAAAGATAGCTGCTGCAATACACGGTTTGATACAAACTATTTCCCAAAATGAAAACAAGGTCCAGTGGAACAAAAGCATTTTCTGACATACGTGGTATATACGATCAAGGTCTTCCAGGAACCAAATCCACCCTCCGGACCAGCACTGCGTCGTAGCCAAGCCGGCTTCTGACTCACGGATTATCTTGGAATTGCGATGTCCCGTTTTAGGTCTATAATATTCGAGCTAAGATAAAACCCCAAGTGCCCATCCGAAATCCTATTTATATATTAGAGGCACAGGATAAGGCAAAATCTAGAAAAAACATCCAGAGCCAGATTGCAACTTCATAAGGCGTTGAAACGTGTATCATCGTTTAGAGATTACGTAATCTTTCAAATAAGAACCCTTTGTTTGGATAAGGGTTTTTCTTCAAACTGTCATTAATATGTTAACATTAAAAGCTGCTTACAAATAATGCTATTAATGGGAAATAACTTTGATTTTCGAAAAAAATCCAAAACCAAAGGGGATTAATAACTTCGATACTGTTTGAATAGGTTTGAATAGGCGAAACATGTTGTGAGTTCTACTTACTACAATTGAACTGTTGACGTAAAGGTACGTACCTCATATTAGTCTAATTAATCAGTTCAGGGGCTACATCATGAATTTTAATTTTACTTCGATACTGATACCAAAATACCACATCAAGTGAAAGATTTTTTGGGCACACCATAATGAGTTTTTAAAGCTTTACGTTGTCAACGTATCAATGTTTTGTGGACTGTGTATTTATTTAATTATTTATATATTTGCCGACGGATTTACACCAATTTTACAGTTTGATAAGGATTAGGCCTAAATACGATTATCATAAAACTTGATGACACTATAAAAACTTTTAAATAAATAATTTTGCTTGTAATTTGCTTTGGTTAACGCGTAGCAAATCCCCTAATTCAATTCTGTATTTCTGTGAGTATGTCTGTTAATAACGCATTAATGTGCTTAATTCTCAGTGTTTCGTGGAAAAGACAAGAGCACCTTTGTTAATGAAAATTTCAACCTGAATAAAGTGTGCAGTAGTGAGGTTGATGTAGTATTTTAACTATTTTAAACCAGTGTGAAAGGTAATTTCAATTACAGGCCTACGTTAGGGCTATGCCTGATAGATCTAAAAGAAATTCCTTCTATCATTAGATATAAAATATGGACTAAGACGATCGGGTGAGTGATATTATATTGCGAAGCATTCGTATATTCAGTCTTTTGTAAACATGTTCAAACATTTAGTATGTTATAGTCCTTTATATTTTGAACAAAATGGTACAAATCCCATTTCTGTAAAAATTACGGTTCAAAAGTTATTGTAAATTATGTTATTTTCCCATAAAAACCCCATAAAATAACGAAAAAATCGGATTTTCCCAAAATTGGCTCGAAAAATTTTGTTAAAAATTTAGTATTTTAAAGTCCTTTAAATTCTGAACAAAATTGTACAAATCCCATTTCCGTTTATTTACTTTCACCGCTTACACATGATAAAGGTTGTTGGAAACCTTGGTTGGTTTGGTTGTTGGTTGTTGGTTGTTGACAAACTTATGGGAGAAAGTATTTGTCAGAATGCTGATACCGTTTATTTAAGCTCTTTATAAAGGCCTGGAGAGAAATTGGGAAATTTTGTGTTTAGAGGGTCAAAAATTAGAAAAAACAATTTTTACCCCATAAAACCCCGTTCCCATGGTCCGATCATGCTGGTTCGCGAACTCATTCAAGTTTATCCCGCCTCCCGCCTTACACCTTCAAACAAAATTTCATCAAAATCGGACAAAAATTACTCAAGTTATCGTGTTCATGGACACACATATACAGGGTGTCCCTCGAGAGGTGTCTCAAATCGATTACTGGAAAACGGCTTAACGTACAAGGATGAAATAAAATTATTTCCAACTAAATCGACCCCAAGGAATAACGTAAAAATATTTTTAACTTTTTTCAAATACAGGGTGTGCCAAAAACTGAGGGTCACTAGTTCGAATCTCGGAATTTTCAAATGTAAACATATGTCATGTTATACATCATTTTAAAGGTATTTGATAGACAAACATTTTGGCGAAAACCAAAATTAGTTATCTTTTTCCGTTTCAAAATGACGGCAGTTTTTTTGAAAGAAATCTATATTTTTTTAATACTCTGTATTTCCTATACCAATGCATTTAGCACTTCTCCGGTTGCATTTTCTTACTCGTTATGAAATTAGCTTTACTGTGATATGCAACAAGTAACGGTTTTTTGAAATAATAAAAATTCCAAAAAAATTTATTTTTGAAAATTTACAAATGCTCATTGTTCAAAATTTTCAAATAGCAACATATGTCAAGTGGCACATCATTTTATAGGTTTTTCAATTCCTAACAACTTTGTAATTTACACTTACTTCGTATCTCTTCTAGTTTTTGTGTAAATAACAAAAAACCTAATTTTCCTATATCAAATGCATGTTATTTGGGTTTGACACTAAAGGCTTCATTTCATTTAGTGTTGAACCATGTCAAACCCAAATAACATGCATTTGATATAGGAAAATTAGGTTTTTTGTTATTTACACAAAAACTAAAAGAGATACGAAGTAAGTGTAAATTACAAAGTTGTTAGGAATTGAAAAACCTATAAAATGATGTGCCACTTGACATATGTTGCTATTTGAAAATTTTGAACAATGAGCATTTGTAAATTTTCAAAAATAAATTTTTTTGGAATTTTTATTATTTCAAAAAACCGTTACTTGTTGCATATCACAGTAAAGCTAATTTCATAACGAGTAAGAAAATGCAACCGGAGAAGTGCTAAATGCATTGGTATAGGAAATACAGAGTATTAAAAAAATATAGATTTCTTTCAAAAAAACTGCCGCCATTTTGAAACGGAAAAAGATAACTAATTTTGGTTTTCGCCAAAATGTTTGTCTATCAAATACCTTTAAAATGATGTATAACATGACATATGTTTACATTTGAAAATTCCGAGATTCGAACTAGTGACCCTCAGTTTTTGGCACACCCTGTATTTGAAAAAAGTTAAAAACATTTTTACGTTATTCCTTGGGGTCGATTTAGTGGGAAATAATTTTATTTCATCCTTGTACGTTAAGCCGTTATCCCGTAATCAATTTGAGACACCTCTCGTGGGACACCCTGTATATAAAAATTTGAACGAATTGTGTTTTTGGCCTCTGGGGACATCAAAATGATAAAGTAAATCGGTTCCGGGCGTAGGTCTTACCATGCCACTTACGGTAATAGCTACCTCATTACAGGGAAATTCGCTAAAATGTATGGGATAGGCCAAGTAGTTACATTATTGAGCCCAGTAGCACTAGTATATTATTTATAATTGAATACATTATCATGTATTTTTATATTAAAATACATGTGTATACATCGAAATGTCTTACTGAAAGTGCTATTTGTATCTCCAAAACAATTTTTGTGTGGAAAATTAGCATATTGTGCGGTGACGAACTGAGACCTGCTGAGACGCAAAGGGTGGGTGAGCGAAGGTAGCAAACCAGTGAAAGTGAAACGTGTGGTGGGACAATAGACAAGGGCTAGGCCACAGGCTGAGGGTAGTCGAGTTGATGCTTTCAAGTTTCTAGGTAACACAGGGTTGTCAACAATCTCAGATCCCGTTATGCGACAGCCACGAAACTGGTGGCCAAGGGTGGTACTATTACAAAAGTCTGTTTTGGGAGGACTGTGTTGTTGCTCGTGACGCCTGCAAAATATGGGATACGGGGCTCTATCCGACCGCCTCTTAAGCAGGGTGTTTTAGTGGTGTAATTGTAAAAATGAAACAAATCAATGGGCAATCTCTTGTATTAACACGTTAAAGCATTTATTTACTACAAGTAAATCTATATAGACTTTCAACCTCTAACCTTTTTAATTATATAGCTTTCAGTCCAAGACGTCCCACTAAGCTCGTGTAGGGCTTTTGGTTTATACTATAATGTGCACTAATTTTAACCACAATGTTAAAGTATTTACTAAGTTGTATCATACTTAAACATAATTTTGAGATTTCAATTAGTATGTTACTAAGAAAAGAAAACCCAGTAATTTTGTTTCTATCTTAACGTGAGCTACGAGACATTATCGTGTATTTTCAGTTATAGAACTGTTGTAGAACTCGAAGCGCAATCGATTTACGAAACCGTATCTTCACAGTACCAATAACTTGATGTTCGGGAGTGAGATGTTGTCTTTTCAAAAGAACCCCAATAGAATCGGAGCGGCGGACCACCGATAGCTGGGTAAACAAAGAGCTCAATACGATAAAACCATCGACAGCCCAGATAAACTGTATTTCGGGGGTAGCGGTGAAAATTAAACAACGCTTATCACCCAATAACCGACCAGTGAAATGCGCGCAATTCCAATTAATATATCAAAAGATAACATTGTGCGGCGCTCGCAAGCGATTGCTCCGCCAGCGTTATTGCGCAGATAACAACGCGTTTAGCAGTTAGACTATCGCACTTATTATTAAAATATACAACCGGTTCCAGTTCATGCTCCATTTAGCGCTAAATTAAAAATGTTGGCCAACAGATCTTAACAGTATTATAAAAATAAATAACGGACTAAGCCGATACGAATCGGTTGATCAGATAATCCAGAGCTACTGTGGTTGCGACGTCCACCCTCCGATAGGCCGGGTGATAACATATCAGGCAAGGTTGTTGGTCTCAAGGACGTTGGAGGTGTTTTGTAAACTATGTTGCCCAACTCAAGTGTCTACCTAGGGCGTGGTCCACTGGGCGGAAGTGAGCACAGAGGAAATACAAGTATTGTTACACCTTACACTGTTGCTACTCCGGAATATAAATCTCAGTAATAGCTGTTAAAAATCGGTTCAAAAAAATCATCATAAAATTGTGCTATCCCAATAATATGTCTTGTGTTTGTATATAGATGTAAATATACTTACGTATTTGCCAGGTGTCAAAAGTTGATTTTTTGAATAACTATAATTGAACATTAAGAGTGTCAAGGCTGATCAATAAAAAAAATATTGTGTTTATGTAAGACTAATATAAAAAATGTATTTAAATAGTTGGTCAACTGTGGCTTGTCGCCTAAATACGTGTTAATCAAATGGCAGACACTCAGGATTCAATCTCTTAAATTTACACTGTCACGGTACGTTTTACTTGGTCATTGTACTGTAGGTACTTTTCGTTAAATATAAGTTTCCCAGTTGTGTCAAATACTTTCAGCAAAGGCTGGGAAACTCGGGTTTCTCTTTAAATGTAGCCTATGTATAAAAATTTAATTTTTCGCCATACTGCAGCACAGCCGTTTTTAATGCATGCGTTTCGGGTCTAAAGTAGTGTTTTTACTCGAGAGTAAAAATCATTTTTAGTCTCTAGAGGGTAAAAATCAGCTGTTGTAAACAGTTGTAAATTGCGATTGTGTCAATTGTATCGATCGAAATTATTCATCAATTGATTTGTTAGGTAAGGTTTTAGCCTATTGTTGTCGATTGCTCGACATATCGATGTTAATGTACTGTAACACAATCGTAATAGACGAAATGATCGAATCACTTACCACACAAACACAGCTGTTTATCACACTTAACAGCTGTTTATTTGCATTAGCAGAATATAAAACAAGCTGGAATTCGTTTTGAGAGGCTACCTTTACGTAAAAATTCTTTCGTTTTATAACTTTGTTTGTTAATTAATGGTGCAATATAAAGAACATACAGTTCACCACACTGGCAAAAAGAGTCACTTTAGCCCCTAGTGATAAAATACAACAGTATTAGGTTGACTAGGGCTAATTTAAAAATACATTCATAATGCGTTGATTAAGCCATGTCTTTTAATAATACTAGTAAATTTTAAAGTGAAGAATCCTGGACATTTTATCTCATTGTGTACGTAACTTGAAATCTTAAAGTGAGCTACTATGCTTAAGAATTTCTACAATCCTATTAAATACCATATTGAGTCTAAGTACCTCAATAGTCGATCAAACATTATACTTCCACAATACATATTCTTCTGATTTTCTCCGCGCAGCTGTGATCGCTTACGTAACATAATGACTTTAACATTTCCCCATATGATTGCTATGTTTTATCTACAAAACAGAACAAAGTGCAGTAAGACAAGGAGGACGTAAGATTTACGGCTGCATTATAAATTCAGTTGTAGCCTAGATGTTGTCGCCAGCAGATAATCTATCCTGTATACAAGCGGATGGCTCTGCAGTTGCAATGTCTGATCCTGATGTCACATTGCTATTCATCTCTTAAATCACGGATTGTGGAGGCGTAATTACCCCCTTGTGCCCCCCTAGATCCCCCTAGAGCCCCCCTAGAGCCCTCTAGAGCCCCCTCACACTTGTAGCGCCGACGCCACGTGCGGTAGTTAATATTCATTGATTATCATATCAGCTATCACCATGCTTGTGCTTTTTATACACTTTTACTTGGACGTTTTTTCAAACACAAAACTTGCAATTGTTATGCTATTTATAGTTATGGCTAAAACTTTCCCTCACGATTGTCAAAAACAAAGACGTCATGATATTTTGAGACGTATTTCAGACCCCACAATGTCAAAGTGCCTAAACATGACAAAATAATTACACAAACCAATTCAAATAAAGAATCATAAACTAGACCACACACAGACATATCGGTAGAACGCGCTTCCACTGTAATTTGTGTTAGGATGTGTGGCATTTTTCCCAATTTCGATTTGCTTATGTTTCGATTGTTTGCCGTCATTAAATTAAACGACGAATCAAATCTTGTAAAGTTTAAATTCAAACCAACACATCACAAACAAAACGTGACGAAAACTAGATTTCTTTACAATGAAAATCCCGTATCTTCTATTCATTTTAAGCATCGTGGTAGCAATGACTAGTTTGATTAGTGGTTAACGTGTTCGACTTCATATACGCAATGGTCAGTTTGATCTGTTTGATGATGAGCATCCGGAAACACCTAAATAAAGTATATTTTATCTATTTTACTTATATTGACTTTCATTTGTTTTTAAACCACTCTTAAAAGCTTTTGAGTGGGGTTTTTAAGCAATACAATTTATCATATTAGAGAATTTCCCATATAGGGAATAAGCTATTACCGTAGTACTCATGGTAAGACCTGGACTCGGGACGGATTTACTTTTTCGTTTTGTGGTCCCTAGAGACCAAAAACGCCATCCGTTCAAATTCATATATATATATATATATATATGTATTTATTTATTTATAAATAATATATAACATAACATGAGTACCCTCTTTTTTTATTTAATAAAACACAACATGTTTCGTCTCTAAGGACATTTTCAAGTGTGAGAATATATATAATATATATTTATATATGTGTCCGTGAGCAAAAATCGTCCGATTTTGATGAAATTTGGTACAAATGTGTAAATTTACGTTACACATATTTTGATAAAATCAGAAAAAGGAATTCATTTCATACTAAACTATTAACATTTTACAAAAAAAAACTTTTTTATAAAATCGTTATACTAATACTATTTAAATAGGGAATAGGCTAAATGTAATATTTTTAAGGAGACATTTTTTTAGTGTAAATCTAATCAGGCAAATGGAAATTCGCTTAGTCTGCAGGTTTGCTGCGGCGGGGGTATTTTAATATTGTAAAAGAGTATGTCTTCCATCTTCTACGGACAAACTTATTGCACTCCTAGAAAACTCTGGCTGAATCCTTAAGAAACGCTGTCGCTGCATTTGAGCTATTAATGGACTTTGAGGTTTCGAACCACCCTCTCTAAACACATCAAACCCCCAAGCAAACATGTGTAGGACATGTTTTTTAAGCAGCCATTCCACACATAATTCATAACCAGATTGACATAAAACCTTTTGACATTGTATCGCTCGTTACCTGACTTGTACTATAATGGTTTCTGAGACGTTTAGCTACTGTAACAAGCCACTCCGATGACAACATTTCACAATCACTCGGTATCAGCCGAGACATCGTGGGAGCTGGTGGGTCTATATGGGCCATTGCCGAGCGTTATGGCTGCAGGCTTGATTTGTAGTCTTGTAGAGAGGTTATACATGCACGAGGTAATGAACTGGTAATGTTTAAGGGCTTTCACACGTGAGAAAATAGATTTGCAAAAATGGATTATGAAGTTATGACTAACAAAAGTTAGGTGTTTCCCTCCATTCTCAAAAATGAGGGTTTCCCAATCCATACATTATTTCACGTTTCGCTTCGTCAAAATTGTTTAATGTCTTGTTTTTCAAGCTACCGGTATTTTGAATTAATGTCCTTACAAAAATCTATGTTTAAAATTAAGGAAGTAAGAATGAATGACATTTTCACTGTGCGTTGTGTGAACGTCATTCAGATATGTAACTAACAAAATGGAAAAAAAACAATTATTAAACTGTTCCTATGAATAAATGCTTTCATTGGTGTTTCTCGCGATTCATTGATGCTGTTTATATATTTATTTGTCAATAAGTTAAGCTATACAATTTTTCTATCATACATACATCCAGCTTATCTGTTTAGGTTTTCCAATCCTTTACCTAGGTAAATAAGGATGACCATATATAATACCACGAACGTATTTTGTCAGTAGTACTATGCCAATGTACGATACAACATAATTTATTAGTAAAAAAATACGTCCATTTCTTAGAACTTTTTTTAATTTGAATGATAACGCAAATACGAAATTGCAGCAGCTTTTGTATGAGGAAAACTATAATCGTGTATTACCAAATACGTTATAATGATCACCTATATGTAGTGATGTATTGACCAATATCCTGATGCCCAAAGAAACATAGCTTGATACATATAACTGATATATCTCACAAAAGTTAACTTCATTCGATCTTTCGACTGCACAACTTCACCAACACCACACATATAATTATAATCATCAAAACTCAATGACGTCACCCAAAAGGTTCCGTAAATGATATAAGTGCGATTGACCAAGCGGTGCCCCGGGTGATGTGATCGCGGTGTTTGCGCGTAATGTTGTACTGTATAAGCTGCGGTCACTACGAGGTGTCTGTGCTCGTGTGCTGCGGTTCGATCACTCATAACCACAACTTACGGCAATGGCTAATACCGCAGCCGATCATACGAGTATCATTGAGCTATCGGCTGGGTGTGGGTAATGTGTCGAGAGAGTAGAACCCGGCCTGACAGGTGTGTTTGAAATGCGTTCGTTGAAATTTGTGTGGTTGAAACGGATTTTCACTCAATCAAACTTTGTGCAAGTATTTTGAGCTGGATATGAATGCGAGTGTAGAATTGTGAGAGGTGATCTGTGTAGCTGTGTTACTGACTAAGGGAACTTCTCTGTGTATCAGGTTAACAATGTGTTATTTGGCAAATGTTGGCTGTGAAATCATTAACGCAAAATTATACTAAAACCTTTCTATGCTAACTATAGCGTATGTTGATTTGTTTGAATATTTGTAAATAATTTGTAAAATATGAGGTCTTAATCACAGCAGGAAGTCTCGTTTCATTGTGATTAAATATCAATTTACAATAGGTATGACTTTTCATCATACTGCCCGGGAAACAGCCGTTTTTAGTTCTCCGAAAATCATTCAAATAGAGAACAGAAAAAACATATACTAAATTTTTCGGTTCGCTAACCTCAAATTTGTATTAGGCCCTATATTATTTAACGCTGCTTATCACACAATATTTTAAGTTATGTTTGTAACAACAGAAATGTAAACTTTGATGACAAACTTGTATAACCTCAAATTATGGGATCTAATTTTGTAACGGTTAGAAGGCTATTTCCACAGTATAATAAAAATATTTGTTCATCACACGGAGTGAAAGTGTCTTTTTGGTACTCAATCGTATTTCACGTAAAACACGATTGCGTACCATAAAGAGCCACATTAGCTCCTAGTGATGAAAACTACTATTTTTTCAGCAACCAATTTGAAGTTTCTCATAGTGAAAAGAACACTTATGTAATATATCTGTGTTAAATTAACCACTTACAGGCTAAAGTTTTAACCACACCCTTATTCACACATCTTCCCTCCTCTTTCATCCCTCCTTATCTCAATTACGTGATGCAATCAGTTCACCATTTACTTTCTGTAGGAATACAGTCGTCGGTGAAAGCGGTTGTAATTGACACAAATTGACAACAATATCAGCAGATTAAACAATCGACTAAATCACCGTCATCGCGATAAAACTGGTTCCACCTAGATCTGGTTTTAAACAGTCTTGTTTATTTATCAATAAACCTAGCAGGTAAGGAGGCGCCACAGATGGTATCTGCCTTGTAAGAGCGCGGTGGCGGTGGCGTAGTGTCGCAAAGCGGTACTTTTAGTCCTGTATTATTTATGTATTATTGATCGATTTCTTGTTGTTCCACGAGCCGACACAGCCGTTTTACCCGAGTAACACGTCTAAAGTTAGGATTGCCAGAAGCACAAGTGATGTTAGATGGAATGTACGCGGAAGGTAGTGGTGCTAGGGGCTACCGAAAATATAGTAAAATAGTAAAAAAAATTCCCAGGAAAAAAAAATTCCGTATTCCCAGGAACTAAAAATATAATTGTCGCAAACTAAAAGGACAATGCAAAATTAATCGTTTTATGTCATAACTCTGCTTTAAATACACAAACACATAAGTGCTTTACATTTTATTGATATAGGTTGTAATCGACGTATTTTGGTAAATACTCCCAGTTTAAGGATGAAAATATTATATTAATATTAAACATTATATTTTAATTATTTTTACTCACACCATTTTTATGTGGTTCCCCCTTGTAGGATTTTCTTATGGCATGCACGTACCTTAAACATTGGATGTCATAAAAGTTTGATGGCCAACGTGTAAATTGTTTGCAATGAGTTGGCAACGAAATATTTCATATACAAACCTCATAATCGGGTTCAGGGAGTTTAAACCTTACGTTGAGGAATCGTAAACAACTTATAACTTATTATACAAACCATTTGACTCAAATAACATGTAAATAAAGTTACTTTTCCAGGCAGTTAAGAATTTGAACAATCCTCTGAAGATTACACCTGTCAAGCAAAAGATTAGCAATACATTAACTACCGTGTAAACTCCGTGTCGAATTAAAACCAATGGTAACTCCCCCACACTCAGCCATGTCGTGAGTTGACCCTCCTCTTCGCCACCTGGATCACTGCCTTACATGATGAATAATACCAGGATACCGCGCTCATGATGGCATAATAGAGAATATCATGTGATTGGTCCAACTGTACACAACATGTCAACTACCCAATAACAACGCGGAGTGGACGAAAGTAGTATGTGCAATGCTTCTTCAAACATGTATAGTTTATTTTAACCTTCGAAACGGCTTGACCTATTTTTATGAAATTATGTTTTTTATGTTCGGTAGGCTAACGTTAGAGAATACTTGGAGAACGTAAACTATTCTACCAAAATATTCATACCTAATTTATCTTTCCTATTAATTTGATTAAAGTTCAGTTAGTTGGATGGTATGAGAAATAGCCTAAAACTTCGATCGTTTAACATGATGACATGATGACATGGTGTTCATTGCAGTTTATGAACACTTTTTAAGCACTTCACTGTTAATTGTAGGAAGATTGTTCCCAAATGTCTGTATGACATTTAACCAATCTACCTGATATATGATGGGATTCATACAACCTATGATAACAATCTGTGATATGAAATTTGATGGTAGCTTTTACTCCCACAGGTTAAATTGACATTAAATTTAAAATTTTTATAATAGATTTAAGTAATTTATATACCATTGAACTATCTGGCTACTGGCACACCCTGCCTAGTGGTCCGATGTTGTGTTTGCCTTGATTAATTTCATACAAAATGTAAATCTATTAATCGTTTTAAAAAAACAGTTTCACTGTATAAATAGTATTATGATAGTGATGAAAAAATTATATATACCTATATATAGTTTTTTTTTTTCATATATAGTGAGTGATAGTGTAAACAGCCTAATAAAGAAGTTTGTTTAATAAAATAAAATAAATAATTTTTCAGTTCCTAAAATAATGGTAATAATCCAAAATCAAATATGTAACTCTTATTCAAGAATGGTCATAGAATTGACTAGATGATCGTTAACAGGATATGTGGTAGAATAAATAGGACAAAATCGCCCTTCATCTATACAATTAACGTTTAGAAAACGGATTCTAACCACTGTACCACGTAACATAGACACTTATTTCTTTTCTAATCATTTACTATTACCGACTTGATGCTTGTATAATGTACCATTATTATTTTAATCTACTTTGAGAGCCACATAAAATCTCTCCTACTCTTCGCATTAAACCGGATGAAGAGGCGATCACAGAATACGCCATTATCCACACAAAACCTCATAGTTGCCCACCTCCCTTGCTTTCGTAAATCAAGAGATCGTAGCCAACAGCAACAGCTACCTGTGTATCGTGCGGGTATATCAATACAGGTCCAGTTAAGTACAATAGGCCATATATCGCTAGAGTTACACATCTGCTATAAGTCAGTAGATGTTAGCCTGTGTGTGGGTGTCAGCAGTCGGCCCCCGCTACTGTGTGGCTGTGTGGCTACTGCCCCCCCCCCCCCCAGTGTCACCAGCTATGGATTGTTAAGTATAACATGTGTATTAATGTTGTTGAATGTTCTTCTTATATTTCATTACTTTATTACATTTCAATCATCGGTTGCATGGAAACATTTCATTTAAATGTATTTGGTCGTGGTTGTTTGTGTACATCAAATACCAAAACCAGACTAGACTAATCATAATGCGTTGCTATGACAACGTAACATCAGCTGACACAACAATGACAATATTTATTTTATTTTTTTTTATCCAGGCACGAACCTGGGATTGTTTTCACATTACTTCAGGCTAGACCTAGGGGTTGCGGCATTATCACTTAGATAAAATCCATTGGTGACTTGGCGGGGATCGAACCCGGGACCTCAGGGACTGAAGTCCGCGCTCAAACCACTACGCCAGCTCGCTCCCCCAACAATGACATTGGAATTAATGTTTAAGATTATAGTATTAGTTCGGGCTTTCAAAACATTCGTAAGCATCAAGTCTCTACATTTCAAAAACCTTTAAGCCTGTTTCAGGTGTGTTTCATTTTTGTATGTTTGGCTGCACCAATGATGACTATATTTTTTTCCTCTTATTCCAGCGTAGAATAAAAAAAATTTCAGCTGACGTAAAAATATAACAGGACAAACAACTGTATTTAGATTTGGAACCAAAACTAACCTATGAATGCATTTGTTATCATACTTAAAATTTTCCCTAAGCTACCCATTAGGGAAATAAATCAATAACCACATCCAATCCGTGTTAAACGGTATGCGCATTTTCACACCGGTAGCCCGCGGCGGGGGTAGGTTGGTTCCGCATTTGCTACCTACACTAATCCGGGTCCCGTAGGGTGGGTTATAATCTGGTAGGTCAGTTCCGCATTTGACGGCTTTAACAATAGATCTCTTGAAATTGTAAAGATCAGTGAAGCGTACAAAAATGCCAGTCAACCGAAATAATCCATAAAAATAAGCAAGTTCTGAATGAGTTAAAGTTGAAGTAGCATGTTCCAGTTGTAACGATTTCTCTAGTTTTTTACCATAGCAGATATTTCTTTCACCGATCCCAATCTTAAAGGGCGAAGATTATTATTGATTATTATTATATTGAAGATTATTATCCCAATCATTATTGTGAAGCCGCAATCTTAAAACTAAAAAATCACATTACACCAGCTGCTGCTTAAATACGCTTATGTTACAAAATGCTAATAGCTCAGTTGGTAAACTAAACCTGTCACAGGAAAAACTTTAAACTTTGTAAGCATCTTATAACAAATTAAAAATATAAAACAAAACTAGTGTACATGTTGCTCGAAATCGAGCAGTTGTCTAGTACCAGCACTACAGAAGCTATATTAAAACTAGTAGTCATAATTTTCTATGAGTTTAAAAGACCCTATTAAAAGCGTATGCAACTAATGGAAATACATACGCATAGATACGCACAGATACGTATAGATACGCATGGATAATAACAGTTATAATAAACACGTCTTGTAAATATTGTATCATATTTCAGAAGCTGACCATGTTTTTACTGTTTTCGAAAAATGGTTCCCGTTTTACCCATAGCCGCATAAAGTGATACTGATTACAAATTGCAGTCATTTTTCTTAAAGAGTTATAATTATTCATAAAGTATTACTGATAACCTGCACTAACAGTAAAAAAATGCATAATCAAAGAGTATCTTGTGTAATGGTTTTATGTAAGGTCGTATGAATAATAACTCGTAATATTAAAAAATAATATTATTTATTTCTCTTTAGGCCTACCTTCAAGATGTTAAATTTACAAAAAGAACAAATACAATGAACATACAAAATACAATGAACATACTAAATACAATGAACATACAAAATACAATGAACATACAAAATACAATACAACGAAATAATGAATATAAAATACAACGAAAGAGCATAATGAATGGTAAAATGAATGTATACATTCCAAAACATAAATAATAGCATTGAGTATACACGTACAACATATGATAATAGCATAGGAAAACTTGTTGTTAATGATAATTGCCCATACAACGTTTCTACGTACAACAATTCAAACTAAAAGTGAAAAGATACCATGTTGATGTATTGCATTCTAGTTAATCTTTTTGCTCGATATTGAGCAATCTTTTCATCAATAAATGCCTTCCTAAGTCTGGTCTTTCTTGAAAGCGTTCTACATCGGTTCCTACTGTTGATTGAAATGTATCTTTCAATTTGAACTTCCATCAAGCATTTTGAGAACAAAAAAATGTTAGGATGTGAAGTTGGACACGAGGCTTTCCATTTTGAGTGGAATCCTTCGCAGGAGTTAGTGGTTTTCCACAAGTATCTGTGCAGTATTATTACTAAATAGTCAAATCAGTATTATTACTAAGATCAATTTTGTTAACATTTATGAAACAGGTGATTTTCTTACATCCTAAACCTAAAATATGTAGAGTTTGTATCATTAATATTCCGAATTTCGAATCGGATACAAGCGTATCCAATCTTTGGATATTTAACTTAAATTTGTTCAATATTCATTCTACGTCGGCTTTTAGTGAGGCTAATTACCCTTGTCTAATGGAGTGTAACCCACCTTTGTCAATATAAATGCGGAAATAACCTACCTACTTAAGGGGCCCACCAGATTCAAATGCGGAACGAACCTACCCATTTATGTCCCTAGGGTCATTATCTGCGGAACTAACCTACCACCCCCGCGGCTGTACACCGGTTACATATCCGAAAGTTACGTAAGCTGACAGTGTGGGCCCACACTATGGTCGGTTGCATTTCTTTATCAAATCGAGCAATATACATATATTGAGCAGACATTCCGGTGTGGGGCGGGGTCGGTATGTGTTGTATGGACTATCGACGTCGGTATGTGGTGTACTGTATTGACGGTATCGGTAGAGGCGGTTGTCAGTCGCTTAACACTACAGTCCACACCTGACACCCGTCAACACTACACGACTGTGGATCTTGTTGCAGAAATGGATACAGGGAGTTGTACTCGGACATGGACATGAGCGACAAACTACCGAGGCTTGCTGAAGGACGTGAGAAAACACGGTGATCAGTGCAAGTTAGGTTTAATAGTTAGTGGAGTTTCTATCATATTGTATATTATAAAGCATGTTGTTATGTTAATACTTTACCTGCCAAACACCCTTCAAATTGAGATCCACCCACTGCTCCGAGATAATTTCTAGAGGTACTGATTTTACTTTTTTTCTATCAGTAACTTTGGAACTGTGCTTTCCTTTTAAATGTGTTCGGAATTATGTCTGACCGTACTCATTACGAAGCAAAGTGATATTCAAAATTCTCTTCGGAACAGTGCTTTACGAGGCAACGCCACGTGCCACTTAAATGCTAGTTGATTCAGAAGTTATGTTACCTCATTTTGTTGTGTTTTCGGGACAGAAAAAAACCCTTACATTTTTCTAAGGATGCCCAATCTAAAGAGATAATTTAATCGTTGTATTTATAATAGTATAGTTATGACATGTTGTTTTAAAAAGGATATCCTGGTTCTAAAAACTTTATTTTACCGTGTTTTGAACGTGTTGGCCTCTCAAATTGATTATCTTATTAAATGCATGAGCAAGACATTTTTATTTTACACGAAATGAATTTGATCGGTTTAATAATTGTATACGCTTGTAATGTAATACAAATTCTAAATGACTGTTTTATCGATATAATCGTTTCAGTGAAAAATATTTCGTTAGTGAGGAGTAAGAGATCGAACTTAGGGCAAAGAAGAGAAACCCATGCTTAGGCCTACTCCACTTCACCAACTTCACAATCGCACCATACCGATTATACAATTTAGGACAAGACTGGAATGTCAACAATTGCAATCGCAAAACACCGGTGGTCGCGATCAGCAGATATCCAAACAACCGCGCGGTATGACTCAAAGCGCCGAAAGGTGCAATTTCACTCCGGACTAGACTCGTGCCTGTAACGCTGCAACTCTTGTAAATCAATCAATCCACTCCACCTGACCACGTGGTCCGTGTCACGTGACTGACCAATTAGCGCAGTGGGCGATTACGAGGTACATATGCGCTGTTGGCCAACTCTCACCGCTTATTGATTTGTTAAAAGTTGTTCTCTGTCGCAACATCGAGATAATGTTGATAGATCACAGGGTAATGGGGCGAAACGTGTTTGTTTGAATCTGATTAAACGCTGAATGTTTGGATTGGATTTAATTGGGCCAAATGATCGGATTTAGTAGTTTTGGATTCATGGGTTTATCTTATTGGGTGTTGTTGTGGGACGTAGGTGTTTTAGGATAGTCGTTTCTACTCTATGGTACACTTGTTCTTGCAAATCGTATATTTTCTCTTCGATGGTCTTAGATTATCGATCATTAAACACACGATTCGGCAAAAATGCATGTTTTCGTGTTCTTACAAATTACAAGGGGGGTGCAATGGGCTCAGTAGAGTTGCTGTAGGAGACTAATTTAGACCGAGCTTAGTAGTAACTCACTACCTGACTTTAAGGCTCAGTAGACGCTGCCTGGTCTTTTTCTTATGCTAATTTTATTCTACTCTGTGAAGTAAGTTTTTTCTTAGCTATTTTATTTTTATGAATTCGCTCAAAACGATTGCCTTATCCTAAACACAATTCTCGATTAAATCATACATTTCAGTCACCATTAATATTCAATACTAACCGTGATCCAGCTAGTATCTGCCGTTATAATAAATTAGTTGTATAAATCAAGTAAATAGGGTAAAAATAAAATTTTTGAAATCTCTTTATTGTTTTATTTAACTTCAGGATAGTGTTCAGAAGTGTTAGATGTTTACCGAATTGTTTCTATACAAAAGATCATTACATCGTCCCAACACTCCAACACATCAATCCAAGGCAGCACACAGCGTAACACCCAAGTCCACCCGGTTTTTACATTCTACCAGCGAATCCGCGCAAACCTCGAATTAGTGATATTGATGTAGTTTAATAACACAGGTGGTGTAATGGTGAACACCAGCCACCCGCAACGCAATCTGGCCGTGATCTAAATAAACATCACTTACCGGTGGATCCGGCATAATTGGCCGATTCGATTTAGGTTACAAAATAAAGCCGGTCGGCGTTGGTAATAGTTGCTTGTACGCGCACGTCCCAATAATCAGTGGTGTGGCGCGGCCGGCCGTCGCTCCTGTTCGCCGATATTTTGTGGACAGACGCAGAAATGAGGGGTTTTAACGCGCCGGGCCCCGAACCGGTGTCATTATGGGCGATCGGTTGTACACGATTACCTTCTTGTTCGGGTGATACTCATAAATAATGTTAATGAAGTGGTCGATAGGCCGTCAAAGTGTTAACTGAGCCCTGGGCTTGTGTGAAGTAACCTTTAGCTTCGGCCTGGGGACAGAAAGTGTGCGAACCATCTGGTAAGTGCCTTCCGTGATTCTTGCGGAAGTAGTCGAAGAAGTAATTTTGAGGTGTATAGGATTTAGTTACCTATTGCTGTTGACGAGTGCGCTGAATGAAATATTTTTACATGGTTGATGATACTGTTTACGTTCTGATTAGAAATCTGTATTTTGTGCACACATGCTAGATTCAGAACCAATCAGTCCTGTAGTTTCGTTTTTATTGAATCATACAAGGCATACAAATAATTAATCATTTTACAATGCTACGATATACGAGTTTGGGAATATTTCAAAATATTTGGTATTGTGTTATTGAATACACTCCCTCACCACGGGATTGCATTCAATTTAAGATTTTGAACTGGAAAATGATTAGATTTTATGATAAGAACCACACTCTGGGTATATTAAAATTATTTTTCAAACTATGATAACGGTTCCAACTGTATTTTTGACTGGGCCAATGATTAATGAAAATGGCTGAATAATCTGTCACAGTTTAAATATACATCACCTCGTTCATTCATCATCCTCAAATAATATAAAATAATCCTTAAATTTGGCTCTTTAATTGTCTGGTATTTATGTACCGATGATGAGTCAATAATTCTTTCAGCTTTACAAACGTCCCAAGAGATGGACTGTGATTAACAGGTGTTGATAGGATTTTACGGTATATTTTAAACGTATTTACTAATACGTAAAAGAAGAACGCCTAGTGTGTCAGATTTAATTGTTTATTATCTAATATCTTTTTTCGTCTGTTCCATCTACAGATTCTATTGACTTTCAACTGCTGCAAACTTGATCGTTTCCTATAAAACCACACACCTCTTTTCTTTGAGGCTTCTTTTCTTTTGAGACAATGAACCTCGTCACTCAACATGTACTAGACAATCAAATGTTTTGTTCCTTGATAGTTCTCTTATGATAGTGAGACATCCCTTACATAAGTTTAAGGTAAATAAGATATGTTAAAATCGTTTATAGATAAAACCGTTGATAAATATACCTTCTAACTTTGCGTTTCAATTTCTGTTTTCGAATAAAGAATACACGATATTAGGTTTGTTAGTTTTTTACAAACACATAATTGTACCCTGAACAATCTAATAAAAAATAATCACTCTTGTACATTTTGCTGTAATACCACTCCACGATGAATGTACACCAAATACTTCTGAAAAGATCACTCAATGTTACATCAACCACTAGGTGTCAATTTACGACGTATGTATTGTACATGGAATCTTTTGATAACACTGTATTGTATACTGAACCTTCTGATCGTCAGATTTACCACCCAGATTTCTTCAATCTTCCATGTTCTGTTAACACATCACCCAATCGTTAACCCATGCGTATTTAGATACGAAGTATCTAAATTACATTGGATCCTTTGATAACACTATCATGCATACTGAGCCATTGTCACCTTTCTTCCACTTACGATGTTTATGCACCTTGTTCTGATAACACCTGATAGTACCATGAACCACCTACACCTGCAGGTTGATCACGCGCCTCATTACCACCTGATCGTCACCTAATTGGCCCATGTCTCTTCTACTTTATCCCTCACCAAATCAATTATTTCCAGCCTTTTAATTACCACAACCGCCGAGGTTTCTAACTAGATTCTTCCGTCGGTTTCGCAACGCGTCCAACACCACCACCCGATTACATGTAATTTATCCGATATATTTCACAGGCCGGGCGCCACGGAGCTGAGCTACAATTATCACAACCGCTGTTTGCGTAACCCCTGCCCTTGCTTCTGGTTTACTCCTGGAAACTAAATTGGGTTAATGTGGTTTAGATTGGTACACTCGCGAAATCAAAATCTGTAGTTAGCTGGTTTTAGGTGGTTAAGTACGGTTTTACAAGCTGTATTGATCATTATGCAAATGGTGTGGGAGTTATTAGTCCAAATATGGGATGATGAATTTGATGGAAAGTTTACCATTTGGTAATAGTTACAGAACGCTGTCAACAAGTTGATTTGATTACTATTGGTTTAGATTGTTTGCTGCAATCCAGAATGGGGATTTGTCAAATGTTTCGCTGATAACAAGATGAACTCATACATTAACCGAAGCAGATTCGGTTTTACTTGTTTCTTTCTGCAGCTAACTCATCTCGTACAAAAAATGATCTGAATACGAAAACCAATAAGAGAACATATGTATGTGTCTGTCAGCAGCACGCAGGTATCAGCACATTTATCATGCTGATCCAATGATGGCTCCTCGTGCAGTAACCAACGTACTCCATTAATATCCTTCCGAACAATAATTAAAGCCCAAGTCCGTTTGTAATTAGAGTTTCGTCTCCATTAAGAATTCAGCAGATTGCCAACTGAGTATTAACACATCACTGATCCGACTTGTGGATATTACTTAGTAACATTTGAGTAAACAATCTACACATAATATAAAGTATTCAATCATGTTCATGTATTGTTATTCCACAAATCAAGAAGCTCCAGTTTGGATAGGTATTTAGATATACACAAACAATATCTTCCATATGGCAAATATATGGCAATATCTACCATACATATAAAAGATGTTATTTTGTGTGCTTTAAATTGTCAATACTCATTGTTGCCAATTATCATTGTTAACTAGTTATAGATTATTTATCTATAACTATATCTATATCTATATTTATATATTTTATTTGTTATTGTTACCTATAGTTATACTGTAGGCTGTTATTCGCTGAGCATGTTACTTAATTATTATGATTACCTAGTTAATTCAACTTTCACTCTTCAATTGTTATCACAACTGCATGTCTTTTTCATTGAACATGTTTTTCATCTTTTAATTTTAATCTTTGCATGTATCACTGATGTATCTGTACAACATTTATCATCATGTAATAAGCATCTTGTCGCATGTATCACAATGCAAAACGATTGTAAAAAATGGTGTTTGCCGTAAAAATAAATAAATAAATAAATACTGCAACCGAAATAGTTTCTTCGGTTTAATAATTTAGGGATCCTCCAACGAAGGGGATGATGGAAACTTAAATTTTGATGAAAGTCGAGAATACCGTAAACAATTTATTTAAGTTAAACTGCTACCATCAACTTCTCACCTCAAATAACTCAGGTCACTTTTCTTCTGGAAAGCACACTAAGTACATCCTTAGTTTCACCTAAGTTAAAAAATCATAAAATTTCATCAAGAACTATTTTTAATCCATTCATTCTTAGTTTTCACTTACTCTTGGCCAATTAAGTGCATCTTCAGTTAACCTAAATATCTAACTGGTTTGAAAAGAAAAAGATTTTTCACGTTTCGCTTGGTAACCCCGCTACGGCCGTCATCAAAACCAATCAGTGATCCACTTCTCTCCACGTCGACTTTTCCACATCAATCTTGACGATGACTTCCCGGCAAAAAACACACAAATATATTGTAATACGCGGGAGATCGTTCATCTTGTTGCCGTCTCATGGTTAACGAGGCCGACTTGATTAAACATGTAGCTGCATCGCGCCGCCGTCGCTATTTATGTTGCCATTTATTCACTTCATATTAGCGTCCGAGGAACTATCATTGCCTTCCGCAGCGTCGCAGTCACGTTCAGATATAAACGTTTATCTTCCTGAGGTAAGTCCTTAGCAACGTGTGGTTTGCTGTAGCTGTAGCTAGCTGGTATCCAACCTTAAACATTGACGACTGCCAAGATTAAACGTAGTGTTGTTACTGGCTCTATTGGATAAATGTTTCATGAAACATTTCGAAGGATGATGGACTAAGCTTTCTATAATCATTAGATTTTTAATGATTATGTCAACGAGACAATCAAGTCTCAAAATAACTTGTCACAAAGCGGGCATGTGTTTCAGTTCACGTCCGTAACGCAACATACTATAATGGCCACCATATTGACACTACAGTATACATATTATATGTGTAGGTATAAAGAAAAATTGTCATATTTAATTGATTTACTGGTGTACGGCTATCTATTGGCTAGAACTCGGGATTTCTGTCTTGAAATCCTGTTCGTACCCCACTAATCACAAATAATCCTTAACTATGTACACAGTGACTATGTGGATGGAGTCAAACTTAACTAGGTCTATCAGTTTTTTTACAACATAGCACATTGGTTGATCAGCTAGAAAAATTGCATTTGACAACTCCTTACACTAAACGCTGTTCATTAGTCTGATTTGACCAAGATTTGTCGTGTGTTGTAACGAAACGCAAAGTACTAATCTTCTCCAGTTTTAAGGATAACTCCCCTACATTTTATTTCCTCTTGTTATGTGAAATTACCATACAACAGTATTTATCTTCACTAGTTGGTTGGAACATACGGTTAACAAAGAACAAACAGTGTTAAATAGAAGGATGGTTGGAACTTTTGTTTAACTTTACATCAATGAGCATCCTAGAGTTAACAATTTAATGCACAGTATCTAAAGAGTAATTTGTGTCCGGGAAGGTTACACTTCAAAAAAATGTTACGCTCTAACCTAAATTTATTTACAACGGAACATTATCATAGTGTCAATATCATATTTCAGGAATGGTCCACGTTAGCATATTGCATTTTTTATCCTGAATTGTCTTGCAGATCTAAAGAACTTTGGTAACATTGGCAATCTAAAACTCTAGTTGGCATGAATTAGTTACACCTTTTTACAGAACACTCCAGTAAATTTCACCAACATATGCTAAAAAAACCTTCTCATACAACCCCAAAAACCGATCGATCCAGATTCCCCATGAACAATGCCACCGCATTCCAGCGATCTTCTGCTCGGTGACTTCTTGCCGAGGAAAAACCGGAAATCCAATTATAATAATTAAAGTGAAAAGGATCTAAATGCCTGGGATGATTTGAGTGAAGAAACGTCTCTGCGTCGGCGTTCTCAACATCATCTCTCCCAGAGGTAACATGATATCTGGAGTTATGGTGCCAGATAAGTCGGAGGTGATAATAATTTTTGTTGGCCAACATACTTAAGTAATACTCAGCTCGTAGTCAACCTGTTAAAAACGCATTACCTTTTTTGTTTAGATTAATCCCGCCGATAGGTAGAGAGTAATATGACACTTAGGACTATTAACACCCACGACTGACGTTAATTCACTGTTTGTGCGGTTGTCGCAGACTCTACTTTATTCTGTAGTACGGTAGCATTTTTGGAGGTAACGCAACTTTTATCCTGGAAATTGTGGTAGAAACTCCTAAGTTGAGCGGGTTTTAGCGGGGTCAGCCGATGAGTAATAAAGTGTCATGAGGAAATCTCAAGCTCATCTTAGCCACTGGATGATTATTAGTGGCAGTAATATTAGCATACAGCGTGGGTAGAAGACTCGTGCCCGGTACACCTTCACTTCACCTGCTGCAGCCCGGAGAATGGCAGGGAGAGGTGAAATAAATGAGTGAGATGAAAAAATAATTAATAATACTGTAATGAGAAAATCGAGACGTAAAAGTGTAGAAGGTTAAAACGAACCGAGTTAAGTGATTAAGAATAATACAAAACACTAATTCAATTGCTAATTCACTATCAATTGCAAGATTGGTGATAGATGGAATTTCTACTTTACTTCAGAGTATCTTTAGTCAAGACTTTCGAGCTAATGATATATTAGGAAATCATTCATGGGACCCAATATGAAAAATGGAATAATGAATTTATTTCCTCCAATAAAAAACACACGAAGAATACAAAAAATGAGTGCGTTTTTCGTTGTATCTTGAGTGTGCAAGAGTGCGTTGTATCTTGCTCAATGTTAGTTGACAGACATCCTCAGTTGGTTGTAGTGCAATAAGTTGTATTCGTCTGAATCTTTTTCCACCAGCGTATCCATTTACCTCAAAAGGAACCTAACTTATCAACTAACTGTCTGGATATCTGACATCTCACAACTTGTTGATCTCGTAGCTGGAACGGTTGAGTTGCCCAAATGCCAGATATCCAAGACAGATGATATGAAGACAGTGAATTGGGCCAGCAATCTTGGATGCAGTCAAGCTATCATATGTCGTAGTTTGTGATTTTCTCCAACATCCATATTCTTGAGTTGTCAAACAAATGTCATCCTAAAAATAAATAATATTAGTAGATAAATAATATCAACACAATTTTTTTATCTGCTAAGTGTCATCGCTTAGGTTAATTAGGGTAGGTTGTTCATACATTCACTGAAAACATCCTTCAAAAGAACATTTTTATATTGGACATTTATAATATAAGTAAGATTAGAAGTGCCAACACGTTTACTAAGAAAGTACAACTCTCAACATAATAGTTCAATTGAATACCTTTTTCTTTTCTTCTGATTTTGTTGTCGTATAAACCCCTAGTTGGGAAACGGTGTATAATATTTACCATTTGGTAATAGTTACAGAACGCTGTCAACAAGTTGATTTGATTACTATCGGTTCAGATTGTTTGCTGCAATCCAGAATGGGGATTTGTCAAATTTTTCACTGATAACAAGATGAACTCATTTACTATAACCGAAGCAGACTCGGTTTTACTTGTTTCTTTCTGCAGCCATCTCATCTCGTACAAAAAATGATCTGAATACCAAAACCAATAAGAGAACATATGTATGTGTCTGTCAGCAGCACGCAGGTATCAGCACATTTATCATGCTGATCCAATGATGGCTCCTCGTGCAGCAACCAACGTACTCCATTAATATCCTTCCGAACAATAATTAAAGCCCAAGTCCGTTTGTAATTAGAGTTTCGTCTCCATTAAGAATTCAGCAGATTGCCAACTGAGTATTAACACGTCACTGATCCGACTTGTGAATATTACTTTGTAACATTTGAGTAAACAATCTTCACATAATAGATGTATAGTCTACAGTATCTACAGTTTGTATTGTATTGTTCATGTATTCCACAAATAAAGAAGCTCGAGTTTTGATAGGTGTTTAGATTAATACCATACACATAAAAGATGTTATTTTGTGTGCTTTAAATTGTCAATACTGCAACCGAAATAGTTTCTTCGGTTTAATAATAGGGATCCCCCAACGAAGGGGATGATGGAAACTTAAATTTTGAAGAAAGTCGAGAATACTGTAAAAGATGTATTTAAGTTAAACTGCTACCATCAAACACTTCTCACCTCAAATAACTCAGGTCACCTTTCTTCTGGAAAGCACACTAAGTACATCCTTAGTTTCACCTGAGTTCAGACATCATAAAATTTCATCAAGAACTATTTTTAATCCATTCATTCTTAGTTTTAACTTACTCTTTGCCAATTAAGTGCACCTTCAGTTAAACTCAATATCTGACTGGTTTGAAAAGAAAAAGATTTTTCACGTTTCGCTTGGTAACCCCGCTACGGCCGTCATCAAAACCAATCAGTGATCCACTTCTCTCCACGTCGACTTTTCCACATCAATCTTGACGATGACTTCCCGGCAAAAAACACACAAATATATTGTAATACGCGGGAGATCGTTCATCTTGTTGCCGTCTCATGGTTAACGAGGCCGACTTGATTAAACATGTAGCTGCATCGCGCCGCCGTCGCTATTTATGTTGCCATTTATTCACTTCATATTAGCGTCCGAGGAACTATCATTGCCTTCCGCAGCGTCGCAGTCACGTTCAGATATAAACGTTTATCTTCCTGAGGTAAGTCCTCGGCAACGTGTGGTTTGCTGTAGCTGTAGCTAGCTGGTATCCAACCTTAAACATTGACGACTGCCAAGATTAAACGTGGTGTTGTTACTGGCTCTATTGGATAAATGTTTCATGAAACATTTCGAAGTATAATGGACTAAGTTTTCTATAATCATTAGATTCTTAATGATTATGTCAACGAGACAATCAAGTCTCAAAATAACTTGTCACAAAGCAGGCATGTGTTTCAGTTCACATCCGTATCGCAACATACTATAATGGCCACCATATTATCATTGACAATACAGTATATTTACATATTATATGTGTAGGTATAAGGGTAAATTGCCATATTTAATTGATTTACTGGTGAACGGATATTGGCAAGAACTCGGGACTTCTGTCTTGAAATCCTGTTCGTACCCCACTAATCACAAATAATCCTTAACTATGTACACAGTGACTGTGGATGGAGTCAAACTTAACTGTAGGTCTATCAGTTTTTTTACAACATAGCTCATTGGTTCATCAGCTACAAAAATTGCATTCGACAATTGTTTACACAAAACGCTGTTCAATAACATTAATCTGATTTGACCAAGATTTTCGTGTGTTGTAACGAAACGCAAAGTACTGATTTTCTCCAGTTTTATAGACAACTCCCCTACATTTTATTTCCTTTTGCTATGTGAAATTACCATACAACATTATTTATCTTCACTGGTTGGTTGGAACATACGGTTAACAAAGAACAGTGCTAAATAGAACTTTTTGCCCAACTTCACATCTATGAGCATCCTAGAGTCGAAAGTTTAATGCACATTATCTAAAGAGTAATTTGTTTTCGGAAGGATAAGCACTTAAAAAAAATTAAGGCCCTAACCTAATTGATTTACAATGGAACATTATCATAGTGTCAATACCTTATTTCAGGAATGGTCCACGTTAGCATATTGCATTTTTTATCCTGAATTGTCTTGCAGTTCTAAAGAACTTTGGTAACATTGACAACCTAAAACTCCATGAATTAGTTACACCTTTTTACAGAACACTCCAGTAAATTTCACCAACATATGCTAAAAAACCCTTCTCATACAACCCCAAAAACCGATCGATCCAGATTCCCCATGAACAATGCCACCGCATTCCAGCGATCTTCTGCTCGGTGACTTCTTGCCGAGGAAAAACCGGAAATCCAATTATAATAATTAAAGTGAAAAGGATCTAAATGCCTGGGATGATTTGAGTGAAGAAACGTAGCTGCGTCGGCGTTCTCAACATCATCTCTCCCAGAGGTAACATGATATCCGGAGTTATGGTGCCAGATAAGTTGCAGATGATAATAATTTTTGTTGGCCAACATACTTAAGTAATACTCAGCTCGTAGTCAACCTGTTAAAAACGCATTACCTTTTTTGTTTAGATTAATCCCGCCGATAGGTAGAGAGTAATATGACACTTAGGACTATTAACACCCACGACTGGCGTTAATTCACTGTTTGTGCGGTTGTCGCAGCCTCTACTTTATTCTGTAGTACGGTAGCATTTCTGGAGGTAACGCAATTTTTCATGATTAAAATCCTTACTGCCATCAATTAAATAGTTACTAGTGGTCGTCCTGTGGTCGAAACTCGACCAAAAATAATTAATGTACAGACTTCTCTATTTTCTCCCCACACTGTAAATAACACATGTGATTTGAATTTCTTCCATTTGTTTTGATTTTCTGTTTACATTTTGTTGTTATTTCGTCACCATCATGGCAACCCATATGCTCCATGTTAATTTTTTGAAGTTTTCAAATTAATTTTTTGTGCTTATTTGTTAGCCTATTTTAATTTTTAGAGGCATTCTGCACATCTACAGGAAAATATCTTTCCAACAGTATGCGTAGATTTTCTCTGCGATGCACACGACCTGAGAAAAAAGGTTTTAAAGAAACATGCTTGCCTATTAATATATAGATAGATACTGTCAAATTAATATAATCCGTTGAAACTGTAAAAGTCTGTCCGAGGTAGTTTTGCCACATTGGACTAAATAGAAATGTTGCTTAAATTTTTTGTAGTTTTTTTTTTTCATTGCTGCTACACGAAATGATTACAATGAAAAACAAGGCATAAATAGAATTTCTGTGGCATTTTAGTTTAGTAAGATCATTTTTTGAGGTGATATCTGCTACAATTCACAGTTCACTGACATTAACCGCTTGAAACCTAACGGCTGTAACTTTGGTCACGAGAACGGCGGGTTTTGGAGTTAGTTGTTATTCGTCGATAGTCTAATAATATGAAAGTCAAAGCCCTCACTAACTCACTCTTCACTTCTATTCTCTCATTTCCTAACAAGCTAGAAGGCTGAAATTCGGCAAACTCACCACTGAGGTTAAAAAATAGGTAAGTTGTCATCATGATTTTGAATAAAGGAACCCTAAAAGCTTTTATTATGATCCAAATTGATTTTTTTCCGTAAACTGTTGACAATAATTAATTAATGATCCTATTTTCTATACTTTAGTTTAGGATTGGTGTAATGTCTTAGTTTCATTATATTGTCTGACATTGTGGATGATTGTCAATGCTACTGATAAAAAACAATGAAAAAAGAGAGTATCTCTAAAGGTCAATTGTGTTTACTTTTATATCTAAACGTAGGTAGCCTATTATTAGCTTCCAAAAATATACCCCTTAGTTTTGTATCTATGGTAACTAATTCTCAGTATCTAACAAATGAATTTAAATACTACAAACAACAGACGAAAATGTCAACAAGTAAATCAAGTGGATTGTTCTAGAAGAGAGGTAAATAATTATCTAAGAATACATAGGAATATTATACACCGTTTCTCAACTAGGGACTTATACAACAAAATCAGAAGAAAAGAAAAATTTATTCAATTTAACTATTATGTCGAGAGTTGTACTTTATTAGTAAATGTGTTGGCACTTCTAATCCAATATCAAAATGTTCTTTTGAAGGATGTTTTCAGTGAATGTATGAACAACCTACCCTACTTAACCTAAGCGATTACACTTAGCAGATAAAAAAATTGCGTTGATATTATTTATCTACTAATCTTATTTATTTTTAGGATGACATTTGTTTGACAACTCAAGAATATGGATGTTGGAGAAAATCACAGACTACGACCTATGATAGCTTGACTACATCCAAGATTGCTGGCCCAATTCACTGTCTTCAGCAAGAGACACAAAAAGATAAGTGATATTATGTATTTCTTCTATAAAATAATAAAAATTGTAATTCGTTTTAAAAAAAAAATAGTAGAATAGGTTATAGTGTATTGTCCTCACTCTTATCTGACTTGGATATCTGGCATTTGGGCAACTCAACCGTTCCAGCTACGAGATCAACAAGCTGTGAGATGTCAGATATCCAGACAGTTAGTTGATGAGTTAGGTTTCATCAAATGTCTTGGATATCTGACATCTGGGTAACTCACCAGTTCCAGCTACGAGATAAACAAGTTGTGAGATGTCAGATATCCAGACAGTTAGTTGATGAGTTAGGTTTCATCAAATGTCTTGGATATCTGACATCTGGGTAACTCACCAGTTCCAGCTACGAGATAAACAAGTTGTGAGATGTCAGATATCCAGACAGTTAGTTGATGAGTTAGGTTTCATCAAATGTCTTGGATATCTGACATCTGGGTAACTCACCAGTTCTAGCTACGAGATCATCAAGTTGTGAGATGTCAGATATCCAGACAATTAGTTGATAAGTTAGTTTTCATCAAATGTCTTGGGTATCTGACATCTGGGACACTTCCCAGTTCCAGCAACGAGAGCAACAAGTTGTGAGATGTCAGATACCCAGACAGTTAGTTGATAAGTTATGTTCCTTTTGAGGTAAATGGATACGCTGGTGGAAAAAGATTTAGACGAATAATACAACTTATTGCACTACTACAACCAACTGAGGATGTCTGTCAACTAACATTGAGCAAGAAGACACAACACACTCTTGCACACTCAAGATACAACGAAAAACGCACTCATTTTTTGTATTCTTCGTGTGTTTTTTACTGGAGGAAATAAATTCATTATTCCATTTTTCATATTGGGTCCCATGAATGATTTCCTAATATCTCATTAGCTTGAAAGTCTTGACTAAAGATACTCTGAAGTAAAGTAGATAGTCCATCTATCATCAAACCTGCAAGATAAAAGAGTATTTTGTATTATTCTCTAACACTTAACTCGGTTCGTCCTAATTTTCTACATTCTTACGTCTCGCTTTTCTCATTACAGTATTATTAATTATTTTTCCATCTCACTCATTTATTTCACCTCTCCCTACCATTCTCCGGGCTGCAGCAGGTGAAGTGAAGGAGTGTAAGAGTTTTGCCAACGGGTATCATGTAGAAAGGGTCCCCATCCGTGAATTCCTCATACTGCGGAGTTTTGCCAACGGTTGTGGGTTGTGCGAGAGGGGGAGGGGGAGAGAGAGAGATTACACGTCACCGTGAGGGTGGCTTCCGCTAGGGGTGGACAAACCAGGCAGGATGCTGACTGTGTTCAAAGTAATGCAGTTACGCACCTCTGACTGTGAAAGGAAATGTATTGAATTTTTAACCTAACCTAACCTAACCTAACCTAACCTAACCTAACCTAACCTAACCTAACCTAACCTAACCTAACCTAACCTAACCTAACCTAACCTAACCTAACCTAACCTAACCTAACCCACTGCGACAAGCGCATAACTGCCAAGCGTAGACAACCCTGACAATCGCTCTCCCTCCCTCCCTCACACCCTTTCTCCCACCACCACCGTTGGCAAATCTCCGCACCAAGAGGTGGCCGAAGGCATCCCCCCATCTACCTGACACCCGTTGGCAAAACTCCGGTACCCGAAGTGAAGGTGTACCGGGCACGAGTCTTCTACCCACGCTGTATGCTAATGTTACTGCCACTAATAATCATCCAGTGGCTAAGATGAGCTTGTGATTTCCTCATGACACTTTATTACTCATCGGCTGACCCCGCTAAAACCCGCTCAACTTAGGAGTTTCTACAACAATTTCCAGGATAAAAGGCAATCCTTATGAAAGTTGTGTGGAGTAAATGTTCTGGTATTTTTATGTTTGTTCATTTTTCTTGCAATCGTATGGATTATTAGTAAAGATGGGTTTTCAAACACAGAAGAAGCTATCCTTAGGTACCTATTCTCCAAGAATATAGTTATCCTATTTGCGTTTTCTAGATTTGTAAACCAACATGTTAATACTGACTGTGAACTAACGAGTCATGGGATTATCACACAACCAAACTCCAGTGACGAATTACAGGATTTGAACTAGAATCATCTGGATAGAAGTCCCTTGCTGTAACTGCTTACACTTTATTTCCAACCTATATTATTTCCCTATGGTACTGAAATTTTTGTGCAAACTGCTATTTTCACGCATGCGTTGTGTAAGCCTAAGTGTATTATCTTATTTCTGTTTTCTATATTAGCAGACCTAAAGCATAAAGTGGGTTCCGAGCAAATCGACCAATTCATTATCTTATACTCAGAATGCATTAATGATTGGTTCGATTAAAACCGTGACATATGGGATAGAAGTCCTGCAGTCTTACTCGTTTTATCAATTGTTATCCAAATCATTTGACTACTATTGTGCACAAACATATATTCCCAAATTGGACGATTCCCTCAATAGCAGCTCTCAGTTTGAAGTTCACACTGCGTGGGGCATAATACAACCTGTCAACCAATGTAAATTAGCTGTTCACGGAAAGGTCACTAGCTGACACTTTCCTTGCAATGCTCATGTTTTAATTTATTACACACTTATCTCTCTTTCTCTGCCAGTAAATAGTTCAAATCCAATTATATCCAAGAACGCTATACGTCGCTTCCTATCGAGGTTGATTTGTAAACGCTTGTTGCATATGTTTCCTACTTAATAAATTAATCATATTATAATTTTATTAGTGATTTATACTTACAGTCGTGTTTTACAAGTACAAATGTCAAATTATCATAATTAATTAATCAATTAGAAATGTTTCACAATTGATATAGAACATGTATACTGAGAAAACACATCACCAAGATAAACAATAGTTAAATTAATTATTTGATAGTGAAAGACTTACTTTTTTACTTACTGATTAGCCTAGTTTTGATTTTATTTAGCAAAATTAAATAATTCGTATTAACAAAAAAGGTCTTTTCACTGCAACACCTATGACCTATAACATCCGTATGACAGTAAGGACTATTATTCTGATTATTATAATACTGTTACTATGCCAAATTCCTGTAAAGTTCATTATTGTCACCAAAGACTTAAAGTTACTAAAGAGCTGCTATATACATATGCAATCGAAACATGCTACGATTTGTACGGTTTGTATAAATGACATGGCAATCCAATGTATATGTTACGTTAGTGAATCTATACTAAAGCCTTATCATAGACAAATTCACAAACTATCAGCTATTTTAGTCTTTAAAGCTTGTTCACTTCAGCAGACCCAACATCAACAGTGATAAGCAATCACTAAGCCGCTTATGTATTGGACATTCGCGTCGTAGTAATGTTTTTATGGTACTCTGAAGGTCAACAGCGAGATATTTACAACGGAAAGACATATTTCCACTTTTTATATCTCCCACTCACTCCCACTCACGCCAATCCCTAGACTCCCACGAGCGAACATGGATATGTCCGATACTGTAATTATGCTAGGAAATAATCTTTGGCAATAAATGTTAAGATTTGAGTGAATCGTCATAACTCATTTTGAAACGTTCCTCTGAGATTAAAAAGAGTACAATCAGTATCTTCAAATTAAAATGAATGGAAAAAATCTAAATTTTCAAAATATGTAGAAGGGTTAAAGGAAAGTATATTTTGGTTTAATCCTTCTTCCAGAGCGTGCTGGAAGCAATATACACACAACTTCATACAGCAATTTGGCCCCAATAAAGCATAAAAAATACACACATTAAAGAAAATGTTGTAACTGTGAGAATTTCTTACTGTGAGACTGTTACTGTTCTTAACTGTGAGAAGTTCATTGGAATTGCTGTTACTTGGATGAGTCTTTTCGATCATTCCATTATTAGCCTGAAAACATCTTTTGTTAACATTGGCTTTTGCTAAACTAAGTTAGCCTTAAGAAAATCTGACTAGGCTCACTTTTGTGTATCACAGTTACAATATGTGTATTGAAGGCAAGCCACAAGAAAAAGACATACCTACCATTAGTGTTCATTCATTTTTTTCTTCAGAAAACTGAACATTTTATTGTCGTGACTTCATGACATTTTAAGTAAAAAATTTCATAATTTCTCAATGGTTTTTTAATATTTTTCCAAGACTAGCAAATATGTCACTAAACAGTCATCCTTCCCTCATCCTCTCCTTAACCTTCCTATTCTATCCTGGTGTGACGGTATCTTAAACAAAATGCATCTCTTATTCCCAGACCTAAAAAACGTGTGTTCGGTGGATACAGAGGATTCAAGCCTCTAATCCCATCAACAAGTCCACTAACTAAGTGTATATTTGTCTACCAGATGGTTACAAGGACCTGCCCGTAGATCTAGATCATCCCATCAGCCACATTTCACAATCACTCCCACACCAACATTGGCACCGCTCTCCGCTCAACGTGGGCCTCTCGTACTTTTTGCCTACTTCTTGTTGTTGGGCAGATAAATTGTGTCGCAGATTGTATTACAATATATTAGAGGCTAGTTAGTTTATAAATATGCAGAGAGGAAGTGTTGCTAGGGCGGCCGGAAGCCACAAGGCCGTGGTGTGTGTGTGGGTGGTACCAGCTGGTTATGGGGACATATGTCACCTGTGAGAGGTTTGTGGTGTAAATTGTTAAATTTGTACTAAAATTATTAACCAATAAAATAATGTATAAGGCTATTGTTACAACACAACATGTATGTAGAGATTTAGTTCTTGTTATTCCTTCGTTGGTAAACATCAAAACTTTTCAGGTAAAGTATTCTTGTTCGCATCATAATATCAGTATGCTTGTTAGCATAATTTAGCTGTTTTTGTTTAAAATTGCCAGTAACTTTATATTTATAAGGGAATTAATTAATATTTAATCCCTTTATGACAAAATACCTCAAACACCATTCGCCAATTTAGAAGCATTGTATTAAACATTCGACCATCAGCGTAATTTGGCAACGCGAGTGTATTGTTGGTAGGATATTCAGGATTACTTCATTTCTTCGTTGTTGCATAAAAGCTGAATTGTTTATTATTGTTCGTTTGCTTGGGGCTTTTAGGGAGGAAAAGTCTATTCAGATAATTAAAAAAAACATGCCTGTTCAGTTTTTGAAAAAAAAATTAGCAAGTCTATTTTCACTGAAGATTCTATTTAGTTATGAGATTAGATGCTTGTAAGAGTATGGTGAAATGAACAGTAAGACCTTTTTGTTTAGTAGCTGATATTTAAATTGTTAAACTATTTCACGTAATTCCACTTATCAAGCAAGTCATTCCAGCCCTTACTCTATCGCACTCCCTGCTGTCCAATCAAACGTCCCACGGACCATGAGACTTGCAACCATTGTCCTACAGTCACGAGAGGAAGGATAATGGAAGGCTGCTGAATAACCAGAAGTGGAAATAAATAAGATATAAAGCATAATGGAGGACCCGGGCAATCCTCGTCACCAAGGGCGAACATAAACCACGAGATCCTGATAACCGTCTGGACTAACGAACACTGAACACTGAACAGTCCCCCGCACTGACGAGGTGTCTATCATTGGAGTTTATAGCCCGCCTCGCCTTGGCACGACCTGTGGAGTGTGGACCCGGCTAGTGGTCATCTCCTCGATCACCACGGTCACAAAGTAAAACACTGTGGTATCTCCTCGATCACTACGGTCACAAAGTAGAACACTGTGGTATCTCCACCACCACCACGGTCACAAAGTAGAACACTGTGGTATCTCCTCCACCACCACAGTCTTAAGGTAGAACACTGTGGTATCTCCACCACCACCACAGTCACAAGGTAGAACACTGTGGTATCTCCTCCACCACCACAGTCACAAGGTAGAACACTGTTGTATCTCCACCACCACCGCAGTCTCAAAGTAGAACACTGTGGTATCTCCTCCACCACCACGGTCACAAGGTAGAACACTGTGGTATCTCCTTGATCACCACAGTCACAAGGTAGATTTGTGATATTCTCATGTGTTTATCTTGTTGGTCACCACATCCTCAAAGTTGATTACTGCTCAAAACACCACAGCCTCCAAGTAAACCTGCTCTCTCTTATCAGGATGTGTGTCCTCTCCAGTCGTAGTTATTGCTCAAATCGCCAAAATCACATAGTAGAGCTAATGAGTTTTGACTACTTTACAAAACTATATACCGACACACATTGTACTCCTTAAGGGGGGTTCTGCCCAATATTCCTTTACACAGTTGGATCACCCACAAGCATGTCCCCAAGACACTCCTGATAGACACGTCCTACCCACTACACGCTCTGTTGCCCTGTAGCCTGATATACCGCAACAGAGTGGCCTAGATCACACCGAACTTTCAATCGGTTGCTCGCCCGACTGGAAACCATTCATTAATACGTATTTACTGAAGTAGCACTCAGCTACAAAATGGTAATCAGCCATGCAACAACTCTTTGTTCTATGCAACGTCCTTCTGCGTGCACTTTCCATTCTAAGCTATACTTTACTGCTTCATTGTGGGCTTCGAGTAATATTTATGTAATGTATAACATGATACTGTGCAGTGAGCATTCAGACAAGAGTGATGTTTTGAACGTTATAATATGTTTTGAGTTTTTATAATCAAGCTTGTATTTGCTATGTATTTTCAGTTGCACCAATTTTGCACAGTTTGGGAAATGTTTTGATGGGGGCAAATTGAATGAATGATTTAAAACGTTTAGTTAATAATGGAGCTGTCCTCCAATAAGAAGGGTGGAAAATAAGAAAACACCATAATTTACTTATATTATTAGCCTACAAATTTTGAAAATAATTGTAAGAATAGATTGCAGTTATCTCAGGAATTTTAATGAGAATAATAACGAAACCCTAAGGTATTTCACAGCAATCTACCCATGTACGACATCTTTACCCATCAAGATAAACCTGTGTTGGTACAATAGCGATTGAGATTTCTATCTTGCATTCTATTAAAGGCTTGTAAATTAATATAACGTGCATAAATAAACAAAAATCAGATCATCATGTATTGCTTGCAAAAGTACAGACGTTACTTTTACTTGTTAAGCTCTACTAAAATATAACGTTTGTAAATCATTCCCATGGTATGCTAAACTTCGGTCAAACCCTTCGTTAAAGTCACCTTAGTCTTGCTCATCTTTCGAAAATTTAGGGTATGTAAACAGATTTTTCTTGTTAGTATTTACGTAATAATAATATTTGTGAATGGGACTTAATTGATAAAAAATATAAAAGTAGTTTCTGGTCGTGATTTATAAATTTTATAAATTTATAAACCATATTGTGATTTATAAATTTTCCATGTAGTTCTTTTACAATTCCACAGTATATTTTATTTCTCCCTTCTGCCAATCTGATACTTATTTGTATTACCCTACAGTCATATTAATACCTCTGTTATCTAAGTAGCCTCTATTCCTAACTGTAGGCGCCTCCGTCGGCTCGCGTGCGGGTGGTGCGGCGTTTCGCGGCGGATCTGGAATTACCTGTTTGACTGTCTGTCTGTTTCACAGATGCCTAGAAGGAGTTGAATGTGGTTTACTTTCGAACGTCTGTTTTGGCACGCGTCAGGTGGCAACCAAGGACATTCCAAATTGGGATTTGTCGCCTACGTGCGGATTATGATTTGTTCCAACTCGACGTGATATGAAATCTATCAATCACTTTGATAACTTCTACATCAGCGTATTGTATCTAAAGACATGTAGCATATGGTGTGGATATTTGGATGGTTTGAATTTGCTTCATCCATATTTGGTTTAAGCCATAAACTAACCGTAATATTATTCCAGGGGTTAAATACATTTTTGTTGCCACTGTAATCTTCGGTCGTCTGGGTGGCGACCGGATTTTGCACTCAATATGTCTTGTCAAGCCTTAAGACGTGTTGTCGCTCCTAGGAGGTCGTCATAAAGTCTTTGAATCAATCTACACGATACACGAAGAAACATTTTAGACTAAATGACACGGTATGGCCATACCAGCACATTAATTATCACGGCGCGGCTGCGGGTTCAGGGTGTAGGTCTAGACAATAATAGTTAATCATATTTGCCTTTGATTTTAAGTTACTTGATGCGTGGTTTGAGATAATGTTACAACGACGCCTATGAATAATTTAGGTTTTAAAATTGTCAGGGGTTCTTCCTTGTCTTTCATTCCTCAATAGCTCTCCGATCTAAGGAAACATATCGGGGAATGTAACGAAAACTCCAGCAAACTTAACAGGCCTAGCAACCACAGTATCACTGTAACACTCCCAGACTCTGTGGCCGTGCCAATACGTTTGGGAGACTGCAACTCTTCGGAAAAAAATCCCTGGGGCTAATGGTGAGCGGTGAGTGGAGTTACCGGTATTAAAAAATCAAAACACACCAGCAACCCCTGTTTAGGGGCGAGTGATGAAATTCAAAATCATGTAAAAAAGTGCGTGACATCACACTGATCACGTGTACTGAAGGTTATTTGAAAATTCACAGCCAGGAAAAAAGTGATGGAATGTAAAGTTCCAGTTAAATTGGACATCTAACATTTCTTGCTACAACTTATTCGTCGTATCAAAGTCGGATTTGCGGCATTAATTTCCTTTTTAAAAGCTCTTTAATATTATGTGCTACTGGATAGAGGTTGCCTTTTAGAAATCTTAAGTTACCCCCTGCAACCCCTATTTGGGGGGGGGGAATTTCTAAATGCCACCAAAAAGTATTTTACATTACCCGAGTAACGTGTGTTGGAGCTAGTTTGAATACATGCAGCCGTTCAAAAATTAACTAGGATGGAGTATTATGGGACATGTGGTATTATATTACGCAAAACAAGGCTCAAAATATGTCAGGCAAGAATTCGAAACAACAAAAACAGAAGGAAAATATGCAATAGGTATATAATACAGTAAGTCAATGACTTATACGAATAACTTACAGACACAATAAAGAATCAACTATAGGTGGCAACAGTTAAAAACACAGTAGTCGGAAAGCCCTCAATTTTTGGCATTAAAACAACCGGAAAGGCATAAACCGAAAGGCAAAATCTAGTCTACACCATTTTCATATCACAACAACTCAATAATCAAGCTTTTTATACATAATGTATCAGGAACTGAACAATATACACAAAATTAGTCATAACAAATTATTTATTTACCTTTGTAATTTATAGACAATCATGCAGACACCACTTTACCAATTACAGTAATTGTAATCGTGCAAAAACTTACTTTGAAAACTAGTTGTCGTGTAAAGAAATTTGACTCAACTACTCCACTGTTTCAGTACTTAGACGCGATGCAGCTAGATAAGATGTATTTGTATTTAATTTTATGTTTTTATGAAAAGCTTAGTAGTTTATTCTTAAACAGTTGTAATCAATAAGAATACACGAAATTATTCTGAGGGTATGCTTGTGATATCACCAATTATGAACTATACAAGCTTGTTATAGTGCTATTATAAAGTAGCATAATGTTTCCACTTGAGTTTTAAAGTACTTAAAAATATGGAGGGTTTGAAAATTGAATTATACAAAAGTAAAGTAAAGGAATTTAAATAAAGTTACTCAATCAAATAAACAAAGTTAAACAATTATGAAATTTTTCAACACTTAGACATTTTTGTATATACATATTAAATTGTATGTAAAAGAGAATAATAGTAAGTGAAGCGACGAATCGTTATATAAGTGTTACATAAAAAAAATCGAAAAAATATAAAGTATCAGTGACTTATTAACATAAAGGGACCCATTCAAGCCCGTATTTATCTAGTATATAAGATATTGTTTTATGTTTTTTATCAACCATGTTTGTTTGCAACACATGGTTAAACTTGGAATTGTAAAAAACAGTTTTCCTGAATAAAGGTTTTTGAACTAAACTGAATCATACACATTACAACGTCAAATACTTGTTTGTGGTCATGAATAACTAATATGATGCAAAACACTTTTAAAAGTCATAGAAGAGTTGTAAACCGCAATAAGTTAATTAAATCAATACCAACAGAGTTGCCTTTGATGGTTGTAATTTGTACCTAATATTATCTATATAATACCTTTTACATTATTGCCAATTAGATGGATTACATGTGATGTGACTTGACAGTAATCCTGAAAAACTTGGGAACTCGTATCCGTGTAATTGACAAGAACGTATTACATTTATTAGTATTTAACTTTGTTCAGTTAGAGTTACCTCTATTTTAGTTCTATCTGTAAACACGGATATTAAAACGATTAAATAACAATTACAACGGTATTGGAAAATGCTTTGATTCAAGACGCGGGTGGATTCAAGACATTGTGGTTGGATTCAAGACGTGGGTGGATTCAAGACATTGTGGTTGGATTCAAGACATTGTGGTTGGATTCAAGACGTGGATGGATTCAAGACGCAGTTGGATTCAAGAAATCGCTGTTGGATTCAAGACGTGGTTGGATTCAAGAAATCGCGGTTGGATTCAAGTCGTGGTTGGATTCAAGACGTGGGTGGATTCAAGAAATTGCGGTTGGATTCAAGACGTGGTTGGATTCAAGACGTGGTTGGATTCAAGACGTGGTTGGATTCAAGACGTGGTTGGATTCAAGAAATCGCGGTTGGATTTAAGACGTGGGTGGATTCAAAACGTGGGTGGATTCAAGACGTGGGTGGATTCAAGAAATCGCGGTTGGATTCAAGACGTGGTTGGATTCAAGACGTGGGTGGATTCAAAACGTGGGTGGATTCAAGACATTGCGGTTGGATTCAAGACGTGGGTGGATTCAAGACATTGCGGTTGGATTCAAGACGTGGGTGGATTCAAAACGTGGTTGGATTCAAGACATTGCGGTTGGATTCAAGACGTGGGTGGATTCAAGACATTGCGGTTGGATTCAAGACGTGGGTGGATTCAAAACGTGGGTGGATTCAGGACGTGGGTGGATTCAAGACGTGGGTGGATTCAAAAAATCGCGGTTGGATTCAAGACGTGGGTGGATTCAGGACGTGGGTGGATTCAAGACGTGGGTGGATTCAAAAAATCGCGGTTGGATTCAAGACGTGGGTGGATTCAAGACATTGTGGTTGGATTCAAGACATTGTGGTTGGATTCAAGACGTGGGTGGATTCAAGACATTGTGGTTGGATTCAAGACGCTTCATCCGCCTGGATGTAGATTAAAGACACCTATAGAAAATGTTTATGATTTTCACTTAACTTTTATTTTATGTTTATTTTATTCACTCATATTATTAGAATTAGAATTGATTTAACGTACTTGAGTAATTCTTCGATCCATAACTTGATTATTTATTAAAACAGCGTATTACCTTGTGTACGTATTTTTGGCCGAATATAAATGGAAGGCGTTGTGACCTTTTGATTGTTAGGTCAGCATAAAAACCACTCAATTACCCCTCAATAAACTTACGAAATCCAATATCCAACTAATATTCAACAATTAACATTAAACTCTAAAATCTACTGTTAATGTTTAAGCATAGAACTCTAACCACTTCGTCACAGTCAACAGTGAAATTTTAACACGCGTGAACACCGCCTAGGGTGCCTCAAAGCAGCGTGGAAGTCGAGCCTTTCACAATAGCCGGCCACGGTGCCAACCCGGTCATATTTTGAGCCGCACAAACCATTAGGGAAGCTATATCTCAAGTTTAGTTTCACAACGGGGTGTGTGTAGCAAGCGCGCAACCTAGTGCGCTGGGCAAGTGCGGCGTACGCAGTTGCGCAACAACGGGGGTGAGCTCACGACCCTGGCAGGAATGCGGCCTTGCAGCACTAGTCACGCTCAACCTTGCTTACGTCATTGGTCAGCTGATCGTGCCAACAGCTGGAGTGTTCGTCATTCTTATCTTATCAGCTGGATTAATCGCTCGTGTTACTCCTTTACAGGTCTAATGCGCTGGTAACACGGTAAAGTAACATGAACATGTGTGGATTACTGCACTCACTGATTGTTTTATTAGCTTGACTCTACTATAGTAGCGTGGCTGGTGTAATGGTTCTATACTGGAGGCCTGGGTTCGAATCTTGCCAAACACCATTAATTGGTAAATTGCCAAAGATGCCAAACGCAAATTTTCTTTTCCTATGGTTTTTAATAGAATTTTGTTCTTCCAGAAGCCAACGTTTTTTTGTCTGTTATTAGACACTAACTGCAAAGAGTGACCATGTTGGAAATACGATGAAATTCTTGACTACGGAAACAAAAAAAGTTCATACGGAAATGATTTACCACAGTTATAAAGCACATAAGGGTAACTTTTAGCTTTATTTGTTATTTGTTTGCAGCTTCAATCATAATTTGCTTTATTATATTTTCCCGTTTGAAGATGATCTTCTACCAGATTAATTTACACTTTACTATTATATTTTCACACTTTAATTTATTTTCTTTAAAAAGTGTCAATCGTTTGCCTTTTGATACGGGTTTCCTTTCTACAGTTTTATCTGACTACATTTTCTCCACATCGTTTTTAATAAAATTAGATTATCTATATTCCTTGACAGAATCAATCAAAATAATTCAATCTTACCTTACTACAATTCTCCCCATAGTTTCAGACACATTATTATCATTCAGCTGGTACTCCCACACCGACCAATGCATTAAGATAACACCGCATTAGTCAACGCTCCAGTTACACAACCCTTTCAGTTTTCGCACTTTGACGCAAAAACCTCTCTTGCCCGGCCCAGTTGCATGCACTTACCGTAATGCATCTGATTTTCAGTTATTCTTGGCACGTCGCAGGACATTTGTAATCATAATGAATGAAAGTGGACTAAATTAACCAGAGTAAAATGTTGAAAGCAGACGAAATCGATTACTGGGGTCTGCAGTATCTCGTGGTTGGATTTGACACATATGAAGTGATTGTGGGAAATGTATGTACCCACCGCTGGTTAAATTTGGTTCAGATCAGGTTTTGGGAAAGTGAAACACTCGGACCCAATAAATAGCAATTTGTAAAAAAAAACTCAAAAGTACGAGAGGCAATGGGGACAATTTGGTGTTGTGTTTCGAAATCATACACCCGAATACAACTCTGAGGTTGATAACTGAAAAGAGAATGGAAACTCAACCAAACTATTTCCACAGTGGCTGATTTGGAAAATGTAACCACAAATTATATAAACTAAGATACAACTCTCGACAGGAGTTGCACGAGTACCAGCGTGGTTGTAAAATGTAAATATTTATACTACTATTGGAGCAAACATAAATACTAGGCAAAATTCTAGCTTTTTTATTGAAGCATATAATTTTATTCATACTCTATAATTTACTTTTCACAATTTAAATTAAAACGTTTCATGAATTAGTCTGCAAAGTAAAACTATTTATTTCTCATTGGAGATTCATGTCTTGAAAGTATATCAGGTCATTTTAGAAATAATTACAAACATAACCCACATTACTCCTACGCGAACACTAATACTACTCATCATTATCTAATACTGCATCTGATAATACTATGTAGCCTTCCATCGAACACTAAAGGTAAGTTTTACTGCTATCAAAAACTTAATTTACCTTTAGTGATCAAAATTTGCAAATCTTTATCACAAGATTGCCACTACGATAAACATCTCGACACCTAACATAAATCTCCAGCCTCGTCCGTCCTAACAAAATCCACCTCCAGAAGCGAGAGGTTGATTTTCACACAATCAAAATGGAATCTCGCACTTTCGCCGTTATCAGCCATCTCCAATCCGTGTGGGAGGAGATCTCCGGACGGCAGATATCGTTAATATATAGATCGTCCGTAGTGGGAGGAACAGCCTTATATTGACCCAATCACCCGTCGGTCCACCGAATAAAACGTATCAGCCCGATCGTAAATCGACCCCGCCCGCGCAGAGAAGCGCAATAATAATAAACCAGTGCTCTCTGCTCTCCCTATGCTAATCTTCGGTATTAAAAACCCTTTGACAGGCCATTAACGACAGAATTGGCCGTTTCGTAGACGCCCGCTTCCTAGTTAAAGGTGATGAATTTGATGGTTCCGTAACAGGTTGGCCGCGGTACGGCGTCGCTGAAGTCAGGTGAAGTGTATCAAGGGAGGTTTGAGACGTTAATGGAGATCGGAAGGTTATATTGATGGAGGGAGTGTAAGGAAGATGTATTAAAAGTTGTAACAACTGCAAACTGTATGCAGTATTAGTAATTTACACCCACTACGTTTGGAGAAAACTCAGTCGTAAGAAAATAGTTGGGTAGTTGAGTGCCCAAAGAAGCATAAAAGAAAGTAGCTTTTCGATCGTTTGAAAATGGACCAGATAGCCTATATTATACTATTGAATTTTAATATATAGTCATGGCTGAAGGAAATAGTGGTCTTAAGAGTCTTCCGTAGTGGAAGCCATGTTGGATTTCTTCCCCATAAGAACAATGTTAACTTTGGGTCCAAATATCTCATCAGCAAATTGTCATATAATTATGGATAAGGAGTTAAATTTAAGGAATTGCGGTCCTCTAGAGATTGAAGTTTTTTATTTCACAATTTTTAATTTTTATAATGAATAATTGATTATTAATTAGCTTAAAATTGAGCTAATTATTGAAAGGAAATGAAAATGGATTTTCGAAATTCAAAAACCTCAGTCACGAGTCTATTATGTTAAAAATACAAATTATAAATTTCAAAGCTATATCTTAACAAATAACGCCGTTACGTGTCCACAAATGATGTAATGTTTAACATTGTTCTTATGGGGAAGAAATCCAACATGGCTTCCACTACGGAAGACTCTTAAGTCATCAGCTAACCATCTCAATGCATTCTACTCATCATTACTTCATATTTGGGTTAAGGTGCACCTATCATCTCCAAACTAAACAAAACTACATAATGAACTAATTTAAAATAAATCACATAAGCTACATTATCCCTTAAATATTAAAGTGTATGATGACTATACGGTTTTACGACCGTAAATAAATTAAAATAAAATGAGAGATCATACCGATTTAATAGACGAAGGAGTTCTATAACGCCAAGAGGAATAACTAATAGCTCTTAAAGTATTTACTCAAAGTCAGATAAAATTACGCAGCCCCTTTGTATGTGTTTGTAATGATCCATTGCAAATTTTAACGTCAGACAGAATGTGCGTCGTTGAATGAAGTTTCTTTGATGCTTGGCAGGTGAGAGAATCCAAAAATGCAGTTTGTAAGTTTAATGGTATATCCACAAAATTCCAGGTAAATTGCACTGAAAAGTATGTAGGTTAACAAGTGATATTCAAATCCTTATACGATACTCCTATTCCCTGGAGACGGATGATGGAAAGGACATTATCAGTGATCTAGGAGCGAGACAGGGCCTTTGCTGCACCGAAACTTGTTTTCTTGACAAATCCTCTCAGATAAAGACTTGCTTGGACCAGGAGAAGAGTGACGAGCTAGCACGTGCCCCTCTGTACTATACACAGTCAGCTGAAATCCATAACCAATTACTTTAATCGATATTTTGAGAAGGTTTTAAAAGCTAAATCCCAAGGTCGTAAAGATGAAGATGAAACTAAAATGTTCACATGTGATTAATTACTGTTATTTGGGTAGAAAATAGTCAAGAGTATAAAATAAATAAATTATAGTGGTTTTTTCCTACATTATATTTGTTCAGAAACTAGAACCAATGTTGGAACCTGGCCTATTATTTAAATCTGTGATTATTGAGGACCAAGTCGTTTTATGGGTTTACCAAAGTATAAACACACAGTAACTTCGCCAGAGATTTTAAAACCCGTATATGTATATCATTACCTGTATGTAATTATTCATACTTCTCTTCCTGCTGGGTTTTTGCAATGGCGCCCCACAACTCGAGCCTACATTTAATCAGAAAGGAAGTGCAAGGTGGGGATAGGTTCTAGGTGATGGTTTAATCTATCGCAGGACATGTTCATTAATGCAGTACATCGTCGCACGCCCTTGGTACTCCCACATCGAGCTAGCCTACGTCTGCATGCCTTACTTGTAGGACCCCACAGATCACAGGTAACCACCTTAACTTGCCTACAGGACCCCACAGATCACATGTAACCACCTTACCTTACCTACAGGACCCCACAGATCACAGGTAACCACCTTACCTTACCTACAGGACCCCACAGATCACATGTAACCACCTTACCTTACCTACAGGACCCCACAGATCACAGGTAACCACCTTACCTTACCTACAGGACCCCACAGATCACATGTAACCACCTTACCTTACCTACAGGACCCCACAGATCACAGGTAACCACCTTAACTTACCTACAGGACCCCACAGATCACAGGTAACCACCTTACCTTACCTACAGGACCCCACAGATCACAGGTAACCACCTTGTCTTACCTACGGGACCCCACAGATCACAGGTAACCACCTTTCCTTACCTACAGGACCCCACAGATCACAGGTAACCACCTTGTCTTACCTACGGGACCCCTCAGATCACAGTTAATCACCTTAACTTACCTACAGGACCCCACAGATCACAGGTAACCACCTTACCTTACCTACAGGACCCCACAGATCACATGTAACCACCTTACCTTACCTACAGGACCCCACAGATCACAGGTAACCACCTTAACTTACCTACAGGACCCCACAGATCACAGGTAACCACCTTACCTTACCTACAGGACCCCACAGATCACAGGTAACCACCTTGTCTTACCTACGGGACCCCACAGATCACAGGTAACCACCTTTCCTTACCTACAGGACCCCACAGATCACAGGTAACCACCTTGTCTTACCTACGGGACCCCTCAGATCACAGTTAATCACCTTACCTTACCTACAGGACCTCAGAACTCACAGCTAACCACATTACCTTACCTACAGGACCCCAGAGCTCACAGGTTACCACCTTAACTTGCCTACAGGACCCCACAGATCACAGTTAATCACCTTACCTTACCTACAGGACCTCACAACTCACAGGTAACCACCTTAACTTGCCTACAGGACCCCACAGATCACAGGTAAACACCTTACCTTACCTACAGGACCTCACAACTCACAGGTAACCACCTTAACTTGCCTACAGGACCCCACAGATCACAGGTAACCACCTTACCTACGGGACCCCACTTAGCTTACCTACAAGACCCCACAGATCACATTGCCTTACCTACAGGACCCCACAGATCTCAGCTAACCACATTGCCTTAACTACAGGACCCCACAAATCAATGGTAAACACCTTACCTTACCTACAGGACTCCAGATATTGAAATTTGAAATTGAAATACCGGTACATTGTGTAGCCTATTAATACATTTATTTAACAAGTTAATAATAATTATAATGCAAAGCTATTTTCTGATATACTTTAACACCGGGCTGCATAACCCTACCGATACAAAGTTACAATGAAAACCAATCCTGTTGAGCGTTAATTGTTGAAAGTCGTCCTTAATCAACAACTTTGACTAATTGTCAGTAATCAATCCTCACATTTGACTAACAAATTCATTCATAAGCTCCGCCCACGAGCTAATCTCCGTGAAAATTGACCACTTTCGTCCTACAGCACGTTGGGTCAAAATGCTAATAGTAGCTACGCTCTGCAATAGAACATGAGTGGTAATTATATGTGACACTATTCTTAAGATTCTCTCAACTCAATGTAACTTGCACATATTGTAAGAAATGTTAAGATTCTCTGCCGCACAAAAATATTCATCAATATGCACGGAAGGCTAAATACTTATAGTTCCGTCACCAATAATAACGAAAGTGTTTAGAGAAATTGACGTACATGGATGAAAGGAAAATCTTATTTAGAGAGATCTTACCCAAAAGAATAATAAAAATATTACAGATATGAGCGCCTACTTTTTCAATATATGCATATACAGTATAAAACGACTCACTCCCACGCACGAGTTCTCCCATGTGGGATTAATTTAGCATATTTGTAAGGCATTCAGTTGTATTTCTATTGTAATATATATTTTGTAAAAACTGTAAAAAAATGATTATTTTATACGAAATAAAAGAAATTTTGATTTGATTTTATTATTTTATTTGATATCATTCAATAGATAAATTACCTTACAGAACGCCCTAATTATACGAGTACTTACAATACTTTCTGCCAATTATACAAGATATGCAAAACAATTTAATTTTAAAAAGTCATCGGTTTCACACAAATCTCTACGGGACGTAAGCAGACTACATTACATGATTGTTGTAGTTACAATCGCCCAGGCCGTGAATAACAATCAGGTGTTGATGGAGTTGTGAACAGGCCTACCAACGTTACGACAAAATTGCATTTACTCCCAAGAGCATTTGGCTGCTGCTGTACACAACCAAAAGGGTCTACATTATGTACGTAAAATTGGTAATGAATATTTATGTTTTGAATGATATGGCAATTCTGTTAAGTACACCATGAGAATTTATTAAACAACTTATTTGAAAATCATTAACAGAGGAGAGTCCCTTATTATTCAACTAATGATTTAAAATTAGCCTTAACAACCATCTACTGTTTGAGAGAGACAATTTACAAATTAATTCTATAATTTTGCACAAAATCTAAGTCTTTTAGCTTACAACAGAAGATGTAATGGTAAATGAACACATTGTCTGGATAGATTTACTACAGAGGCAAACAATGCCTAGCAATACATTAAAAAAAAGTTTAATTATTGCACTTGATCACACAATGCTGAAACGATGTATTTATTAAGACAAGAAGGTCTGAGCCTGTTTAGTCTTGTTAGTGACTAAAGGCTAACATATATTATATTCATTAGAAAGCTTATACAGCTAATGGCATCTAAGGGACCTACAGCTTATTCATTGCTGCTTTACTTTTTACTCTATCAACTTATTACAATGTTTATCATAACCAAATTTGTATTGTAGTTAATAAATATTTATACCGAATCCTAACTTTAATTTAAATGTCTTGCTTATTATGAGTTAATTGTGTTTACTGGGTGAAGTACATGAAATTTGAAAAACACCTACAATAACGTGTATTTAATTTTTCATATATTTGATCAAAACCAATTGATTTCTTAGTCAAACAGCAGTGGCACTGTCAGGCTCAGACAAGAATGTTAATTTAATTTCTAATCTAAATTACTCGCTTCCACGGACTGACTTCGAAGTCCAAACTTTTGGCATCGACCGATTTTAATATTATTACGTTGTGGGTCCGGTGATATTTCTAATGGACAGACGTCGTCCAGATTAGATCCATACAGAGATGTTTGGGGCCGACTTCATTAGTGGCCTCCGCCCGCATCAGTCCGCATTTTATTTTGGAGTTGTCAAGAAGTCAAAATTCGGACATCCAGACATACCCCACGGCCTGGAAGGAAGAGTTTCCAAAAATAAATCTTTGTCACTTCCGGGTGTTTTCTCTAAGATAACAGCTTATTTCTTTAATACTTTAATACTTTTCATTGAAATGGCGAACATACAAAGTAGGTATTTTAAGCCAAGTATGAATGGAGATGAGTGTAGGATGAGTGGCGCGATCTTGTAGTCTTGTTAGTGACTAAAGGCTAACATATATTATATTCATTAGAAAGCCTATACAGCTAATGGCATCTAAGGGACCTACAGTTTATAGTGGAATCCGAACCACATTTTTGCCTTGGTATTAACGAATTTGTCTAATTCACAGGATAGTACTGCGGATAGTCGTAAAACTCACTAGTGCGGGCTTGAATATTTTTTTTCGCTCAGTCACAAAAAATCATCACTTTGTTTCTACTAAATATCTACTAATGAATATTCACTCTTCCAAAAACAGCAGTGTGATATTTTAAAACTATATCAAGAATAACTGGTTACAGATCTAGTATAAAAATTTGCAAATACATAAAGCTTTAATGGAAAAATGTTATGTTCAATTTCTCTACTTCATTGCATCTCTGCCAATGGGGCCTTATTTAATTTGGTGTTCAGTATGTATCTGATATATTGCACTTTTGGCTGGAGGTTCACTTCAAAACTAAAGGACAGCACATGTTGTGCAGGAACCATGCTGATGCAGGTAGCTGGTAACAGGCTGTTGATGAATTTAGCTGGTAACTGTCTGCTGATGCATTTAGCTGGTAACAGTTTGCTGATGCTGGTAGCTGGTAACAGGCTGTTGATGCATTAAGCAGGTAACTGTCTGCTGATGCATTTAGCTGGTAACAGTTTGCTGATGCAGGTAGCTGGTAACAGGCTGCTGATGCAGGTAGCTGGTAACAGTATGCTGATGCAGGTAGCTGGTAACAGACTGCTGATGCAGGTAGCTGGTAAAAGGCTGCTGATGCAGGTAGCTGGTAACAGGATGCTGATGCAAGTAGCTGGTAACAGTTTGCTGATGCAGGTAGCTGGTAACAGGCTGCTGATGCATTTAGCTGGTAACAGGATGCTGATGCAGGTAACTGGTAACAGACTGCTGATGCAGGTAGCTGGTAACAGGCTGCTGATGCAGGTAGCTGGTAACAGGATGCTGATGCAGGTAGCTGGTAACAGACTGCTGATGCAGGTAGCTGGTAACAGGCTGCTGATGCAGGTAGCTGGTAACAGGATGCTGATGCAAGTAGCTGGTATCAGTTTGCTGATGCAGATAGCTGGCCACAGTCTGCTGATGCAGGTAGCTGGTCACAGTCTGCTGATGCAGGTAGCTGGTAACAGGATGCTGATGCAAGTAGCTGGTATCAGTTTGCTGATGCAGGTAGCTGGTCGCAGCCTGCTGATGCAGGTAGCTGGCCACAGTCTGCTGATGCAGGTAGCTGGTAACAGACTGCTGATGCAGGTAGCTGGTAACAGGATGCTGATGCAGGTAGCTGGTAACAGGATGCTGATGCAGGTAGCTGGTAACAGACTGCTGATGCATTTAGCTGGTAACAGTTTGCTGATGCATTTAGCTGGTAACATGATGCCGATGCAGGTAGCTGGTCACAGTCTACTGATGCAGGTAGCTGGCCACAGTTTGCTGATGCAGATAGCTGGTAACAGTTTGCTGATGCAGGTAGCTGGTGACAGTCTGCTGATGCAGGTAGCCGAGAGCTGTTATGCCTACAGCACGTGGCAAGTAGCCGTGGCAGGTGGGTGTGACAAATGTAATAATTGTGCCTGCGACTGTCATAGATCACCACTAATTGGTGAACATTTGCATTTCTTGCTCTCGCCTCTCCCACGACCAGGACCCGTGCTGACACATGGTCACGCTGCCACACTGCTGACTACTGGTACTGGGCACACCACTTTGAAACATCACTTAAGGAATAACGTCTTGAGTCGATCTTATACTTCAATTTATAAAACAATTGCAACATTTGTTTTCAATTAACCGATTTAAACCTAAATTCTACCAAAATTGACTACAGTAATTACTCCTTGTTTATCTGGTTACTCTTGTGGCAGTTGAAGTTTTTAACCAATGTATTTCAAAGCTGTAAATGCATGTGAAGTAATTTACGTTGTTAATTGAGAATTCACGCAGAACAGACTCTGGTGAACCAAACCACAAACTGCCAGCAACAGGCGGATCCCACTACGCTCGTAATGTTCATTCACACAACACACAACCGACTGAAGTAATTAAAACTTATATGTGAGTCTGAGCGTTAGGTATTAAAGTTGTAAACTTTTCTCTTTTGTAAGTTTTTTTACGTGGATATTCTTCCTTTTTAATTCGGTCGCTTAAACAGAAGAACATTTACAGATTTTCTAAATAATGCAATTTTTCCAGAAGCAAAATTTATAGTTTTAATTTTTCGCCATCAAATTATACACTAAAATATAAGTCCAAAACAACTAAAATAGTAAGTCCAAGCAACAAAAATTTGTTTTAAACATAGCAAACAATGTGTAATTTTTTGTCTCAATAAAAATTACATAAAGTAAATTAAATACCGTACGTTAATTTTTCAAACGTAAAGCGTCATAAACAGAAGGATACCTTTAAAAACATGTACTAAAGTTTCAATGAAGTCAGTTAATTCTTTGATTAAAACTATGCCAACGTTCTACGTTAAGCAGTTCTTACAATAATTAGAGAGCAAATTTTGTTCTTGTTTTATGGACCTTTTTTTAAAAAAACGTCGGAAGCAACTAAAAATGGAATTGAAATTGTAGTTCTAGTCCCAGTGTATCAAATAAGAATAGATGGAACTGTAGCATTGTAAAATTCATACACGCCAACTGAACAAACTATACAGAGGATGTATACCACTCACCACTCTGTATTCATATTATACAGTATGAAGAATTTATAGATGTTTGTAGACGACTTTTTTACCCTTTCGGCCGTAACGCATACAATTTGTTATGGAATGAAATGTCTCACTCGTGGCCTTTTGTGGGTTGGAAACAAATCAACCATCGGTGTTTTGTTCCATTTATTATCAAAGTTATAATGTACATTGTTATTATATATTTTAACTTATTTGATTATAAGTTAACTGATTTATCAAGTTTCAAAACCAAGAAAACAAAAAAGGGTTAATGTAGTTCTATATCAGTGGTCATCCCATCCAAACGTATAAGTAATAAACAATTTTGTATTCTAATAAAACATAGTTCAATAAGACTCTCACAGAGAGTACTAACGTCAATATTGTATTTTCTCTCTTTGTTTTTGTAACTGTGATAATTTACGGGACGTAACTGGTGCTATACTTTACCGTAGTTTTTCTTTTATTCACAAGAGAATAGGATTTCTACGTCTAACATTAGTCAAATTTTGTGCTTTATAGAAATTTTTCTGTTGCCATTGTGCCACTCATTTAATTCAACGCGTTCACTAGTCTAATTTTATCAACTTTATGACACTTCTGGGCAAGGTCAGTGTGAGCCTTTCGTTCCTTTCAGCGTGGCGTCCTCAGGCCCACGCCGCGGGTCCAGACCGAGTAGGCGACTTCTTATCCCACCACAGGAAATACTAATTCATTACATGTCCGACTGGGGGCGGCACGGCCGATTTTTATTTGAATCTGAAAGTACATAAACGGAGTTGAAGTGAGTTATACGACTTGCTGAAAGTCGATATATCAAATGATAGCAGATCGAAGACAAATTAATGTGGGCAGTTATCGGAAAAGTTTATTCTATTTGTTCTGGCATCGTGTCAACGGCGAATTGATATAATGTAAATTATATTATTTATTATGAAGTATACTAAGTGTTTAGTTCATTGCAATTCTGATTAAATTTACTTTTTGATTGTTTGTTTTTGAAGCACAATATAGGGTCTCCTAGATTCTCTCACCACATGAAAGCCAATCCGACATTAGTTTTTTAAGTTTTGATTCAACCCAATTACATTTACTTAGTGCTAATATACCATTTACTTAGTGTCTTGTAACCACATGAAAAAACTCTGTCACGTTATTCAGCATGTCAAGAGAAACAAAAAATGTAATATAAAATATGTTCTATCTCTTTCCGTTTTCGGTCTATCTGTATGTATGTGATTTTAACAAAAACATTCATAACTCTCTAACTGTTTGAAATTCAGCGTGAGAATTCTGTAAAAATGTTTATCTTATTGACCACTATGTTTGTGCAAAATATGAATAAAAACTCTTGAAACTATTAAGAATGGCGGTTTTACAAAATAGTTTATGCCAAATTCCATGAAACCGGTTAATTTTAAAAAATATGTGCAGGGCAGTTTGAAACACTTTACTGTCGATTATTACAAACGAGATTTTAAAACTGAACCTTTTCAGAAGCCTTGGTCGTAGCAGGCCCTGGTTTTGTTGGGAATGTTGATGTGGATCTTATTTGATTTTTTTTTATTTCACTTACCATTCATCATTGGATAAATACAATTTTACTTATTTTAAGCTAAATATGAAGCCCTGTCACTGATAGTATAACAAACACCTTTGACACCAAATGTTATTTGGCAAAAAAGGCTTTGTTGCTTCAAACTATAAAGTGATTATTTTATTAGCAACTTTAGAACGTTAATCGCATAATCTAAGGAAGATATCATGCATCTGATAGGCATATTCACGAAATATTCTTACGTATGTCAAAGAAGAATGCCTCAACTTCTACTTGAAAATTAGGACCTGCATAACGGTTACCAGATATTCGATTTAAAAATATATTTTACACCATTCTTGGGTCCATTTTGAAAAGTGTAACGAATGAGGTTTAAAAAAAAAAACTACTTTACCATGATTCTCTTTATCAGAGATCTTTACTGACAATCTGGATATAAAGAGGCTTTACCATACCGAGGGTCTACCTTAGCATTTCTTTTATCTAATGCGAATCTTCTTTGCCGAGGATCTATTTCTCTCGGACTCGACTTCGAAGATATACCACAGGATCTATATTTCCGATGATCTATCCTACAAGCGCCTGCGCCTGCGGTATGAACCTTAACCTCGGTCACACTGTAACTTATCTCGGGAATGTAGCCGTGTTAGTGGGGGAGGCTAGAAAGTTAGAGTTTTGTAACCGTTAGTTATATTGTGGCTTAGACCTTCATGGTTCATTACAATGGACACGTTCAATATCTATAAATTTGGACGGTTTATGACACATATTTTGATTTAGTTAGAAGTAAAGATTTCTCAATTTTGGCCACTTTTCCTGCTTTGTTCAGCATACAGAAGGTATAGGGATTCGACCACCCTCTCTAAGTTTTATTAGTTTGAAGGTTGAAACTAAGAAAATAAATATGTCTCAACTATAAGCCTGAAGAGGAACTAAGTCCAGAACAAATCCAGTCTTGTGGCTCAGTTCCCGATAATTTGGCTCAAGCTAATCGCCAAATACACCAAATCCACCTAGGAATGGGGGAAATTAGTATAAACCCAGAGTCAACATGCACAGGATGGCTGTACATCGACTGTCATATCGACTGAACTCCAATGCAATGCAATTGTAATTGCACTGTATTAAATGACAATTCCTGGCCTATCACACATCACACAGCCAAATTCTGTCTAATTAACATTTTTGCTAGTCCGAACAATGTTCGATTGCTATTCGATCGGATTAGTGGCCCTTTATTCAACTTATACCCATGAGGTTTTCAGCTACATCCCTTACCGTCCAATGTACATAATCTAAAACTGCAAAGAAATTTAAGTATATTTCACCTGTATCTTTACAACATTTTCCACAATCGGGTCCTTTTTGTTGACTTACACGACGGAAGTTCATCCACGCAGAAACGCAAAGGGCAATTTAAATTCTCCGAGAGCGATCCATAATTAAAGCAATCGAATCGGAAACAGGCTTCTTTCGGCCACCGTATTACTGGTCATTAGAAGGGTAGTCGGCGGTAAACACATGAAATTAGCAATCAAAGAAGCAGAGTCGGTAGCGCAGATTGGACATAGAGCATTAATTGACGCGGTCTATCTTACCGACACGCCCACTCACTTTCGACTGCGGAATTAAGATTTCTTTTTGATATCAAAAGCGGCCCCGAAACGAATTATAGCTTATTAGGCGTAATTTCTTCCGCAAACCAATAATTTACGTTTGATTTATTCAAGTCGAACGCGTTTGAGATGTTTATCGTCGGTGCGAATCCGAGTTGGTTCCTTTTGATTTGTGGGTGTTATTAATAACTGTGTAAATCAGTTTAACATTCGTGCGTCCGGAGTCGTCTGAATTAATTACAGAATTCATTTGTGGAATCGATGAGTTCGGTGTGATGAGTCTGGGCCTGGAAACGTGAAGCCGCCGAAGCGATGCAGCTATGTGTCATTTACATAATGTTTTAATGGCTAGCTTGATTTCATAATATTACTACTAGGACACAACCTAGTATTTATTAGATACAATTCGAAGATGAACCATATATTATTCATCATAAATGCAACGACCAAGACTATGAGAGAACGGCTAGAAATCTGGTGTCATCTATGACAAATCATTAAACGCTCTTGAATTCTCTATACATACATTTGTGACGTACTAAAAAATGCCCAGTTACTTCAATAACTGGTTTATTGAAGTAAAGGTATTATAATTAGAACAAACACAAAGGTAATGCTGAATTTGTTTTGAAATATTGTTTCATACTGCAAATTGCAAATTGTAATTATTGTATTATTCATAATTTACAATTTATTTGGGATATAATGGTGTTTTTCTGCATTAAGAGGGTTCTACCTGGTTAATTCAAGATGGTGGCTAAAAATGCTAATGTTTCTAAACATGTCTCCACCATACAAGCTATCAACACTTAAATTTGTTTCCAATGATTGTGTGTTTTTGTGTTCATAACATATCAGAGCTTGCAGGGGGTGGAGCAAAACTAGTTTTTAACTATTGTTTTAGAAGTTATAATAGGAAAAAGACTAATTTACGGATTTCAAAATGATTTTGTAAATACTTAGAGAAACAATTGCGAAGTCTCACTTCAGCCAGTGCATTGTTTGGATTGTTGTGAGTATTTTACAGTTTATTTAAACTCGATAAACACTTCAATAATGCCAGGAGGTTCTTTTTTGTATGGCCATACGTGGTAAACAGCCGGTGGGTCGAACGCTCTTAAACAATTTTAAAAACACATAATATAAGATTGCAATAAGTTGAAATCAGATTACATTATTAATCGTAAGTACGCAAAACTGGATTCAATTAATTACTGAATTAAAATAATTGTACCGATTGATCTTACGATTAACAAATCGATCCAGACAAATATATTCACAGGCTGTCAACAAACAAAACCAATCTCGTGAATCAAACCGTGTTACCAACCTATTTACAACTTTGCCGACATTATTAACAACTACAAATTGCTTTGTTGCCTCCCCCCCCCCAAACCGATCTAGTAACAATTCTGTTGTTCACTTGCGTTGATTGCCACTTGCAGTTGCTTGTTTGTTTCTGTGTAATTTTATATACTCTAGTTTACTCGATAATATTATCTTTACAAATAATAAGTTGTTAAACTGAACGTTGATATTATTTACTTTTACAAATTACTTACAAGTTAAAATGCAATCAATATAAATTGATAAAGCTAACAAATCTGTGGTTTGTCCTATTCTAAGTTTTCAAAGTGTAGGCCTACAGCAAAACAAACTTTATCAATAACCAAGTGTGATGCAGCTGTTTGATTGTTTGTCCATTTGTTTTTTGTTGTTTATATTTTGTCCTCACCAAAAGGCCAAAAGGCCCATGTAATTTTTTTTTAATTTTAAAATAATTTGTTGTACTTATTTTTTAGCCCATTTTAATTTACAAAGGGATTCTGTACATCTAAAGGCAAATATCTTTCTAACAATATGCGTAGATGTTCCCTAAGATGCACACGAGCTGAGAAAAAGGTTTACAAAAAAATGATCGAAAAAATGTATATCGGAGATTACTCCATCGTCGGGTGCGTATTGGTACACTAAACTAAGTTATTGTATTCGCATTTTTCACGAGTTTTTTTTTCATTTTCATTGAGTTTACAGTTAATAAACAATACATATACAACATAAGAAACGACACTATAACATTAAAACACGTGCATGGGTTAAAAACTGACGGTAAGACAAATACAGACAAATATTTCAATGGAAAGTGTATTTGAAACTTACCTTTGTGAAGTAAAAAACCAGGCAATCAAAGTAAAACAAATAAAATACAGGAATTTCTTTATTCTATGATACGAAATAACAATCTTTGTTTTATGCCCAATTTTAACTGTTCAACTATAGAATTGGATTTCGGAATTTTGGGTGGTGATAGTCCAGGTTTTAAAGCATTTAAACTAGGATTTTAAAAGTTTAGGAGATAATGAGTGATCATGAGGTTTCAGTTGGGGATGAACCGCCAAGGGTTGTTCTGAGATTTTGGTCATCTTTAACCTTGGATACAGTTGAAAGACGTTACTTTTGTTTTACGGAAAATATGCTCAATTGTTTCCATAGCACAAGATATGTTTACCCAAGTACCATTGCACCTTACACATCAATAAGAATTTCTAAATACGAGGAGCGGAAACGCCCGGGGTTGTGGGTGCTGAGACAAAGCCGATAATCACCGGGTAACCCTGGGCGAATTTCGACCCCAATTAGCCCAATAATCACCGCCAAGACGCTCTGATTTACTCCCGCTCGCTCTGTAATTAATCCAATTTACCTTTTTGTGCATCCAATTTTTTCCGATCATAATTGCAGCGGCGGCGTTGAGGGGACTATTGTAATGGCATAATTGCGCTAATTGTTCCATTTATAATTACACACCCCCTCGACGTACCTGCCAGGCCCCGGGGTCTCAGGGGGTGTGAGGGGGTGTGGGGGGGGGGGGTGTGGGGGGGCCTCAGACATACCGGAAACTTCACTCAGGATGGTCAAGAACAAAGAGTTTTGTGATTTTTTCGATGTATTGATATGTAAAGCAGAGTATACATATAGTATCACCATAGGCAATTTAAAATATAGCCTAATGGCCTATGACAATAATTTATAATCTGGTAAATAATAAAAACAATTGTCAGACACACTGATTCTGTCGTTATAAAGTCAAATTGCTCTCCAAAGTGACATGTGGGTTCTGTAGTTGAGCTCACCCCTTGGAGCCTACCCACCACTGCACTAATGGGTGGTAATCGTTCACTGTATTGGTCAAAGAGTGTCAGAGCTACATTTACATACTTGTACAACTTGGATATCCAAGAGTTCCACTTAATTTGAAATTTTTAAGTATTAACAACTTTTATTTAACTTCTATTTCCATTACAGACACCCATTCTTACTGGGCAGATTTAACAGATGTAGTCATAGAGAAACTTTTGTTTAATACAAATATACCTGTCCTAAGAGCTAAATTAATAATACCCCCGCCGCAGGAAACCTGCAGTCTATACGAATTTATATTCTGCTAAATGTATTTTTAGTTAAATCTTTAAAAAAAAATTTGGTTTAAGAAGTTCCTAGATTTACTGCTACAGGGAGGTTTTTTAGTAAAATATCAATAGTGCAGTATAAAATAAATAAATTTGCCAAGTTCGTTCAACATATTATGTTACCAAATAAACATAAAAATACCCCCGCCACAGCAAACCTGCAGACTAAGCGAATTTCAATTTGTCTGATTGTCTGATTACATTTTTACTAAAATATTTCCATGAATAAGACATTTTCCCTGTTTATTAAATAACATTAGATTTAACGAGTGCTTACGTTTGCTGCTACGGGGAAGGTAAAAAGTGTTTTTGACCATATGCCAATAGTATAGGATTTTATTATTTTTTTTTTTAAATAAATGAATTTGCCAAATGTTATCAATATATATCCATAAACAAGTAAACTACAACAATTTTCATTTTCTCCATAAGAATAACATGGGAATTCTAAATTACACTATTTTTGAATTTTCTCCGTCACCGTTAGGCATACAACAGCGCTTCAATATACTAAATTATTTCTTTTTTAAGGTCTACAAAACGGTTTGAAAAGAAATTGCAAAATCTTTTGTTTTTAGGGTCAAAAATGGGAAAACCCAATTTTTACCCCATAAAACCCCCCTAAAACCCCCTTTCCCATGGTCCGATTATGCTGAATCGCCAAGTCGTTCGAATAAACGTAGGTTTACACGTTTGTACCAAATATCATCAAAATCGGATCATTTTTGCTCGAGTTATCGCGCTAACGGACACGGACACACACACATATATGAATTTGGACGGATGGTGTTTTTGGCCTCTAGGGAACTCAAAATTAAAAATTAAATCGGTCCCAGGTCCAGGTCTTACCATGAGTCCTGCCTAATAGCTTATTCCCTATATGGGAAATTCGCTAATAAAATTAATATAAACAAGAATAAGAATAATAAGGAAATTTTAAATTTATAGAATTATCTCCATAACAAATAACCGTTAAAATACACTTCAATACACTAAATAATTTGTCTTTAGCGCTTAAAAATGCTTTCAAGAGAAATCAAGAAATTTATGTTTTGAGGGTGAAAAATTATAATTCCAATTTTTACCCCATAAAACCCTGTTCCCATGGTGCGATCATGCTGGTTCGTGAACTTATTCACGCTCATCCCCTACATCTTCAAGCCAAATTAAATCAAAATCGAACACAAATTACTCAAGTTATTGCGTTCACGGACATATAAATCTTTATTCGCTAGGGAAATTCGCTAAAACCATACGAAAATTCTAGAACCGGAGTCAGTTTATTTGTAATTTCATTCCAACAAATTTTACAAAATGTTATATAGCTCTGATGAAGTACGACAAATGTTTCCAAGCTTGTGTTCAAAGAGTCGAGGCGGTTTTCAATGGTATTAGGGGTCCCACACATCAGGCTGGTCACCATAGTGGTTTGTATTCATTGCCTGTGTGCGTAAACGCATTTCCTGCCTGTCAATGTTGACAGCAAAGTGAGTTTGCGATAGTCTCCCCCCCTGAAGACGTTACAATGGACGAGCACAAAAATATTCGCCAATCCTTTGTCTCATTGAAAGATATATTATTTTAATGATCAACAATATTGCAGCTTGTTCTGTATGGACGCTACTACGAGTTTTCAATATTTTTGAAGGTAGTAATGTCACAATATCTAACCTGCGTACACACAATAACAGCATATTGTGTAGTACATAGGTAATCAATACTGTTATATACCAGTCGTCACACTTCTCTTATTATACAGAGATTTGTATTCTCAAGCTACAACGAGTAGCTTCAGGAGACTAGAGACCCGGTAGTGAATGTGTTAATAATTATTATACTTAATATTAATCATAAGCTTCCAAACTTGCACAAATATTTTTTGAAAATTCTTATCTACATGGTAGAGATCAAATATAGAAATGAGTATAATAGTTAAGCCAAATTATTTTAAAGTCTTCAGGATTTTATTGATCTATTCGTGGTTACTTAGTGAGTTGAAAAGTGTTGACAATCAACTATCATAAAATATTGTTGACATTTCTAAGCCACATACAGCAGAGGACAAAGCTCAGAAGATTATTTAAGCTCGAAAAGAATATTTTTTTAAATATCCTGAAACCAATACATGATACATAAGTTATTGTACAATCAACAGCCTGGTTGCATTGTGTGTTTCTTTTCCAGTTTTGTTTGAGTGTGCGGTTGTCAACAACATGGTTTTTTGGACTTTTTTTATAGTGTGGTTTAATGGAAACCATTGGTTATGATAATAGAGGACTATCAATATTTAATTTCATTTGTTGTAAAGCTGGTGAAATATCGTAGAATAAATAATATAATCGCTTCAAACCACACATATCTCTTTCCAGCACGGAAAATACAGGTGTCAGGTGACCCCAACCTGCACGGATTTTTTTTTTTTTTTTTTTTTTGTAAATACTTTATAATTTGTGTTTAGAACCATACTAAGTTTATAAGGTTATATAAAAATGCATTAACAATTTTTTTTGTTATCAGTAAGTGATAAAAGGGAGTTACACAATGTAACACCGTGCAGCAAATGGAACATATTTTATTGAATCCCCTAAATATTAAAAATCAAGTTAGAGGTTTTTTTAGGGTATATCATAAATACAAATGCAAATTACAATATAAGAAAGTATATATTTTACACATATACAATATAAAGCATTACAACATCATATGGAGACCTGAATAAATGTAGTAAAAGAAAATTCACACACTGATAAATGTAAAAAAATTATAAAATGTAAAAGTTACTTAGCCAAAACAAAGTAATATAAAGGCCAATTTATATTTAAGTAATATAAACATAAATTTAAAGGCGGGTTTCAATTAAAAAATGTTCCAATATGCCAAAACTTTATCCTAAAATGTAATGACATAAGAAAAAACTATCAATATGGAGCCAAAAATATGACAAAACCTATTTATAATGTCATATTATTTATAAACATTCATAAAACGCAATTAAAATTAAGTTTCTGGAGGATTTTATAGTTAATTTATTTTTTATGGATGGATATATTTGGAACGCTGAGCTGCATGGTGTTACATTTGAGTAACGCACTTTGAAAAATCAAAATACATTCTAGTTTACTGATTTTATTACTCTAAACTATTACAGGGGACGCTATTATAACAGTACATTACAAAACAGCATAGGAATCATATAATCAATAACAACATATCTTTCATTTTCATAAAAATAAAGACGGGATCTTGCGCACGAGTCTTTCACCAGGAACAGCTGTTTTCTAGGAGTTATTCATAAGAGTGTAAACAAATGGATGGTGCTGCCACCTAGCAAAGGTCCATAGTACTAACATTTAAAGTTTCCAGATGCATAGCGCTAGTAGTATTGTTTACAAAAAAAAAATGTCTCGCGTTACAAAGATGTAACACCGTGCAGCAAAAAAGTCAAAAAGTCCGTTACATAAATGTAACACTGTGCTTGAAAGAGTTAACATAAAAAAATCTCCCAAAGAATATTTTGAATTGAATGTAGGAAACTTAATTGGATATGAAAATCGTTGCATTTTACATAAGAAAATGCGATTTAAGTAATATTACAATTCCATCCAATTTCTCATATTTTAATAAAACAGGGTGAGGGTAGAAAAACTAATTAAACTTTTGGTAGGCTAATTAAAGCTACGGTACTTATGTTGCTGTTTTATTAAACTATTTTAGTAAAACTTTTTTGTCTTTAACTAAACCTTATTTTGGAATTTTGTAATAATGTTTATATAATAAAATAATCATCAACACAATTAATTTCCTGTAGAATTATGATGACACCTTAATGCATCAACACGAACGAAGACCTCACTAGATAATTCACTAGTGGACTAGTTATTTCTAAAACTAATTGTTTTTAAAAAGAAACTATTATAACATTTTCTAAAATACACAATTAAATATTTTAATCTACCTTATTCAATTAGAAACCGTAGAAATATTCACAAATAAGAAACGGACTTCCTTTGTCTGATGACAAATGTTTATCTATTTAATATTTTAATATTTAATCCAACTCCTATTTTGATGCATTCATTTAATATTGTTCAATGCTTTACAATAAGGATGTTAAATGATTAACGTGATGCAGCAGTTCTAAAAGCAAGTTTTTACAGTAGCCTTCATGCCTGCAACACAGTTTGCAGTACAGCAATGCAACGGTGGTTTGGAACTATATGAAGGCGTCACCATAAATGTATAATAATTTTAGCATTCTTCTTCTGATACCCACCATAAAACGCAAGAGATAATGTTGTCTAATCTGTTATAAAATGTGCATACTCAAATCAAAACGTCCTTTTAAAAACTCATATTTATAAAGAGATAATAAAAATGTTCAACTATTTATAATTTTAAAAAGTTGGCGTAATAAAACGCATTTCAAAGCAGAACACATTGTCGATGGATTAATGCAACTATATTCTTTTATAACTTAAAACTTGCTTCCACAAGTTTCAATCGGTAAGGGAATATATACATTGCAGTAGAGTAATACAGTAGAACCTCGATAACAAGACTCTAATGGGGATGCACAATTTGTTTTTCAGGATTAATTTTGCCAACAGTGTCATTTAGAGGCTTCTGATTGACTATAACGAAGGTTTAGTAATTGAAAAATTATTTTTGATCATAAAATAAAATTATAAATGCCTCAAATTCAATTTTATATTTTTTTATTATGAAATTAAACCGTCATAACCTAACCAAACCAACCAAACGTGCTGACAATGAAAAAATCTAATGAAGGTTTATTAATCGAAAAAATAGTTCTGTTCATAAAATAAAATTATAAATGCCTCAAATCCTATTTTATAATTTTTTTATCATAAAATTTAACTATCATAACCTAACCAAACTAACCAGACTTGCTAACAATGAAAAGTCAAATGAAGGTTTAACCGAAAAAAATATTTCTGTTCATAAAATAAAACTATTAATGGGTCAAATTCAATTTCATAATGTTTTAATTTTAAAATTAAACCGTCATAACCTAACCAAACCAACCAATCTTGTTGATAATGAAAAAAATCCAATAAAATAATAGTGCTACGGGTGGGATTCGAACCCAGGACCTTCGGATTATAAGTCGCAACACTCTATCCACTGCACCACCGAGGCCGTTGTAATGATCTGTATCGTTGCGGTAAAGATGTTCCCTCAGCCAATCAGAAGCCTCAAAATAATACCATTGACTATGAATCCTTACCCAGACAGCACACTTTATCCCAGGGACATCCCATAGTAGTCCCATATGTCCTGAGAATGTCTCGGGATATGTACGCTATCCTCAGGATATCCCGCAAAATCCCGGGACGAGTACGAAATCCACAGGATATCCTACAATATACCGTAATGTCCCGGGATTTGTAAGTTAACCTCAGGATATCCTGTAAAGTCCCGGGATATGTACGAATGCCATAGGATATCCCAGAATGTCCCATGACATCCCGGGACATGTACAAAATCCACTGGATATCCTGTAATGTCCCGTAATGTCCCGGTAACAAACTGAAGAAAAAAAATACTACCACTGATGAAATGTATATCTAAATTTAAATGTTCAACAAGGCCAATATATAATAATTTGTTTTTTTCACTAGCACTTTCAGAAACTTGGTTTCCATCTTCAGGCTGTGTTTACAGTAGTACAAAAAGTAAATATTTACTTAATAAATTAATTTCAAACAAAGTTAAAACAGATGATTTAAAGGATATTGGAAAAATAAAAAATAATATTAGAAAAATTAATCTTTTGAATTTTGGATATATTACAGTGTGTTTCTTGATGTAATTATTTTCAGTAATTCCGAATTTATAATTCGGCCGTCTTCATTATTTAACAAATAATTTTGGTCTGTTTTTTTTTCTAAAAATAAGATTACCACGCATTAAGATGTTGAGGTTTTATAATTTGTTTTAAAGTAACCGCAGGGGGCTCACGCTTGCGTGGATTCGTGGCCTGGGCGACCACGCGGACCCTAGCTCTCCCAGAGGGGAGGTAACTGCCCGGTGTCAGACCCGGCACTTCAGGTAGACCACAGTTATGGACGACTGGTAAGCGCCAGCCCCTTAGGGGGAGCCTCCAGTGACATTCCCTCCATTCAGGGTGGGGGGGGGGTGTTTAGCTCTCAGTGACGCCGTTAATTTCGCCTCTCCTCATCTTCCTGTAACTGTGGTTGTGACTGAGTCCTACCTGTTGTGTTCGACTGACATTTTGTGAGGCATATCCTCGACTTTGGAAGTAGCCTCGTCCTGGGAGGTGAAATACCTAGCCCCCAGAGGGGAGGTAAATGCTCCGTGTTGGTATCGGCATTTTCAAGTTGGCCACAGACATGCTGGTCGACTGGGCATCGGGTCCCAGTGACATTCCTTTATCCAGGATGGAGGGGTGTTTAGCTCTAGGAGAGATGGAAGTACATCATAATCTCTAACCTACCTGTGTCTGTGGTTCTTTGGGCTTCGGCCTGCTTGTTGTGTGCGACCAGCATTCAGTGGGCAAATCCTCGACTTTGGAAGTAACCTTTCCTGGAGGTGAAAACGGGCAAGTACCCGCAGCTCACGGGGACACTCAAGGGCAACGTAACTTTCCGCAGTGTGAGGGCAACGGTTTGTAGGTACTTATGCAAACCTATCCCTGTCTCTGAGCACGGACGGTATGGTTATCTTGAGTGTGGGGGGTTCTTCCCGGAACCTCAATTGAGTCAAGGGTGTCGCCACCTCTGGTGGATAGGTTCATCCGGGTGGGTCCCACTTCTATACCTGCCTCCTTTTGGGAAACCCTGATGGCCTGGCAGTGATGTTGGGTCTGACGGGCAAACGAAGTAGATCGGGTGCTGGGTCCGAGCCCGCCAGGGGTATCTGGGGATCTATCGCTCTGGTTATCTCTGGTTTCCCAGCAATGGGTAAGGCCTCGATCGGGCAGCGGTGTAAATGGGAGGTTGGGGTTCCCCCCGTCAGCGTGCTGATGGTCCCCTTCCTCCTGGCTATTGATGGCGGGTTCTGCCTGTCAGGGATGAGATAGGTCCCGAGTGTTGCTTGCACTAAATGCGTCGGGGCGCTCTACTATGGACCTCTAGGTTCCGACCTAGTGGAACCCAGGTGGAGTGACGCTTAAACAAGCAGCCGGAATCCCTGGTTAGGATTGAGGGGCAACCCTCTTTCCGAAGGGTCTGCTTCGGCAGCCGGCGAGCCTGATGACCTTAAGTCATCCGCCCATGATGTGCTAAAGGTTGATGCGTAAGCTTCGGCCTACATCATGGGGCCCGGGTATGTCCTGAAGGATAGGTACCGGGTAAGCAGTCAGGGGGCTTCGGCTCTCATGACAACAAATAATAATAATAATAATAATAATAATAATAATAATAATAATAATAATAATTTGTTTTAAAAGTTTAAGGTTTCCCAGATTGAAAATATGTCTTGTTAATACTGTGGCTAGCAAGGGCTGACTTAACTTTACTGACATATTACTACCACTGAGTTCAGAAAAACTAGAGTTCTATCATAGTTGTGTGAAATGTGAATTGAATTCTAACTTTAAATTAATAAAACAACCAAAAACTAATTTTAATCATATAACAATCAATTATAACAGTGCTAACCTAATGGTAATTAAATAATCTATATTCAAATACCAGTATCCTCTCCAACTACCAGAAAAACAATTCAACTACTTGAGGCCTAAACAGATTAACAGAATCATATTATATACTGTAGTATAAAAAATATTTTAAGTATTGCGACCATTGCAACTGTCGGCTACTCTTTCACCACTTGAAAACACCCAAAATCATCAAGCGCAGATAGCTCAGGAGGTAAGGTAAGAGGCTCATAAGGCGATACCAGGTTCAAGACCCATCTGGGCCAAAAACTTTTTTCTCGTTTTTTTCTTCAAAATTTGTGTTTATTAACTATTTAATCAATTTACTAAACTTATAATTAAGCTTTTCATACTAAATCTATATTATTTTGTGTTTTTTATGTTCAGGCCCAGACCACATTTATCCCAGGGACATCCCATAGTAGTCCCATATGTCCTGAGAATGTCCTGAGGACTACCCTGGGATGACCTCGGATGTCCCACGGATATGCGTGTGAGCTTATCCGTAGGACATCCCCGGGCGGGGACATTACGCATTCCTGTGGATATCCTGCGATATCCCAGGTTGACCATAGGACCACTATGGGATATCTTGCATATCCTGTCGCAATATCCGTGGGATGTCCTGAGGAGAAAGTGTGCTGTCTGGGTAAGGATTCATAGTAAATGATAATACTGTAGGCAACACTAATCCTGAAATAAAAATTCAGCAATGGGCATTTATAAATAAGACTTGTTATCAAGGTTGACTTCTTATCGAAGTTTGCAATAACATGTGATTAGTGGTTGAATAAATTCGAGGTGATATAAAAATGACACTATTTATAAAGGATGACTTATTATCGAGGTTCCACTGTATAGAATGCAGTACAGTAGTGTATCTATAGCGTAAGGTTATTTATTGACTTATTAGTGATTGTTGTATTACCCCAGTCTACAGACTTTAGGTACATGAAAATAGCTTTCTCATCTTATTATTTTTAAACTGAAACCTGTTTATGTGAATTTTATGTTTGAAAGCTCTTGTTGTGCAGTTTAGTTAAATAAAAAAGAGAAAAAAATCTAGTGTTTTGATTAAATAAAAATAGGTAAATTTTACAAGAAAAAATGAATATGTGTTTTTATGAGAGGTGATTCGTGATGAATGAATGCAGCAACGGATATTTACAATTGGTCATATGATGTGAGTTACAGATGGACTGTTTGGAAAAAGGACATTTAAAATAATACTAAAACACAAAGATCACTTTACTTAACACTTATGGATTTAATTGTTAAAGCAGTAGTTTACAAATAGGTTGTTCTATTTGGTTGCAATTAGTAACAATGGCTCCAAATAAATAAAATACAAAACAGCCCTTAAGGGTACAAACAAATCTACAAGGAAGTATGTTTTAATCTTAGGCTATATAGAGAATGATTTCTCACTCCATCCCATTCAGTTCCACCTATTAGTAATTTTAATAAAATAATTTTAAGAACATGTTTCTATCAGCAGTTCTATCCAACCGATAAAATTAAAAACAGAAAAAAGAATCATATTGTATCCCCACACTTTACCATCCACATTCATTCATTTTGGATAACGTTATTTTAAAACATACAGAACAATAGTCTTTGGTTTTCAAACTAAGAAGTATACAACTAAAACCTAGGTGTAAGAACACAGGAGAATGGTGGTGGCGCCAGAATGGCACCATCTACTGGCGCATATGATGGCAATGCTGCGCCGGGCGGTAGTGATACTCGGAAATGGAACAGAAGTGAGGTAAGGAACAGGAACAGCATTGGACGAGCCAGGGTCTCTCCTAGACACCGTCTTCTGCCTAAAAACAAACACTATATCAGGTAGTGAGCTTTATTATAATAAGAGGGAATATGCAAACACCTACACCGTTGGGGAAAGTTTTATGAAGGAGGTTAAAAAGGGCAAAAGGCTCAAACATCCATCCAAACTTTTGGTTTGCATGTTCAGTCTAACTACTTCTTCAAAACATCCCAAGCTGCAAGGACTTAACTTTGTAAACATTTTTTTAATAGGTAATATTACTTTATATAATGTAATGTGTTTTGAATCCACTGTGTCATATCACACATTAAAAAACATTGATGTTCAGCAAGCCTTAAAGATGGGTGTCCGGAAAAGAACACCTGACTACAAAACCTTTTAATCATAGTAAAATTTCACGATAAGTTCAAATTTTCAAGAATGTTAAAACACAATTGTTACATTCAATGTTTTAGAGGTGCTGACACATATGTCAACACTTGTAAACGCAGGGTGTTAAAAGAAACCAATATGTTTAGGTCCAGAATTGAAGCTCAAGAACAAATTCTTTGGGTATCCAAATAGTCTGGAAGGACCTACGTACCAAGACCAAAGGGTATGAGCCAGTCGTCAGGCTTGACATTGCCTTCTGCATCCAAGAACCTTTCAGGTCTGAAGTTGTGAGGATCTCCCCAGTGGTCTGGGTCCATGTGGACACTGTACAGGCTCACCAGCAGGGTCACATCCTGAAACAAGTGTAGTATGAGTCATAATTTTACTTAGATATTACGCTATACAAACTTGGCTGACATTATTAATAATGCAAAATTCCTGTCCCGAAAAACCTGAATATTATTTTTATCCCAACGAAAAAATGGATTCATATTATTCAGGTGTTTGAAATGTCCATTTTTTGCTACTAATCAGGTACACACCTCCTGAAAGTTCAAAAATGTTCAAAAAAGAACACATTTTCAAATGTTCCGTGTTTAATATCTCACAGAGACCCATCCAAATTCTTTCCGCTACCCATGGTTGGTTTTCAAAAAGTATGGATCTTATAAAAATTACATAAAAGGTTTCTTTGTTTTATCATTCCTGTGCAAAAGGATATTTTACTATGTTATATTAGTGCTAAGTCACAAATGCTATGGTTTAAATATGCACACAGATAAACCTCTTATTAGGATGGAGTTTCAAGCTTTTTCTCTAAACGGATACACAATTTACTATATTTAACCAAAGAGAATGATCAAGAGCTAAGTAGACTTCACACCCATTTGGAGAGCACTGGGTACTAAATAATTATCTGATTTTCGAGTGCAGCTAAAAAAATATCCAATGTTTGCTCCCTTCGTGTGACCCACACAAATTGCCCCAACGACCCTCAAGTTGTTTGAGACGCTTAGTTTAGAAAAGGCTGCTCTGGAGAATTTGATTTAAGTTTCAAGCAACTTTCAGGAAAAAGTTGAAACAATAATTATGCTCTAGGCCCACATTTTTTATTTCCATGCTACAGCCATAGAGATGAATGGATTATAACTGGAGTCACCACTCTGTGTTTAAAAAGCATGCCACTGTTTTCCCTGTTTATCGTGTTGTTATATGTTGGCCATGATTGGATAGCTGTCAAATTCATTTCAAACCAATCATTCCAAACATGTTAGCTATGAGGGTTATTTGATTGGCTTTTGACAACAGTTATATTGTGGGTTAAAACCTGTGTCTTTAGAGTCATTTGAAATATTATCAGTTGTTTTAAATACTGTCAACTTATTTTCCTCTTGTCAAGTTCCTGATTTGACAGGTGCAACCAAACCAAGCAGACAACAAGTCGCTCGCTTTTCAATAAATGTTTAACCAGAGCAGAGAGTAGTACTTGACTACAGTTAATCCATTCACCTATGGTTACAGCACAATTGTCCATGTGGAGAGTCAAGAGAAGGGTTTTAAAGGATGGCCGAGGTCATCACATAGACCCCCCCAGAGAGGGTAGGTTTTGGTGCAAATACCTCATAATTTGGGGCTTAAACACTGGTAGTATTTAGTATTTATCAGCTTAAATTGTTGACATTGATTACTCATACATTGAAACTTTACCTTGGGTATGATGTAAGAATCAAGTAGCACTTGCTGCTTGGCTCTGTGTGGGACGGTAACAGTTGCGATGTTTGTAAACCTGAGTACCTCCATGATCAGTGCTTCTGTGTACGGCATACTGCATGTACAGTCAAATATTACAAAGGCTTGTGCTTTTTTAATTAGAGTGAGGCAAAGTGATGTTTTATCACCGCTACTATTCGACATAGCACTAGATGAAGCTCTTAAGAAAACAACATGTAGTCAAGGGGGAGCAAAGATTCCTGACCTTTGTAAATTAACCTAAAATGATAGGAACCAAATTTCATCTGCACTAGCGATCAGTGTCACCGGTCATGAACTAGACACGAAAAATGAAACGAGCTTCAAAATGTACAATGGGATGAGTAGTCTACTTGTGTTGGTTAATCTATGCAACAACTTAGTCTTTACTAGAGGTTAAGACCATTTTAAGAAAGCAATCTTGTCATATGTAAGTATATCATCATTTTCCTGGTTGAAAGTGATTGTTGGGGTTTAGAGTTAAGTCTGTTGGACAGAAACTGCCAATTGGGACCTGGTTTACAAGCCTGTAAAATAATCTCAAGATAAAACTCTAAGAGGTTTAAATATTGACTATTTGCAAATGATCTACCTGAAGCTGAGTGGGTTTAATTTAAAATTATTTAATAACTGAACTTGTAGATTTATCAAACTTTATTCAAACTACTGTTTTAATTGTAACTATTAAGTCTCTACTACAGTTTGTCTTTATGCATTGCTTTCAGTTGTGATCTGAAAATCGCTCAGTGAAAAAGCCAATTATTTATTTAAACCAATCACTGTTACCATTTTCCCCCCAATACTCAGACCCTAAAAAAATACCAGAAGGTTACATATACGAATGTTCTTTTGTCCCTTAATAAAGAAGTATTATGCAGAAACTACGTAATCACTGCAATGTCACTGTTTGTTTCTTTTTCAAGACCAACATAAGCTTATGCTAAGACTTGCAAGTGCGTACTTAGGCTTGTCCTGCAGTGAGGGTGGCCTGCAGTTGCCTACAACCTCTTCTATCTCCGCCAACACTCGGTCGTGTATCCGGGGGAAGTGGAGCAGATAGAGGATTGTGAAGCTGAGAGTGTTGCTGGTGGAGTCAGACCCAGCCATGAACAAATCCATGAGTAGCACCAGCAGCTGCTCTTCTGTGTCAACAAGAGTAATTGTGATTGAAAGATTGTATAGTTACCTCTATTAAGTCTCAAAATCCAAAATTTGTTTACTTTTCTGCTCAATACACACAATAAGGATAAGCGCAAGAGGTCATAAATAAATGTGTTAAAGGCAGTAGTTGCTTGTTCTGTGATGATTTTATGGTAGGAAACTCTACTCTGGTATCATCAAATGTAATTATTAGAATTACACGATATAAATCATCAATTATGCAACCACTACATGGATGAGTAGCTTTGTGGTAGTGCTCACCTTCAAATCTGATGGTTGCTGAACTGATTGATTTTGAGACAAAAAATCACCTGTAAAAGTTGAGTCCTTGTTGTTTTCATTCTTCTTAATCTCAATCAAGAATGCATCAATAAAATCTCGAGTATGGTTTGGATTCAGTGTCTTCTTGTGTTCTTCTATCATTTCCTGTTAAAAATAAAGTAATTTATTACAAAATTAAATAGTATACATAATATTTTAAGTACCTTTAAATCTCTAGCTACGGTGAAAGGGGGAATTTAAACATAAAATAATAATTGTACATTTAACTAAAAAAATTTCATTCCTTCCAAGACAGATATTCTGCCATTGAATTAGGATCCTTAAAGAAATACAATGATAACCTTTTGTGGATTTAAAAAGAGTTTTATATAAGTACACCAGAACACAAAAGTTGCTTAGGACAAAAAGGTACCTTCAGGCAGTACAAAATACCAATTATTAATCAATGTATATAAGGGAATAAGTTCAATCTGGCAAGACTAACCGTAAGAAAAGAATAGGTGTTGCTCAAAATCTCCAAGTTTTTGTTGTAAGTGGAGCGTTCAGGCGCAATGTATCGGATGAAGGGCATCTGGTTGAGAAGACCTCCCGACATATCCTGAAGACTAAAGCTCTGATGGATGTAGTTGAGCAGTTGTGACAGTCTTTTATCATTGAAGCAGAACCTCTTCCCTGCTAGCATACCCCAGAGGTTGTTGAGGATACAGACGTTTACCACATGTCGGACATTCACTGGTCCATCCTGGTCAAATATATTTTATTCATTTTTTACTCTCAAGAATTGTTGAATTGTAAAATTATGGTACATGTAATTCCTCTTCATGTACATCGACTATATATACATTTCGGGATGATAACTCTGTCATAGTTTAAAGAAACAGTGATCTTGGAATGAAAAAACTGTTCTATATTTTACTGTATTGCTAAATAATAATAGCGTACTCAAAAGTTTGGTATACTTTTTTCACAATATTTAGGCGGTTTGAGGGGAAGTTCCCCCACCACTTTTTTGTATTTAAGGGTATTTTGCTTAGTCAGCTGTTGAGCTATTATTTTAAAGCTAAGGCAATTGAGGGAATATATTTCTTCCCTTAAAACCACCTAAATATTGTGAATGAATTATAGTTAAAACTGTGAATAAATAGTTATTTGTTTAACTAGTGGTGAAAGTGGCACTTTGCTGCACACGAGAGCAATGTTTACGCACGAGCCGCAGGCGAGTGTGGAATGATCTCGAGTGCAGCAAAGGCCTTTTTCACTCGTGTTACACATTATATTTTTCCTACAGTCACTATAAAGCATATAAATAATTAGTCTTTCAAACACTATGCAACACGTTTTTAGGTTCAGCTGGCAACACAAATGGTGCGCTAGAGAAAGTAGTACCCGCGGTCCATATCACTCCGCTATTTTTCCTCGGCAAGAAATGTGCTCCGCGTTTTGAGAATATAGTTCCGTATGTTTTTGTAATTTGAAGTGGTTTCCGCGCCTAAAAAAAATGCTTAAAAGGTATTTTATTGTTTATTAAGATCGTAGGAAGGTTTTAAAAACGTTTAAAAGAAAAGACCAGAAAGTTCACAAATACCGAAACTATAAACACGAAATGACAGGTTAAATCGTAGTTATAATAGTCAATCAGCTGCTCATAGTATAATTATCTTTAAGTGTTGCCAACCTATTTCCAAGCGTACACGGATTACGTGCATAATGGAACTACGCTGTTTTGTGTTGTTTCGTTGGAATCCTGATGTGCGGCAAAGTATAAACCGTACGGCAAAGTATAAACCGTACGGCAAAGTATAAATATGCAGCAATTAGCAGCTTTCTGTACTATAAACAGTACATGGAAGCCAACTTTGTCGGGTGACTGTAGGAAAAGTAATAAGGATACCTTTTTCATACACCGTGTAACAATTGCTTAGCTATGTGAGGAGACGTATATAGTTCTGATATAAAGGTTGCAGTTGGAAAATCTAGCCTTTAAGGACAAATAAATACCTTTCAAAATAAAAGTCATTTTATGATTTTTTTATTATACTTAAACTGACACACTGTAAACTCATGACATGATTGAATCTAAAAAGACGATGAGTGTGAAGTGACTATAATACCTACCTTTCTAGTTTTGGTCCGTATACCAAATAATGAATGATCTGATTAGTTTCAAACCTTCAAAAACATTCTCTGAAATTATTGTGTGAGAAAGCAAGCAACATATCCACTTAGTTAAGTTACCCAGGTTCAAAAATTGCTTAGATATTCCCTTTAAAATTGTTAAATGACAAACCATGTAAACTTTTTGGTCTAAGATTTTGAACAACACTATAATATTCAGGCATTTCAAGTACTGTACAATAATCCTTTCGGATGAGGAACATGCCATCACTCTCTTTAATCCAACAGGTGATAAAAGCTTGATTGCACATTGTTGTATTTCAGCTGATTGATTGTTTGAATGACAATGTTCCAAACTTTCCAACACAATCTATTTGGCAGTTGAAATCCTCACCTCACATTTTTCCCTCAGACAGGTGATAAACTGTTTGGTTTCATTGATGATGCGATCTTGCATAGAACTCCTTCCTAATCCGAGTTCTCTGAGATGTCTCAACACAAACCTTCGTTGTTCTTGTCCCAACTCACCATCAGTAAAAACTATACCTGCAATAGACACCAGAAATAATCTTGATGAAGCATTACATGTATATAAGTAAGTTATTATTAATTGTAGCTCATTTAAACTATGGTATTTTGTAGTTTAGTGCTCATTTGTATATTATATTACAGCCGTATAAGCTACAACAAATGTTTGAGCACATTTCATTATATTATGTGAGAAAACATACTTTTCCAAATCTTATTCTCAATACATCGCCACTATACAATCATGGTACAAATTTAATTGAAATAATAAGTCGTTGAAATGAATGTGACTCTTACTTTCCTATAGTGTTTAAGTTAACTTTGTAGCTTATTAAACATTGATCTGCATTGATTTTTAATTTTATGGATATACCGTACAGTATTTTTCATACTTTTTTATTCAGAATATTTTTATTCTGGCTGAATGCAATTTTTTTTTGTATTTTTCTGTGGTTTTATTTTTTTCCGAAAATGAAAAGTCCAACTCCAAGTTTATTGGATAACAATTTTTTTTGTTGTTGTAAAATATGAAAACTAGGAGGAAATATGAAATTTAATTTTGAACTATTTAATCTCAAAGACTTTCTGGTAGAGGGTCTCTAGACCCCAGATTGAGAGAAAGAAAGCTGTTTGTAGTCCAGGGAAAATTGTATAAACATATAACAATTTGTAGTTAACTCCCTACAAATTAAGCTGTTTACACATTATAAATTACTTTCAATAAAAAAACCAAAACTTACCGAGTCTTTTCCCAAATGCCCTAAGCCTGAAAAGGAATCCATCAGGACGACCTTCGAACTCCTCTCTCTGCAGCGTCTCCTTGACCAAGGGGTAACCAGAGACCAGGACTATGCAGTCTCTGCCCAGGCGGAGGCCCACCAGGGGTCCGTACATGGAGGACAACCTCTCCCAGGCCAGGTGAGTGTAACGGAGCTGGCGGAGGAGGAAGTGAAATGCCCAGAAACTTCCAAACAGAGGCAGCCATGCAGGGCCTGAGTGATATATGGTGTTATAAGCTTGAGAAATTGAAGAGGTCTGATGAATCTACAAGGGTTGACTTGGTTTTTTTTAAGGGAAAACATACTGTATTTAGATATGAGTAGAGCTTGATATTCAAACACACAAAATTGTATGGGATCTGATCAAAATTAAGAGCATAAACAGTCAGTGAAATGAAATTGATTACAAACTGGCATGAAGCAGGGTTGATAATGGCAAGATCTTATCACTTTTATCTCTTTTTTCCAGCCAACTTCTCCTATAGCGAAGAAGCTATTACAGTATCGTAGGTGGCTGGTAAGACCTAGACCTCGGACCGATTTTTTTTTATTTTGAAATAGGTACCCAAATTAAACTGAGCTTTTTATAATTCTCTAGAAACATCTTCCTTTGGCTAATTTAATAATCTTCCCTATAGCAGCAAACCTGTTTTATAATTTTATTTAAAGAGAGAATAATGCTGTCCTGACATGTTTATGGAAATATATTTTTCCTACAGCTACCTACCTAACAATAACAATGTACATGTTCTCTCACTGATTTGAGAAAGCAAAGTGGCCAATTCGCTCATCAGTGAGACAATGTTAACATTGTCTCACTCTAATTACTTTGTCTCACTCCAGATTTGCAACATGAAGGCACGTTTCTTTACCAAGTTATTTGTTTTATGGTAACTGTAGGTAAAATAATATGTGCAATTTGAGTGCAAAGTGCAATCGCCTCACTCGAGAAACCATCACTCGCCTACGGCTCTTGAGTAAGGATTTCTCTTGAGTAAGGCAATTGCTCACTTTGCACACTAGTTGCACAAATAACTATTTACAGGTTTTATTGACTATCTTTGTAAAAATTCTTAAGTATAGTTCAATCAAGGGGTCCCTACCAACATTCAGAATAATTTGTATGCAAAAGTAACAGTTGGATATTAATGTGATGGTGTTATGGTCATTGTAATTTCATATAAAATTGCTTATGGACGAATATTTCATAGGTTAAAGTTTACTTTCAACAAAATGTAATTGGTCTTTCTTTAGAAAACAACCATAACAAAACAATTGTCTTACATTCATCAGTCATTTATTATTCATTATATTGTTGAAAAAAATATTGTGATATCAAGATCAATATGCTTGTTCTTTTAATGTATTAAATTAGTTTTTAACAGCTTACTTTTATAAAAATCCAAAATTTTACAATACAATTTTCAAAAATTGTTTAAAAAATGTTTACATTTTTACATGTGTACATACATTAGTGCAATATTTTTATGTGGAAAATTATTTTTCAATGTATAAAATAACAATTAAATTGATAAAACTTACCTGGAGGGTACTTGTGTGGTTTACGGGTGTCCCTGACTGCCAGCAGGAGTAGCAGAGCTGCTAGCAGAAACAGCAGTGCTACTAGCAGAGCTTCCATCAATAATACTAGTGGTCCAACAATGGACACAGCCTCCTTTATAGTCTTCACCCCACCCCACTCACTCTCTCCAGCTTAACTTCATGTTAAAAAACTGGAGAAAAAGCTTCATGGGAAGATGATTCGTTGGTGAAAATATTTTCTATAGAAAGTAGTGGACGAGAATGAAAAACTTGACACAATGGATTTTAGGGATGAGCTGCTTTATATTTCTAACTAATCTAGAAAGCATTTTAAATTTTGAAACGTAATACATAAATATTTAAATTGTTAAGGTATTTTTCATATTTACTGACAGTTTTTGTCTTAAAAGTAAAATAAGCTGGTAAGAAAATACTTAGTTTTGTAATGTAAATTGAATTTTATTGTCAACAGATTAAAATACCTCCTAATGATTTTGGTGATTCCTCTGTTTCTGTCTTTGCATTTGATGTTGTTAGATACATCCTTCAGGTTGCAAAAAACTTGTAGAAATTCAACCATTGTTGATATGGTCATGTCAACGTTTACGTTAACTGTTGGTCTACAAAAGCTAGTGAACACCATTGGTATGGTCATAGATTTTATAGTTTGGGAACGCTTACAATTTTCCTGAAAAAAAAACAGAGGTTGCCTGTTAATATATAGGATTTTTAGAAAAAGCAGAGTGGGAAACGCCGTTCTCACGCGTTCTTGTCCCACTACACCACTTTGACGTTACAATACACCTTGGTTTAAGAGTAGTTCAGTTTTCTTGATAGAGCTGCTTAAATTTATTCACATGTTTATTTTGGTTTCATTTTTTTAGGAAAAAATAGCTTTTTGGATTTTGATATCGTCAAACAAGTACCGTATACTGTAGATATTTGAAGGCAAATGCTGCATTGTTTTTTGTTTCTTCGTTCTCAATAAATTTTATTTCAAAGACACAGGCAGACTAAAAATGTTATGAATATACTATAAGCTGATCAACAACAACCACAATCGGTTATAAGGAGATATTTAAGAAAAAAGAAAAGGAAACATTAAACTAAGAAGTTCATAGTGTAACCATAATCAAGTGTCAATTTAAAGTATTGCTTTGCGTAATTATGGCTATTAGAAAGAAGCCCATGGCTGATGTACTGATTCTCTCCACTTCTTTACAGGGAAACAAGATTATTTACTAAGTCAAGTACAACAATTTCATTACATTTTCAACACATTTGTATCCAAGAACAATTGTTACATCACTTTATAGAAGAGACAACCCACTTCACAGAAAAGTTATTCCGTCACACCAACCGACATTTTCTAGGTCGGAAGTTACACAAACCCGATTTACAAATGAATACATCTTGAAGTAGTCTCCCATTATACCTGGGAAGTAGCAGAAACGCAGTTCCTGACAATGTAAATGTATGCAGATATTTTCAGAGGACTTGGGTATGTGGTGACCAGTCAACTTTAAAATAGCAAGTTCCTAACTTTTGAGATAACCAGAGTGTCATGCATCCATCATACGCATTTGACTGAAATCTTTTACTATTTTTGTCAATAAAGTATATATTAAATTTATAAAACATATGTGTGGCTAGTTTTCTTATTCCAAGAGAGCACCTATAGTGTACCTATAGTTATACATATAGTGTAGTATAATAAGTGTGTCATAGAATGTGCAACTATTGATATGCGTTTTCCCTTTTAGATTTTCATTCAATGATTGTTGATATAGTTATGAAATAATAGCTTAAAATAAGTTTTCTTTTAGATTGCCAAAATTAAAAATATGGTGTAAGTTATATTATTGAAAATAATATTTTACAGCGGTGTGTAATCCCTAAGCGGCTAAATTAATAAAATATATTTCTTTATATTTCTTCACACTAAAAGATTTCTCCCTTTTATTTGGACTAGCTTATATATTAAAAAACTTTTGCAAAACTTATTACAGCTAGCCTGACCATACTACTGGACCAAATTACACGCGGTTGGTACTAAATGAATGATATTTTCCTGTAGATGTGCAGAATCCCTTTATAAATTAAAATAGGCTCAAAAATAAGCCCTAAAAATAAATTTGAAATTTAAAACAAATTAATATTGGCCTTATGGGTTGCCATGCTGGTGACCAAAATGACAACAAAATATAAACAGAAAATCAAAACAAATGGAAGAAATATTCCAATCACATGTTTTATTTACAGCAAGGGGTGAAAATAGAGAAGTTTGCACAATACATACTTTTGGGAGAATTTTCGATCACGGGGCGAGCTCTAGTTTATATCCTAATTTGGTCTCTGTGAGCAATAAAGATCACTAAGAATAGTACGATATGAAGATCTGATATAGACCTAAATAGAAAACTTATAATAACAACTTGTGCACCATGTAGCTTATTTGTTTGTTCTACAAAAGTTGGAGTTATAGCATTCTTCGAGCCAAATTTTGATTTAATGTGACTCGGAAATCATCAGAAATCATTCTTGAAACGTCATCTCTTTTCTAATAGGTAGCCTATGTTTTTTTAAAGAGCTCAGGGAATAGGTACATATTACAGTTAGTTAGCTAGTTACAGCATAATTGACCTCTTCTAATACATCCTCCCAACTCGAGCAAAAATGATCCGATTTTGATGAAATTTGGTTTGTGTTGCAGCAAACCTAAGTACTCGTTAAGCCATTGCTATTTAAATGGGGAAATAAAAGTGATGTTTTCAAGACGATATTTTAGAGTAAATTCAATCAGGCAAATTGAAATTCCCTTAGTCTGCAGGTTTGCTGCGGCAGGGGTAATTAAACCCTTTGTGTAATTAAACCCTTTGTTGTTTTTGCTTACTCTTCTCACATAAAACTTTTTATCTTTGTTTTTAATTTTATATCTCGCTCTCTTTACATTGAAGTGTACAATAATAGAAACAATTTTTTTTTAATTTCACCATTTTCATTCAAACCGTCAGGCTAGAGTTGTATGATTTCCTCTTCAATTTATGGGAAGTGTAAACATCCTTCTAATCTATCTCTTACTTTTTCATCAAAAAAGTGTTTATACTTGCAAAACTCTGCTACTGTAAATAAAATATAAAAATGTTTAGCTTATCTCTGATAACCTTTTTTAAATTCCAATCTTGTCAAAAATATTTATTTCTATCCAGATACTAAACATGATACCTTTTATACTGACCTTCTATACTGATCTCAATTCTGCTCTTCCAATTTCATTCCAGAGTTAGCCTAAGGCTAGAAACTTTTCTTACAGGTTCAGGACATACAATTACAAGTTGAAAAATATCCCTCTGGCTGTTCTTCACACATCCCTTTAACTTCATTATAAAAGTAAATATGCTTTGTAATCATTCAAAGTCACAATTACTGTTGCTGAAGTGCCATTGCCAATATTTGTCTAACAATTAATTGAGATGGGGAGGCAACTGAGCATTCATATTTTTAATAATGAGTGTAGAATGTAGTGAGATGCATTGTGTGGTTAAAATACCTGCTGTATCTTTTATCTAGAACCATTTATTTTATTAAAAGCCCAAGGATACAATCCTTTGGATCAGGGGTTACTGGGTCCAATTTGAACCATTGGCAGACTTAACTACATTATGTGAAATGTTGATTGTTTAGTATGAAATAAATAAATGTTCTAAATTTGATCAAAATATGTTCATAAACAAGTAAACTGCAACAGTTTACTTATTCTTTATAAAAATGGCATGCAAATTTTAAATTTTAAATTTTTTCCTAATGTTTTTCATTAGGCACAAACGGTAACAAGATAAAATATTTAATAATAATATCAGCCTGTTTGACTTCATAAGTATTAATAACATTATTGATTGGTTAGGTTGGGCTTTTTTTATAACAATTGTATTAACCGATCAGCATTACATTGCTATACAGATAGGTATAATACAAGAAAAAAATAACATTATTAATTATATTAACATAGGTAGAGGTCAGATATGGCTAGCCCCTCAGGCACTTATTGTCACTGTTTTAGTGGGTCGGACTGTAAAGGCGCTATCCACCAAGGATACACAAATGAAAAAATTGTTATAATAAAACATCTTGAGGCAATGAAATAAACAAAACAGAATACATTAATACAAACAAATAAGTACAGCTGAGGTATTTTAACATTAGGTATATCGAAAGTTCCCTTTAGAAAGGAATTATGACCTTAAAGGGCAATTTCTGAAATAATGGATAGTTTTGTGCAAGGTTTCTCGTCATGACGAACATTTTAAGTATATGGTTTATGGGGGTGTGACTTGTAGTTTTCTCAAAAGTTCATGGGTACTTTTGGCTTTGATATACTAAATGATTTGGATAAAAATTGCAAAATTGTATTTAGGGTAAAAAATGGGAAAACCAATTTTACACCATAAAACCCCGTTCCAATTGTCCGATCATGCTGGTTCTAAAACTTTTTTAAAATGTAGGTTTACATGCTTATACCAAATATCATCAAAATGGGATTATTTTTTGGGGTAGTGGATTTTTATCCATCTGGGATTTTACCCCCTGGGAAAAACTGGTGTCACAAACCAGGGGGTAAAATTCCGCAAACTTTTAAGTTGCACAACATCAGTTCGGTGGACTAAAGGTGGAATTAAACGTATATTTTTACGGTTGTGAATTCAACCAGAACACATCAAATTATAAAAACCTAGAGTGTACGGGTCGGAATTTAACCCCCGGACTTTTACCCCCTTCATGAGGTCAGGTCAAAATATACGGCCCGAAATCTCACCCCCTGAATTTTACTCCCCAGATTTTTACCCCTGGAATTTTACCCCTTCAATAGATATAAAAATAAGTGAGAATGATTAATTTTCTTCTTTCAGTTTAAATTTAATATGAAACATTAATTAATTTTAATATTCTAGTTTCGGCATTCGATTTTTGGGCCAACTGTTGGTTAATATGTAGGCCTATATACAAACATTTTGGTTTCCTTGCAGTAGTCACACAACAATTAGTCGAATACTTTGTACCGGATGCCTACAACTACATTTTACAACCGGTATTTCGATGACCTTTCTCAGTACAAACCATATAGATAGCGAAACCTGTTTACTTAGTTAAGATTACAAATAAATTAAGATAGGCTAGTTAATAATAAAATCTTAACAATTAAATTCAAACTTAAAGAAGAAAATTTATTATTCTCAATAATTTCTATATCTGGCCAGTGGGTAAAATTTCGAGGAGTAGAAATCCGGGAGTAAAGTTCCGGGGGTAAAAATCCGGAAACGCTAGTTATATGGACAGGGGTAAAAATTACGGTTTGTATTGCTAATCTAATTCATCACGCTCTGTCTATTTTCATTAGACTTATAAATCCACGGGGGTAAAATTCCGCCCGCGAACAAACTATAGAGCGCTTAGGTTACTACGTCATAGTGACGTCGCCTTAGTGGGTAAAATTCCGGCGACCCCATTTTTGCTTGAGTTATCGTGCTAACGGACACACACACACATACAAACAGATGGTGTTTTGGCCCCAAGGGACATCAAAATGAAAAATTAAATCAGTCCCGGGTCCAGGTCTTACCTATGAGACCTAGGGTAATAGCTTATTCTCTATATTTTAAATTCACTAAAGGATTAAATAAGCTAAAATATTTGTTAAATTACGCAAATAAGCAACTGGTGAGGATCCTTTCTGATTTAGTTCTCTTGAGCACAGAAAAGGCATTGTCGACTAGCAATAAAGTTGAACACTCTGTATACTGTACTATGGTTGAACAGGTAATGTCAGACTGGAGTAGCCATTACAGATTAGAGAAATGTTCTAACCATGTGAAGATATCACCATCATTTACTTAGAGTGACAAAGATACTGGCTAATTAGCCAGTTTATCTTGCTTAGGTTATGTACAAGGTTCGTGTTTTCCATTCTATAGTTCCTGCAATAATCAAGGCTTAAAACGGCGTTGAATGGGTTACCTTTTTAAGGATATTGGTTAAGTTAATGGCTCTTCTTTGTGAATCTACTAACCATTTCTATGGAGCTTATGTCCCGATTATGAAATAAGTACTGAACAAGGATAAAGTCTTAGATTAGATATTTTGATAATAGTTTTAGTTTTTCGGTCAGCTGAAGACAATACTAGCGGGTTTGTTCCTGTTCTGCGCGTGCTTCTGTCGGTTTCTAGACTACTTTAAGATGAGAAAGTATAGGCTACTTTTGCAGCATCCTAACTCAACTCAATGTATACTAACTATATACGAATACGGCCAAATGCAATCGTATCATACATTATGTTATGGCATTGCTATTGTGTACTAAGTCATAAGTCATTTATTTAGCCAAATCAACCAAATACCGTACAATTAGTGTTAGCTATGTCAAAATAAACTAAAATGAACTGGAGTAAAACTAAAATATACAACTTCTTTGGTATTTAAAATTTGTAAGACTATTTATAAGTTGTGACTACCAGTCAAAAAATCCCGGACACTGTAAAATACTTTATTTAAGAGCAATCTCTTCACCGCCCTCTTAAAAGTCTGGTGATCCTACTCTTTGAAAACGCTTTGATATTTAAAGTTGTTTTCTTAAATCGTTGAAAATTCTGTAAGCCACAGAATAATTTGGGAATTGCATTTGACCATTGGACAGAATGATGATTCAAAATCTACCTTATATCTTTGGTAGTACTGTAAGTAATTAGTAGATATACATGTCTCAGAAAGGTGACGTTTTTATCAAGCAACATCTATTTGAAATGTTGAAATATGTAGTTTGGGTAAATAAATAAATCAAAATACCTTTTATTATCAAGCGCTCCTCAGTACAAACTATTTGCGAGTTATTTGAGAGCTCACATGGTAATCGGAAGGTAGTAGCTTTGACTATTAATACAACTAGACATTCCATCCCCATTTTAAATTTGTAGCCAGATTTTTCACCAAAATCTTCGTAGTTGATGTGAGCCACCGACAGATTGCGGTAGTAGATAAAATCATGTTTAAAGGTTCGGAACCAGGTACAACTGTACGTTTAATAAGTGATCCTGGATGGTACCAGTGGGTCTTAGCCAGCAAGTGACGCATTATTGATGTTATTCTGTTCTACCATTGAGTACCTATACACAAGACATACATACACCCTCTCTCTTTTCATATTTCCCTTACCCAAGGCATCAAATTGCGTTTGTTCAATAGTTAAACAAGGAACTTTGTTATGCAGCCAAAAGTAATATTTACGTTCGTCATGGATATTTTTTAAGTTTAGCATACCAATCACCATCGCTCTAAATACTTTCTAAAACCGAAATAGTTTCATAAATAATCCAATAGTTGAAGTATTTTCTAGTCAAACAACCCTGAAACCTGTAATGCTAGCACCTGCACTGTATAAATGTTTCACAAAATCTACCGAAATAAGTGTGAAAATGGAGTGTCAAAAGATAGTTTTAAATGTCACAATCAATAAAGTAGATGGTTTACGTTACCAAAAGTCTGTCCACTTTACTGTGCGAGTGTTAGTTTGAGTTTAACTATCTAGACTCAACCTATCTTACACTGGTGCCGTGATTTAACTACAGCAGCTCAAATCAGTGTTAAATATTCCATTTCGATTGTGATCGTATTTTGATTCATTTTTATGATGTAAAACGTGTGACGAACCCTGACAAGAGATAGGTATGTAAGCAGCTTGACGTGTTCCAAACTCAAAACTCTCCAAAATGAAGATGTGCATAGTTTTGTGTGGCACGAAACGGATACATACCTACAATACACTATTTGTGCATTTTTAACCGACTTCCCCACTACCAACAAAAGGAGGAGGTTCTCAATTTGTTTGTGGCGATGTTTTTTTTTTTCTATGTATGTTCACCAATTTCTCTGAGATTCTTTTACCGATCAGTGTGGTTCCACCACCAAAATAACCAGGAGAGTTTCTATTTGGTACCTTATATATTATGTTTAAGTATAATATTAGTTTCGGTGAAAAATTCTGAAAACCTTAAATATTCAACATTTATTTTGTTTACATTTGTGCAGATTGTTTACATTTGTGCAGAGAAGGCAATAAATAAAAATAACAACATTCCTACAGCTGTTAGTTGAAACCATTTAAATGAAGCTAAAGACAATTCTTCATGAAACAGTTGCTTCATATTGATCAATAAACTATTTCTTGCCATGGAGCCTAAATGAATTACATTGAGAAAAATGCTTTTTGTTTTGGTTACTATAAAAATGTATTTTAACATTTGACCTGATTTGTGTATACAGTAATTCTGTTTTTAGTATTGAATATTCTGACTTACAAATACCCCCGCCGCAGCAAACCTGCAGACTAAGCGAATTTCCATTAACCTGATTGGATTTACACTAAAATGCCTCCATAAAAATAGCACATTTATTTCCTATTTAAATAGAATCAGTTTAACGAGTACTTAGGTTTGCTGCAACAGGGATGGTAAAAAAGATTTTTTTTATAAAATGATAATAGTTTAGTAAGAAATAAAAGTATTTTCCAAAATCGATCAAAATATGTTCATAAACAAGCAAACTACAACAGTTGACTTATTCTCCATAAGAATAACATGGGAATTTTAAAATTACAATTTTTTTGAATTTTCTCCGTAACGATTAGGCGCATAATAACGCTTCAATATACTAAATTATTTGTTTTTTTAAGCTCTACAAAATGGTTTAAAAAGAAATTGTGAAATTTTGTGTTTTTAGGGTCGAAAATGGGAAAAACCTATTTTTACCCCATAAAACCCCCATAAACCCCCGTTCCTATAGTCCGATCATGCTGGTTCGCGAACTCATTCAAGTTTATCCCGCCTTACACCTTCAAACCAAATTTTATCAAAATCGGACAAAAATTACTCAAGTTATCGTGCGGATGGACACACACACACACACACATATATATATATATATAGATATATATAAATTTGAACGAATGGTGTTTTTGGCCTCTGGGGACATCAAAATGAAAAAGTAAATCGGTCCCGGGCTTAGGTCTTACCATGAGACCTACAGTAATAGCTACTTCCCTATAGGGAAATTCGCTAAAACATATATGTTTCAGTGAATAGCTGTATGATATTGACAAATAAAGGTGTGTTGTGAAAACCAAAGCATTCGTAAAACAGGTCTAAATATCAATTAAATGCAATTATTCCTTACACGACCTAAGAAGTGTGACAGTGCATAATCGTCAATTGTCTTAAAAGTGTTAAATATTTTAATTACTAAACATGCATTTGCAGATGTGGAATGTTTATTGATATTCTCTACCCAGTTACTATATCATATCAATACTATTATGCCTGCTTCGGAAAGTCCTAGAGGGAGATGATTTGCAATTTCGACTAGGCTATATCTTGATCAAACAAAACCACCAACATGGCTTGCACCACTTTTAGCTGAACCAATCTTTCATATACATATTTCATTTGCAGATGTGGAATGTTTATTAATATTCTCTACCCAGTTACTATAACCTGTAACATATCAATACTATTATGCCTGCTTCGGAAAGTCCTAGAGGAAGATGATTTGCAATTTCGACTAGGCTATATCTTGAGCAAACATAACCCCCTACATGACTTACACCACTTTTAGCTGAACCAATCTTTCATATAATATTTTCCAAAGGTACTATACGTGTTAACGACCAATTTTGCACTTTTGAGAGATTGTTTAGTGCTGGTCGCTGAGGAATAACTTTCATATTGTTCCAAAAGGCTCGAGACGTTACTGTATTTCTTTTTATAATGTAGAAGTACACCGATTGCAGGAAACGATGATGTCTAACATTTCAATGTATCTAGAAAAGACGATTAGTTTTTCATTAGGCCTAATGTAATGGACAACTCTTTCTTTCTTAAGGAATATCTAAAAATTTTTATTTTCATACCCATTGATTATGTAACCTGAACAGGTGACTCAAGCAGTTTTAAAATAATGATTGTTCTGTGGAACTTTTGATTGTTTAAACAAAAAATTGTGCTTATCAAAAAACCTCAAGTAATTAATATATAAAAAATTATACAGTCACTAAAAATCATGAAATAATTTATTTTTGTAAAAAATACAACCGACTTCAAACGCTCTAAAAAGAATGAAATAATTTCAATAAAGTAAACTTTTGTATTAGGCAAGCTCACGTATTTCAAGTCGGCGCGGCTCAAACTACAAATATGATTGAAATTAAACATTGTGTGTGTATTTTGAAAACCAATAAATTGTAGCTGGATAACATAAATATATAAAAAAAACATACTGAACTGTTTTGTTTATATATTAAAGGAAATATTTTCTTGTATTTTATGTTTACTTTAGAATAAATGCATTATGAAAATAACACACACAAATATGAATAGGAAAATAATTTAGTTTGATATTACGATAGGGAAAAGAAGCTAGTTTAGTATTAAAACGTTACTTTTCTTAGTTAGAAACATTTAAATGCGTTATAATCTTTTTAAAGATACTCGTTAATACCACTATAATGCCGATCTCTGATTACGGTAATAAAATAACACTTTACGCATAACTATGAAAAAGACATGCAGATTAACACCTTTAGTTATAGATAGTCACCTGCAATATGGACACCCTCTTTCAATTTTGTATCAAAAATCATCATAGAGCCGTGCCGACTTAAAATACGTGAGCTTGCCTAATACAAAAGTTTACTTTATTGAAATTATTTCATTCTTTTTAGAGCGTTTGAAGTCGGTTGTATTTTTTACAAAAATAAATTATAATTATAGTCAATTTTTTTGTTACGAAGTCCTTTTTAAATCCAACTGCACCTCTTTACTCATCTCGATATCTTAATCTCTTTTAAGTGTAACTTTCACTCTCTTCTCAGATGAATATGGAGATTTCCATCATAGATGTACCTCGATGTAGAAAGTGAAGATCCTAGGTGTTCAGGGCCGCCTAGTCTTAACCTGCCCCAAGTCTGGGTCTGTTGGGACCATCGGCTTTCTCTATTTACCTACCGCTACTTTTATTGTTCGATAACATTAACTAGTTACGGTACTCCAAACAGTGGACCAGCATCAGTGGTTTGGTTGTCCAATGTCCATCGACCATTAACTGCCGGTTGTTCACCCCGAACTGACCTAGTCAAGTAATGACTGCCTGGTCCAAACACGGATGCAACAAAACTATTCTTTGGTTGAATACCAAACAAAGAAAAAGACAAAAATCTACACAACTTAGTTCAAAATCATAAAATCAAGACATTTTAATCATCAGGAGTAATGTACAATAATTAATACAGTGGGTCGTCTTCAACTGATATTGAGCTAGATACTGCACCGGGGTATTGTTTCTGAACTTATTAAACTCAATTAGATCGCCCTTGAGGATTTTAAAATGAAAGTTTTCAATGAAGTGCAGTACATTTTCTAGTCCTTTATTATTCACGTTGCTTTATTCATAACACGATATTTCCGTAAATATTTAACATATATTTGATCACTTCGAAGAACAATAAATTTCTTCACAATCAAATAACTTACAATAACTGATAGCGAGAAGTATGTTTTGACGTCAAAATATGCAGTTTTTGAGACCTAATTCCAAGTAGCAAGAAGCCATTATGCTTTTTCTATACTAGAGAGCCTACAGAAATAGGCTCTGGCAGTTGTCATCATAATGTATTCAAATAACGACACAAAGCATCAGTCAAAGGTCCTGTACAATTTTAGGCGCAGGTTAGGAAGTCTCCTGTTTTTATGTCAGTCCAGTTCTTACAGCGATGTGGGTGCAGGCGGTTGTTTTGGTTCTGTTTATTATTCTGTTTGCTGTTTTGGTTTATGACGTCATCAAGCCCGCCAACTATCCGCCAGGTAACTTCAATATATTTTGTTCAGACTGATGTTTAGGTTAGCCTACTGACTATATCGCCAAAAATATATAGTGTATGGTAACTAAGTTTTCTAATTTTGTATCAGCCCAACACCTAAACCAGGGGACTTGAATTTGTTGCCTATTCTTATTAACACGCCGACAAAAATGACTCAATAAAATCGGTAAAAATGTATTGTATCTTGACTGAGTTTCAACTAAAAGGGCGCGTTTAGAAGCAGTAAAAATTGTGTTGGTATTTTGTACTGAACCACGTTTGAATACAGTGTAATACTTTACATGTCATGTTCAATATTTTTGGAATTTTCATGGTAACTTATGCTATTGTACACTTTCAACTAAAACTTCAATGACGTGGGTCTGTCGAACATGGGTCTGTGGTGTCTAGTTTACCGACTGTAGCTATTTATGTGTTTTTTTTTTTACAAAAAACTAATAACTCCTAAACTGTTTGAGATACAGCTTTGATATTTTGCAAAAATGTTAATCTTAAGACCTATTATCGTTAGAAATTATACTGAAAAATCAATAACTGTTTCAAAATGGCAGCCATTTAAAATATTTGATACCAAATTTCACGAAAACCGTTAACTTTAAAAAAATGCAAGAAACTAAAAAGTTTGTAAATTTTATGTAATTGTCAATGATACCTTTTAAAATATATTTTTAAGATTGGATTAATAAAAACAAAGAAACGTGTTGTTTTCGTTACGTATGACCACTTTTCTCCTTTTAAACAATTCTAAACAACGTAAAAGGAGTATTAACATTGTTTAAATGGAGAAAAGTGGTCAAATTGTTTAAAAGGAGAAAATTGGTCATACGTTACGAAAACAACACGCTCTTGCAATGTTTTTGTAAAGTTAACGGTTTTCGTGAAATTTTGCATCAAATATTTTAAATGGCCGCCATTTTGAAACGGTTAATGATTTTTTAGTGTAACTTCTAACGATAATAGGTCTTAAGATTAACATTTTTGCAAAATATCAAAGCTGTATCTCAAACCGTTTAGGAGTTATTAGTTTTTTTGTAAAAAAAAACACATAAATACCGACAGTCGGTAATCTAGACACCACAGACCCATGTTCCTATGGTGAAATGTGTTTGTCTTTACCTAGGGAATAACGTGTCCAGAGAGTTACAGGACACTCTGTATATTGAACTGTATATAAGAATCTTGGGCGCTCGCTGGAACAATATAAGCATTTTAACCTCCCTAGAAATTAATAATGAACTTGAACTAAGGTTTTTTACATAGATTTTTTGTATAAATTACAAAAGGGGGTAAAAAGATAAATCAGAGAGCTCTAGAAATAAATATACTGTATCTAAGTAGTTAGGGGCGGCACTTGACCCCCAACATAGGCTCTTATGGAGAGTAGTCATGGCAGCGATCGGGCAGGAATTTGACCTTGAGATGATCTCAGCTGATTAGTTGACCACAGCTGACCACGTGACGTCAGTAGGTGTTTGTATTAAATAAATTATTAAATTATTATGGATAAAAAGTGTTGGCCTGACCGGGTTTCGAACCCCGGTCTTTTTGCTGGTAGTTGGAGTCGTTACCATATGAGCCACAACAGTAATTATGGGTATGGAGTTTTATATCGGTAAATGACACCTTATACCTATACCTACTCTTGTACCTTGCATATACAGGGTGTGTATTGGAGATTTGATTTTAACATGGTTCACGGGTTCGAATCTAACCTATGTTAGAGGTTCATGGGTTCGAATCTAACTAATGGTAACTGAGGTTTACTGGTTCAATCCTAACCTATGCTAGAGGTTTATGGGTTCGAATCTAACCAACCACTAATGGTAACTGAGGTTTACTGGTTCAATCCTAACCCTATGCTAGAGGTTCACGGGTTCGAATCTAACCAATCACAAAACATGTTATTAGAGGTTCATGGGTTCGAATCTAACTACAGTTGATTATGTCACCTGGTTTAGAGGTTCACGGGTTCGAATCTAACCAACCACTAATGGTAACTGAGGTTTACTGGTTCAATCCTAACCTATGCTATGGGTTTAATGCTAACCTATCATTGGAGGTTCACGGGTTCAATTCTAACCAACCGCAACTGATAATTTCAGCTGATTAGCTGATCACGTGACCTGGTTTAGAGGTTCACGGGTTCAATCCTATCCTAGTAGGATTTGTTAAAAAAACATTTTATATAGTGTATAATGCTTAAACCTTACTGTTGATCATAATGGTAAATGTTGGAGGTTATTTTATATAGTGTATAGTGCTTAAACTTTACCGTTGAGCATGTTATGTTGATTTTATAATTTGTATCTCTGTAACTTACATATACAGGGTGTGTTAATATTGGTTGGAGGTTCACGGGTTCGAATCTAACCAATCACAAAACATGTTATTAGAGGTTCAATGCCGGATGTAATCTAACCACAGCTGTTTACGTCACTTGGTTTAGAGGTTCACGGGTTCAATCCTATCCTAGTAGGATTTGTAAAAAAACCATTTTATATAGTGTATAATGTTTAAGTGGAACCTTACCGTTGATCATAATTGGTAAATGTTGGATGTTATATTATATATGTTGTAGTGTATAATAAATGTGAAACAAACAGATATTAAAAACAGCTGAAAGAGGGCTTAAATGGAATTTTACCATAGAGTATAAAAATGGTCTTTGTAAAGGTCACCAAATATCATATGTTAAACTTATATTTAATCCATGCTAAATGAGTTCTTTGGGTTGGATTGTATTGTAGTGTGAGTCCTGGAGGTTCATGGGTTTAATCCTTACCAATCACAAATCATTTCCGGTTGGGGTGTTTTTTTGTATAGTTAACCGTTGGTATATGAGTTCTGAAGGTTTGATTTTGTGTATATGTAACATAACCTCACTTTTTACCTAAACCAGTCTGTTAATTCACCACTAGAGCGCTAGTGTTGATGGTATAATTATAATAATGATTAACTTAATATAAGATTCATCATAACAGATTACTAAGTGTTGATGGTATTAGTTTACAAATTCTCTACTAGTTTGCAATACTAGTGCTACCAACTACTGATTATATTGTATATGTAACATAACCTCACTTTTTACTTAATAATTTATTACTAACAGTATGTTACTCTAAGTTGAGGTATTAGTTTACAAATTCTCTACTAGGTTACAGCACTAGTGTCTAGCCAACTACAGGTTAGGTGCTCTTGTAACATAACCTCACTTCTGTCTTATATGTTTTCCCGCCAATTTTTCTGCTGGCTGTTTTAGCGTGGAACTTTACCGTTGAGCATAAAACTTAATCTAAATGTGTAGTTGGTTTATGGGTTTGACTTTAACTAACCACAAATGGTACTGTATTATAGCGGGAGGTTTATAGGCTTAATACTTTGTAAAAAAACATTTTATATATGCTATAGTGTATAATAAATGTGAAACAAAGAACTTTACTATTGATTATAAAACTTATTCTAAATGTGTAGTAGGTTTTTAAGGGTTTGATCTATACTAAATGTTAAAGGGTGTGTATATATGTTGTAGTGTATAATGCTTAAGTGGAACTTTACCGTTGAGCATAAAACTTAATCTAAATATGTAGTAGGTTTATGGGATTGATTTAACTAACCACAAATGGTACTGTATTATAGCGGGAGGTTTATGGGCTTAATACTTTGTAAAAAAACATTTTATATATGCTATAGTGTATAATAAATGTGAAACAAATAGACGTTAAAAGTGGGCTTAAGCAGAACTTTACCATTGAGTATAAAACTTATTCTAAATGTGTAGTAGGTTTTTAAGGGTTTGATCTATACTAAATGTTATAGGGTGTGTATATATGTTGTAGTGTATAATGTTAAGCGGAACTTTACCGTTGAGCATAAATGTTGGTTGTTGTATGTTTTGAGGTGTGTAAAAATTTGTTTTTGGTATAGTGGGAGTTTTAGAGGTTTATGGGTTTGATCCTAATCAAATGTGTTATTTTTGGTATTGTATTGTAGTGGGAGGTTTATGGGTTTGATTTCTAGCTGATTATGTGATTTTGTATATGTAACATAACCTCAAGCCAAATAAGTCTATCACTAAGTGTTAATGGTGTTTTATTTTAAGTTGTTATAGTTTACAAATTCTCTATTAGGTAGCAGTGTCTTATTAACTAATGACTATATGATTTTTTGTAAATGGAACATAACCTCACTTTTTACCTAAAAAGGTTTATTAATTTATCACTGGAGCGCTAGTGTTGATGGTATGGTAACAAGATTATAGTAATGATTATTTGATATAGGATTCACTATAATGGATTACACCAATGTATTATTTGTACCACTTAAATCTCTTTAGTTTACAAATTTTCCACTAGGTTGTAGCACTAGATCTCTTTAGTTGTCATAGTTTACAAACTCTCTATTAGATTGCAGCACAAGCATCTAGAAAGCTACTGTTAGCCTAGAGGTTCATGGTTTGATTCCTAGTTGATCATGTGATCTCTTGTATATGTAACATAACCTTACTTTTTACCTAAACACGTTTGTTTATCTATATTTGTGACACTAGGGCGCTAGTGTTGATGAAACCTATTTTGAGTTATTTCTATTTTAATTTAATGATGTATTTAATAATAAGAAACAAACCATCTACAGAATGCCTGGTAAGAATGATTTTATAGTAATGATAACCTTACTTAAATGATTTAATCAACAGTATTTTCCCCTCTAAATGATATAATCTTATTTTATATATTGCATACATATCTGTAACATAACCTCACTTTTACCCAAACAAGTCTGTTAATTTATATTTGTGATATTGGAGCGCTAGTGTTGATGGTATTTGTCTTGGGCTGTCTCTACTTGATTTAAAATGACTGAATAATAAGAAACAAGTTTATATAGTAATGAGTGTATAAAACATACCTGTTTTTCTGTAATTTATCTGTTAACTTGAGACTAATGAATATTTTCTATAGTGGATTATACCATACTTTCATTATTACTTATATTCTATTAATTATACCTACCATCATATTTGTAGAGTGTTGTACAGCTGATGTGTGAGTGACGTCATCTTTCTGGCATAATTTTTTGTTGACAGCTACTTTTTTATAGATTAAAAACATATTTATGTACACCACCTCAACTTAGAGGTACTGGGTTCAAAACCCTATTAGTTATTGATTGTTTTATATCTGGTTGGGGTAATAATTGAATAAAGACTGTCTAATTTGTTCCTGCCAAATTAATTAGTTGTGATGTAATCTCATTTTCCCGCTAAAATATTAACCTTACTGTAACCTAATGTATGTAGTTTAAAACAAAATGTATTAAACATAACTTAATTTTTAGTGATTGTAATGCTATGTATTAGAACAAGTTTATTGTAAAACAAGAACATTGGAATACTAGTGTCTATGATATTTTATTTCTATGGTTTGTAGCCTTTTTATTGTGATTGGATGAATATCTGAAATGAAAATAAACATAACATGACCTCTATAAAACATTTGAAGGATGAGTAACTTACCAAGTTTATTTATACCTTACTTAACTAGTTTAACCAATGGTAATTTTAAAGACTTATCTCTTGACTTTGGAATACTATTTACTTGAAACTAACTAATTGATACTTGGAATTTACTTAATGTTTTACTACAATAAATTACACTAATATAAAAAACACTATAAAATATCTTTATTTAATGTTATAGAAACACAAAACTATCACTCTAATACACTGTATAGAGGCAACTGAGACTTTTTAGGCTCTTATCAGAGTGTGGTTTCCTCTCTGACGTAACAGGAAATAATATTTTGTTGAATTATTTAACTTACAGTTATTTTTCAAAGGATTAATAAACACATTTATGCACTACCTCACATCTCTGTCCTTGTTTACTCCTCACTTTGTACTCTGTATATATATTGCTACCCCACCTATTATCTTGTATATCTAGACTGTTTATTTATTCCGTTAGCTTGTTGAGATATCTGTTTCATATGTTAAAACCTGTTATAATCAATGCTTTTGCAGGTGAATTATCTACCAACCATATTTAACTAGGAATAATCCTGTTTTTTTACTTTGTCTATGATGATGGGTAACCTGTAAATTAGCCTTTACTGTAGATATCTAACCAGGATTTATTTTTTTCTTTAAAATCTAAAGGCTTTATGCCTCTGAAATTACAACCAATGTAAACATACAGACAGTTGATGTGTTTGTGAGCTATTTTTGGGGACATTATTTAAAGTTAATAGTATGTTTACAGTACAGTATATGTTTTTATAGTCAGAGGTGTATTTTAATGATCAAGAAATGGGAAAAGTAATCACTGACAACCCCTAGTTGGTAAAGCCTAATAAACTTATGGCATATATGTGATAGACAATATAGCTAAAGCATGTATTAAAAAGATTCAGGGCAAACTCAAATAAATAACAGTGTAATAAAACAATCGTTAAATTACCTATTCCCGCTAGTTGACTACCCTTTATAGGAGAGTGATGAATTATATCAATAGTCCTTGAACTTATGGGTGTGTCTTGGTAGATATGTACACAAAATGTTAAATTGACGAAAATAACTGTGTGGTAGGCCTATTTATGGGATATGTAGATGTGTGTTGGTTGTATGTAGTGTATAATAGAGGTTGGAATGTTTTGATAGAGCTTTAAACCCAACTTATTGTAATATGATAACCACTATAATGTTATTACAAACTCAATAGCTGTTTTGTTTGCAATTATTTCTGTGGTGTATGTCACATCCCCTATGATTATAATGGAGAGCATAGTACCTGTCTATGTTGTCACATCTCGTCTCTTTGTGTAGAAGAGAAAATGGTGGTATATTTTGCTGTTATTGTAGCTGCCTTCTAAAAATTATTGTATATGAGAGACAAACTTGTAAATCAATTTAGTGCAGGGGAGCAAAAATTATATTCCTAACTAAACGTAAATCGGCTTATTTGTGTGGAGAAGTGCTTAGAGGAAAGCTTGTAAACTACAACAAAATTATAGTGGACAATTGAAATAGTTATTATAGAGGATTAATCCTAATAATTCTGCTTCTTGATGGGGTGATATATTTGAAAACATATGAGAAGGGGAGTTCAAACTCCTACTTAAATCTATTCCCTATAAGAGCCCTAGTTATGGAGGATGATTATAGCACTAATTTGTAAATAATAAAAGTTTGCTATAAAGGTTTTATACTTGAGGTGTTGTATATTTACAAGGCCCTAAAACAGGAAACTAGTGTTGTATTGAGTGAGAAATTAAATTCTAGTTCACATTTAATACTTAATAAACATACTAGGTTATAAAAGTAACTTTATTACTGTTACCCTTGATGTTATTCTGTGATGGTAGTATTAAACAATATAGATGTCTATGAGAACACCCTATCAGAGATTTATGAGTGTAATCTTTAGGTATAAAGCCCTATGATTGACCCTCAAGTGACTAACTTTTGTTGAAAAACTGATATTCCTGACAATGGTATATCTTGATGTAACAGGTGTTGAAACCTTGGTTGTAGTAAATAACAATTAGATTGGCTTGGTGAAAGGTAAATTTACCCACTATCAAGGTGCAAGCCACAACAGTGAGTAAAATATTAACATTTGTTGAAAGGCATACAAATTTTAGTTCTGATAAAAATACTAATTATGCTCTACTCTCATACTGCAAAATCTATGTCATTGATACAGTAGAACCTTTGTAACTCTATAATTTGAACATGCACTAGTCTGTACGACCACTTGTTATACCTAATACAGTAGTTCTTTTCATACTGTATGTATTGATATATGTACCAATTGTCAATTAACCTAAACAAACAGGCAAATATTTAAAAATACAAAATATTAGAGTGTGATTTCTATCATATACTACAATTTAAATCAACCCATAAACATACTACACAGAGAGCTAAAGCACTTGTTTGAAGGTGAGAAATTTTACTGTAAAGGATTGTAGACATAGATAGTTTGAGAATTATATGTGTTTGGAGGTTATTTTGATAGTGGTTAACCTTATTTCCTGTATATATTTGCTACTGTTGTATAGTCTTTAAACTACATCACTTTCTTATTGTGTAATCGAACATGTTTTCTATACGTTAAGTCAAATTGATATATGCTTTGATAGTTGATTTATAAACCTACATTTAAATTACTGATCACCAATAACATATTATTGTAGTAGATTAACATGAAATAGGTATATTTGAAGCCCTATGTAAAGTTCCTTTTACTGTTATCGAGGTTTTAATGTACTTTGAATAAACAAAAAAGCCTCTTTTACAACACAAAAACTACCGATATTTAATGTATACTCTAAAGATGTAAAAAGAACTGCTAATTAAATGATAACTTTCAACTATTATCTGATGTGAATAAAAAATTGTGTATTTACCTCTATTGTTACCCATATGGTATCTAGTCATGCTAAATCTTATCTTTTCATAAAGGTACCTATTACTATTGAGGACTATAGCTATACTCCTTCAAATTGAAATGTATACTATATGTCAGATGTACTTTCCAGTTTAGTGTTTCTGGTTTGTACTTATGTTTGTTATGACTAATAGTTTAATTACTGTGTAGGCTTACTTTGTTACACATTTACAGACATATGATCTTTACTATACTCTTAATTCCAAAAACAAAAGTGTAAATGTTTACCAATACTTGAGCGTAGTTATGATAGTATAACGACTATTATTGTTTTAATTTATACTGCAGCTAAGACTCATCCTACACTCATCTCCAAAGGCTTAAAATACCTATGTTTGTATGGTCGCTATCTCAACATAATGTCACTAGAAAAGTAACTATGAATTACTACACTTTACAGCAATTCTAGTTTAACCTCTAGAAGTGGAGGAGAGTACCATAATTGAGACCGTCAAAGGTATCATATGTATGTTGGTTTTATAAATTTATTTATGAATGAACTGGGATATGTTGGAGCATTACGCTATATTATACCTATAACATCTGGCTGGTATGTTTGCTGAGGTGACAAGAGTGTTGTGCTAACTTATGAGGCTTTGAAATTGTTTTGTGTTGGTTTTATTCCTGTATGTTTGTATATCAAGCTTATTAATGTAGAGCTTACCCGATGGTGTTCACCTTATCTGGTTGGGGTGGAAGGTGATGGTATTAGTGAATTAAACAAAAACTATGTATATTGTGGTGATGTGCTGTTTTATCCTCTTTGGATTGTGTCTCAATGTAAAAAAACAACCTGATGCCTGTATTTTCGTAATGTGATAAGCTCAAAAGGTTGTTTGTATACAAGAGCTAACACCTGGGGATGATATGTAAAATTATCAGTATTTGATGGATGTATATTTACTGTTTGTAGTTTTTTTGAACAAGTTACTACAAAAACGGTAAGAAAACTGCTGGTTTTGCAATATATCAATCACGATATATATATTTCGTTGTCATACTGCAGCAAAAACAGTCAATTTGAACGGTTATTTGTGTTTTTTAGGTTATTGAAATGTTGTCTAAACATACATTTAATCATCTGTTTGTATGGGAACAGTCTAACACTAGGCCTTATTACTATGTAAAGTTATTCTTTTGTAGGATAGCGAAATTAACCAACAACCCAAAGACAAGGGGTACTTAGGTCCAGAAATTAACCCTCACTAGAAAATAAACCAAGGATTATAACAATCACCTACCTATGTTTGTTAAAAGCTACCTGTTTAATTTACATCGCATTGCAGCCATAACTAATTTGCTGCACGAGTATGAAGTTAAATATGGCTTAATAATCAAGAATACCCATTTTTTCCTACATACTCTTTTATATGGTCCGGAGACTATCCTAGTTGGTAAATGTATTTGTTTTAATGTGTTGGAGCATGGTGTTAATAGTCAAAAGCAGATTTAAAATAGTAATTGGCGGGGATTGACCCCAGGGCTGGAGTTACATGGTTTTCATATAAGGTATTACAGGCGACAGTGCTGCCTCTGGTGACAAAGCATCGAACTAC